>NC_082710.1:181519803-182165136 GCF_030144855.1 Hypanus sabinus | reverse complement strand
ACACTGACTCACACTGTACAGACACAGGGAGATCACTACACACTGACTCACACTGTACAGACACAGGGAGATCACTACACACTGACTCAAACTGCTCATAGACACAGGGAGATCACTACACACTGACTCACACTGTACAGACACAGGAGATCACTACACACAGACTCACACTGTACAGTCACAGAGAGATCACTACACACTGACTCACACTGTACAGACACAGGGAGATCACTACACACTGACTCACACTGTACAGACACAGGGAGATCACTACACACTGACTCACACTGTACAGACACAGTGAGATCACTACACACTGACTCACACTGTACAGACACAGGGAGATCACTACACACTGACTCACACTGTACAGACACAGGGAGATCACTACACACTGACGCACACTGTACAGAGACAGTGAGATCACTACACACTGACTCACACTGTACACACACAGTGAGATCACTACACACTGACTCACACTGTACAGACACAGGGAGATCACTACACACTGACGCACACTGCTCATAGACACAGGGAGATCGCTACACACTGACTCACACTGTACAGACACAGGGAGATCACTACACACTGACTCACACTGTAGAGACACAGGGAGATCACTACACACTGACTCACACTATACAGACACAGGGAGATCACTACACACTGACTCACACTGTACAGACACAGGGAGATCACTACACACTGACGCACACTGCTCATAGACACAGGGAGATCACTACACACTGACGCACACTGCTCATAGACACAGGGAGATCACTACACACTGACTCACACTGTACAGACACAGGGAGATCACTACACACTGACTCACACTGTACAGACACAGGGAGATCACTACACACTGACTCACACTGTACAGACACAGTGAGATCAATACACAGTGACTCACACTGTACAGACACAGGGAGATCACTACACACTGACTCACACTGTACAGACACAGGGAGATCACTACACACTGACTCACACTGCTCATAGACACAGGGAGATCACTACACACTGACTCACACTGTACAGACACAGGGAGATCACTACACACTGACTCACACTGTACAGACACAGGGAGATCACTACACACTGACTCACACTGTACAGACACAGGGAGATCACTACACACTGACTCACACTGCTCATAGACACAGGGAGATCACTACACACTGACTCACACTGTACAGACACAGGGAGATCACTACACACTGACGCACACCGCTCATAGACACAGGGAGAGCACTACACACTGACTCACACTGTACAGACACAGGGAGATCACTACACACTGACGCACACTGCTCATAGACACAGGGAGATCACTACACACTGACTCACACTGTACAGACACAGGGAAATCACTACACACTGACGCACACTGTACAGACACAGGGAGATCACTACACACTGACTCACACTGTACAGACACAGGGAGATCACTACACACTGACGCACACTGTACAGACACAGGGAGATCACTACACACTGACTCACACTGTACAGACACAGGGAGATCACTACACACTGACGCACACTGCTCATAGACACAGGGAGATCACTACACACTGACTCACACTGTACAGACACAGGGAGATCACTACACACTGACTCACACTGTACAGACACAGGGAGATCACTACACACTGACGCACACTGTACAGACACAGGGAGATCACTACACACTGACTCACACTGTACAGACACAGGGAGATCACTACACACTGACTCACACTGTACAGACACAGGGAGATCACTACACACTGACTCACACTGTACAGACACAGGGAGATCACTACACACTGACTCACACTGCTCATAGACACAGGGAGATCACTACACACTGACTCACACTGTACAGACACAGGGAGATCACTACACACTGACTCACACTGTACAGACACAGTGAGATCACTACACACTGACTCACACTGAACATAGACACAGGGAGATCACTACACACTGACTCACACTGTACAGACACAGGGAGATCACTACACACTGACTCACACTGTACAGACACAGGGAGATCACTACACACTGACTCACACTGTACATAGACACAGGGAGATCACTACACACTGACTCACACTGTACAGACACAGGGAGATCACTACACACTGACTCACACTGTACAGACACAGGGAGATCACTACACACTGACTCACACTGCTCATAGACACAGGGAGATCACTACACACTGACTCACACTGTACATAGACACAGGGAGATCACTACACACTGACTCACACTGCTCATAGACACAGGGAGATCACTACACACTGACTCACACTGCTCATAGACACAGGGAGATCACTACACACTGACTCACACTGTACATAGACACAGGAGATCACTACACACTGACTCACACTGTACATAGACACAGGGAGATCACTACACACTGACTCACACTGTACAGACACAGGGAGATCACTACACACTGACTCACACTGTACAGACACAGGGAGATCACTACACACTGACACACACTGTACAGACACAGGGAGATCACTACACACTGACTCACACTGTACAGACACAGGGAGATCACTACACACTGACTCACACTGTACAGACACAGGGAGATCACTACACATTGACTCACACTGTACAGACACAGTCAGATCACTACACACTGACGCACACTGCTCACAGACACAGGGAGATCACTACACACTGACTCACACTGTACAGACACAGTGAGATCACTACACACTGACGCACACTGCTCATAGACACAGGGAGATCACTACACACTGACTCACACTGTACAGACACAGTGAGATCACTACACACTGACGCACACTGTACAGGCACAGTGAGATCACTACACACTGACGCACACTGCTCATAGACACAGGGAGATCACTACACACTGACTCACACTGTACAGACACAGGGAGATCACTACACACTGACGCACACTGTACAGACACAGGGAGATCACTACACACTGACTCACACTGTACAGACACAGGGAGATCAGTACACACTGACGCACACTGTACAGACACAGGGAGATCACTACACACTGACTCACACTATACAGACACAGTGAGATCACTACACACTGACGCACACTGTACAGACACAGTGAGATCACTACACACTGACTCACTGCTCACAGACACAGGGAGATCACTACACACTGACTCACACTGTACAGACACAGGGAGATCACTACACACTGACTCACACTGCTCATAGACACAGGGAGATCACTACACACTGACTCACACTGTAGACACACAGGGAGATCACTACACACTGATGCACACTGTACAGACACAGGGAGATCACGACACACTGACTCACACTGTACAGACACAGGGAGATCACTACACACTGACTCACACTGTACAGACACAGGGAGATCACTACACACTGACTCACACTGTACAGACACAGGGAGATCACTACACACTGACTCACACTGTATAGACACAGGGAGATCACTACACACTGACTCACACTGTACAGACACAGGGAGATCACTACACACTGACTCACACTGTACATAGACACAGGGAGATCACTACACACTGACGCACACTGTACAGACACAGGGAGATCACTACACACTGACTCACACTGCTCATAGACCCAGGGAGATCACTACACACTGACTCACACTGTACAGACGCAGGGAGATCACTACACACTGACTCACACTGTACAGACACAGGGAGATCACTACACACTGACTCACACTGTACAGACACAGGGAGATCACTACACACTGACTCACACTGTACAGACACAGGGAGATAACTACACACTGACTCACACTGTACAGACACAGGGAGATCACTACACACTGACTCACACTGTACAGACACAGGGAGATCACTACACACTGACGCACACTGTACAGACACAGGGAGATCACTACACACTGACTCACACTATACAGACACAGTGAGATTACTACACACTGACTCACACTGTACAGACACAGGGAGATCACTACACACTGACTCACACTGCTCATAGACACAGGGAGATCACTACACACTGACTCACACTGTATAGACACAGGGAGATCACTACACACTGACTCACACTGCTCATAGACACAGGGAGATCACTACACACTGACTCACACTGTACAGACACAGGGAGATCACTACACACTGACGCACACTGTACAGACACAGGGAGATCACTACACACTGACTCACACTGTACAGACACAGGGAGGTCACTACACACTGACTCACACTGTACAGACACAGGGAGATCACTACACACTGACTCACACTGTACAGACACAGGGAGATCAGTACACACTGACGCACACTGTACAGACACAGGGAGATCACTACACACTGACTCACACTATACAGACACAGTGAGATCACTACACACTGACGCACACTGTACAGACACAGTGAGATCACTACACACTGACTCACTGCTCACAGACACAGGGAGATCACTACACACTGACTCACACTGTACAGACACAGGGAGATCACTACACACTGAATCACACTGTACAGACACAGTGAGATCACTACACACTGACTCACACTGTACAGACACAGGGAGATCACTACACACTGACTCACAATGTACAGACACAGGGAGATCACTACACACTGACTCACACTGTACAGACACAGGGAGATCACTACACACTGACTCACACTGTACAGACACAGGGAGATCACTACACACTGACTCACACTGCTCATAGACACAGGGAGATCACTACACACTGACTCACACTGTAGACACACAGGGAGATCACTACACACTGATGCACACTGTAAAGACACAGGGAGATCACTACACACTGACTCACACTGTACAGACACAGGGAGATCACTACACACTGACTCACACTGTACAGACACAGGGAGATCACTACACACTGACTCACACTGTACAGACACAGGGAGATCACTACACACTGACTCACACTGTATAGACACAGGGAGATCACTACACACTGACTCACACTGTACAGACACAGGGAGATCACTACACACTGACTCACACTGTACATAGACACAGGGAGATCACTACACACTGACGCACACTGTACAGACACAGGGAGATCACTACACACTGACTCACACTGCTCATAGACCCAGGGAGATCACTACACACTGACTCACACTGTACAGACGCAGGGAGATCACTACACACTGACTCACACTGTACAGACACAGGGAGATCACTACACACTGACTCACACTGTACAGACACAGGGAGATCACTACACACTGACTCAAACTGCTCATAGACACAGGGAGATCACTACACACTGACTCACACTGTACAGACACAGGGAGATCACTACACACAGACTCACACTGTACAGTCACAGGGAGATCACTACACACTGACTCACACTGTACAGACACAGGGAGATCACTACACACTGACTCACACTGTACAGACACAGGGAGATCACTACACACTGACTCACACTGTACAGACACAGTGAGATCACTACACACTGACTCACACTGTACAGACACAGGGAGATCACTACACACTGACTCACACCGTACAGACACAGGGAGATCACTACACACTGACGCACACTGTACAGAGACAGTGAGATCACTACACACTGACTCACACTGTACTGACACAGTGAGATCACTACACACTGACTCACACTGTACAGACACAGGGAGATCACTACACACTGACGCACACTGCTCATAGACACAGGGAGATCACTACACACTGACTCACACTGTACAGACACAGGGAGATCACTACACACTGACTCACACTGTAGAGACACAGGGAGATCACTACACACTGACTCACACTGCTCATAGACACAGGGAGATCACTACACACTGACTCACACTGCTCATAGACACAGGGAGATTACTACACACTGACTCACACTGTACATAGACACAGGGAGATCACTACACACAGACTCACACTGTACATAGACACAGGGAGATCACTACACACTGACTCACACTGTACAGACACAGGGAGATCACTACACACTGACTCACACTGTACAGACACAGGGAGATCACTACACACTGACTCACACTGCTCATAGACACAGGGAGATCACTACACACTGACTCACACTGTAGACACACAGGGAGATCACTACACACTGATGCACACTGTAAAGACACAGGGAGATCACTACACACTGACTCACACTGTACAGACACAGGGAGATCACTACACACTGACTCACACTGTACAGACACAGGGAGATCACTACACACTGACTCACACTGTACAGACACAGGGAGATCACTACACACTGACTCACACTGTATAGACACAGGGAGATCACTACACACTGACTCACACTGTACAGACACAGGGAGATCACTACACACTGACTCACACTGTACATAGACACAGGGAGATCACTACACACTGACGCACACTGTACAGACACAGGGAGATCACTACACACTGACTCACACTGCTCATAGACCCAGGGAGATCACTACACACTGACTCACACTGTACAGACGCAGGGAGATCACTACACACTGACTCACACTGTACAGACACAGGGAGATCACTACACACTGACTCACACTGTACAGACACAGGGAGATCACTACACACTGACTCAAACTGCTCATAGACACAGGGAGATCACTACACACTGACTCACACTGTACAGACACAGGGAGATCACTACACACAGACTCACACTGTACAGTCACAGGGAGATCACTACACACTGACTCACACTGTACAGACACAGGGAGATCACTACACACTGACTCACACTGTACAGACACAGGGAGATAACTACACACTGACTCACACTGTACAGACACAGGGAGATCACTACACACTGACTCACACTGTACAGACACAGGGAGATCACTACACACTGACTCACACTGTACAGACACAGGGAGATCACTACACACTGACGCACACTGTACAGACACAGGGAGATCACTACACACTGACTCACACTATACAGACACAGTGAGATTACTACACACTGACTCACACTGTACAGACACAGGGAGATCACTACACACTGACTCACACTGCTCATAGACACAGGGAGATCACTACACACTGACTCACACTGTATAGACACAGGGAGATCACTACACACTGACTCACACTGCTCATAGACACAGGGAGATCACTACACACTGACTCACACTGTACAGACACAGGGAGATCACTACACACTGACGCACACTGTACAGACACAGGGAGATCACTACACACTGACTCACACTGTACAGACACAGGGAGGTCACTACACACTGACTCACACTGTACAGACACAGGGAGATCACTACACACTGACTCACACTGTACAGACACAGGGAGATCAGTACACACTGACGCACACTGTACAGACACAGGGAGATCACTACACACTGACTCACACTATACAGACACAGTGAGATCACTACACACTGACGCACACTGTACAGACACAGTGAGATCACTACACACTGACTCACTGCTCACAGACACAGGGAGATCACTACACACTGACTCACACTGTACAGACACAGGGAGATCACTACACACTGAATCACACTGTACAGACACAGTGAGATCACTACACACTGACTCACACTGTACAGACACAGGGAGATCACTACACACTGACTCACAATGTACAGACACAGGGAGATCACTACACACTGACTCACACTGTACAGACACAGGGAGATCACTACACACTGACTCACACTGTACAGACACAGGGAGATCACTACACACTGACTCACACTGCTCATAGACACAGGGAGATCACTACACACTGACTCACACTGTAGACACACAGGGAGATCACTACACACTGATGCACACTGTAAAGACACAGGGAGATCACTACACACTGACTCACACTGTACAGACACAGGGAGATCACTACACACTGACTCACACTGTACAGACACAGGGAGATCACTACACACTGACTCACACTGTACAGACACAGGGAGATCACTACACACTGACTCACACTGTATAGACACAGGGAGATCACTACACACTGACTCACACTGTACAGACACAGGGAGATCACTACACACTGACTCACACTGTACATAGACACAGGGGGATCACTACACACTGACGCACACTGTACAGACACAGGGAGATCACTACACACTGACTCACACTGCTCATAGACCCAGGGAGATCACTACACACTGACTCACACTGTACAGACGCAGGGAGATAACTACACACTGACTCACACTGTACAGACACAGGGAGATCACTACACACTGACTCACACTGTACAGACACAGGGAGATCACTACACACTGACTCAAACTGCTCATAGACACAGGGAGATCACTACACACTGACTCACACTGTACAGACACAGGGAGATCACTACACACAGACTCACACTGTACAGTCACAGGGAGATCACTACACACTGACTCACACTGTACAGACACAGGGAGATCACTACACACTGACTCACACTGTACAGACACAGGGAGATCACTACACACTGACTCACACTGTACAGACACAGTGAGATCACTACACACTGACTCACACTGTACAGACACAGGGAGATCACTACACACTGACTCACACCGTACAGACACAGGGAGATCACTACACACTGACGCACACTGTACAGAGACAGTGAGATCACTACACACTGACTCACACTGTACTGACACAGTGAGATCACTACACACTGACTCACACTGTACAGACACGGAGATCACTACACACTGACGCACACTGCTCATAGACACAGGGAGATCACTACACACTGACTCACACTGTACAGACACAGGGAGATCACTACACACTGACTCACACTGTAGAGACACAGGGAGATCACTACACACTGACTCACACTATACAGACACAGGGAGATCACTACACACTGACTCACACTGCTCATAGACACAGGGAGATCACTACACACTGACTCACACTGCTCATAGACACAGGGAGATTACTACACACTGACTCACACTGTACATAGACACAGGGAGATCACTACACACTGACTCACACTGTACATAGACACAGGGAGATCACTACACACTGACTCACACTGTACAGACACAGGGAGATCACTACACACTGACTCACACTGTACAGACACAGGGAGATCACTACACACTGACTCACACTGCTCATAGACACAGGGAGATCACTACACACTGACTCACACTGTAGACACACAGGGAGATCACTACACACTGATGCACACTGTAAAGACACAGGGAGATCACTACACACTGACTCACACTGTACAGACACAGGGAGATCACTACACACTGACTCACACTGTACAGACACAGGGAGATCACTACACACTGACTCACACTGTACAGACACAGGGAGATCACTACCCACTGACTCACACTGTATAGACACAGGGAGATCACTACACACTGACTCACACTGTACAGACACAGGGAGATCACTACACACTGACTCACACTGTACATAGACACAGGGAGATCACTACACACTGACGCACACTGTACAGACACAGGGAGATCACTACACACTGACTCACACTGCTCATAGACCCAGGGAGATCACTACACACTGACTCACACTGTACAGACGCAGGGAGATCACTACACACTGACTCACACTGTACAGACACAGGGAGATCACTACACACTGACTCACACTGTACAGACACAGGGAGATCACTACACACTGACTCAAACTGCTCATAGACACAGGGAGATCACTACACACTGACTCACACTGTACAGACACAGGGAGATCACTACACACAGACTCACACTGTACAGTCACAGGGAGATCACTACACACTGACTCACACTGTACAGACACAGGGAGATCACTACACACTGACTCACACTGTACAGACACAGGGAGATCACTACACACTGACTCACACTGTACAGACACAGTGAGATCACTACACACTGACTCACACTGTACAGACACAGGGAGATCACTACACACTGACTCACACCGTACAGACACAGGGAGATCACTACACACTGACGCACACTGTACAGAGACAGTGAGATCACTACACACTGACTCACACTGTACTGACACAGTGAGATCACTACACACTGACTCACACTGTACAGACACAGGGAGATCACTACACACTGACGCACACTGCTCATAGACACAGGGAGATCACTACACACTGACTCACACTGTACAGACACAGGGAGATCACTACACACTGACTCACACTGTAGAGACACAGGGAGATCACTACACACTGACTCACACTATACAGACACAGGGAGATCACTACACACTGACTCACACTGCTCATAGACACAGGGAGATCACTACACACTGACTCACACTGCTCATAGACACAGGGAGATTACTACACACTGACTCACACTGTACATAGACACAGGGAGATCACTACACACTGACTCACACTGTACATAGACACAGGGAGATCACTACACACTGACTCACACTGTACAGACACAGGGAGATCACTACACACTGACTCACACTGTACAGACACAGGGAGATCACTACACACTGACGCACACTGTACAGACACAGGGAGATCACTACACACTGACTCACACTGTACAGACACAGGGAGATCACTACACACTGACTCACACTGTACAGACACAGGGAGATCACTACACACTGACTCACACTGTACAGACACAGTGAGATCACTACACACTGACGCACACTGCTCACAGACACAGGGAGATCACTACACACTGACTCACACTGTACAGACACAGTGAGATCACTACACACTGACGCACACTGCTCATAGACACAGGGAGATCACTACACACTGACTCACACTGTACAGACACAGTGAGATCACTACACACTGACGCACACTGTACAGGCACAGTGAGATCACTACACACTGACGCACACTGTACAGGCACAGTGAGATCACTACACACTGACGCACACTGCTCATAGACACAGGGAGATCACTACACACTGACTCACAGTGTACAGACACAGGGAGATCACTACACACTGACGCACACTGTACAGACACAGGGAGATCACTACACACTGACTCACACTGTACAGACACAGGGAGATCAGTACACACTGACGCACACTGTACAGACACAGGGAGATCACTACACACTGACTCACACTATACAGACACAGTGAGATCACTACACACTGACGCACACTGTACAGACACAGTGAGATCACTACACACTGACTCACTGCTCACAGACACAGGGAGATCACTACACACTGACTCACACTGTACAGACACAGGGAGATCACTACACACTGACTCACACTGTACAGACACAGTGAGATCACTACACACTGACTCACACTGTACAGACACAGGGAGATCACTACACACTGACTCACACTGTACAGACACAGGGAGATCACTACACACTGACTCACACTGTACAGACACAGGGAGATCACTACACACTGACTCACACTGTACAGACACAGGGAGATCACTACACACTGACTCACACTGCTCATAGACACAGGGAGATCACTACACACTGACTCACACTGTAGACACACAGGGAGATCACTACACACTGATGCACACTGTACAGACACAGGGAGATCACTACACACTGACTCACACTGTACAGACACAGGGAGGTCACTACACACTGACTCACACTGCTCATAGACACAGGGAGATCACTACACACTGACTCACACTGTATAGACACAGGGAGATCACTACACACTGACTCACACTGCTCATAGACACAGGGAGATCACTACACACTGACTCACACTGTACAGACACAGGGAGATCACTACACACTGACGCACACTGTACAGACACAGGGAGATCACTACACACTGACTCACACTGTACAGACACAGGGAGGTCACTACACACTGACTCACACTGTACAGACACAGGGAGATCACTACACACTGACTCACACTGTACAGACACGGAGATCAGTACACACTGACGCACACTGTACAGACACAGGGAGATCACTACACACTGACTCACACTATACAGACACAGTGAGATCACTACAGACTGACGCACACTGTACAGACACAGTGAGATCACTACACACTGACTCACTGCTCACAGACACAGGGAGATCACTACACACTGACTCACACTGTACAGACACAGGGAGATCACTACACACTGACTCACACTGTACAGACACAGTGAGATCTCTACACACTGACTCACACTGTACAGACACAGGGAGATCACTACACACTGACTCACACTGTACAGACACAGGGAGATCACTACACACTGACTCACACTGTACAGACACAGGGAGATCACTACACACTGACTCACACTGCACAGACACAGGGAGATCACTACACACTGACTCACACTGCTCATAGACACAGGGAGATCACTACACACTGACTCACACTGTAGACACACAGGGAGATCACTACACACTGATGCACACTGTAAAGACACAGGGAGATCACTACACACTGACTCACACTGTACAGACACAGGGAGATCACTACACACTGACTCACACTGTACAGACACAGGGAGATCACTACACACTGACTCACACTGTACAGACACAGGGAGATCACTACACACTGACTCACACTGTATAGACACAGGGAGATCACTACACACTGACTCACACTGTACAGACACAGGGAGATCACTACACACTGACTCACACTGTACATAGACACAGGGAGATCACTACACACTGACGCACACTGTACAGACACAGGGAGATCACTACACACTGACTCACACTGCTCATAGACCCAGGGAGATCACTACACACTGACTCACACTGTACAGACGCAGGGAGATCACTACACACTGACTCACACTGTACAGACACAGGGAGATCACTACACACTGACTCAAACTGCTCATAGACACAGGGAGATCACTACACACTGACTCACACTGTACAGACACAGGGAGATCACTACACACAGACTCACACTGTACAGTCACAGGGAGATCACTACACACTGACTCACACTGCTCATAGACACAGGGAGATCACTACACACTGACTCACACTGTATAGACACAGGGAGATCACTACACACTGACTCACACTGCTCATAGACACAGGGAGATCACTACACACTGACTCAAACTGCTCATAGACACAGGGAGATCACTACACACTGACTCACACTGTACAGACACAGGGAGATCACTACACACTGACTCACACTGTACAGACACAGGGAGATCACTACACACTGACTCACACTGCTCATAGACACAGGGAGATCACTACACACTGACTCACACTGTATAGACACAGGGAGATCACTACACACTGACTCACACTGCTCATAGACACAGGGAGATCACTACACACTGACTCACACTGTACAGACACAGGGAGATCACTACACACTGACGCACACTGTACAGACACAGGGAGATCACTACACACTGACTCACACTGTACAGACACAGGGAGGTCACTACACACTGACTCACACTGTACAGACACAGGGAGATCACTACACACTGACTCACACTGTACAGACACAGGGAGATCAGTACACACTGACGCACACTGTACAGACACAGGGAGATCACTACACACTGACTCACACTATACAGACACAGTGAGATCACTACAGACTGACGCACACTGTACAGACACAGTGAGATCACTACACACTGACTCACTGCTCACAGACACAGGGAGATCACTACACACTGACTCACACTGTACAGACACAGGGAGATCACTACACACTGACTCACACTGTACAGACACAGTGAGATCTCTACACACTGACTCACACTGTACAGACACAGGGAGATCACTACACACTGACTCACACTGTACAGACACAGGGAGATCACTACACACTGACTCACACTGTACAGACACAGGGAGATCACTACACACTGACTCACACTGCACAGACACAGGGAGAACACTACACACTGACTCACACTGCTCATAGACACAGGGAGATCACTACACACTGACTCACACTGTAGACACACAGGGAGATCACTACACACTGATGCACACTGTAAAGACACAGGGAGATCACTACACACTGACTCACACTGTACAGACACAGGGAGATCACTACACACTGACTCACACTGTACAGACACAGGGAGATCACTACACACTGACTCACACTGTACAGACACAGGGAGATCACTACACACTGACTCACACTGTATAGACACAGGGAGATCACTACACACTGACTCACACTGTACAGACACAGGGAGATCACTACACACTGACTCACACTGTACATAGACACAGGGAGATCACTACACACTGACGCACACTGTACAGACACAGGGAGATCACTACACACTGACTCACACTGCTCATAGACCCAGGGAGATCACTACACACTGACTCACACTGTACAGACGCAGGGAGATCACTACACACTGACTCACACTGTACAGACACAGGGAGATCACTACACACTGACTCACACTGTACAGACACAGGGAGATCACTACACACTGACTCAAACTGCTCATAGACACAGGGAGATCACTACACACTGACTCACACTGTACAGACACAGGGAGATCACTACACACAGACTCACACTGTACAGTCACAGGGAGATCACTACACACTGACTCACACTGTACAGACACAGGGAGATCACTACACACTGACTCACACTGTACAGACACAGGGAGATCACTACACACTGACTCACACTGTACAGACACAGTGAGATCACTACACACTGACTCACACTGTACAGACACAGGGAGATCACTACACACTGACTCACACTGTACAGACACAGGGAGATCACTACACACTGACGCACACTGTACAGAGACAGTGAGATCACTACACACTGACTCACACTGTACTGACACAGTGAGATCACTACACACTGACTCACACTGTACAGACACAGGGAGATCACTACACACTGACGCACACTGCTCATAGACACAGGGAGATCACTACACACTGACTCACACTGTACAGACACAGGGAGATCACTACACACTGACTCACACTGTAGAGACACAGGGAGATCACTACACACTGACTCACACTATACAGACACAGGGAGATCACTACACACTGACTCACACTGTACAGACACAGGGAGATCACTACACACTGACGCACACTGCTCATAGACACAGGGAGATCACTACACACTGACGCACACTGCTCATAGACACAGGGAGATCACTACACACTGACTCACACTGTACAGACACAGGGAGATCACTACACACTGACTCACACTGTACAGACACAGGGAGATCACTACACACTGACTCACACTGTACAGACACAGTGAGATCACTACACACTGACTCACACTGTACAGACACAGTGAGATCACTACACACTGACTCACACTGTACAGACACAGGGAGATCACTACACACTGACGCACACTGTAGAGACACAGGGAGATCACTACACACTGACTCACACTATACAGACACAGGGAGATCACTACACACTGACTCACACTGTACAGACACAGGGAGATCACTACACACTGACGCACACTGCTCATAGACACAGGGAGATCACTACACACTGACGCACACTGCTCATAGACACAGGGAGATCACTACACACTGACTCACACTGTACAGACACAGGGAGATCACTACACACTGACTCACACTGTACAGACACAGGGAGATCACTACACACTGACTCACACTGTACAGACACAGTGAGATCACTACACACTGACTCACACTGTACAGACACAGTGAGATCACTACACACTGACTCACACTGTACAGACACAGGGAGATCACTACACACTGATGCACACTGTACAGACACAGGGAGATCACTACACACTGACTCACACTGTACAGACACAGGGAGATCACTACACACTGACTCACACTGTACAGACACAGGGAGATCACTACACACTGACTCACACTGTACAGACACAGGGAGATCACTACACACTGACTCACACTGCTCATAGACACAGGGAGATCACTACACACTGACTCACACTGTACAGACACAGGGAGATCACTACACACTGACGCACACCGCTCATAGACACAGGGAGAGCACTACACACTGACTCACACTGTACAGACACAGGGAGATCACTACACACTGACGCACACTGCTCATAGACACAGGGAGATCACTACACACTGACTCACACTGTACAGACACAGGGAGATCACTACACACTGACGCACACTGTACAGACACAGGGAGATCACTACACACTGACTCACACTGTACAGACACAGGGAGATCACTACACACTGACGCACACTGTACAGACACAGGGAGATCACTACACACTGACTCACACTGTACAGACACAGGGAGATCACTACACACTGACGCACACTGCTCATAGACACAGGGAGATCACTACACACTGACTCACACTGTACAGACACAGGGAGATCACTACACACTGACTCACACTGTACAGACACAGGGAGATCACTACACACTGACGCACACTGTACAGACACAGGGTGATCACTACACACTGACTCACACTGTACAGACACAGGGAGATCACTACACACTGACTCACACTGTACAGACACAGGGAGATCACTACACACTGACTCACACTGTACAGACACAGGGAGATCACTACACACTGACTCACACTGCTCATAGACACAGGGAGATCACTACACACTGACTCACACTGTACAGACACAGGGAGATCACTACACACTGACTCACACTGTACAGACACAGTGAGATCACTACACACTGACTCACACTGTACATAGACACAGGGAGATCACTACACACTGACTCACACTGTACAGACACAGGGAGATCACAACACACTGACTCACACTGTACAGACACAGGGAGATCACTACACACTGACTCACACTGTACATAGACACAGGGAGATCACTACACACTGACTCACACTGTACAGACACAGGGAGATCACTACACACTGACTCACACTGTACAGACACAGGGAGATCACTACACACTGACTCACACTGCTCATAGACACAGGGAGATCACTACACACTGACTCACACTGTACATAGACACAGGGAGATCACTACACACTGACTCACACTGCTCATAGACACAGGGAGATCACTACACACTGACTCACACTGCTCATAGACACAGGGAGATCACTACACACTGACTCACACTGTACATAGACACAGGGAGATCACTACACACTGACTCACACTGTACATAGACACAGGGAGATCACTACACACTGACTCACACTGTACAGACACAGGGAGTTCACTACACACTGACTCACACTGTACAGACACAGGGAGATCACTACACACTGACTCACACTGTACAGACACAGGGAGATCACTACACACTGACTCACACTGTACAGACACAGGGAGATCAGTACACACTGACTCACACTGTACAGACACAGGGAGATCACTACACACTGACTCACACTGTACAGACACAGTGAGATCACTACACACTGACGCACACTGCTCACAGACACAGGGAGATCACTACACACTGACTCACACTGTACAGACACAGGGAGATCACTACACACTGACGCACACTGCTCATAGACACAGGGAGATCACTACACACTGACTCACACTGTACAGACACAGGGAGATCACTACACACTGACTCACACTGTACAGACACAGGGAGATCACTACACACTGACGCACACTGCTCATAGACACAGGGAGATCACTACACACTGACTCACACTGTACAGACACAGGGAGATCACTACACACTGACTCACACTGTACAGACACAGGGAGATCACTACACACTGACTCACACTGCTCATAGACACAGGGAGATCACTACACACTGACTCACACTGTACAGAACAGGGAGATCACTACACACTGACTCACACTGTACAGACACAGTGAGATCACTACACACTGACTCACACTGTACAGAGACAGGGAGATCACTACACACTGACTCACACTGTACAGACACAGTGAGATCACTACACACTGACTCACACTGTACAGACACAGGGAGATCACTTCACACTGACTCACACTGTACAGACACAGGGAGATCACTACACACTGACTCACACTGTACAGACACAGGGTGATCACTACACACTGACTCACACTGCTCATAGACACAGGGAGATCACTACACACTGACTCACACTGTACAGACACAGGGAGATCACTACACACTGACTCACACTGTACAGACACAGGGAGATCAGTACACACTGACGCACACTGTACAGACACAGGGAGATCACTACACACTGACTCACACTATACAGACACAGTGAGATCACTACAGACTGACGCACACTGTACAGACACAGTGAGATCACTACACACTGACTCACTGCTCACAGACACAGGGAGATCACTACACACTGACTCACACTGTACAGACACAGGGAGATCACTACACACTGACTCACACTGTACAGACACAGTGAGATCTCTACACACTGACTCACACTGTACAGACACAGGGAGATCACTACACACTGACTCACACTGTACAGACACAGGGAGATCACTACACACTGACTCACACTGTACAGACACAGGGAGATCACTACACACTGACTCACACTGCACAGACACAGGGAGATCACTACACACTGACTCACACTGCTCATAGACACAGGGAGATCACTACACACTGACTCACACTGTAGACACACAGGGAGATCACTACACACTGATGCACACTGTAAAGACACAGGGAGATCACTACACACTGACTCACACTGTACAGACACAGGGAGATCACTACACACTGACTCACACTGTACAGACACAGGGAGATCACTACACACTGACTCACACTGTACAGACACAGGGAGATCACTACACACTGACTCACACTGTATAGACACAGGGAGATCACTACACACTGACGCACACTGCTCATAGACACAGGGAGATCACTACACACTGACTCACACTGTACATAGACACAGGGAGATCACTACACACTGACGCACACTGTACAGACACAGGGAGATCACTACACACTGACTCACACTGCTCATAGACCCAGGGAGATCACTACACACTGACTCACACTGTACAGACGCAGGGAGATCACTACACACTGACTCACACTGTACAGACACAGGGAGATCACTACACACTGACTCACACTGTACAGACACAGGGAGATCACTACACACTGACTCAAACTGCTCATAGACACAGGGAGATCACTACACACTGACTCACACTGTACAGACACAGGGAGATCACTACACACAGACTCACACTGTACAGTCACAGGGAGATCACTACACACTGACTCACACTGTACAGACACAGGGAGATCACTACACACTGACTCACACTGTACAGACAGGGAGATCACTAGACACTGACTCACACTGTACAGACACAGTGAGATCACTACACACTGACTCACACTGTACAGACACAGGGAGATCACTACACACTGACTCACACTGTACAGACACAGGGAGATCACTACACACTGACGCACACTGTACAGAGACAGTGAGATCACTACACACTGACTCACACTGTACTGACACAGTGAGATCACTACACACTGACTCACACTGTACAGACACAGGGAGATCACTACACACTGACGCACACTGCTCATAGACACAGGGAGATCACTACACACTGACTCACACTGTACAGACATAGGGAGATCACTACACACTGACTCACACTGTACAGACACAGGGAGATCACTACACACTGACTCACACTGTACAGACACAGTGAGATCTCTACACACTGACTCACACTGTACAGACACAGGGAGATCACTACACACTGACTCACACTGTACAGACACAGGGAGATCACTACACACTGACTCACACTGCACAGACACAGGGAGATCACTACACACTGACTCACACTGCTCATAGACACAGGGAGATCACTACACACTGACTCACACTGTAGACACACAGGGAGATCACTACACACTGATGCACACTGTAAAGACACAGGGAGATCACTACACACTGACTCACACTGTACAGACACAGGGAGATCACTACACACTGACTCACACTGTACAGACACAGGGAGATCACTACACACTGACTCACACTGTACAGACACAGGGAGATCACTACACACTGACTCACACTGTATAGACACAGGGAGATCACTACACACTGACTCACACTGTACAGACACAGGGAGATCACTACACACTGACTCACACTGTACATAGACACAGGGAGATCACTACACACTGACGCACACTGTACAGACACAGGGAGATCACTACACACTGACTCACACTGCTCATAGACCCAGGGAGATCAATACACACTGACTCACACTGTACAGACGCAGGGAGATCACTACACACTGACTCACACTGTACAGACACAGGGAGATCACTACACACTGACTCACACTGTACAGACACAGGGAGATCACTACACACTGACTCAAACTGCTCATAGACACAGGGAGATCACTACACACTGACTCACACTGTACAGACACAGGGAGATCACTACACACAGACTCACACTGTACAGTCACAGGGAGATCGCTACACACTGACTCACACTGTACAGACACAGGGAGATCACTACACACTGACTCACACTGTACAGACACAGGGAGATCACTAGACACTGACTCACACTGTACAGACACAGTGAGATCACTACACACTGACTCACACTGTACAGACACAGGGAGATCACTACACACTGACTCACACTGTACAGACACAGGGAGATCACTACACACTGACGCACACTGTACAGAGACAGTGAGATCACTACACACTGACTCACACTGTACTGACACAGTGAGATCACTACACACTGACTCACACTGTACAGACACAGGGAGATCACTACACACTGACGCACACTGCTCATAGACACAGGGAGATCACTACACACTGACTCACACTGTACAGACACAGGGAGATCACTACACACTGACTCACACTGTAGAGACACAGGGAGATCACTACACACTGACTCACACAATACAGACACAGGGAGATCACTACACACTGACTCACACTGTACAGACACAGGGAGATCACTACACACTGACGCACACTGCTCATAGACACAGGGAGATCACTACACACTGACGCACACTGCTCATAGACACAGGGAGATCACTACACACTGACTCACACTGTACAGACACAGGGAGATCACTACACACTGACTCACACTGTACAGACACAGGGAGATCACTACACACTGACTCACACTGTACAGACACAGTGAGATCACTACACACTGACTCACACTGTACAGACACAGTGAGATCACTACACACTGACTCACACTGTACAGACACAGGGAGATCACTACACACTGATGCACACTGTACAGACACAGGGAGATCACTACACACTGACTCACACTGTACAGACACAGGGAGATCACTACACACTGACTCACACTGTACAGACACAGGGAGATCACTACACACTGACTCACACTGTACAGACACAGGGAGATCACTACACACTGACTCACACTGCTCATAGACACAGGGAGATCACTACACACTGACTCACACTGTACAGACACAGGGAGATCACTACACACTGACGCACACCGCTCATAGACACAGGGAGAGCACTACACACTGACTCACACTGTACAGACACAGGGAGATCACTACACACTGACGCACACTGCTCATAGACACAGGGAGATCACTACACACTGACTCACACTGTACAGACACAGGGAGATCACTACACACTGACGCACACTGTACAGACACAGGGAGATCACTACACACTGACTCACACTGTACAGACAGAGGGAGATCACTACACACTGACGCACACTGTACAGACACAGGGAGATTACTACACACTGACTCACACTGTACAGACACAGGGAGATCACTACACACTGACGCACACTGCTCATAGACACAGGGAGATCACTACACACTGACTCACACTGTACAGACACAGGGAGATCACTACACACTGACTCACACTGTACAGACACAGGGAGATCACTACACACTGACGCACACTGTACAGACACAGGGTGATCACTACACACTGACTCACACTGTACAGACACAGGGAGATCACTACACACTGACTCACACTGTACAGACACAGGGAGATCACTACACACTGACTCACACTGTACAGACACAGGGAGATCACTACACACTGACTCACACTGCTCATAGACACAGGGAGATCACTACACACTGACTCACACTGTACAGACACAGGGAGATCACTACACACTGACTCACACTGTACAGACACAGTGAGATCACTACACACTGACTCACACTGTACATAGACACAGGGAGATCACTACACACTGACTCACACTGTACAGACACAGGGAGATCACAACACACTGACTCACACTGTACAGACACAGGGAGATCACTACACACTGACTCACACTGTACATAGACACAGGGAGATCACTACACACTGACTCACACTGTACAGACACAGGGAGATCACTACACACTGACTCACACTGTACAGACACAGGGAGATCACTACACACTGACTCACACTGCTCATAGACACAGGGAGATCACTACACACTGACTCACACTGTACATAGACACAGGGAGATCACTACACACTGACTCACACTGCTCATAGACACAGGGAGATCACTACACACTGACTCACACTGCTCATAGACACAGGGAGATCACTACACACTGACTCACACTGTACATAGACACAGGGAGATCACTACACACTGACTCACACTGTACATAGACACAGGGAGATCACTACACACTGACTCACACTGTACAGACACAGGGAGATCACTACACACTGACTCACACTGTACAGACACAGGGAGATCACTACACACTGACTCACACTGTACAGACACAGGGAGATCACTACACACTGACTCACACTGTACAGACACAGGGAGATCAGTACACACTGACTCACACTGTACAGACACAGGGAGATCACTACACACTGACTCACACTGTACAGACACAGTGAGATCACTACACACTGACGCACACTGCTCACAGACACAGGGAGATCACTACACACTGACTCACACTGTACAGACACAGTGAGATCACTACACACTGACGCACACTGCTCAGAGACACAGGGAGATCACTACACATTGACTCACACTGTACAGACACAGTGAGATCACTACACACTGACGCACACTGTACAGGCACAGTGAGATCACTACACACTGACGCACACTGCTCATAGACACAGGGCGATCACTACACAATGACTCACACTGTACAGACACAGGGAGATCACTACACACTGACGCACACTGTACAGACACAGGGAGATCACTACACACTGACTCACACTGTACTGACACGGGGAGATCACTACACACTGACTCACACTGTACAGGCACAGTGAGATCACTACACACTGACGCACACTGCTCATAGACACAGGGAGATCACTACACACTGACTCACACTGTACAGACACAGGGAGATCACTACACACAGACTCACACTGTACAGACACAGGGAGATCACTACACACTGACTCACACTGTACTGACACAGGGAGATCACTACACACTGACTCAGACTGTATAGACACAGGGAGATCACTACACACTGACTCACACTGTACAGACACAGGGAGATCACTACACACTGACGCACACTGCTCATAGACACAGGGAGATCACTACACACTGACTCACACTGTACAGACACAGGGAGATCACTACACACTGACTCACACTGTACAGACACAGGGAGATCACTACACACTGACGCACACTGCTCATAGACACAGGGAGATCACTACACACTGACTCACACTGTACAGACACAGGGAGATCACTACACACTGACTCACACTGTACAGACACAGGGAGATCACTACAGACTGACTCACACTGCTCATAGACACAGGGAGATCACTACACACTGACTCACACTGTACAGAACAGGGAGATCACTACACACTGACTCACACTGTACAGACACAGTGAGATCACTACACACTGACTCACACTGTACAGACACAGGGAGATCACTACACACTGACTCACACTGTACAGACACAGTGAGATCACTACACACTGACTCACACTGTACAGACACAGGGAGATCACTACACACTGACTCACACTGTACAGACACAGGGAGATCACTACACACTGACTCACACTGTACAGACACAGGGAGATCACTACACACTGACTCACACTGTACAGACACAGGGAGATCACTACACACTGACTCACACTGTACAGACACAGGGAGATCACTACACACTGACTCACACTGTACAGACACAGTGAGATCACTACACACTGACTCACACTGTACAGACACAGGGTGATCACTACACACTGACTCACACTGTACAGACACAGGGAGATCACTACACACTGACGCACACTGCTCATAGACACAGGGATTTCACTACACACTGACTCACACTGTACAGACACAGGGAGATCACTACACACTGACTCACACTGTACAGACACAGGGAGATCACTACACACTGACGCACACTGTACAGACACAGGGAGATCACTACACACTGACGCACACTGCTCATAGACACAGGGAGATCACTACACACTGACTCACACTGTACAGACACAGGGAGATCACTACACACTGAAGCACACTGTACAGACACAGGGAGATCACTACACACTGACTCACACTATACAGACACAGTGAGATCACTACACACTGACGCACTGTACAGACACAGTGAGATCACTACACACTGACTCACACTGCTCATAGACACAGGGAGATCACTACACACTGACTCACACTGTACAGACACAGGGTGATCACTACACACTGACGCACACTGCTCATAGACACAGGGAGATCACTACACACTGACTCACACTGTACAGACACAGGGAGATCACTACACACTGACTCACACTGCACAGACACAGGGAGATCACTACAAACTGACTCACACTATACATAGACACAGGAAGATCACTACACACTGACGCACACTGTACAGACACAGGGAGATCACTACACACTGACTCACACTGTACAGACACAGGGAGATCACTACACACTGACTCACACTGTACAGACACAGGGAGATCACTACACACTGACGCACACTGCTCATAGACACAGGGAGATCACTACACACTGACTCACACTGTACAGACACAGGGAGATCACTACACACTGACTCACACTGTACAGACACAGGGAGATCACTACACACTGACTCACACTGTACAGACACAGGGAGATCACTACACACTGACTCACACTGTACTGACACAGGGAGATCACTACACACTGACTCACACTGTACAGACACAGTGAGATCACTACACACTGACTCACACTGTACAGACACAGGGAGATCACTACACACTGACTCACACTGTACAGACACAGGGAGATCACTACACACTGACTCACACTGTAGACACACAGGGAGATCACTACACACTGACTCACACTGTACAGACACAGGGAGATCACTACACACTGACTCACACTGCTCATAGACACAGGGAGATCACTACACATTGACTCACACTGTAGACACACAGGGAGATCACTACACACTGACTCACACTGTACAGACACAGGGAGATCACTACACACTGACTCACACTGTACTGACACGGGGAGATCACTACACACTGACTCACACTGTACAGGCACAGTGAGATCACTACACACTGACGCACACTGCTCATAGACACAGGGAGATCACTACACACTGACTCACACTGTACAGACACAGGGAGATCACTACACACTGACTCACACTGTACAGACACAGGGAGATCACTACACACTGACTCACACTGTACTGACACAGGGAGATCACTACACACTGACTCACACTGTACAGACACAGGGAGATCACTACACACTGACTCACACTGTACAGACACAGGGAGATCACTACACACTGACGCACACTGCTCATAGACACAGGGAGATCACTACACACTGACTCACACTGTACAGACACAGGGAGATCACTACACACTGACTCACACTGTACAGACACAGGGAGATCACTACACACTGACGCACACTGCTCATAGACACAGGGAGATCACTACACACTGACTCACACTGTACAGACACAGGGAGATCACTACACACTGACTCACACTGTACAGACACAGGGAGATCACTACACACTGACTCACACTGCTCATAGACACAGGGAGATCACTACACACTGACTCACACTGTACAGAACAGGGAGATCACTACACACTGACTCACACTGTACAGACACAGTGAGATCACTACACACTGACTCACACTGTACAGAGACAGGGAGATCACTACACACTGACTCACACTGTACAGACACAGTGAGATCACTACACACTGACTCACACTGTACAGACACAGGGAGATCACTTCACACTGACTCACACTGTACAGACACAGGGAGATCACTACACACTGACTCACACTGTACAGACACAGGGAGATCACTACACACTGACTCACACTGTACAGACACAGGGAGATCACTACACACTGACTCACACTGTACAGGACACAGTGAGATCACTACACACTGACTCACACTGTACAGACACAGGGTGATCACTACACACTGACTCACACTGTACAGACACAGGGAGATCACTACACACTGAAGCACACCGCTCATAGACACAGGGAGATCACTACACACTGACTCACACTGTACAGACACAGGGAGATCACTACACACTGACTCACACTGAACAGACACAGGGAGATCACTACACACTGACTCACACTGTACATAGACACAGGGAGATCACTACACAGTGACGCACACTGTACAGACACAGGGAGATCACTACACACTGACTCACACTGTACAGACACAGGGAGATCACTACACACTGACTCACACTGTACAGACACAGGGAGATCACTACACACTGACGCACACTGTACAGACACAGGGAGATCACTACACACTGACTCACACTATACAGACACAGTGAGATCACTACACACTGACGCACACTGTACAGACACAGTGAGATCACTACACACTGACACACTGCTCATAGACACAGGGAGATCACTACACACTGACTCACACTGTACAGACACAGGGAGATTACTACACACTGACGCACACTGCTCATAGACACAGGGAGATCACTACACACTAACTCACACTGTACAGACACAGGGAGATCACTACACACTGACTCACACTGTACAGACACAGGGAGATCACTACACACTGACTCACACTGTACATAGACACAGGGAGATCACTACACACTGACGCACACTGTACAGACACAGGGAGATCACTACACACTGACGCACACTGTACAGACACAGGGAGATCACTACACACTGACTCACACAGTACAGACACAGGGAGATCACTACACACTGACTCACACTGTACAGACACAGGGAGATCACTACACACTGACTCACACTGTACAGACACAGGGAGATCACTACACACTGACTCACACTGTACAGACACAGGGAGATCACTACACACTGACTCACACTGTACAGACACAGGGAGATCACTACACACTGACTCACACTGTACAGACACAGGGAGATCACTACACACTGACTCACACTGTACAGACACAGGGAGATCACTACACACTGACTCACACTGTACTGACACAGGAAGATCACTACACACTGACTCACACTGTACAGACACAGGGAGATCACTACACACTGACTCACACTGTACAGACACAGGGAGAGCACTACACACTGACTCACACTGTACAGACACAGGGAGATCACCACACAGACTCACTCTGTAGACACACAGGGAGATCACTACACACTGACTCACACTGTACAGACACAGGGAGATCACTACACACTGACTCACACTGCTCATAGACACAGGGAGATCACTACACACTGACTCACACTGTAGACACACAGGGAGATCACTACACACTGACTCACACTGTACAGGCACAGTGAGATCACTACACACTGACTCACACTGTACAGACACAGGGAGATCACTACACACTGACTCACACTGTACAGACACAGGGAGATCACTACACACTGACGCACACTGCTCATAGACACAGGGAGATCACTACACACTGACTCACACTGTACAGACACAGGGAGATAACTACACACTGACTCACACTGTACAGACACAGGGAGATCACTACACACTGACTCACACTGTACAGACACAGGGAGATCACTACACACTGACTCACACTGTACAGACACAGGGAGATCACTACACACTGACTCACACTGTACAGACACAGGGAGATCACTACACACTGACTCACACTGCTCATAGACACAGGGAGATCACTACACACTGACTCACACTGTAGACACACAGGGAGATCACTACACACTGACTCACACTGTACAGGCACAGTGAGATCACTACACACTGACTCACACTGTACAGACACAGGGAGATCACTACACACTGACTCACACTGTACAGACACAGGGAGATCACTACACACTGACGCACACTGCTCATAGACACAGGGAGATCACTACACACTGACTCACACTGTACAGACACAGGGAGATCACTACACACTGACTCACACTGTACAGACACAGGGAGATCACTACACACTGACTCACACTGTACAGACACAGGGAGATCACTACACACTGACTCACACTGTACAGACACAGGGAGATCACTACACACTGACTCACACTGTACAGACACAGGGAGATCACTACACACTGACTCACACTGCTCATAGACACAGGGAGATCACTACACACTGACTCACACTGTACATAGACACAGGGAGATCACTACACACTGACGCACACTGTACAGACACAGGGAGATCACTACACACTGACTCACACTGTACAGACACAGGGAGATCACTACACACTGACTCACACTGTACAGACACAGGGAGATCACTACACACTGACTCACACTGTACAGACACAGTGAGATCACTACACACTGACTCACACTGTACAGACACAGGGAGATCACTACACACTGTGAAGACACAGGGAGATCACTACTCACTGACTCACACTGTACAGACACAGGGAGATCACTACACACTGACTCACACTGTACAGACACAGGGAGATCACTACACACTGTGAAGACACAGGGAGATCACTACTCACTGACTCACACTGTACAGACACAGGGAGATCACTACACACTGACTCACACTGTACATAGACACAGGGAGATCACTACACACTGACTCACACTGTACAGACACAGGGAGATCACTACACACTGACTCACACTGTACAGACACAGGGAGATCACTACACACTGACTCACACTGCTCATAGACACAGGGAGATCACTACACACTGACTCACACTGTACATAGACACAGGGAGATCACTACACACTGACTCACACTGTACAGACACAGGGAGATCACTACACACTGACTCACACTGTACAGACACAGGGAGATCACTACACACTGACTCACACTGTACATAGACACAGGGAGATCACTACACACTGACTCACACTGCTCATAGACACAGGGAGATCACTACACACTGACTCACACTGTACAGACACAGGGAGATCACTACACACTGACTCACACTGTACAGACACAGGGAGATCACTACACACTGACTCACACTGCTCATAGACACAGGGAGATCACTACACACTGACTCACACTGCTCATAGACACAGGGAGATCACTACACACTGACTCACACTGTACAGACACAGGGAGATCACTACACACTGACTCACACTGTACAGACACAGGGAGATCACTACACACTGACTCACACTGTACATAGACACAGGGAGATCACTACACACTGACGCACACTGTACAGACACAGGGAGATCACTACACACTGACTCACACTGTACAGACACAGTGAGATCACTACACACTGACTCACACTGTACAGACACAGGGAGATCACTACACACTGACTCACACTGTACAGACACAGGGAGATCACTACACAGACTCACTCTGTAGACACACAGGGAGATCACTACACACTGACTCACACTGTACAGACACAGGGAGATCACTACACACTGACTCACACTGCTCATAGACACAGGGAGATCACTACACACTGACTCACACTGTAGACACACAGGGAGATCACTACACACTGACTCACACTGTACAGGCACAGTGAGATCACTACACACTGACTCACACTGTACATAGCAACAGGGAGATCACTACACACTGACGCACACTGTACAGACACAGGGAGATCACTACACACTGACTCACACTGTACAGACACAGTGAGATCACTACACACTGACTCACACTGTACAGACACAGGGAGATCACTACACACTGACTCACACTGCTCATAGACACAGAGAGATCACTACACACTGACTCACACTGTACAGACACAGGGAGATCACTACACACTGTGTAGACACAGGGAGATCACTACTCACTGACTCACACTGTACAGACACAGGGAGATCACTACACACTGACTCACACTGTACAGAGACAGGGAGATCACTACACACTGACTCACACTGCTCATAGACACAGGGAGATCACTACACACTGACTCACACTGTACAGACACAGTGAGATCACTACACTCTGACTCACACTGTACAGACACAGGGAGATCACTACACACTGACGCACACTGCTCATAGACACAGGGAGATCACTACACACTGACTCACACTGTACAGACACAGGGAGATCACTACACACTGATGCACACTGTACAGACACAGGGAGATCACTACACACTGACTCACACTGTACAGACACAGGGAGATCACTACACACTGACTCACACTGTACAGACACAGTGAGATCACTACACACTGACTCACACTGTACAGACACAGGGAGATCACTACACACTGTGAAGACACAGGGAGATCACTACTCACTGACTCACACTGTACAGACACAGGGAGATCACTACACACTGACTCACACTGTACAGACACAGGGAGATCACTACACACTGACTCACACTGTACAGACACAGGGAGATCACTACACACTGACGCACACTGCTCATAGACACAGGGAGATCACTACACACTGACTCACACTGTACAGACACAGGGAGATCACTACACACTGATGCACACTGTACAGACACAGGGAGATCACTACACACTGACGCACACTGTACAGACACAGGGAGATCACTACACACTGACGCACACTGTACAGACACAGGGAGATCACTACATACTGACTCACACTGTACAGACACAGGGAGATCACTACACACTGACTCACACTGTACAGACACAGGGAGATCACTACACACTCACTCACACTATACAGACACAGGGAGATCACTACACACTGACTCACACTGTACAGACACAGTGAGATCACTACACACTGACTCACACAGTACAGACACAGGGAGATCACTACACACTGACTCACACTGTACAGACACAGGGAGATCACTACACACTGACTCACACTGTACAGACACAGGGAGATCACTACACACTGACGCACACTGCTCATAGACACAGGGTGATCACTACACACTGACTCACACTGTACAGACACAGGGAGATCACTACACACTGACTCACACTGTACAGACACAGGGAGATCACTACACACTGACGCACACTGCTCATAGACACAGGGAGATCACTACACACTGACGCACACTGCTCATAGACACAGGGAGATCACTACACACTGACTCACACTGTACAGACACAGGGAGATCACTACACACTGACTCACACTGTACAGACACAGGGAGATCACTACACACTGACTCACACTGTACAGACACAGTAAGATCACTACACACTGACTCACACTGTACAGACACAGGGAGATCACTACACACTGTGTAGACACAGGGAGATCACTACTCACTAACTCACACTGTACAGACACAGGGAGATCACTACACACTGACTCACACTGTACAGACACAGGGAGATCACTACACACTGACTCACACTGCTCATAGACACAGGGAGATCACTACACACTGACTCACACTGTACAGACACAGTGAGATCACTACACTCTGACTCACACTGTACAGACACAGGGAGATCACTACACACTGACGCACACTGCTCATAGACACAGGGAGATCACTACACACTGACTCACACTGTACAGACACAGGGAGATCACTACACACTGATGCACACTGTACAGACACAGGGAGATCACTACACACTGACGCACACTGTACAGACACAGGGAGATCACTACACACTGACGCACACTGTACAGACACAGGGAGATCACTACATACTGACTCACACTGTACAGACACAGGGAGATCACTACACACTGACTCACACTGTACAGACACAGGGAGATCACTACACACTGACTCACACTGTACAGACACAGGGAGATCACTACACACTCACTCACACTATACAGACACAGGGAGATCACTACACACTGACTCACACTGTACAGACACAGTGAGATCACTACACACTGACTCACACAGTACAGACACAGGGAGATCACTACACACTGACTCACACTGTACAGACACAGGGAGATCACTACACACTGACTCACACTGTACAGACACAGGGAGATCACTACACACTGACTCACACTGTACAGACACAGGGAGATCACTACACACTGACGCACACTGCTCATAGACACAGGGTGATCACTACACACTGACTCACACTGTACAGACACAGGGAGATCACTACACACTGACTCACACTGTACAGACACAGGGAGATCACTACACACTGACGCACACTGCTCATAGACACAGGGAGATCACTACACACTGACGCACACTGCTCATAGACACAGGGAGATCACTACACACTGACTCACACTGTACAGACACAGGGAGATCACTACACACTGACTCACACTGCTCATAGACACAGGGAGATCACTACACACTGACTCACACTGTACATAGACACAGGGAGATCACTACACACTGACGCACACTGTACAGACACAGGGAGATCACTACACACTGACTCACACTGTACAGACACAGTGAGATCACTACACACTGACTCACACTGTACAGACGCAGGGAGATCACTACACACTGACTCACACTGTACAGACACAGGGAGATCACTACACAGACTCACTCTGTAGACACACAGGGAGATCACTACACACTGACTCACACTGTACAGACACAGGGAGATCACTACACACTGACTCACACTGCTCATAGACACAGGGAGATCACTACACACTGACTTACACTGTAGACACACAGGGAGATCACTACACACTGACTCACACTGTACAGGCACAGTGAGATCACTACACACTGACTCACACTGTACAGACACAGGGAGATCACTACACACTGACTCACACTGTACAGACACAGGGAGATCACTACACACTGACGCACACTGCTCATAGACACAGGGAGATCACTACACACTGACTCACACTGTACAGACACAGGGAGATCACTACACACTGACTCACACTGTACAGACACAGGGAGATCACTACACACTGACTCACACTGTACAGACACAGGGAGATCACTACACACTGACTCACACTGTACAGACACAGGGAGATCACTACACATTGACTCACACTGTACAGACACAGGGAGATCACTACACACTGACTCACACTGTACATAGACACAGGGAGATCACTACACACTGACTCACACTGTACAGACACAGGGAGATCACTACACACTGACTCACACTGTACAGACACAGGGAGATCACTACACACTGACTCACACTGTACAGACACAGGGAGATCACTACACACTGACTCACACTGTACATAGACACAGGGAGATCACTACACACTGACTCACACTGCTCATAGACACAGGGAGATCACTACACACTGACTCACACTGTACAGACACAGGGAGATCACTACACACTGACTCACACTGTACAGACACAGGGAGATCACTACACACTGACTCACACTGCTCATAGACACAGGGAGATCACTACACACTGACTCACACTGTACATAGACACAGGGAGATCACTACACACTGACGCACACTGTACAGACACAGGGAGATCACTACACACTGACTCACACTGTACAGACACAGTGAGATCACTACACACTGACTCACACTGTACAGACACAGGGAGATCACTACACACTGACTCACACTGCTCATAGACACAGGGAGATCACTACACACTGACTCACACTGTACAGACACAGGGAGATCACTACACACTGTGTAGACACAGGGAGATCACTACTCACTGACTCACACTGTACAGACACAGGGAGATCACTACACACTGACTCACACTGTACAGACACAGTGAGATCACTACACTCTGACTCACACTGTACAGACACAGGGAGATCACTACACACTGACTCACACTGCTCATAGACACAGGGAGATCACTACACACTGACTCACACTGTACAGACACAGTGAGATCACTACACTCTGACTCACACTGTACAGACACAGGGAGATCACTACACACTGACGCACACTGCTCATAGACACAGGGAGATCACTACACACTGTCTCACACTGTACAGACACAGGGAGATCACTACACACTGATGCACACTGTACAGACACAGGGAGATCACTACACACTGACGCACACTGTACAGACACAGGGAGATCACTACACACTGACGCACACTGTACAGACACAGGGAGATCACTACATACTGACTCACACTGTACAGACACAGGGAGATCACTACACACTGACTCACACTGTACAGACACAGGGAGATCACTACACACTGACTCACACTGTACAGACACAGGGAGATCACTACACACTCACTCACACTATACAGACACAGGGAGATCACTACACACTGACTCACACTGTACAGACACAGTGAGATCACTACACACTGACTCACACAGTACAGACACAGGGAGATCACTACACACTGACTCACACTGTACAGACACAGGGAGATCACTACACACTGACTCACACTGTACAGACACAGGGAGATCACTACACACTGACTCACACTGTACAGACACAGGGAGATCACTACACACTGACGCACACTGCTCATAGACACAGGGTGATCACTACACACTGACTCACACTGTACAGACACAGGGAGATCACTACACACTGACTCACACTGTACAGACACAGGGAGATCACTACACACTGACGCACACTGCTCATAGACACAGGGAGATCACTACACACTGACGCACACTGCTCATAGACACAGGGAGATCACTACACACTGACTCACACTGTACAGACACAGGGAGATCACTACACACTGACTCACACTGTACAGACACAGGGAGATCACTACACACTGACTCACACTGTACAGACACAGTGAGATCACTACACACTGACTCACACTGTACAGACACAGTGAGATCACTACACACTGACTCACACTGTACAGACACAGGGAGATCACTACACACTGATGCACACTGTACAGACACAGGGAGATCACTACACACTGACTCACACTGCTCACTGACACAGTGAGATCACTACACACTGACTCACACTGTACAGACACAGGGAGATCACTACACACTGACTCACACTGTACAGACACAGGGAGATCACTACACACTGACTCACACTGTACAGACACAGGGAGATCACTACACACTGACTCACACTGTACAGACACAGGGAGATCACTACACACTGACTCACACTGTACAGACACAGGGAGATCACTACACACTGACGCACACTGCTCATAGACACAGGGTGATCACTACACACTGACTCACACTGTACAGACACAGGGAGATCACTACACACCGACGCACACTGCTCATAGACACAGGGAGATCACTACACACTGACGCACACTGCTCATAGACACAGGGAGATCACTACACACTGACTCACACTGTACAGACACAGGGAGATCACTACACACTGACTCACACTGTACAGACACAGGGAGATCACTACACACTGACTCACACTGTACAGACACAGGGAGATCACTACACACTGACTCACACTGTACAGACACAGGGAGATCACTACACACTGACTCACACTGTACAGACACAGTGAGATCACTACACACTGACTCACACTGTACAGACACAGTGAGATCACTACACACTGACTCACACTGTACAGACACAGTGAGATCACTACACACTGACTCACACTGTACAGACACAGGGAGATCACTACACACTGATGCACACTGTACAGACACAGGGAGATCACTACACACTGACTCACACTGCTCACTGACACAGTGAGATCACTACACACTGACTCACACTGTACAGACACAGGGAGATCACTACACACTGACTCACACTGTACAGACACAGGGAGATCACTACACACTGACTCACACTGCTCATAGACACAGGGAGATCACTACACACTGATGCACACTGTACAGACACAGGGAGATCACTACACACTGACTCACACTGCTCACTGACACAGTGAGATCACTACACACTGACTCACACTGTACAGACACAGGGAGATCACTACACACTGACTCACACTGTACAGACACAGGGAGATCACTACACACTGACTCACACTGCTCATAGACACAGGGAGATCACTACACACTGACTCACACTGTACAGACACAGGGAGATCACTACACACTGACGCACACTGTACAGACACAGGGAGATCACTACACACTGACTCACACTGTACAGACACAGGGAGATCACTACACACTGACTCACACTGTACATAGACACAGGGAGAGCACTACACACTGACTCACACTGTACAGACACAGGGAGATCACTACACACTGACGCACACTGCTCATAGACACAGGGAGATCACTACACACTGACTCACACTGTACAGACACAGGGAGATCACTACACACTGACTCACACTATACAGACACAGGGAGATCACTACACACTGACTCACACTGTACAGACACAGGGAGATCACTACACACTGACGCACACTGTACAGACACAGGGAGATCACTACACACTGACTCACACTGTACAGACACAGGGAGATCACTACACACTGACTCACACTGTACAGACACAGGGAGATCACTACACACTGACGCACACTGCTCATAGACACAGGGAGATCACTACACACTGACTCACACTGTACAGACACAGGGAGATCACTACACACTGACTCACACTGTACAGACACAGGGAGATCACTACACACTGACTCACACTGCTCATAGACACAGGGAGATCACTACACACTGACTCACACTGTACAGACACAGTGAGATCACTACACACTGACTCACACTGTACAGACACAGGGTGATCACTACACACTGACTCACACTGTACATAGACACAGGGAGATCACTACACACTGACGCACACTGTACAGACACAGGGTGATCACTACACACTGACTCACACTGTACATAGACACAGGGAGATCACTACACACTGACGCACACTGTACAGACACAGGGTGATCACTACACACTGACTCACACTGTACAGACACAGGGAGATCACTACACACTGACTCACACTTTACAGACACAGGGAGATCACTACACACTGACTCACACTGCTCATAGACACAGGGAGATCACTACACACTGACTCACACTGTACAGACACAGGGTGATCACTACACACTGACTCACACTGCTCATAGACACAGGGAGATCACTACACACTGACTCACACTGTACATAGACACAGGGAGATCACTACACACTGACGCACACTGTACAGACACAGGGAGATCACTACACACTGACTCACACTGTACAGACACAGGGAGATCACTACACACTGACTCACACTGTACAGACACAGTGAGATCACTACACACTGACTCACACTGTACAGACACAGGGAGATCACTACACACTGACGCACACTGTACAGACACAGGGAGATCACTACACACTGACTCACACTGTACATAGACACAGGGAGATCACTACACACTGACTCACACTGTACAGACACAGGGAGATCACTACACACTGACGCACACTGCTCACAGACACAGGGAGATCACTACACACTGACTCACACTGTACAGACACAGTGAGATCACTACACACTGACGCACACTGCTCACAGACACGGGGAGATCACTACACACTGACTCACACTGTACAGGCACAGTGAGATCACTACACACTGACGCACACTGCTCATAGACACAGGGAGATCACTACACACTGACTCACACTGTACAGACACAGGGAGATCACTACACACTGACTCACACTGTACTGACACAGGGAGATCACTACACACTGACTCACACTGTACAGACACAGGGAGATCACTACACACTGACTCACACTGTACAGACACAGGGAGATCACTACACACTGACGCACACTGCTCATAGACACAGGGAGATCACTACACACTGACTCACACTGTACAGACACAGGGAGATCACTACACACTGACTCACACTGTACAGACACAGGGAGATCACTACACACTGACGCACACTGCTCCTAGACACAGGGAGATCACTACACACTGACTCACACTGTACAGACACAGGGAGATCACTACACACTGACTCACACTGCTCATAGACACAGGGAGATCACTACACACTGACTCACACTGTACAGACACAGGGAGATCACTACACACTGACTCACACTGTACAGACACAGGGAGAGCACTACACACTGACTCACACTGTACAGACACAGGGAGATCACTACACACTGACTCACACTGTACAGACACAGGGAGATCACTACACACTGACTCACACTGTACAGACACAGGGAGATCACTACACACTGACTCACACTGTACAGACACAGTGAGATCACTACACACTGACTCACACTGCTCACAGACACAGGAAGATCACTACACACTGACACACTGTACAGACACAGGGAGATCACTACACACTGACTCACACTGTACAGACACAGGGAGATCACTACACACTGACTCACACTGTACAGACACAGGGAGATCACTACACACTGACGCACACTGTACAGACACAGGGAGATCACTACACACTGACTCACACTGTACAGACACAGTGAGATCACTACACACTGACTCACACTGCTCACAGACACAGGAAGATCACTACACACTGACACACTGTACAGACACAGGGAGATCACTACACACTGACTCACACTGTACAGACACAGGGAGATCACTACACACTGACTCACACTGTACAGACACAGGGAGATCACTACACACTGACTCACACTGTACAGACACAGGGAGATCACTACACACTGACTCACACTGTACAGACACAGGGAGATCACTACACACTGACTCACACTGTACAGACACAGTGAGATCACTACACACTGACTCACACTGCTCACAGACACAGGAAGATCACTACACACTGACACACTGTACAGACACAGGGAGATCACTACACACTGACTCACACTGTACAGACACAGGGAGATCACTACACACTGACTCACACTGTACAGACACAGGGAGATCACTACACACTGACGCACACTGCTCATAGACACAGGGAGATCACTACACACTGACTCACACTGTACAGACACAGGGAGATCACTACACACTGACTCACACTGCTCATAGACACAGGGAGATCACTACACACTGACTCACACTGTACAGACACAGGGAGATCACTACACACTGACTCACACTGTACAGACACAGGGAGAGCACTACACACTGACTCACACTGTACAGACACAGGGAGATCACTACACACTGACTCACACTGTACAGACACAGGGAGATCACTACACACTGACTCACACTGTACAGACACAGGGAGATCACTACACACTGACTCACACTGTACAGACACAGGGAGATCACTACACACTGACGCACACTGTACAGACACAGGGAGATCACTACACACTGACTCACACTGTACAGACACAGGGAGATCACTACACACTGACTCACACTGTACATAGACACAGGGAGAGCACTACACACTGACTCACACTGTACAGACACAGGGAGATCACTACACACTGACGCACACTGCTCATAGACACAGGGAGATCACTACACACTGACTCACACTGTACAGACACAGGGAGATCACTACACACTGACTCACACTATACAGACACAGGGAGATCACTACACACTGACTCACACTGTACAGACACAGGGAGATCACTACACACTGACGCACACTGTACAGACACAGGGAGATCACTACACACTGACTCACACTGTACAGACACAGGGAGATCACTACACACTGACTCACACTGTACAGACACAGGGAGATCACTACACACTGACGCACACTGCTCATAGACACAGGGAGATCACTACACACTGACTCACACTGTACAGACACAGGGAGATCACTACACACTGACTCACACTGTACAGACACAGGGAGATCACTACACACTGACTCACACTGCTCATAGACACAGGGAGATCACTACACACTGACTCACACTGTACAGACACAGTGAGATCACTACACACTGACTCACACTGTACAGACACAGGGTGATCACTACACACTGACTCACACTGTACATAGACACAGGGAGATCACTACACACTGACGCACACTGTACAGACACAGGGTGATCACTACACACTGACTCACACTGTACATAGACACAGGGAGATCACTACACACTGACGCACACTGTACAGACACAGGGTGATCACTACACACTGACTCACACTGTACAGACACAGGGAGATCACTACACACTGACTCACACTTTACAGACACAGGGAGATCACTACACACTGACTCACACTGCTCATAGACACAGGGAGATCACTACACACTGACTCACACTGTACAGACACAGGGTGATCACTACACACTGACTCACACTGCTCATAGACACAGGGAGATCACTACACACTGACTCACACTGTACATAGACACAGGGAGATCACTACACACTGACGCACACTGTACAGACACAGGGAGATCACTACACACTGACTCACACTGTACAGACACAGGGAGATCACTACACACTGACTCACACTGTACAGACACAGTGAGATCACTACACACTGACTCACACTGTACAGACACAGGGAGATCACTACACACTGACGCACACTGTACAGACACAGGGAGATCACTACACACTGACTCACACTGTACATAGACACAGGGAGATCACTACACACTGACTCACACTGTACAGACACAGGGAGATCACTACACACTGACGCACACTGCTCACAGACACAGGGAGATCACTACACACTGACTCACACTGTACAGACACAGTGAGATCACTACACACTGACGCACACTGCTCACAGACACGGGGAGATCACTACACACTGACTCACACTGTACAGGCACAGTGAGATCACTACACACTGACGCACACTGCTCATAGACACAGGGAGATCACTACACACTGACTCACACTGTACAGACACAGGGAGATCACTACACACTGACTCACACTGTACTGACACAGGGAGATCACTACACACTGACTCACACTGTACAGACACAGGGAGATCACTACACACTGACTCACACTGTACAGACACAGGGAGATCACTACACACTGACGCACACTGCTCATAGACACAGGGAGATCACTACACACTGACTCACACTGTACAGACACAGGGAGATCACTACACACTGACTCACACTGTACAGACACAGGGAGATCACTACACACTGACGCACACTGCTCCTAGACACAGGGAGATCACTACACACTGACTCACACTGTACAGACACAGGGAGATCACTACACACTGACTCACACTGCTCATAGACACAGGGAGATCACTACACACTGACTCACACTGTACAGACACAGGGAGATCACTACACACTGACTCACACTGTACAGACACAGGGAGAGCACTACACACTGACTCACACTGTACAGACACAGGGAGATCACTACACACTGACTCACACTGTACAGACACAGGGAGATCACTACACACTGACTCACACTGTACAGACACAGGGAGATCACTACACACTGACTCACACTGTACAGACACAGTGAGATCACTACACACTGACTCACACTGCTCACAGACACAGGAAGATCACTACACACTGACACACTGTACAGACACAGGGAGATCACTACACACTGACTCACACTGTACAGACACAGGGAGATCACTACACACTGACTCACACTGTACAGACACAGGGAGATCACTACACACTGACGCACACTGTACAGACACAGGGAGATCACTACACACTGACTCACACTGTACAGACACAGTGAGATCACTACACACTGACTCACACTGCTCACAGACACAGGAAGATCACTACACACTGACACACTGTACAGACACAGGGAGATCACTACACACTGACTCACACTGTACAGACACAGGGAGATCACTACACACTGACTCACACTGTACAGACACAGGGAGATCACTACACACTGACTCACACTGTACAGACACAGGGAGATCACTACACACTGACTCACACTGTACAGACACAGGGAGATCACTACACACTGACTCACACTGTACAGACACAGTGAGATCACTACACACTGACTCACACTGCTCACAGACACAGGAAGATCACTACACACTGACACACTGTACAGACACAGGGAGATCACTACACACTGACTCACACTGTACAGACACAGGGAGATCACTACACACTGACTCACACTGTACAGACACAGGGAGATCACTACACACTGACGCACACTGCTCATAGACACAGGGAGATCACTACACACTGACTCACACTGTACAGACACAGGGAGATCACTACACACTGACTCACACTGCTCATAGACACAGGGAGATCACTACACACTGACTCACACTGTACAGACACAGGGAGATCACTACACACTGACTCACACTGTACAGACACAGGGAGAGCACTACACACTGACTCACACTGTACAGACACAGGGAGATCACTACACACTGACTCACACTGTACAGACACAGGGAGATCACTACACACTGACTCACACTGTACAGACACAGGGAGATCACTACACACTGACTCACACTGTACAGACACAGTGAGATCACTACACACTGACTCACACTGCTCACAGACACAGGAAGATCACTACACACTGACACACTGTACAGACACAGGGAGATCACTACACACTGACTCACACTGTACATAGACACAGGGTGATCACTACACACTGACTCACACTGCTCATAGACACAGGGAGATCACTACACACTGACTCACACTGTACATAGACACAGGGAGATCACTACACACTGACGCACACTGTACAGACACAGGGAGATCACTACACACTGACTCACACTGCTCACTGACACAGTGAGATCACTACACACTGACTCACACTGTACAGACACAGGGAGATCACTACACACTGACTCACACTGTACAGACACAGGGAGATCACTACACACTGACTCACACTGTACAGACACAGGGAGATCACTACACACTGACTCACACTGTACAGACACAGGGAGATCACTACACACTGACTCACACTGTACAGACACAGGGAGATCACTACACACTGACGCACACTGCTCATAGACACAGGGTGATCACTACACACTGACTCACACTGTACAGACACAGGGAGATCACTACACACCGACGCACACTGCTCATAGACACAGGGAGATCACTACACACTGACGCACACTGCTCATAGACACAGGGAGATCACTACACACTGACTCACACTGTACAGACACAGGGAGATCACTACACACTGACTCACACTGTACAGACACAGGGAGATCACTACACACTGACTCACACTGTACAGACACAGGGAGATCACTACACACTGACTCACACTGTACAGACACAGGGAGATCACTACACACTGACTCACACTGTACAGACACAGTGAGATCACTACACACTGACTCACACTGTACAGACACAGTGAGATCACTACACACTGACTCACACTGTACAGACACAGTGAGATCACTACACACTGACTCACACTGTACAGACACAGGGAGATCACTACACACTGATGCACACTGTACAGACACAGGGAGATCACTACACACTGACTCACACTGCTCACTGACACAGTGAGATCACTACACACTGACTCACACTGTACAGACACAGGGAGATCACTACACACTGACTCACACTGTACAGACACAGGGAGATCACTACACACTGACTCACACTGCTCATAGACACAGGGAGATCACTACACACTGATGCACACTGTACAGACACAGGGAGATCACTACACACTGACTCACACTGCTCACTGACACAGTGAGATCACTACACACTGACTCACACTGTACAGACACAGGGAGATCACTACACACTGACTCACACTGTACAGACACAGGGAGATCACTACACACTGACTCACACTGCTCATAGACACAGGGAGATCACTACACACTGACTCACACTGTACAGACACAGGGAGATCACTACACACTGACGCACACTGTACAGACACAGGGAGATCACTACACACTGACTCACACTGTACAGACACAGGGAGATCACTACACACTGACTCACACTGTACATAGACACAGGGAGAGCACTACACACTGACTCACACTGTACAGACACAGGGAGATCACTACACACTGACGCACACTGCTCATAGACACAGGGAGATCACTACACACTGACTCACACTGTACAGACACAGGGAGATCACTACACACTGACTCACACTATACAGACACAGGGAGATCACTACACACTGACTCACACTGTACAGACACAGGGAGATCACTACACACTGACGCACACTGTACAGACACAGGGAGATCACTACACACTGACTCACACTGTACAGACACAGGGAGATCACTACACACTGACTCACACTGTACAGACACAGGGAGATCACTACACACTGACGCACACTGCTCATAGACACAGGGAGATCACTACACACTGACTCACACTGTACAGACACAGGGAGATCACTACACACTGACTCACACTGTACAGACACAGGGAGATCACTACACACTGACTCACACTGCTCATAGACACAGGGAGATCACTACACACTGACTCACACTGTACAGACACAGTGAGATCACTACACACTGACTCACACTGTACAGACACAGGGTGATCACTACACACTGACTCACACTGTACATAGACACAGGGAGATCACTACACACTGACGCACACTGTACAGACACAGGGTGATCACTACACACTGACTCACACTGTACATAGACACAGGGAGATCACTACACACTGACGCACACTGTACAGACACAGGGTGATCACTACACACTGACTCACACTGTACAGACACAGGGAGATCACTACACACTGACTCACACTTTACAGACACAGGGAGATCACTACACACTGACTCACACTGCTCATAGACACAGGGAGATCACTACACACTGACTCACACTGTACAGACACAGGGTGATCACTACACACTGACTCACACTGCTCATAGACACAGGGAGATCACTACACACTGACTCACACTGTACATAGACACAGGGAGATCACTACACACTGACGCACACTGTACAGACACAGGGAGATCACTACACACTGACTCACACTGTACAGACACAGGGAGATCACTACACACTGACTCACACTGTACAGACACAGTGAGATCACTACACACTGACTCACACTGTACAGACACAGGGAGATCACTACACACTGACGCACACTGTACAGACACAGGGAGATCACTACACACTGACTCACACTGTACATAGACACAGGGAGATCACTACACACTGACTCACACTGTACAGACACAGGGAGATCACTACACACTGACGCACACTGCTCACAGACACAGGGAGATCACTACACACTGACTCACACTGTACAGACACAGTGAGATCACTACACACTGACGCACACTGCTCACAGACACGGGGAGATCACTACACACTGACTCACACTGTACAGGCACAGTGAGATCACTACACACTGACGCACACTGCTCATAGACACAGGGAGATCACTACACACTGACTCACACTGTACAGACACAGGGAGATCACTACACACTGACTCACACTGTACTGACACAGGGAGATCACTACACACTGACTCACACTGTACAGACACAGGGAGATCACTACACACTGACTCACACTGTACAGACACAGGGAGATCACTACACACTGACGCACACTGCTCATAGACACAGGGAGATCACTACACACTGACTCACACTGTACAGACACAGGGAGATCACTACACACTGACTCACACTGTACAGACACAGGGAGATCACTACACACTGACGCACACTGCTCCTAGACACAGGGAGATCACTACACACTGACTCACACTGTACAGACACAGGGAGATCACTACACACTGACTCACACTGCTCATAGACACAGGGAGATCACTACACACTGACTCACACTGTACAGACACAGGGAGATCACTACACACTGACTCACACTGTACAGACACAGGGAGAGCACTACACACTGACTCACACTGTACAGACACAGGGAGATCACTACACACTGACTCACACTGTACATACACAGGGAGATCACTACACACTGACTCACACTGTACAGACACAGGGAGATCACTACACACTGACTCACACTGTACAGACACAGTGAGATCACTACACACTGACTCACACTGCTCACAGACACAGGAAGATCACTACACACTGACACACTGTACAGACACAGGGAGATCACTACACACTGACTCACACTGTACAGACACAGGGAGATCACTACACACTGACTCACACTGTACAGACACAGGGAGATCACTACACACTGACGCACACTGTACAGACACAGGGAGATCACTACACACTGACTCACACTGTACAGACACAGTGAGATCACTACACACTGACTCACACTGCTCACAGACACAGGAAGATCACTACACACTGACACACTGTACAGACACAGGGAGATCACTACACACTGACTCACACTGTACAGACACAGGGAGATCACTACACACTGACTCACACTGTACAGACACAGGGAGATCACTACACACTGACTCACACTGTACAGACACAGGGAGATCACTACACACTGACTCACACTGTACAGACACAGGGAGATCACTACACACTGACTCACACTGTACAGACACAGTGAGATCACTACACACTGACTCACACTGCTCACAGACACAGGAAGATCACTACACACTGACACACTGTACAGACACAGGGAGATCACTACACACTGACTCACACTGTACAGACACAGGGAGATCACTACACACTGACTCACACTGTACAGACACAGGGAGATCACTACACACTGACGCACACTGCTCATAGACACAGGGAGATCACTACACACTGACTCACACTGTACAGACACAGGGAGATCACTACACACTGACTCACACTGCTCATAGACACAGGGAGATCACTACACACTGACTCACACTGTACAGACACAGGGAGATCACTACACACTGACTCACACTGTACAGACACAGGGAGAGCACTACACACTGACTCACACTGTACAGACACAGGGAGATCACTACACACTGACTCACACTGTACAGACACAGGGAGATCACTACACACTGACTCACACTGTACAGACACAGGGAGATCACTACACACTGACTCACACTGTACAGACACAGTGAGATCACTACACACTGACTCACACTGCTCACAGACACAGGAAGATCACTACACACTGACACACTGTACAGACACAGGGAGATCACTACACACTGACTCACACTGTACAGACACAGGGAGATCACTACACACTGACTCACACTGTACAGAGACAGTTAGATCACTACACACTGACTCACAGTGCGGACAGAGAACAGGTAGACAGAAACAAAGCAAATCTCACGGAGAAAAGCAAATGTATGCTCACGCTGGGCACAGAACACAGAGACAGATTGTAACGTACTGTACACAGAGAGTATATGTAATACCCCTACAATCACTCTGTATGGACAGCATGATGTTTGTGTGAACCACTGATGTGAACACTGTATACAGAACGTGAGAACAGTGTACAGAGCATTGATAGAGAGATTATTCACACAGCACAGTGACTGTGTGTAACATCAGTGGACAGAGATGCTCCATGAAGTTTGGTCACATTTTACATAGCATATCATCGCTTATATGGGAGGGCATTATCTTATGGCGGTAGGAAGAAAGTATGGGGTGATGTCAAGGGTAAGCTCTTTAAATAGAATGATATCTGTGTGCCGCACTCCTCTGGGGGTGGTGAAACAGGCAGAGACACCAGGCACATTTAATAAACTCATAGATGGATGATAGAAAAATGGAGGACTATGGATACCTGATCTTTGAGAAGATTAAAAGGCTCAAAGAGCCTGCACTATGCTGTAAAGTTGCATGCTCTGTGCCCTCTGTTCTCATGCAGTGACGGTCACAGAAACTACACAGCACAGGGCTCAGGGTACACACACCACACACAGCCAGAGCGAAAACCCCGGGCCTCACCGTTCCAGTAGTTACAGACGGAGAAACGCTGCCCGAACTGTGAGTAGCAGAAGTGGTAGAGGTTGCTCTTCACGTACTTTGGAAAAAACCATTTCAGGTAATCAGTATCTGCCGGAGGGAGAGGAACTCGGTCATCACTTGCTTGTACACAGACCATCGACATGTCAGACCCAAACACCTGCTCAAGCTGCACCAGGCAGAAGGGGAGCAAACATCCCAGCAAGACAACGTGAAGTTCACCACCTTGGCAGGAAACATTCCTTTGAGGGCATCTTCAAGAAGTGATGCCTCAAGAAGGCACCATCCATCATGAAGGATCCTGCCCACTTCGCAGAGCCGGGGTACAGGGGCCTAGAAACAGCCATCTCCCTTCTGCCATCAGACTTCTGAATGCCCCATGAACCCACGCTATTCTGCTCCCTTTCTGCACAACTTACTTTTTATGTTATTGTAATTTACAGTAATTTTTTAATGGATTTCATTGTAAAGTTGCTGCAAAACAACAAAGTTCACAGCAAATGTCAGTGATATTACTAAACCTGGTTATTAATCACTCTCTGTTGGCACAGTGTTGACGACTGGCCACCTTTCCCATCTAAGAGAAGCCCCTGACACAGGAGAGAGAAAGGAGCAAATGCCCTCCTCAGGGATGCAGAATACCATCCTGATTGCGGCCGGAAGGCTTACACTCCAGAGGGTGGCCCTGTCTCTGTCCCTTACAGGTTCAGGGGACGACAGCCCAGGTTGCGGAGAAGCCCCCAGGGTAGGATTTGAACCAGTGGCTTTCTGACTGTGATGGAGGGCCGGGGGGGGGGGGGGCGGGGGTTATCAGCGGCACCAGAGTTGCTCGGCTGCTTCCTCCCTTCCCACAGTTCTCCTCGGCAAGCCCCCTCCATCCATGTCGCAGAGTTTGAGGGGGAAGGACACAGAACTTACCTCCGTACTGTCCGAGCAGAGGGGCTGACAAGGCGATCAGCGTCTGCACATTGTGGTCCGGCATGGTGGAGAGAATTCCCCGACAAATCAGGCCACCTACAGGAACAGAACAGAGGCACTGAGAGAGGCACGGGAACAGGAAGCAGGAGGAGGGATACAAATTGTCTGCAATTTAATTCAGCAACATGTACGGCACAGACACTGTGGGCCCATTAGTCTGGTCCCATGTACAGCACAGACACTGTGGGCCCATTGGCCTGATCCCATGTACGGCACAGACACTGTGGGCCCATTGGCCTGATCCCATGTACGGCACAGACACTGTGGGCCCATTGGCCTGATCCCATGTACAGCACAAACACTGTGGGCCCACTGGCCTGATCCCATGTACGGCACAGACACTGTGGGCCCATTGGCCTGATTCCTAATACAGCACAGACACTGTGGGCCCATTGGCCTGATCCCATGTACAGAATAGACACTGTGGGCCCAATGGCCTGATCCCATGTACAGCACAGACACTGTGGGCCCATTGGCCTGATCCCATGTACAGCACAAACACTGTGGGCCCATTGGCCTGGTCCCATGTACGACACAGACACTGTGGGCCCATTGGCCTGATCCCATGTACAGCACAGACACTGTGGGCCCATTGGCCTGATCCCATGTACGGCACAGACACTGTGGGCCCATTGGCCTGATCCCATGTACAGCACAGACACTGTGGGCCCATTGGCCTGATCCCATGTACGGCACAGACACTGTGGGCCCATTGGCCTGATCCCATGTACGGCATAGACACCGTGGGCCCATTGGCCTGATCCCATGTACGGCACAGACACCGTGGGCCCATTGGCCTGATCCCATGTACGGCACAGACACCGTGGGCCCATTGGCCTGGTCCCATGTACGGCACAGACACTGTGGGCCCATTGGCCTGATCCCATGTACGGCAGACACCGTGGGCCCATTGGCCTGGTCCCATGTACGGCACAGACACTGTGGGCCCATTGGCCTGGTCCCATGTACGGCACAGACACTGTGGGCCCATTGGCCTGATCCCATGTATGGCACAGACACTGTGGGCCCATTGGCCTGATCCCATGTACGGCACAGACACCGTGGGCCCATTGGCCTGGTCCCATGTACGGCACAGACACTGTGGGCCCATTGGCCTGATCCCATGTATGGCACAGACACCGTGGGCCCATTGGCCTGATCCCATGTATGGCACAGACACTGTGGGCCCATTGGCCTGATCCCATGTACTGAACAGACACTGTGGGCCCATTGGCCTGATCCCATGTATGGCACAGACACCGTGGGCCCATTGGCCTGATCCCATGTACGGCACAAACACTGTGGGCCGAATGGCCTGATCCCAGGTACAGCACAGACACTGTGGGCCGATTGGCCTGATCCATGCTGTACTGTTCTTCGTTCTACATTCTGGAACACCTCGTGATCATGTGTCGTCCACTTTATCTGCCGCGGGAGTTTTCAGCCATCATCTTGGCTCTGGACAAACTGAATGACACAATCACGGGTTTGAAGCAGCACATACTGACGCCTTCCCAATCATTTTGGGGGGATTTTAACCAGGCCAGCTTGAAAAAGTCTCCAAATAATGATCACCAACAAATCACTTGTGGAACCAAAGGAGCCAACACACTGGACCACTGTTACACTAGCATCAAGTGTCCACACTTTGGAAAGTCTGTACTTCTGCTCCCTGAGTATAGGCAGAGACTGCAGACCGCAGTACCAGTGGTGAGGACCAAGCAGGTATACACCGGGGGGCAGGGGAGCACTTGCAGGACTGCTTTGAGTTGGTGGACTGGACTGTATTCAGGGATTCATCTTTGATTCTGAACGAGTACACCACAGCTGTCACTGACTTCATTAAAACTTGTGCGGTTGAGGGTGTGCCTACAAGATCATACCCAAATCAAAGACCATGGATGAACCAGGAGGTTCATACTCCCCTGAGGGCTAGATCTGTGAGCTTCAAGCCTGGAGACCCAGGACTGCAGAAGACAAGGTATGACTTACAGAAGGCTATCTCAAGAATAAAAGAGGTTAGAGGTGGAATTGGACGCACTCTGGCAGGGTTTACAGGTCATTACCTCCTATCACGTGAAACCTAACATCATGAATGGCAGTGATGCCTCAATCCCAGATGAGCTCAATGCCATTTATGCTCTCTTTTGAAGGGCAGTATAAAGCTACAGCCAGGAGGGTCGCTGCAGCATCCAGTGACCCCGTGACCTCTCTCTCGCAGGCCAATGTCAAGCTGTCTTTCAAGATGGTGAACCGTCACAAGGCGACAAGCGTCGATGGAGTACCTGTTCAGGTTCTGTAAACATGTGTCGACCAATTGGCGTGTGTGTTCAAAGACATTTTCAATCTCTCACTGCTACAGTCGGAAGTTCCCACCTGCTTCAAAAGGGCAACAATTATACCGGGGGAGATCTCTTAACAACCGTCGTGCTCATACCTACTGCGACAAGGTGCTTTGAGAGTTTGGTTATGTCTGGAATCAACTCCTGCCAAAGCAAGGATCTGGACCCACTGCAATTTACCAGTCACCACAATAGGTCTACAACAGACACAATCTCATCAGCTCTTCACACAGTCTTGGATCACCTGGACAATACAAATAACTATGTCAGGGTGCTGTTTACCGACGACAGCTCAGCATTTAATACAATAATTCTTATAGATCTGATCAAAAAAACTCCAAAATCTGGGCCTCTGCACCTTTCTCTACCACTGGATCCTCAAATTTCTCACTGAAAGGCCACAGTTTGTGCAGATAACTGACAATCGACACTGACTCACCACAAGGGTGCGTGCGTAGCCCACCACTCTAGTCTCTCTACACCCATGACTGTGGCTCGGCACAGTTCAAATTCAATCTAAATTTGCTGACAACGCAACTATTTGTTGGCGAAATTTCAGCTGGTGGCCAGAGCCAGATGTACCGGCTGCTGGAGTGGTGTTGCATCAACAACCTTGCACAACGTCAGCAAGACTAAAGAAATGAATGCGAACTTCAGAAAGGGTAAGACAAGGGAACACACCGGTCCTCACAGAGGGCTCAGAAATGGAAAGCGTGAGCAATTTAAAGTTCAGCACCTGTGAGGATCTATTCTGGGCCCAACATATGGATGCAGCTACAAAAAAAAGGCACGACAGCGGCTATAATTGATTAGGAGTTTGAGCAGCTTTGGTATGTCACCATAGACACTCACAAATTTCTACCAATGTACCGTGGAGAGCGTTCTAACTGCACAACCGTCTGGTGTGGGGGGGGGGGGGGATTGCTACTGCACAGGATGGAAATAAGCTGCAAAAAGATGTTCAATGTTTTACACTTTATGCTCCACGTTTCATGCTCTGTGCTCTATGTCTTACGTTCCATTTTCTACAATTTCTATTTTCTGTTCTCGAAAGGACAGCAAAAAATGGCTACGCATTACAGTGAGGTTCAGAGCAAGCAGGACAATCTCTCAGCCCTCTGTGGGGCTGCAAGGCTCAGCTGGTCCAAAGGTGCTCGATACCTCCCTAAATGCACCGCTCTCAACTCAAAGGCCAGCATTCGTCCCGGCAGTGCATGGCCCGACTGGTCCGCAGATAGCGGGGTGAGTCTGGAGTTCCTCAAACATCAGCCTCACATTTTGAATCCATCTCCAGGATGCAGTTGTTTCCGGGGTAGCCCAGTTGGTTCAGTGTCAGATCGGTAAAGACCACAGCTCTCTAAAGTGTCCCATCACACCCTCCCAGGGCAGAGACAGAACATGGGTAAAGCCCTGCCTCCCCACAGGGCCAATACAGGATAGACACATTAATCTGTCCAATGGTGTCATGGTGGTTTAGCAGTTAGTGTAAACCTATAACTACGCAAGTGACCTGGGTTGAAATTCTGCTTCTGTCTGTAAGGAGTTTGCATGGTCACCTGCGATGAGATAGGTTTCCTCCAGGTGCCCTGGTTTCCTCCCACATTTCAAAGATGTTCAAAGTTCATTTAGAAACATAGAAAACCTACAACACAACACAGGCCCTTCAGCCCACAATGCTATGCCGAACATGTACTAACTTTAGAAATGACCTAGGGTTACCCATAGCCCTCTATTTTTCTAAGCTCCATGTACCTATCCAGCAGTCTCTTAAAACAGGGGTCACCAACTTTTTTTGCACTGCAGACCGGTTTAATATTGACAAAATTTTTGCGGACCAGCCGATGGGGGGGGGGGGGGGAGGGGTGTTAATCGCGACCAGAATATAGGTGATAAGTCAACTATAAGTCACTTATAAGTGGCTAATACACTCAATTTCGTTTCTAAAAGGGTTCATCTATAAATATTAAACAAACGGCGCATATTTTCATCACATGAATATAGTGATAAGTCATTTATAAGTCACTTATAAGTCAATAGCATCATAACATTTTAAGTAATGTTTGGATATTAAACACACAGCACATATTTTCCTCATATGAACATATAAACTTATTGCAACACGCCAGTATTGCTGAATCAGTGGGAGCCCTGGGCATTTCCCTGCAACAAGACGGTTCCATCGAGGGGTGATGGGAGACAGTGATACTCGAAGGGGGTTCCTTATGTCCAGTCTGTTCCGCAATTTAGTTTTCGTTGCATTAATTTCAGAAAACGCCCGCTTCGCAGAGATATGATGTTGGAAATGGAAGCAATGTTTTCAGTGTTTTTGTGGCTATCTCAGGATATTCAGCCGGCAGATATGTTATGTCAAACACACTTTTCAGCGCACCGTCACTTGCAAGCTCAAGGAGTTGATCTTCCCGCGCTGACACAGATGATTCACCGGGGACATTCACAAATGGGTCCCAGACCCATTCCTTTGCACGTCTTGGGTCGTTTGCGGTTGGGAAGAGCAGGGTGCTTGGACTCAAGGTGCCGAAGCAGTTTTGAGGGTTTGTTTGCCTCATTGGACAACTTGCCTCCACATATCACACACAGGGGGCTTGGAGCGTGCAAGTCACCAGTCATATTAAAGCCATAATTTATGTACGACTCTTCGTATTGTCTACTGAAGGAAGCTTTCCTTTTTTATTGCAGTCTCGGTCACAGATGTCTCTGTATTATCACCATCATCAGGCCTTTTATGTCCCCTACCACCTCTTCCAAAGAAACTCTCAAGTGACGTTTGTTTTTCACTCATCGAGTCGTTGTAGGTTAATGACCAACTGATGACCTCGAGTGCGTAATTACCTCGCGAGTTCAAGTTTAACAGTGGGCGTGACAGGGAATGAGGAAAGGTGCAGCTGACTCATATCGTTTCATATCGCCAAATCATATTGTGTCCTTTTGGCCCAGTAACACATGCTTTGCGGCCCAGTGGTTGAGGACCACTGTCTTAAAAGACCCATCATATCTGCCTCCATCACCGTCATCAGAAACCCATTCTATGCACTCACTGTTCTCTGCAAAAAAAATTTACCCCTGACATCTCCTCTGTACCTACTTCCAAGCACCTTAAGACAGTGCCCTCTTGTGTTACCCAATTAAGCCCTGGGAAAAAGCCTCTGACTATCCACACGATCAATGCCTCTCATCATCTTGTACACCTCTATCAGGTCACATCTCAGCCTCCGCGTCTCCAAAGGGAAAAGGCCGAGTTCACTCAACCTATTCTCATAAGGCATGCTCCCCAATCCAGGCAACATCCTTGTAAATCTCCTCTGCACCCTTTTTATAGTATCCACAATCTTCCTTTAGTGAGGTGACCAGAATGGAGCACAGTGGGGTCTGACCAGGGTCCTACATCGCTATGAACTCAATCCCACGGTTGATGAAGGCCAATGCACCATACGCCTTCTTAACCACAGAGTCAACCTGTGCACAGCTTTGAGTGTCCTATGGATTCGGACCCCGTGATCCCTCTGATCCTCTACACTGCCAAGAGTCTTACCATTAATACTATATTCTGCCATCATATTTGACCTACCACAATGAACCACGCATTTCTCAGCCCAGTTTTGCATCTGATTGATGTCCCACTGTAACCTCTGACAGCCCTTCACTTTATCCACAACACCCCGAACCTTTGTGTCATCAGCAAATTTATTAACCCATCCCTTGACTCCTCATCCAGGTCATTTATAAAAATCATGAAGAGAAGGGGTCCCAGAACAGATCCCTGAGGCACAAGATTGGTCACCAACCTCCATGCAGAATATGAACCACGTCTACAACCACACTTTGCCTTCTGTGGGCAAGCCAATTCTGGATCCACAAAGCAATGTCCCCTTGGATCCCATGCCTCCTTACTTTTTCAATAGTAAGGGACACCTTATCAAATGCCTTGCTGAAATCCATATACACCACATCTACAGCACTACCGTCATCAATGTGTTTAGTCACATCCTCAAAAAGTTCAATCAGGCTCATAAGGCACGACCTGCCTTTGACAAAGCCATGCTGACTATTTCTAATCATGTTATGTCTCTCCAAATGTCCATAAATCCTGCCTCTCAGGATCTTTTCCATCAACTTACCAATCACTGAAGTAAGACTCACTGGTCTATAATTTCCTGGGCTATCTCGACTCCCTTTCTTGAATAAGGGAATAACATCTGCAACCCTCCAATCCTCCGGAACCTCCCCCGTCCCTATTGATGATGCAAAGATCATTGCCAGAGGCTCAGCAATCTCCTCCCTCACGTCCCACAGGAGCCCCAGAGACTTATCCAACTTGATGCTTTCCAAGAGCTCCAGCGCATCCTCTTTCTTAATGTTTATCTGCTCAAGCTTTTCAATCCGCTGTCATCCCTAAAATCGCCAAGATTTCCATAGTTACTACTGAAGCAAAGTATTCATTAAGTACCTCCGCCATTTCCTCCGGTTCCATACACACTCATCTAGTGTCGCACTTGATAGGTCCTATTCTCTCACGTCTTATCCTCTTGCTCTTCACATGCTTGTAGAATGCCTTGGTGTTTTCCTTAATCCTGCTCACCAAGGCCTTCTCATGGCCCCTTCTGGCTCTCCTGATTTCATTCTTAAGCTCCTTCCTGCTCGCCTTATAATCTTCTAGATCTCTATAATTACCTAGTTTTTTGAACCTTTTGTAAGCTCTTCTTTTCTTCTTGACTAGATTTTCAACAACCTTTGTACACCATGGTTCCTGTACCCGACCATCCTTTCCCTGTCTCATTGGAACGTTCCTACGCAGAATCTACACAAATATCCCCTGAACATTTGCCACATTTGTGCCATTCAGTTCTCTGAGAACATCTGTTCCCAATTTATGCTTCCAAGTTCCTGCTTGATTTAGTATGTATACGTTATACAACCTCGACATCTGTTTCCTTGCAGCTAGCCACAACACAAAGAAACCTCAAAAACAAAACCCATTAAAGACCAAGTGCACAAAGAGAGATAAATCATGCAAAGAATAAAGGTACACAAAAAGTTTCAGAACTGAAATTTTGCTAAAGACATGAAGCTAGGAGTCACTGCAGCTCGAGCAGGCAACAGCCTTAGTTCATCACAAAGCTGAGTAAACTTAGCTAGACCACAGATGCGAAGCCAGGGATCACTGCAACCAGAGCCTCCATTCAGCTCAGAGCTGAATAGAGCCTCCATTCAGCTCAGAGCTGAATAAATGTCACAGAGCTGAGAGCAGAACAAGCATACCCGGCCCTTGCCTCCAGTCCCAACACCGTGACGCTTCCAGTCTGGCCTGGCGCTTAAGTCATCCAAACATCATGTCATTCTTCGCTCTCAACCTTCCCGATTCTGCCCGGTGCTTAAATCGATCAGATATCGGGACTTTCCGCACTCTCCGAAACACCACCACTCTGCTTCAGCCCGCCTCTGCCTTTGCACGCCTCAACCTGGCACCTCCGCCATCACTCACCACGCCATTATTAATAAAGTGTTGTTAATAGCTAATAGAGTATTTAATAGTTTTCTTAGTTTTGTTTTTTGCAGCCAACAAGTAGTCGCTGGGCATGACCAGAACCATGCTAAACTGAAAAGTTGATTGCTCACATGGATGTAATTGGGTGGCGTGGGCTCATTGGGCCAGAAGTGCCAATGCCAATGCCAATGCTTGGACCTTCCAGGGCAAGGACAGGCAACATGGGTTACACGCTCTTTCTCTTCTGCATGGAGTGGCTTTGTCCAAGTGAGCCCAAGAGATTTCCTCTGATCCCACACTGCCCCACTTCACCAATGAACTGTGCCTCAGGGCGGGTTGGATTGAATAATCCAGAGGCCTGACTTCACTCAAAACAAACGGCTCAGTCAATAACATACAAGGATTACTGATATCACTCCATCAGCCAAGGGGTTGGGGGGCAGACAAGGGAGTCACTTACCAGGTGCTCGACTAAACCTGCACCAGGATAAGTTCCTGACTAGATTAGAATGAATTCTCCGTGAAATCTAATAAGGTGAGACGAGCAACAGGATACAAGTTACAAATCTACGATCAAATTGTGGATTCCATATGTAACTGACCAGGAAACTGGCCATTGATCTCCATTTGAATATGTCGCAAAAGTTCAAAAGTTCCAAGTGAGTTTATTATCAAAGTATGCCACCATATATAACCCTGAGATCCATTTTCTAGCAGGCATACTCAATAAATCCAATAATCACAATGAAAATTGGGTCCGGCAAATTTCTATAGATGTACGGTGGAGCTCCTTCTGCCTGGACACATCACAATCTGGTATGGAAGTGCCAGTGCAGAGGATTGGTACAAAGCTGTAGAGGGCTTTAAACTCAGCCCGTTACATCATGGGCACGAGCTTCAAAAGCCTCAGGAAGTTGGCGTCCACTATTACAGACACCCAACTCCCAAGACAAGCTCCCTTCTCATTACTACCATCAGGGAGGAGGTACAGGAATCTGAAGACACATACTCAACATTTCAGGAGAAGTTTTTCACCTCTCTGTCCTCAGATCCATGAACAGCACATCATAATTCACCTTCTGCACTGTACATTTATCTTTTTTGTAACTTACATTTTTTAACATAACCCACTGTACTGCTGCTACAAAACAATAAATTTCAAACACATACAGTATGTCAGTGATTCTGTCCTGTGAACCGAGTGATTAAGGCTGCTGTGGAATGCACAGTATTTTTAAAGTCCAATCCTACCTTGGGAGTAACAGATCATGTGTACTCCATTGGCTGCATTTTGCATGATGGGGGAGATAGCTTGTTTGAAGCCTTCCACCTGACTCCATAGCGACTTCAGGCTCTGCGTCCGGTCGAACAGGTCAATGATAGTCACATTGGTTCCAGGATGTGACTGCGGAGAGACAGAGGCAGAGTTCATCATCGTAGTCGTACGTGCCCAGGAGACAAAAACAATGACAATTAACTTCCCGCAGTGACCATCAATGTGGGCTCTCCATTGTCCCAGTCCTTCAAAATGTTGCAAATATCAGAATTTTACAGCAGAAATATTGTATGTATGTCGTAGAGCACCACAGCACAACAGGCCCTTCAGCCCATGTAGTCCTGTAGGAAGTGGTCTTCTCCCTAATGCATCTTTATAATGACACATAGGGTACTACAGCACAGAAACAGGCCCTTCAGCCCATCCTATCCATGCCAATTTGTTGTGCCTATCACATCTACCTGCACCTGCAACATAGCCCTCCAAACCCAACCCATCCATCTTCCTATCCAAACTTCTCTTAAATGTTGCAACTGAATCCACATCAACCACTTCCGCTAGCAGCTTGTTCCAGACTCGAGCCCCCCTCTGAGTAAAGTACTTCCCCTTCGTCTGTGTCTTTAAATTTTACTTTTTTTTAAAATGTACAGCACAGTACAGATACAGTACAGTATCTGGCCCTTCTTGCACATTGAGCCCACACTGCTCACTTACACCCGTGTCACCTACTGACCCGTACATTGTTGGAACCTGTGAGGAAACTGGAGTACCCACAGGGTCACTCAGAGAATGCACTGACTCCTTAAAAGCAGAATGCAGCACAAAATATGTTTACATACATTCTTCGTACAAGTTACAATACACTATTAAAAATTTTACCCTTCACTTTACACCTATGACCTCTAGTTCTAGTCTCACCTAATCTAAGGGGCAGTAGCCTGTGTGTGTTCATCCTAGCTATACCAATCAGAATTCTGTATATATTTCAAAGTAATTTTATTATCAATGAATGTATAAATTATACAGGAAGGCAATTATTCCTTTGAAATAATTCTGTAAACCTCTATCAGATCTCCCCTCATTCTCCTGCACTCCAAGGAATAAAGTTACATGCAGGCCTCTGAACAGCTGCCAAGATGTGGTCTACAAATTATCACAGGATATAGAAAATGCATGTCAAAAGGGTAATGTTACAATAGAGAATTTGGAGAATGCCTGTGAGATGGCTTTTAGAGCAGCTTGTGGTTGTGTCTACCAGAGGGTCAGCTATTCTGGATTGGGTGTCGTGTAATGAACTGGATTTGATTAGGGAGCTTAAAGTAACCCTTAGGAGACAGTGATCTTCATATGATGGAATTCACCCTGCAATTTGAGAGGGAGAAGCTAAAGTCAAATGTATCAGAATTATAGTGGAGTAAAAGGAATTAACAAGGCTTGAGAGAGGAGCTGGCCAAAGTTGACTGGAAAGGAACACTAGCAGGGATGATGGCAAAGCAGCAATGGCTGGAGTTTCTGGGAGCAATTCCAAAAGCACAGGATATATACATCCCCAAGAGGAAAAAGAGTTCTAAAGACAGGATGACACAACCATGGCTAACAAGAAAAGTCAAAGCCAACATAAAAACAGAAGAGGAAGCATACAAAAGAGCAAAAATCAGTGGGAATTTAGAGGACTGGGAAGCTTTTAAAAACAAGAGAAGGCAACTAAAAAAGCTATAAGGAGGGAAGAGATGAAATATGAAGGTAAGATAGCCAATAATATAAAAAGAGGGTAATAAAAGATTTTTCAGATATTTGAAAAGTAAAAGAAAGGTAGAAGTAGATGTTGGACCACTGGAGTGGTAGTAATTGGGGAACAGAGATGAGGAAGTCGTCTGCACCTTGGATCTTTAGCCAATAGGTGGTGAATCTGTGGAATTCTTTGGCATAGGTGACTGTGGAGGCCAGGTCATTGAGTGTATTTAAGGCGGAGGTTGATAGATTCTTGAGAAGTCACTGCGTGGAAGGTTATGGGGAGAAGGCAAGAGAATGGGGTTGAGAGGGAAATGACTAAGCCATGGTCAAATGGTGCAGCAGACTAGATGGGCCAAATGGCCTAATTCTGACCCTGTATCTATGGTCTTATTTCCATAAAACTTCAGCTCATTGGAGCAGCCGCATAATTTGGCCCAAATGTCCTGATCCTGATGTGTCCCCAATTAAACTGAATCCCTGGTATATTCTTATTGTATTTCATTGTTATGCTGCCAGAACACAACAAATTTCATTACTCAGTATCCTTTTTAATGAAGGCCAATGAGTCAAAAGCTCTGCCCACCACCTGTGACGCCACCTCCATCCTCCAAGAGGACCACCTCCTTACTGTGGTTCGGAGGCTTGCATACCTCAATGACCAGAAAGTAATGCTGCTGGAGTCCTGACTTAATGCCTCAGCTCTTCGAAAGGTCACCCATGGCAAACAGGTCAAAGGGTAGAGGCCAGACTAAGAGCACTCCATTGGTCCTCCAGTTTTGGGGTTCAGCTCAGGGCTAACAAGCCCGACCGGTCAAACAAAACTGTTATGGAAACAGCAACAAGAGGTCCTTCCATATCCGAGTGGCCAAGGACAGAGAGATGGAGGACCGTCATTGCTGCCCTAAACACCAGCGGCATAACGAGCCGTAACTTACCACCTTTCATCAACCCACAGTTCCCCAAGCAAGTTACGGGTAGCAGACGATACGTGTTTGTGGTTGCTTTGCAGCCACAGCCAGTCAGAGGGGGTTTCCTGAACCTTCAGCCTGATACACTCACAGCAAAACTGAAAAGTGTTTGAGATCGAAACAACACTGCGCTCGCTTCTGACAGACGCACGAAAACTCTTCAACAATTCGTGCTTTCACCGCTCAGTGTGTGCTGGTGGTTCGTTACTGCTTTAGAAATCTCAAGCCAACACATTGCACCCAGTCCTGAGCCCCACACGACTGGGAGAAGGTGTCGAGGGGTTTTACAGCGAAGGTGCCACTGAAGGGATTCACACACCACAGGAGTCGTTCACCTCACACCCAGGGAATGGTTTTAGTGCAGGAACTCAAAATCTTGCTAGCTTTCGTCAAAGTCAAGTTTGCTGCAGTAAGCACCTGCCACAAAGAAAACCTCACCTGCATAACTCGCCTACATAAACAACATTCACAAGACAAAATATAAAGTAAACAAAGCAGGATGCTGACAGGAAGGAAGAGAATCAGAACATCAAAGTCCATATTAGTGCAATGTGAGGGAGCGCCCAAGCTGGGCGCCGTCGATTCTGTTATGGTTACCATCCCATAGATTTATTATGCCCGCAAGAAAATGAATCTCAGTGTTGTATATGGTGACATATATGAAGTTCGATAATAAATTTACTATGAACGTTGAGAAGGCAAGAGACTGAGAGGGAAAATGGGTGGCATTATCTAATTATTCTCTCGTGGTTTATAGTCTCATTACCAGTTTTTTTTCCCCAACCTCGGTCCCGGACAGATCAAGGGTTAAATTGCTGCTGGTAACGTTATTGACCACCCCTTTGCAATGACCACAAGTCGCCACGAAGAGATGAGTGATGACAGGAGCGGCCAAACCACTTGAACAAGGTCCATTGCTCTCCCCAAGCACGTGATAGTCACTAACACAGGGCCGGAGGGGGTGGGGGGGGGGGGAAGAGGCCCCATCACACTCTGTCAAATACAATCAGGGCCGAGGAGCCACATGAGCTCCAAACTTCGCGGGGAGGGTGGAGAGAAAGAAATCAGGTGTCCGGGTCGGGTATGGCGGGGGTGGTGGCACAGGAGGCCGAAGAGCGGGGTTGACAGGGAAGATCTATCAGGATCAGGCTTGATGGGCCGAATGGACTATTATTGCTCCTATATCCCCGGAGGCAGAGACCAGTCAGGGCCCCATATTAGCAGGGGAAGAGGAGGGGCTTTCATTCAGGGATCGAGCCATTTACTCGCCCGCCCCGTAAAATTACAAATTATCTCTGATTATTTTGTCCCTACCCACCCCGCAGTTCATGAAGACTGCTAACAGTAATGTTTTTAAAAGTCCATTATCGCATCTTGGCGCAATACTTGGTGAAGTCAGTGAAGGTCGCTCTGACTGATGCCTGGTAAGCGGCGTGCAAAGAGGTAGGGCGAGAGAGGGGCAGAGGGAGAGAGAGGGGGGGAGAAAACACTGACCTCTCCCTCCCACCTTATGACAGAGTCTCTACCCTGACCCAGCCAAGCAGGACCGCAGAAACTTGCAGGTTAAGTGCCCAATCGGATTCTGTTTAACCCGATGAAAGGTCTCGGCCCGAAACGTCGCCTGTTTATTCCCGCCTCCAGGATGCCCTCCCGACAAACTGAGTTCCTCTAGCATTTTGTACGTTGGTCTGTGTAACCCGAAACCTCTCCTCCCTTCATGCCTCCAGAGCGGAGAGATCGATTTCCCAACCCGCCCGGTTCCAGCCATTCGGCGGCAGGGATCAAACACCTAGAAACTGAAAGGCAGGGGGGGAAAGGTAAGGAAGTCTTACCTGGTTGATGTAAGTTTGGAGCGTCAGCAGGTCCCCGGGGCTGTCGAACAAGCCGTGCACCACGATCACCGGCTTGTAGCTCCGGGTAACTTGCAGTGCGATGGCGACAGAAGCCGCCAGCAGCAGCCGAGGGAACATGCTTGCCTCTGCGCCAGGTTCTCGGACCTCTGGAAACGCCGCGGCCGCCTGCTGCGCCTGGCTGTCCGGCGACCACACTCGGCCCGACCCGCTCAGACGATGCGCGGCGCCCAACTCCCGTCCATCCGCGCCCGCTCCCCGCACCGGGCTTTTGCGACCCTGTGGCTCAGCTGATGATAGCGACGAGATAGAGGAATGTCACATCCGGTTTCCCTCGCGACCGTGGAGGCGTCCTTGCCAACGGCTGAGACCACTTCCTGTCCCGACCGGCGGGGCTGGAGCGGGGCACGGCGGCGTCGTGTTCACGTCGAGTCTTGTCCAACACCCACAGATGCTGCCTGACATCTGCGGGCTGCTCCCAGCACATCCCGAGAACGCAGAGAGTGGCGAGTGCGTGGATGCACTGCCAGCCACGGTGGCAGAGACGGATACGATAGGGCCTTTTAAGAGACTCTTAGATAGGTACACGGAACTTAGAAAACAGAGGGCTATGCGGTAGGGAAATTCCAGACAGTTTTTAAGAGTAGGTTACGTGGTCGGCACAACATTGTGGGCCGAAGGGTCTGTAATATATTATAGGTTTCTATGTTATACAATTGGATTTGCATCTGAGCGGAAGCTTTGGAAACAGTACAGAGATGGTTTATCTGGATTTGAGGGGAGGAATTAGGGTTTGCCCAACTTCTTATAACTCATCAAATTTCTGAACAATGAATCCATGAATACATTTTTTGCACAGCTGGTTTAATTTTAATATAAATTTCACTGCACGTTTCAATGTACACGTGATAAATAACCGTGTCTCGGAATGCGATCTCCGGAGTTCTGTGATGTGCTCTGGAATGGTGCCTCTCATTCCCTCCACCCGCCGCCCCTGCCTGGCTTGGCATAGCAAAGGGGCATTTTAAAGTGGGATAAAGCCACTCCACTGAAATACTTTACCTCTCAGCCAAGCACTTCTAAAAGCCTGAAGGTGTGTGCCAAGCAACAGTCAATCTCACCTGGTCCCACAACACTACCTCTCTGGTCAAGAAAGCACAGCAGTGTCTCCACTTCCTAAAGAGATTGAGGTGAGTGTGCCCCCCTCCCACTGCCATATTAACTAAATACCATCAAAAGTGTCCCAAACATCTGCATCAACATCTGGTATGGGAATTGTGAGGAATCTGACTGTAATTCTCTATAAAGGATAGTGAGAGCCAATGGGGTCTCTCTTTCACCTGTTAGAAACATCTTTCAGCAGTGCTGTGTACGCAGGGCCCTTAGCATTGTCAATGATCCCTCCCATCTGTCCGACAATCTCTTCAGTCCCCTACCATCAGGCAGGAGGTACTGTAGCATTAGGACAAAAGTTGTTAGGATAGGAAACAACTTCTCCCAGACCATAAGACTTCTGAACTCTCTGCCACTGCCCAGGCTTCATTATATGGAGCACCAGTAGTGTTAATACTGTTTACTTTTTAACTTTTAACATCTTATGTTTTCATATACATAAAAACAGGATCAGGCCCTTTACCGACTGCTAGGTCTCGGAGGGGTACAGCCTTCAGCACTCGCGTGTGCATGCCCACTGCACTGTGCTTCATTAGGACAAGAGAACTCTTACATTGCAAGGTTCTCTAATGCAATAAAGCTGGAGAATTCCAGAAGATTGGGCAGCATTTTTCAAAGAGCATGGAGGTTACAGTAACAGCAACCCAGGTTCAATTTTTTTCCATTGTCTATAAGGAGTTTGTATGGTCTCCCCGTGACAACGTTTCTTTCCTCCAGGTGCTCCAGCTTCCTGTCACACTTCAAAGACGTATGGGTTAGACTGTTCATTGGTCACTGTAAATGAGGCGAGGGTTAAGCCAGGGGTTGCTGAGTGGCATGGCTTCAAGGGCCAGAGGGACTTATTCCACGCTCTACCCCAATAACTAAATAACTAAATTTATTATCAAAGTACATACATGTTTAAATGTTCCTATGACAAATAAATCTGATGTTTATGTATTACCTTTGCTGGCCAGTAGTTAGTGGCATCAGCACCGGAGTTCGAGGTGAGTGGTCCCGGGTTCGAATCTGGCCAGCCCCTTGCACATTTCCCATCCCTGAAGACCCCGGGCTCTGTTACTGCTGATGTGTTCCAGTGCACACCCAATTAATTAAGGCAAGGTTAATGAAAGGCATGGGTCAGATGAAAGTGGCTTCACTACCCTCTACGCCTTAGCCCACATAGCTTGCCACACTACACTCACAATCTTATCCCTCCCAGTGCCACACATACAATGCCGACAATTACCCTTAAACCTCATCCTAATCCAAGGGTCTACTGACCCCAACCAACCCTAAACACACCCCGACTAATGCTGGCCACACCCCCACAAGCCTGCTGACTGTGTAAGGAGAAGGAAGAAAGGTTAGGTCAAGATGAGGTTATGGAGTACAGTGTGGTGAGCTATGTGAGGCTGTGGTTCAGCATTCAGCTAGCAACTTGGCCTTGTATAGAACAGACTAATGAAAAGGAAACAGCAAAAGTGTCACCCTATACACCACAAGGCGCATAAAGAACAACAACATACTATCTTGAGATTAATTTCCTTGCAGACATTTACAGTAAAATAAATAATTTATGAAAACTCTACATAAACAAAGACTGACAAGCAACGCGCAGAAGACAAAGTGTGCAAGTAAGCTAATACTGAGAGCATGAATTGTAAGGCCTCCTCGAAAGTGTGTCTGTAGGTCCTGGAACCGGTTCAGAGCTGGGCTGAGGGAAGTTTTCCTGTCCAGTTCAGGAGCCCGATGGTTGCAGGATAATAACTGATCCTGAATCCGGTGGTGGGGAGGGGTGACCCAAGGCTCCTGCCCCTGTACCTCCTGTGAGAAGGGAGTGGGGGGTAGGGTTGGGCGCTGATGATGGACGCTGCTGTCTTGCGGCAGCGCTCGATGTAAGTGCACTCAGTGGTGGGGAGGGCTTTGCTTGTGCCTGCATCCACTGCTTTTTGTTGAATTTTCCATTCCTGGGCATCGTTTCTACCATGTCGGAATACTCTCCAGACTGCACCTGGACCAGAGGGCTCAACCTCGAAATGCAAGGATGTCTCTCTAGAAGAGAGATGAGGAGGAATTTCTTTAGCTGAAGGGTAGTGAGTCGGTGGAATTCATTGCCACAGATGGTTGTGAAGGCTAAGTAATTGTTTAAAGTGGAGGGTAATAAATTCTCGATTTGTAAGGGCATAAAATGTGGAGAGAAGGCAGGAGGATGGAGTTGGGAGGGGAAATAAATAAGCCTCAATTGAAAGTTAGAGCAGACTCGATAGGTCGAGTGGCCTAATTCTGCTCCTGTGCTTCATGGCCTTATCATGTTGTGGTGAACTACATATACCTGTCTGGACACGCACCCCCCCCCCCCCCCCCAACCACTGACTGCTCCTGTGGCTCCTCCCACATACTGTGGCTCCTCCCACTGACCGTGGCTCCTCCCACAGACTATGGCTCCTCCCACTGACCACGGCTCCTCCCACAGACCCCAGTATAAAGGCGATTGGAGACACCGCCCCAGCCTCCAGGATGTAGTATGGTGGTCACTTGCTGCTTGTTCTTTCTTCCAGCCAACAAAAGCCGATATCTCGCCTCACCTCTCCGAGAGTTATTGATGGTGCATCACATGTCTGATCAACAAAGTAATCAGTGATAGAGAAGGTGAGAAACTGAGCTGAAGTCTGTTGCCTTTGCAAGAGCTCCAGTTCTGCCTGGCCGAGGGTAATTAACTCAACAATGGGAAAGGTTTGCAGCTCACACTGACAAAACTTGACCTTTCATTTTCCTTTCTTTAGGGGAAGTGAATTAGTGGTACAATCCGATCCAAACTGTAAACTGATTTGGAAGAAGTGAGAACAATGAAATTAGAACAACACACACAAAATGCTGGTGGAACACAGCAGACCAGGCAGCATCTATAGGGAGAAACACTGTCGACGTTTCAGGCCGAGACTCTTCTCCCCCTCCCCCATCTCTCTCTCTCTCTCCCCCTCTTCCCTCCCCATCTCTCTCTCTCCCCCCTCCCCTCCCCATCTCTCTCTCTCTCTCTCCCTCTCCCCCTCCCCCCATCTCTCTCTCCTCTCCGCTCTCCCATACACACTGTGGTGAACTACATATACCTGTCTGGACATGCCCCCCACCCCCCCGCTGACTGCTCCTGTGGCTCCTCCCACAGACCCCTGTATAAAGGTGATTGGGGCCTGAGCCCTGCCTCTCAGTCTCCAGGATGTAGCATAGTGGTCAATTGCTGCTTGTTCTTTCTTCCAGCCCATAAAAGCTGATATCTCGTCTCATGTCTCAGAGAGTTATTGATGGTGCATCACACACACCCCGCAATATATAAATGTTTGTGCTGTTGAGTATCTCTCACTCTGTCTGTTTCTCTCTAACTATACCTCTCACTCTCCCTCCCCCCTCTCTCTTTGTCTCTCTCTCTCTCTCTCTCTCTCTCTCTGTGTCTATCCCTTTCTGTCACCTCCTGTCTGCCTGTCTACCTCTCAGTCTCTCTTTCTCATTCTGTCTCTTCCCCTCTCTCTATCTACTCCCCTCATTTTCAGACTGGTGTTTCAGCCTGGCTTAGAGCCCCCCTCCCACCGCCTCTTTCCCAGCCTGGTAATAAACCTTCGTCCACTGTGCCTGCTTGGTCCACTGAGTCCCTTAGGAGACTGTGAAATCTCGAGATCATTAAGTTGATTTAAAAGTACACTGCTTAAAGGGAAATCACAGGCTGCAGACCGTGATCCACAAGACGTATACTTAGGTGTTGTATGTAGCCTGCAGAACATCACCAAGGTTCATCAGCGCAATCATGCAAGTCATTTTGGATTGGCAACGACACCTCCACAGTCTCCATCAGCACAGATACTGCATCATGCTGAGTGCTTAACCTCCTGTTCCAGCTGTTTGACACTTATTACCGTCTGGCTAAGCACAGCTCCAATGCCGTATTCAAGTTCGCTGTCATAGGTGGTGATGAATCAGCATAAGGGAGGGAGGTTGAATATCTGGCTGAGTGGTGCCAATAAGAACAACTTATTTGTCAATGTCAACAAGACCATGGAGCTGATTATCAACTTCTGGAGAGGGAAACCTGAGGTCCATGAGTCAGTCCTCATCAGAGGGTCAAAGCTGGAGGGGTCAGCAACTTTAAATTCCTTGTTGTTATTATTTTGGAAAACCTGTCCTAGGCCCAGCATGTACCTACAATTACGAAGAAAGCATGGCAGTGCCTCTACATCCTTAGAAGATTGCGAAGATTCAGCGTGATGTAGCATGATTCAGCAAACTTTGACAAACTTTTATGGAAGTGTGGTATTGACTAGCTCAGGCATGGGCAAACTACGGCCTGGGGGCCATATGCGGCCCATTAAGCTTTTTAATCCGGCCCGCAGAACTTGATGAAATTATATTAATAAACCTTGTTAACATTTTTCCCCGCAATTCTGGCGTTTTCCCAATAGATGACGCACTCTATATACATTGACCTTTGTTGAGGTGAAACGTATTACATCACATTTGCGCTTTACTCTTTGTTCAGCTCGACCTATTTGTGTGAACAGGCGTTCAGCGTCATGAACATCAACAAAGCCAGCTACAGATCCAAGTTAACTGAACAACAGCTCAGATCCATCCTGAGAATCGCCACAACAAAACTAAATCCAGACTTTGATGCGCTGGCTAAAAAGGGAGACCAACAACACTGTTCCCACTGAAATTAAAAATAAGTTTCTTCGTTGTGTTATGTAAAAAGTGCATTTGAAAATATTTTTTTCAATAAGCCTTACATGTTACATGTCATTTCTGTTAAGTGATGGACATGAGTAGTGTGCAGGTGCACGTACGTTCTCAAAATAAAAAATGCACTCCAGATCGAATAACGCGCTCCGCATACTGGCGCGCTGTCACTGTTCTGTCCTTGTGCTGGTCGTTGTTGAGTTTTGGCACAGGGGACAATTGAATAAGAAGGAGCAGGACAAGTAGACCTGCATCTCCTACCGTTTTTGAAATAACGACAGTCAGGAGGAGAGTGATGATGATAATATCTTGAAGGATAACAGAATTTTCAGTGATTTAAAATAATAATTGTTACTATTAAAAAAAGCTGTATTTTATTCATTTAATTTTCAGTGATTTAAAAGTCATTTCAATAAATAGCTAAATACCATGGGACTTCAAAGACAGATATTTTGTTGTAATGCATTTGTTCATTTTCAATTGAAATTAAAGCACATGTTTTCTACATATCCCATGATATTTTATTTTCTCTTATGAGGTGTATTACCAAAACACTCCGTCCATCTGCTCCTGGTCCGGCCCCCCTGTCAAATTTTAGAACACTTTGTGGCCCACAAGTCAAAAAGTTTGCCCACCCCTGGACTAGCTGCATCACAGCCTGGTATAAAATCATAAAACATAAAATCCTACAAAAAGTAGTGAATACAGCCCAGTCCATCAAAGCCCACCATTGAGCACAGTTAGTTAAAGTCTGTCCCGCGCCAGTTTCCGTGGTGTGAAGCGACTGAGAGTACAAGATTCCAGTCAGACACCAGTCTATCACGACTGGTTAACCCCCAGCATTTTCAGCTGGGTGGACTGGTGCCTTGCACAACACACTGGCTCAGCTGGGGCTCGAACTCATAACCTTCAGATCACTAATCCAATACCTTAACCACTTGGCCACATGCCACACATTGAGCTCATCCACATGAAATGCTATTGCAGGAAAGCAGCATCCAATGTTAGGGATTCTCACCACCCAGGATATGCTCTCTTTTCATTGCTGCCACCAGTAAGAAGGTACAGAAGCTTCAGGACTCAACCACCAGGTTCAGGGACAATTATTACCTCTCAACCATTGGACTGTTGAAGCAGAACTTCACTCAACTTCACTTGCCCCATCACTGAACTGTTTCCACAATCTATGGACTCACTTTCAAGGACTCTTCATCTCATGTTCTTGATATTTATTTCTTACTTATTTATAGATTATTATTTCTTTCTTTTTGTATTGGCACTGCTTGTTGTGTTTTGCACACTGGTTGATTGCCCAGTGGGTGCAGTATGTCATTGATTCCTTAATGATTATTATTCTATTAAGGATTTATTGAGAAACAATAAATACAGGTCCTTTGGCCCACAATGCTGTGCTGAACAGGTATTTACTTTAGAAAATACCAAGGGTTACCCATAGCCCTCTATTTTCCTAAGCTCCATGTACCTGTCCAGGAGCCTCTTAAAAGACCCTATTGTAGCCGCCTCCACCACCATCGCCAGCTGCCCATTCCACGCACTCACCACTCTCTGCGTAAAAAACTTACCCCTGACATCTCCTCTGTACCTACTTCCAAGCACCTTAAACCTGTGCCCACAAGAAAATGAACCTCGGGGTTGAATGTGGTGACATATATGTACTCTGATAATAAATTTACTTTGTTTTTCTTACTGTGATTTACAATTTTAATATTATGTATTGCAATGTATTCCAGCAGCAAAACAACAAATTTTTACGACATACGCCGGTGATATTAAACTTGATTCTGATTCTCAGCTTGAAGTAATTTTAGTGTAAAGTGACCAAAGTGGTCAGAGTGTTGATAAACGGTGGCAATTATGAATTTTCCTGAAGTCAAGTCCTAGAAGTGCTTGAAATCTGAAATAAATCAGGAAATTTTGGAATTTAGAAGGCAGGGCAGGCACTGTCTGGAGACAGAAATCGAAAACACATTTCAGATTGATGAGTTTTTATCAAATCTTTAGCCTTGTAGCATTTCTAACCTGGTGATCCCTACAGTGCAAGGTTCACACACTCTGGGAGGGAAAATGAACAGCATAAATCTGGCTATTCCAAACTTAACTTCATCTAACCCTGCTGATCAGAGAAAATACAGGTTCCTTTTGTGGTGTCGGAGTCTCACGGTAGTGGTGGTGCACGTGTGCCTCAAAGTCCAAGTAAATTTATTGTCAAATAATAAAAATATTATCAAGTAATAATAACAATAAATAAATAATCAATAAATATTGAAAACATGAGATGATTCATTAACAGCTTCTTCCCCTCTGATATCAGATTGAACCCATGAACACTACCTCACTACCTTTTTAAAGTCAACAAATTTCACGACATATGCCAGTGAGATTAACCCTGATTCTGAAGTGAGTGCGCAGGTTGTGGGTTTGGATTGAGAGTTAGGATTTATGAATGATGGCCCTCTGTAGTGTTCATAAAACATGTGCTCCAGGTGAGGCCTGAACTCACAACCTCGGCATTGCTCACTGTGCACTGCTGTATAAGTACCGCGCGCTAACCGATTGCGCCACTGGAGCCCTGACTGCCAGAGCCATCATTAAGGACCTCAGTTGCCCAGAAAATGCCCTCTTCTCTTTGTTACCATCAGGGAGATGGTACAAGAGCTTGAAAACACACACTCAACTTTTCAGAAACAGCTTCTCCCCCTCAGTTATCAGATTTCTGAATGGATAATGACCCTTGCAAACTAACCCAGTATTTTTCACTTTTTTGCACTATTTATTTAACTGTAAAATATTACTGTATATATATGAAATATATATAATACACTATTGCAGGAAAGCAGCATCAATCGTCAGTGACCCAGCCACACAGGACTCTTCTTGCTGCTGCCATCAGGAAGAAGGCACAGGAGCCTTAGGACCCACATCACCGAAAACAGTTATTACCCTCAACCATCAGGCTCTTGAACAAGAGGGGATAACTTCACTCAAATTCACTTTCCCCATCACTGAACTGTTCCCATAACCAACGTACTCACTTTCAAGGATCCTTCATCCCATGTTCTCAATATTTATTGCTTATTTATTATTTTTATTATTATTTCTTTTTGTATTTGCACACTGAACACCATGGTTGAATGTTCAAGTTGGTGTGGTCTTTCATTGATTCTATTGTATATGGTGACATATATGTTCTTTATTGACAAATTTACTTTGATAAAATACTTTGAACTTTGCCTTTTTAGAGGTATCACATTTTGAGGGTGTTCTGGATGCTGGGGAGGCTTTTGCCCATGATGGAGCTAGATGATTTTACAATGTTCTGCAGCTTATTCCGATCCTGTGCAGAGGCCCCTCCATACCAGACAGTGATGCAGCCAGTTAAAATGCTCTCCATGATACATCAGTAGAAATTCATGAGTGTCTTTGGTGACATACCAATTCTCCTCAAACTCCTAATGAAATATAGCCACTGCTGTGTCTCTTTGTATCTTCTATGATAGATCCTAATGATGCTAAAGCCATCGATAGATCCTAAAGATAGGATAGATCCTAAAGCCGGGAACTTGAAACTGCTCACCCTTTCCATTTCTGATCTCTCAATGAGGATTGTTGTGTGTTCCCTTGACTTCCTCTTCTTGAGGTCCACAACGAATCTGACGTTGAGCACAAGGTTGTTACTGCTCAACAAGCTGCTCTCTCTCGCTCCTGTATGCCTCCTCATCACCGGTATTCAAATCCAGATTTATTGATTCATCCCATATACATCAAAACCTAGAGTGAAATGCATCATTCGCCAGTACTCTCTGATGATAGGACCTTCAACTCCAGACACGTCACCAGACCCATCTCCAGGAAAGACGTGCTGGCTTTGCAGAGAGTCCAGAAGTGGTTTATTAGAGGATTCTGGGGATGGGAAAGTTAACATATGGAGAGTATTTAATGGCTCTGGACCTGAGTAGAAGAATGAGGGTGGATCTCACCGAAACCACGCATTCTGACATCAGCATAGCGTGCCCACAATGCTCAGCACAGCCACACAAGCAGCAACAACAATAACGACCAGAACATGACAAAACAAGACACACACGCGCGCACACACACTCACACACACAAACACACACACACACTCACACACAAACTCACACACACACGCACACACACAGACAAACTCACACACTCACACACAGACAAACTCACACACTCACACAAACTCACACACACTCACACAAACTCACACACACTCACACACACACACACACACACACAAACTCACACACACTCGCACACACACACACACACACACATGCACACTCACACTCACACACACAAACTCACACACACACTCACACACACTCTCTCTCTCTCCCTCCCTCTCTCTACACCGCCCCCCCCCCCCCAGGACAGGCTGCCTGTGGGTCCTCGCCCCCAATTCTCAGTCTCGCAGACATCAGGTCTCCAACTTCACCCCTCCCTGAATGCCAATCACAGGTTTGACCTTCGGCCTTGACTTCTGAATCATCTGGACTTTGTTCTTTGCATATTCTCTGTAAATGTTTGCTGTCTGTTTCTAATACCACAATGTACTTATGTATGGAATGGTCTGTCTGGATGACTGTATCTTGGTAAAAGTGACAATAATCAACAACGTCCTGATGAAGGGTGTCAGCCCGAAACATCGACTGTTCATTCATTTCCTTCGATGCTGCCTGACTTGCTGAGTTCCTCCAGCATTTTGTGTGGGTTGCTTTGAATTTCCAGCACCTGCAGACCTTATTGTATAATTAATAAATTGTTTATAATTAATACCTGCAAAAGCCAGGCAGCATCTATGGAGAGAAACAAGCAGTTGACATTTTGTCCCGAGACCCTTCATTGGGACTCGGTCTGAAAGGTGGACTGTTTATTCCCCTCCATAGATGCTGCTGAGTTCCTCCAGCATTTTCTATGTGTGTTGCTCAGGGTATTTTTTCAACTTCCAGCATCTGCAGAATCTCTTGTGTTCACAATCACAATGTGCTCTGATTGTAGCAGGGGTCTGCATACCCTGCGTTGGCTTCATCAAGCTCCTCAGATCACACAGAGCCAGAGAAGGGCCAAGGCCCTTACCCTCAGGATGCTGCTGACAAATGCATTTCTTGTCTTGGTTTCCAGTGGCACTGCTCGGGTGCTGGTTAAAAATGAGGCCCCTACTTGTCACTCCAAGATAACACAGCAGTTATCGCATGGATTTTTCTATCACAAGGGCACCTTGTAATGCAGGATACAGAGTCACAGATTGACACAGTGTGAAAACAGGCCCTTCAGTCCCACGCTGAATCAAGATATCCTAGTCCCATTTGTCCACATTAGGCACATAACTTGGTAAACATTTCCCATTCGTGTACCTGTCCGAGTGGCTTTTAAAGGTTGTTATTGTACCTGCCTCAACCACTTTCTCTGGCAGCTCCGTCCACAGGGGGCATCACAGAGGCCTGGCAGGTAGTTCGGCCTTCAATTCCAACACTCTCTGTAGGAGTCCGTATGTCCTCCCTGTTAATATACTATACAGGTTTCTACCAGCTGCTCCACATTCCAAAGATGTACCGGTTGGTAGCATAATTGGTCATTGTAAACTGCCCTGCAATTAGGCGAGGTTGAATAGGTGGGCAGCTGGGTGGTGCAACTGCAAGGGCCTAACCTGTAACTCAGTAACCCTAACCTGTACACCTTTGGAAACATTGTTGTTGTGAAAACATATGCCACTGATATTAAGGCTGGTTCTGATTCTGAAACCGACAAGATCACCGGGAGAATGTGTAAATTCCTTACAGACAGTGTCCTGAACCCTGCGGCCTCTGTGGCTTGTCCTGGATTGTTGAACTTCTCGGTTTCTTGAGCACTGTATTTACTAATTGTTATTTTAACAAGAGCCTTTAAGCCCGGGTGCTTTCAGTTCAGTCTTGTCAAGTTCATTGTGACTGGCATGGGCTTCCCAGATTCTATCACAAACAAGTGAAAATCTGCAGATGCGGGAATTCAAAGCAACACACATAAAATGCTGGAAGAACTCAACAGGCCAGGCAGCATCGATAGAAAAATTTGTCGAAGGGTTTTAGCTCGAAACGTCGACTGTACTTTGGAGTGTGTTTCCCGGGTTCAATGACTTGTTTAGTGTTGCAGCAGAGACCTTATGTTCATGAAGAATGATTTACATCACAGTGTTGTTCAGTCGTGCCTCAGATACTCAATCAGTCCTCCTATGTCTAACCTCTTACTCATCTCTCCATGGGGAATCAGCCGTTCCTCCACTCCGGAGTCGAGTCATTCCCAGTGCTCACCGTGACAGAGTCTGTTGTTCCTCCACTCCTGGGTTGAGTCATTGCCAGTGCTCACCGTGACAGAGTCTGTTGTTCCTCCACTCCTGGGTCGAGTCATTGCCAGTGCTCACCGTGACAGAGTCTGTCGTTCCTCCACTCCTGGGTCGAGTCATTGCCAGTGCTCACCGTGACAGAGTCTGTTGTTCCTCCACTCCTGGGTCGAGTCATTCCCAGTGCTCACCGTGACAGAGTCTGTCGTTCCTCCACTCCTGGGTCGAGTCATTGTCAGTGCTCACCGTGACAGAGTCTGTCGTTCCTCCACTCCTGGGTCGAGTCATTGCCAGTGCTCACCGTGACAGAGTCTGTTGTTCCTCCACTCCTGGGTCGAGTCATTCCCAGTGCTCACCGTGACAGAGTCTGTTGTTCCTCCACTCCTGGGTTGAGTCATTGCCAGTGCTCACCGTGACAGAGTCTGTCGTTCCTCCACTCCTGGGTCGAGTCATTGCCAGTGCTCACCGTGACAGAGTCTGTTGTTCCTCCACTCCTGGGTAAAGTCATTGCCAGTGCTCACCGTGACAGAGTCTGTCATTCTTACGTTCCAGGGTAAAGTCATTGCCAGTGCTCACCGTGACAGAGTCTGTCGTTCCTCCACTCCGGGATCGAGTCATTGCCAGTGCTCACCGTGACAGACTCTGCCATTCCTCCACTCCTGGGTCGAGTTTTTGCCAGTGCTCACCGTGACAGAGTCTGTTGTTCCTCCACTCCTGGGTCGAGTCATTGTCAGTGCTCACCGTGACAGAGTCTGTCGTTTCTCCACTCTGGGGTAAAGTCATTGCCAGTGCTCACCGTGACAGAGTCTGTTGTTCCTCTGCTCCAGGGTAAAGTCATTGCCATTGCTCACCGTGACAGAGTCTCTCGTTCCTCCACTCCTGGATAAAGTCATTGCCAGTGCTCACCGTGACAGAGTTTGTTGTTCCTCCGCTCCTGGGTAAAGTCATTGCCAGTGCTCACCGTGACAGAGTCTGTCGTTCCTCCACTCCTGGGTCGAGTCATTGCCAGTGCTCACCGTGACAGAGGCTGTTGTTCCACCACTCCTGGGTCGAGTCGTTGCCAGTGCTCACCGTGACAGAGTCTGTTGTTCCTCCACTCCGGGGTTGAGTCATTGTCAGTGTTCACCGTGACAGAGTCTGTCGTTCCTCCACTCCCGGGTCGAGTTATTGTCAGTGCACACCGAGACAGAGTCTGTCGTTCCTCCACTCCGGGGTCGAGTCATTGTCAGTGCTCACCGTGACAGAGTCTGTCGTTCCTCCACTCCAGGGTCGAGTCATTCCCAGTGCTCACCGTGACAGAGTCTGTTGTTCCTCCACTCCTGGGTCGAGTCATTCCCAGTGCTCACCGTGACAGAGTCTGTTGTTCCTCCACTCCTGGGTTGAGTCATTGCCAGTGCTCACCGTGACAGAGTCTGTCGTTCCTCCACTCCTGGGTCGAGTCATTGCCAGTGCTCACCGTGACAGAGTCTGTTGTTCCTCCACTCCTGGGTCGAGTCATTGCCAGTGCTAACCGTGACAGAGTCTGTTGTTCCTCCACTCTTGGGTTGAGTCATTGCAAGTGCTCACCGTGACAGAGTCTGTCGTTCCTCCACTCCCGGGTCGAGTCATTGCCAGTGCTCACCGTGACAGAGTCTGTTGTTCCTCCACTCCTGGGTAAAGTCATTGCCAGTGCTCACCGTGACAGAGTCTGTCATTCTTACGTTCCAGGGTAAAGTCATTGCCAGTGCTCACCGTGACAGAGTCTGTCGTTCCTCCACTCCGGGATCGAGTCATTGCCAGTGCTCACCGTGACAGAGTCTGTCGTTCCTCCACTCCTGGGTCGAGTCATTGCCAGTGCTCACCGTGACAGTGTCTGTTGTTCCTCCACTCCTGGGTCGAGTCATTGCCAGTGCTCACCGTGACAGAGTCTGTCGTTCCTCCACTCCGGGGTAAAGTCATTGCCAGTGTTCACCGTGACAGAGTCTGTCGTTCCTCCACTCCTGGGTTGAGTCATTGCAGTGCTCACCGTGACAGAGTCTGTCGTTCCTCCACTCCTGGGTCGAGTCATTGCCAGTGCTCACCGTGACAGAGTCTGTTGTTCCTCCACTCCTGGGTCGAGTCATTGTCAGTGCTCACCGTGACAGAGTCTCTCGTTCCTCCACTCCTGGATAAAGTCATTGCCAGTGCTCACCGTGACAGAGTTTGTTGTTCCTCCGCTCCTGGGTAAAGTCATTGCCAGTGCTCACCGTGACAGAGTCTGTCGTTCCTCCACTCCTGGGTCGAGTCATTGCCAGTGCTCACCGTGACAGAGGCTGTTGTTCCACCACTCCTGGGTCGAGTCGTTGCCAGTGCTCACCGTGACAGAGTCTGTTGTTCCTCCACTCCGGGGTTGAGTCATTGTCAGTGTTCACCGTGACAGAGTCTGTCGTTCCTCCACTCCCGGGTCGAGTTATTGTCAGTGCACACCGAGACAGAGTCTGTCGTTCCTCCACTCCGGGGTCGAGTCATTGTCAGTGCTCACCGTGACAGAGTCTGTCGTTCCTCCACTCCAGGGTCGAGTCATTGCCAGTGCTCACCGAGACAGAGTCTGTCATTCCTCCACTCCTGGGTAAAGTCATTGCCAGTGCTCACCGTGACAGAGTCTGTCATTCATCCACTCCTGGGTCGAGTCATTGCCAGTGCTCACCGAGACAGAGTCCGTCGTTCCTCCACTCCTGGGTTGATTCATTGTCAGTGTTCACCGTGACAGAGTCTGTCGTTCCTCCACTCCTGGGTCGAGTCATTGCCAGTGCTCACCGTGACAGAGTTTGTTGTTCCTCCACAGCTGGGTAAAGTCATTGCCAGTGCTCACCGTGACAGAGTCTGTCGTTCCTCCACTCCTGGGTAAAGTCATTGCCAGTGCTCACCGTGACAGAGTCTGTCGTTCCTCCACTCCTGGGTAAAGTCATTGCCAGTGCTCACCGTGACAGAGTCTGTCGTTCCTCCACTCCTGGGTCGAGTCATTGCCAGTGCTCACCGTGACAGAGTCTCTCGTTCCTCCACTCCTGGGTCGAGTCATTGCCAGTGCTCACCGTGACAGAGTCTGTCGTTCCTCCACTCCTGGGTAAAGTCATTGCCAGTGCTTACCGTGACAGAGTCTGTCGTTCCTCCACTCCTGGGTAAAGTCATTGCCAGTGCTCACCGTGACAGAGTCTGTCGTTCCTCCACTCCTGGGTAAAGTCATTGCCAGTGCTCACCGTGACAGAGTCTGTCGTTCCTCCACTCCTGGGTCGAGTCATTGCCAGTGCTCACCGTGACAGAGTTTGTTGTTCCTCCGCTCCTGGGTAAAGTCATTGCCAGTGCTCACCGTGACAGAGTCTGTCGTTCCTCCACTCCTGGGTCGAGTCATTGCCAGTGCTCACCGTGACAGAGGCTGTTGTTCCACCACTCCCGGGTCGAGTCGTTGCCAGTGCTCACGGTGACAGAGTCTGTTGTTCCTCCACTCCGGGGTTGAGTCATTGTCAGTGTTCACCGTGACAGAGTCTGTCGTTCCTCCACTCCCGGGTCGAGTTATTGTCAGTGCACACCGAGACAGAGTCTGTCGTTCCTCCACTCCGGGGTCGAGTCATTGTCAGTGCTCACCGTGACAGAGTCTGTCGTTCCTCCACTCCAGGGTCGAGTCATTGCCAGTGCTCACCGTGACAGAGTCTGTTGTTCCTCCACTCCTGGGTTGAGTCATTGGCAGTGCTCACGGTGACAGAGTCTGTCGTTCCTCCACTCCTGGGTAAAGTCATTGCCAGTGCTCACCGTGACAGAGTCTGTCGTTCCTCCACTCCTGGGTCGAGTCATTGCCAGTGCTCACTGTGACAGAGTCTGTCGTTCCTCCACTCCTGGGTCGAGTCATTGCCAGTGCTCACCGTGACAGAGTCTGTTGTTCCTCCACTCCTGGGTAAAGTCATTGCCAGTGCTCACCGTGACAGAGTCTGTTGTTCCTCCACTCCTGGGTAAAGTCATTGCCAGTGCTCACCGTGACAGAGTCTGTTGTTCCTCCACTCCCGGGTCGAGTCATTGCCAGTGCTCACCGTGACAGAGTCTGTCGTTCCTCCACTCCTGGGTCGAGTCATTGTCAGTGTTCACCGTGACAGAGTCTGTCGTTCCTCCACTCCCGGGTCGAGTCATTGCCAGTGCTCACCGTGACAGAGTCTGTTGTTCCTCCACTCCTGGGTAAAGTCATTGCCAGTGCTCACCATGACAGAGTCTGTCGTTCCTCCACTCCTGGGTTGAGTCATTGCCAGTGCTCACCGTGACAGACTCTGTTGTTCCTCCACTCCTGGGTCGAGACATTGCCAGTGCTCACCGTGACAGAGTCTGTTGTTCCTCCACTCCTGGGTAAAGTCATTGCCAGTGCTCACCGTGACAGAGTCTGTCGTTCCTCCACTCCGGGGTAAAGTCATTGACAGTGCTCACCGTGACAGAGTCTGTCGTTCCTACACTCCTGGGTCGAGTCATTGCCAGTGCTCACCGTGACAGAGTCTGTTGTTCCTCCACTCCTGGGTCGAGTCATTGCCAGTGCTCACCGTGACAGAGTCTGTTGTTCCTCCACTCCTGGGTAAAGTCATTGCCAGTGCTCACCGTGACAGAGTCTGTTGTTCCTCCACTCCTGGGTCGAGTCATTGCCAGTGCTCACCGTGACAGAGTCTGTCGTTCCTCCACTCCTGGGTCGAGTCATTGCCAGTGCTCACCGTGACAGAGTCTGTCATTCGTCCACTCCTGGGTCGAGTCATTGCCAGTGCTCACCGTGACAGAGTCTGTCGTTCCTCCACTCCGGGGTAAAGTCATTGCCAGTGCTCACCGTGACAGAGTCTGTCGTTCCTCCACTCCTGGGTCGAGTCATTGCCAGTGCTCACCGTGACAGAGTCTGTCGTTCCTCCACTCCTGGGTCGAGTCATTGCCAGTGCTCACCGTGACAGAGTCTGTCGTTCCTCCACTCCTGGGTCGAGTCATTGCTAGTGCTCACCGTGACAGAGTCTGTCATTCCTCCACTCCGGGGTCAAGTCATTGCCAGTGCTCACCGTGACAGAGTCTGTCGTTCCTCCACTCCTGGGCCAAGTCATTGCCAGTGCTCACCGTGATAGAGTCCGTTGTTCCTCCACTCCTGGGTCGAATCATTGCCAGTGCTCACCGTGACAGAGTCTGTTGTTCCTCCACTCCTGGGTCGAGTCATTGTCAGTGTTCACCGTGACAGAGTCTGTCGTTCCTCCACTCCTGGGTTGAGTCATTGTCAGTGCTCACCGTGACAGAGTCTGTTGTTCCTCCACTCCTGGGTAAAGTCATTGCCAGTGCTCACCGTGACAGAGTCTGTTGTTCCTCCACTCCTGGGTAAAGTCATTGCCAGTGCTCACCGTGACAGAGTCTGTTGTTCCTCCACTCCCGGGTCGAGTCATTGCCAGTGCTCACTGTGACAGAGTCTGTCGTTCCTCCACTCCTGGGTCGAGTCATTGTCAGTGTTCACTGTGACAGAGTCTGTCGTTCCTCCACTCCCGGGTCGAGTCATTGCCAGTGCTCACCGTGACAGAGTCTGTTGTTCCTCCACTCCTGGGTAAAGTCATTGCCAGTGCTCACCATGACAGAGTCTGTCGTTCCTCCACTCCTGGGTTGAGTCATTGCCAGTGCTCACCGTGACAGAGTCTGTTGTTCCTCCACTCCTGGGTCGAGACATTGCCAGTGCTCACCGTGACAGAGTCTGTTGTTCCTCCACTCCTGGGTAAAGTCATTGCCAGTGCTCACCGTGACAGAGTCTGTCGTTCCTCCACTCCGGGGTAAAGTCATTGACAGTGCTCACCGTGACAGAGTCTGTCGTTCCTCCACTCCTGGGTCGAGTCATTGCCAGTGCTCACCGTGACAGAGTCTGTTGTTCCTCCACTCCTGAGTCCAGTCATTGCCAGTGCTCACCGTGACAGAGTCTGTTGTTCCTCCACTCCTGGGTAAAGTCATTGCCAGTGCTCACCGTGACATAGTCTGTTGTTCCTCCACTCCTGGTTCGAGTCATTGCCAGTGCTCACCGTGACAGAGTCTGTCGTTCCTCCACTCCTGGGTCGAGTCATTGCCAGTGCTCACCGTGACAGAGTCTGTCATTCGTCCACTCCTGGGTCGAGTCATTGCCAGTGCTCACCGTGACAGAGTCTGTCGTTCCTCCACTCCGGGGTAAAGTCATTGCCAGTGCTCACCGTGACAGAGTCTGTCGTTCCTCCACTCCTGGGTCGAGTCATTGCCAGTGCTCACCGTGACAGAGTCTGTCGTTCCTCCACTCCTGGGTCGAGTCATTGCCAGTGCTCACCGTGACAGAGTCTGTCGTTCCTCCACTCCTGGGTCAAGTCATTGCTAGTGCTCACCGTGACAGAGTCTGTCATTCCTCCACTCCGGGGTCAAGTCATTGCCAGTGCTCACCGTGACAGAGTCTGTCGTTCCTCCACTCCTGGGCCAAGTCATTGCCAGTGCTCACCGTGATAGAGTCCGTTGTTCCTCCACTCCTGGGTCGAATCATTGCCAGTGCTCACCGTGACAGAGTCTGTTGTTCCTCCACTCCTGGGTCGAGTCATTGTCAGTGTTCACCGTGACAGAGTCTGTCGTTCCTCCACTCCTGGGTTGAGTCATTGTCAGTGCTCACCGTGACAGAGTCTGTTGTTCCTCCACTCCTGGGTAAAGTCATTGCCAGTGCTCACCGTGACAGAGTCTGTTGTTCCTCCACTCCAGGGTAAAGTCATTGCCAGTGCTCACCGTGACAGAGTCTGTCGTTCCTCCACTCCTGGGTTGAGTCATTGCCAGTGCTCACTGAGACAGAGTCTGTCGTTCCTCCACTCCTGGGTTGAGTCATTGCAAGTGCTCACCGTGACAGAGTCTGTCGTTCCTCCACTCCTGGGTTGAGTCATTGTCAGTGCTCACCGTGACAGAGTCTGTTGTTCCTCCACTCCTGGGTAAAGTCATTGCCAGTGCTCACCGTGACAGAGTCTGTTGTTCCTCCACTCCTGGGTAAAGTCATTGCCAGTGCTCACCGTGACAGAGTCTGTTGTTCCTCCACTCCCGGGTCGAGTCATTGCCAGTGCTCACTGTGACAGAGTCTGTCGTTCCTCCACTCCTGGGTCGAGTCATTGTCAGTGTTCACTGTGACAGAGTCTGTCGTTCCTCCACTCCCGGGTCGAGTCATTGCCAGTGCTCACCGTGACAGAGTCTGTTGTTCCTCCACTCCTGGGTAAAGTCATTGCCAGTGCTCACCATGACAGAGTCTGTCGTTCCTCCACTCCTGGGTTGAGTCATTGCCAGTGCTCACCGTGACAGAGTCTGTTGTTCCTCCACTCCTGGGTCGAGACATTGCCAGTGCTCACCGTGACAGAGTCTGTTGTTCCTCCACTCCTGGGTAAAGTCATTGCCAGTGCTCACCGTGACAGAGTCTGTCGTTCCTCCACTCCGGGGTAAAGTCATTGACAGTGCTCACCGTGACAGAGTCTGTCGTTCCTCCACTCCTGGGTCGAGTCATTGCCAGTGCTCACCGTGACAGAGTCTGTTGTTCCTCCACTCCTGAGTCCAGTCATTGCCAGTGCTCACCGTGACAGAGTCTGTTGTTCCTCCACTCCTGGGTAAAGTCATTGCCAGTGCTCACCGTGACATAGTCTGTTGTTCCTCCACTCCTGGTTCGAGTCATTGCCAGTGCTCACCGTGACAGAGTCTGTCGTTCCTCCACTCCTGGGTCGAGTCATTGCCAGTGCTCACCGTGACAGAGTCTGTCATTCGTCCACTCCTGGGTCGAGTCATTGCCAGTGCTCACCGTGACAGAGTCTGTCGTTCCTCCACTCCGGGGTAAAGTCATTGCCAGTGCTCACCGTGACAGAGTCTGTCGTTCCTCCACTCCTGGGTCGAGTCATTGCCAGTGCTCACCGTGACAGAGTCTGTCGTTCCTCCACTCCTGGGTCGAGTCATTGCCAGTGCTCACCGTGACAGAGTCTGTCGTTCCTCCACTCCTGGGTCAAGTCATTGCTAGTGCTCACCGTGACAGAGTCTGTCATTCCTCCACTCCGGGGTCAAGTCATTGCCAGTGCTCACCGTGACAGAGTCTGTCGTTCCTCCACTCCTGGGCCAAGTCATTGCCAGTGCTCACCGTGATAGAGTCCGTTGTTCCTCCACTCCTGGGTCGAATCATTGCCAGTGCTCACCGTGACAGAGTCTGTTGTTCCTCCACTCCTGGGTCGAGTCATTGTCAGTGTTCACCGTGACAGAGTCTGTCGTTCCTCCACTCCTGGGTTGAGTCATTGTCAGTGCTCACCGTGACAGAGTCTGTTGTTCCTCCACTCCTGGGTAAAGTCATTGCCAGTGCTCACCGTGACAGAGTCTGTTGTTCCTCCACTCCAGGGTAAAGTCATTGCCAGTGCTCACCGTGACAGAGTCTGTCGTTCCTCCACTCCTGGGTTGAGTCATTGCCAGTGCTCACTGAGACAGAGTCTGTCGTTCCTCCACTCCTGGGTTGAGTCATTGCAAGTGCTCACCGTGACAGAGTCTGTCGTTCCTCCACTCCTGGGTCGAGTCATTGCCAGTGCTCACCGTGACAGAGTCTGTTGTTCCTCCACTCCTGGGTAAAGTCATTGCCAGTGCTCACCGTGACAGAGTCTGTTGTTCCTCCACTCCTGGGTAAAGTCATTGCCAGTGCTCACCGTGACAGAGTCTGTTGTTCCTCCACTCCCGGGTCGAGTCATTGCCAGTGCTCACCGTGACAGAGTCTGTCGTTCCTCCACTCCTGGGTCGAGTCATTGCCAGTGCTCACCGTGACAGAGTTTGTTGTTCCTCCGCTCCTGGGTAAAGTCATTGCCAGTACTCACCGTGACAGAGTCTGTCGTTCCTCCACTCCTGGGTCGAGTCATTGCCAGTGCTCACCGTGACAGAGGCTGTTGTTCCACCACTCCCGGGTCGAGTTATTGTCAGTGCACACCGAGACAGAGTCTGTCGTTCCTCCACTCCGGGGTCGAGTCATTGTCAGTGCTCACCGTGACAGAGTCTGTCGTTCCTCCACTCCAGGGTCGAGTCATTGACAGTGCTCACCGTGACAGAGTCTGTTGTTCCTCCACTCCTGGGTTGAGTCATTGCCAGTGCTCACGGTGACAGAGTCTGTTGTTCCTCCACTCCAGGGTAAAGTCATTGCCAGTGCTCACGGAGACAGAGTCTGTCGTTCCTCCACTCCTGGGTAAAGTCATTGCCAGTGCTCACCGTGACAGAGTCTGTCATTCGTCCACTCCTGGGTCGAGTCATTGCCAGTGCTCACCGAGACAGAGTCCGTCGTTCCTCCACTCCTGGGTTGATTCATTGTCAGTGTTCACCGTGACAGGGTCTGTCGTTCCTCCACTCCTGGGTCGAGTCATTGCCAGTGCTCACCGTGACAGAGTCTGTTGTTCCTCCACTGCTGGGTAAAGTCATTGCCAGTGCTCACCGTGACAGAGTCTGTCATTCCTCCACTCCTGGGTAAAGTCATTGCCAGTGCTCACCGTGACAGAGTCTGTCATTCGTCCACTCCTGGGTCGAGTCATTGCCAGTGCTCACCGAGACAGAGTCCGTCGTTCCTCCACTCCTGGGTTGATTCATTGTCAGTGTTCACCGTGACAGAGTCTGTCGTTCCTCCACTCCTGGGTCGAGTCATTGCCAGTGCTCACCGTGACAGAGTCTGTTGTTCCTCCACTGCTGGGTAAAGTCATTGCCAGTGCTCACCGTGACAGAGTCTGTCGTTCCTCCACTCCTGGGTAAAGTCATTGCCAGTGCTCACCGTGACAGAGTCTGTCGTTCCTCCACTCCTGGGTAAAGTCATTGCCAGTGCTCACCGTGACAGAGTCTGTCGTTCCTCCACTCCTGGGTCGAGTCATTGCCAGTGCTCACCGTGACAGAGTCTGTCGTTCCTCCACTCCTGGGTCGAGTCATTGCCAGTGCTCACCGTGACAGAGTCTGTCGTTCCTCCACTCCTGGGTAAAGTCATTGCCAGTGCTCACCGTGACAGAGTCTGTCGTTCCTCCACTCCTGAGTAAAGTCATTGCCAGTGCTCACCGTGACAGAGTCTGTCGTTCCTCCACTCCTGGGTAAAGTCATTGCCAGTGCTCACCGTGACAGAGTCTGTCATTCCTCCACTCCTGGGTAAAGTCATTGCCAGTGCTCACCGTGACAGAGTCTGTCATTCGTCCACTCCTGGGTCGAGTCATTGCCAGTGCTCACCGAGACAGAGTCCGTCGTTCCTCCACTCCTGGGTTGATTCATTGTCAGTGTTCACCGTGACAGAGTCTGTCGTTCCTCCACTCCTGGGTCGAGTCATTGCCAGTGCTCACCGTGACAGAGTCTGTTGTTCCTCCACTGCTGGGTAAAGTCATTGCCAGTGCTCACCGTGACAGAGTCTGTCGTTCCTCCACTCCTGGGTCGAGTCATTGCCAGTGCTCACCGTGACAGAGGCTGTTGTTCCACCACTCCCGGGTCGAGTCGTTGCCAGTGCTCACCGTGACAGAGTCTGTTGTTCCTCCACTCCGGGGTTGAGTCATTGTCAGTGTTCACCGTGACAGAGTCTGTCGTTCCTCCACTCCCGGGTCGAGTTATTGTCAGTGCACACCGAGACAGAGTCTGTCGTTCCTCCACTCCTGGGTCGAGTCATTGCCAGTGCTCACCGTGACAGAGTCTGTCGTTCCTCCACTCCTGGGTCGAGTCATTGCTAGTTCTCACCGTGACAGAGTCTGTCATTCCTCCACTCCGGGGTCCAGTCATTGCCAGTGCTCACCGTGACAGAGTCTGTCGTTCCTCCACTCCTGGGCCAAGTCATTGCCAGTGCTCACCGTGATAGAGTCCGTTGTTCCTCCACTCCTGGGTCGAATCATTGCCAGTGCTCACCGTGACAGAGTCTGTTGTTCCTCCACTCCTGGGTCGAGTCATTGTCAGTGTTCACCGTGACAGAGTCTGTCGTTCCTCCACTCCTGGGTTGAGTCATTGTCAGTGCTCACCGTGACAGAGTCTGTTGTTCCTCCACTCCTGGGTAAAGTCATTGCCAGTGCTCACCGTGACAGAGTCTGTTGTTCCTCCACTCCTGGGCAAAGTCATTGCCAGTGCTCACCGTGACAGAGTCTGTTGTTCCTCCACTCCCGGGTCGAGTCATTGCCAGTGCTCACCGTGACAGAGTCTGTCGTTCCTCCACTCCTGGGTCGAGTCATTGTCAGTGTTCACCGTGACAGAGTCTGTCGTTCCTCCACTCCCGGGTCGAGTCATTGCCAGTGCTCACCGTGACAGAGTCTGTTGTTCCTCCACTCCTGGGTAAAGTCATTGCCAGTGCTCACCATGACAGAGTCTGTCGTTCCTCCACTCCTGGGTTGAGTCATTGCCAGTGCTCACCGTGACAGAGTCTGTTGTTCCTCCACTCCTGGGTAAAGTCATTGCCAGTGCTCACCGTGACAGAGTCTGTTGTTCCTCCACTCCTGGGTAAAGTCATTGCCAGTGCTCACCGTGACAGAGTCTGTTGTTCCTCCACTCCCGGGTCGAGTCATTGCCAGTGCTCACCGTGACAGAGTCTGTCGTTCCTCCACTCCTGGGTCGAGTCATTGCCAGTGCTCACCGTGACAGAGTTTGTTGTTCCTCCGCTCCTGGGTAAAGTCATTGCCAGTACTCACCGTGACAGAGTCTGTCGTTCCTCCACTCCTGGGTCGAGTCATTGCCAGTGCTCACCGTGACAGAGGCTGTTGTTCCACCACTCCTGGGTCGAGTCGTTGCCAGTGCTCACCGTGACAGAGTCTGTTGTTCCTCCACTCCGGGGTTGAGTCATTGTCAGTGTTCACCGTGACAGAGTCTGTCGTTCCTCCACTCCAGGGTCGAGTCATTGCCAGTGCTCACCGTGACAGAGGCTGTTGTTCCACCACTCCTGGGTCGAGTCGTTGCCAGTGCTCACCGTGACAGAGTCTGTTGTTCCTCCACTCCGGGGTTGAGTCATTGTCAGTGTTCACCGTGACAGAGTCTGTCGTTCCTCCACTCCAGGGTCGAGTCATTGACAGTGCTCACCGTGACAGAGTCTGTTGTTCCTCCACTCCTGGGTTGAGTCATTGCCAGTGCTCACGGTGACAGAGTCTGTTGTTCCTCCACTCCAGGGTAAAGTCATTGCCAGTGCTCACGGAGACAGAGTCTGTCGTTCCTCCACTCCTGGGTCGAGTCATTGCCAGTGCTCACCGAGACAGAGTCCGTCGTTCCTCCACTCCTGGGTTGATTCATTGTCAGTGTTCACCGTGACAGGGTCTGTCGTTCCTCCACTCCTGGGTCGAGTCATTGCCAGTGCTCACCGTGACAGAGTCTGTTGTTCCTCCACTGCTGGGTAAAGTCATTGCCAGTGCTCACCGTGACAGAGTCTGTCATTCCTCCACTCCTGGGTAAAGTCTTTGCCAGTGCTCACCGTGACAGAGTCTGTCATTCGTCCACTCCTGGGTCGAGTCATTGCCAGTGCTCACCGAGACAGAGTCCGTCGTTCCTCCACTCCTGGGTTGATTCATTGTCAGTGTTCACCGTGACAGAGTCTGTCGTTCCTCCACTCCTGGGTCGAGTCATTGCCAGTGCTCACCGTGACAGAGTCTGTTGTTCCTCCACTGCTGGGTAAAGTCATTGCCAGTGCTCACCGTGACAGAGTCTGTCGTTCCTCCACTCCTGGGTAAAGTCATTGCCAGTGCTCACCGTGACAGAGTCTGTCGTTCCTCCACTCCTGGGTAAAGTCATTGCCAGTGCTCACCGTGACAGAGTCTGTCGTTCCTCCACTCCTGGGTCGAGTCATTGCCAGTGCTCACCGTGACAGAGTCTGTCGTTCCTCCACTCCTGGGTCGAGTCATTGCCAGTGCTCACCGTGACAGAGTCTGTCGTTCCTCCACTCCTGGGTAAAGTCATTGCCAGTGCTCACCGTGACAGAGTCTGTCGTTCCTCCACTCCTGGGTAAAGTCATTGCCAGTGCTCACCGTGACAGAGTCTGTCGTTCCTCCACTCCTGGGTCGAGTCATTGCCAGTGCTCACCGTGACAGAGTCTGTCGTTCCTCCACTCCTGGGTCGAGTCATTGCCAGTGCTCACCGTGACAGAGTCTGTCGTTCCTCCACTCCTGGGTAAAGTCATTGCCAGTGCTCACCGTGACAGAGTCTGTCGTTCCTCCACTCCTGAGTAAAGTCATTGCCAGTGCTCACCGTGACAGAGTCTGTCGTTCCTCCACTCCTGGGTAAAGTCATTGCCAGTGCTCACCGTGACAGAGTCTGTCGTTCCTCCACTCCTGGGTCGAGTCATTGCCAGTGCTCACCGTAACAGAGTTTGTTGTTCCTCCGCTCCTGGGTAAAGTCATTGCCAGTGCTCACCGTGACAGAGTCTGTCGTTCCTCCACTCCTGGGTCGAGTCATTGCCAGTGCTCACCGTGACAGAGGCTGTTGTTCCACCACTCCCGGGTCGAGTCGTTGCCAGTGCTCACCGTGACAGAGTCTGTTGTTCCTCCACTCCGGGGTTGAGTCATTGTCAGTGTTCACCGTGACAGAGTCTGTCGTTCCTCCACTCCCGGGTCGAGTTATTGTCAGTGCACACCGAGACAGAGTCTGTCGTTCCTCCACTCCTGGGTCGAGTCATTGCCAGTGCTCACCGTGACAGAGTCTGTCGTTCCTCCACTCCTGGGTCGAGTCATTGCTAGTGCTCACCGTGACAGAGTCTGTCATTCCTCCACTCCGGGGTCCAGTCATTGCCAGTGCTCACCGTGACAGAGTCTGTCGTTCCTCCACTCCTGGGCCAAGTCATTGCCAGTGCTCACCGTGATAGAGTCCGTTGTTCCTCCACTCCTGGGTCGAATCATTGCCAGTGCTCACCGTGACAGAGTTTGTTGTTCCTCCGCTCCTGGGTAAAGTCATTGCCAGTACTCACCGTGACAGAGTCTGTCGTTCCTCCACTCCTGGGTCGAGTCATTGCCAGTGCTCACCGTGACAGAGGCTGTTGTTCCACCACTCCTGGGTCGAGTCGTTGCCAGTGCTCACCGTGACAGAGTCTGTTGTTCCTCCACTCCGGGGTTGAGTCATTGTCAGTGTTCACCGTGACAGAGTCTGTCGTTCCTCCACTCCAGGGTCGAGTCATTGACAGTGCTCACCGTGACAGAGTCTGTTGTTCCTCCACTCCTGGGTTGAGTCATTGCCAGTGCTCACGGTGACAGAGTCTGTTGTTCCTCCACTCCAGGGTAAAGTCATTGCCAGTGCTCACGGAGACAGAGTCTGTCGTTCCTCCACTCCTGGGTAAAGTCATTGCCAGTGCTCACCGTGACAGAGTCTGTCATTCGTCCACTCATGGGTCGAGTCATTGCCAGTGCTCACCGAGACAGAGTCCGTCGTTCCTCCACTCCTGGGTTGATTCATTGTCAGTGTTCACCGTGACAGGGTCTGTCGTTCCTCCACTCCTGGGTCGAGTCATTGCCAGTGCTCACCGTGACAGAGTCTGTTGTTCCTCCACTGCTGGGTAAAGTCATTGCCAGTGCTCACCGTGACAGAGTCTGTCATTCCTCCACTCCTGGGTAAAGTCATTGCCAGTGCTCACCGTGACAGAGTCTGTCATTCGTCCACTCCTGGGTCGAGTCAGTGCCAGTGCTCACCGAGACAGAGTCCGTCGTTCCTCCACTCCTGGGTTGATTCATTGTCAGTGTTCACCGTGACAGAGTCTGTCGTTCCTCCACTCCTGGGTCGAGTCATTGCCAGTGCTCACCGTGACAGAGTCTGTTGTTCCTCCACTGCTGGGTAAAGTCATTGCCAGTGCTCACCGTGACAGAGTCTGTCGTTCCTCCACTCCTGGGTAAAGTCATTGCCAGTGCTCACCGTGACAGAGTCTGTCGTTCCTCCACTCCTGGGTAAAGTCATTGCCAGTGCTCACCGTGACAGAGTCTGTCGTTCCTCCACTCCTGGGTCGAGTCATTGCCAGTGCTCACCGTGACAGAGTCTGTCGTTCCTCCACTCCTGGGTCGAGTCATTGCCAGTGCTCACCGTGACAGAGTTTGTTGTTCCTCCGCTCCTGGGTAAAGTCATTGCCAGTACTCACCGTGACAGAGTCTGTCGTTCCTCCACTCCTGGGTCGAGTCATTGCCAGTGCTCACCGTGACAGAGGCTGTTGTTCCACCACTCCTGGGTCGAGTCGTTGCCAGTGCTCACCGTGACAGAGTCTGTTGTTCCTCCACTCCGGGGTTGAGTCATTGTCAGTGTTCACCGTGACAGAGTCTGTCGTTCCTCCACTCCAGGGTCGAGTCATTGACAGTGCTCACCGTGACAGAGTCTGTTGTTCCTCCACTCCTGGGTTGAGTCATTGCCAGTGCTCACGGTGACAGAGTCTGTTGTTCCTCCACTCCAGGGTAAAGTCATTGCCAGTGCTCACGGAGACAGAGTCTGTCGTTCCTCCACTCCTGGGTAAAGTCATTGCCAGTGCTCACCGTGACAGAGTCTGTCATTCGTCCACTCCTGGGTCGAGTCATTGCCAGTGCTCACCGAGACAGAGTCCGTCGTTCCTCCACTCCTGGGTTGATTCATTGTCAGTGTTCACCGTGACAGGGTCTGTCGTTCCTCCACTCCTGGGTCGAGTCATTGCCAGTGCTCACCGTGACAGAGTCTGTTGTTCCTCCACTGCTGGGTAAAGTCGTTGCCAGTGCTCACCGTGACAGAGTCTGTCATTCCTCCACTCCTGGGTAAAGTCATTGCCAGTGCTCACCGTGACAGAGTCTGTCATTCGTCCACTCCTGGGTCGAGTCATTGCCAGTGCTCACCGAGACAGAGTCCGTCGTTCCTCCACTCCTGGGTTGATTCATTGTCAGTGTTCACCGTGACAGAGTCTGTCGTTCCTCCACTCCTGGGTCGAGTCATTGCCAGTGCTCACCGTGACAGAGTCTGTTGTTCCTCCACTGCTGGGTAAAGTCATTGCCAGTGCTCACCGTGACAGAGTCTGTCGTTCCTCCACTCCTGGGTAAAGTCATTGCCAGTGCTCACCGTGACAGAGTCTGTCGTTCCTCCACTCCTGGGTAAAGTCATTGCCAGTGCTCACCGTGACAGAGTCTGTCGTTCCTCCACTCCTGGGTCGAGTCATTGCCAGTGCTCACCGTGACAGAGTCTGTCGTTCCTCCACTCCTGGGTCGAGTCATTGCCAGTGCTCACCGTGACAGAGTCTGTCGTTCCTCCACTCCTGGGTAAAGTCATTGCCAGTGCTCACCGTGACAGAGTCTGTCGTTCCTCCACTCCTGAGTAAAGTCATTGCCAGTGCTCACCGTGACAGAGTCTGTCGTTCCTCCACTCCTGGTAAAGTCATTGCCAGTGCTCACCGTGACAGAGTCTGTCGTTCCTCCACTCCTCGGTCGAGTCATTGCCAGTGCTCACCGTAACAGAGTTTGTTGTTCCTCCGCTCCTGGGTAAAGTCATTGCCAGTGCTCACCGTGACAGAGTCTGTCGTTCCTCCACTCCTGGGTCGAGTCATTGCCAGTGCTCACCGTGACAGAGGCTGTTGTTCCACCACTCCCGGGTCGAGTCGTTGCCAGTGCTCACCGTGACAGAGTCTGTTGTTCCTCCACTCCGGGGTTGAGTCATTGTCAGTGTTCACCGTGACAGAGTCTGTCGTTCCTCCACTCCCGGGTCGAGTTATTGTCAGTGCACACCGAGACAGAGTCTGTCGTTCCTCCACTCCTGGGTCGAGTCATTGCCAGTGCTCACCGTGACAGAGTCTGTCGTTCCTCCACTCCTGGGTCGAGTCATTGCTAGTGCTCACCGTGACAGAGTCTGTCATTCCTCCACTCCGGGGTCCAGTCATTGCCAGTGCTCACCGTGACAGAGTCTGTCGTTCCTCCACTCCTGGGCCAAGTCATTGCCAGTGCTCACCGTGATAGAGTCCGTTGTTCCTCCACTCCTGGGTCGAATCATTGCCAGTGCTCACCGTGACAGAGTCTGTTGTTCCTCCACTCCTGGGTCGAGTCATTGTCAGTGTTCACCGTGACAGAGTCTGTCGTTCCTCCACTCCTGGGTTGAGTCATTGTCAGTGCTCACCGTGACAGAGTCTGTTGTTCCTCCACTCCTGGGTAAAGTCATTGCCAGTGCTCACCGTGACAGAGTCTGTTGTTCCTCCACTCCTGGGCAAAGTCATTGCCAGTGCTCACCGTGACAGAGTCTGTTGTTCCTCCACTCCCGGGTCGAGTCATTGCCAGTGCTCACCGTGACAGAGTCTGTCGTTCCTCCACTCCTGGGTCGAGTCATTGTCAGTGTTCACCGTGACAGAGTCTGTCGTTCCTCCACTCCCGGGTCGAGTCATTGCCAGTGCTCACCGTGACAGAGTCTGTTGTTCCTCCACTCCTGGGTAAAGTCATTGCCAGTGCTCACCATGACAGAGTCTGTCGTTCCTCCACTCCTGGGTTGAGTCATTGCCAGTGCTCACCGTGACAGAGTCTGTTGTTCCTCCACTCCTGTGTCGAGACATTGCCAGTGCTCACCGTGACAGAGTCTGTTGTTCCTCCACTCCTGGGTAAAGTCATTGCCAGTGCTCACCGTGACAGAGTCTGTTGTTCCTCCACTCCTGGGTAAAGTCATTGCCAGTGCTCACCGTGACTGAGTCTGTTGTTCCTCCACTCCTGGGTCGAGTCATTGCCAGTGCTCACCGTGACAGAGTCTGTCGTTCCTCCACTCCTGGGTCGAGTCATTGCCAGTACTCACCGTGACAGAGTCTGTCATTCGTCCACTCCTGGGTCGAGTCATTGCCAGTGCTCACCGTGACAGAGTATGTCGTTCCTCCACTCCGGGGTAAAGTCATTGCCAGTACTCACCGTGACAGAGTCTGTCATTCCTCCACTCCTGGGTCGAGTCATTGCCAGTGCTCACCGTGACAGAGTCTGTCGTTTCTCCACTCCTGGGTCGAGTCATTGCCAGTGCTCACCGTGACAGAGTCTGTCGTTCCTCCACTCCTGGGTCGAGTCATTGCTAGTGCTCACCGTGACAGAGTCTGTCATTCCTCCACTCCGGGGTCAAGTCATTGCCAGTGCTCACCGTGACAGAGTCTGTCGTTCCTCCACTCCTGGGCCAAGTCATTGCCAGTGCTCACCGTGATAGAGTCCGTTGTTCCTCCACTCCTGGGTCGAATCATTGCCAGTGCTCACCGTGACTGAGTCTGTTGTTCCTCCACTCCTGGGTCGAGTCATTGTCAGTGTTCACCGTGACAGAGTCTGTCGTTCCTCCACTCCTGGGTTGAGTCATTGTCAGTGCTCACCGTGACAGAGTCTGTTGTTCCTCCACTCCTGGGTAAAGTCATTGCCAGTGCTCACCGTGACAGAGTCTGTTGTTCCTCCACTCCAGGGTAACGTCATTGCCAGTGCTCACCGTGACAGAGTCTGTCGTTCCTCCACTCCTGGGTTGAGTCATTGCCAGTGCTCACCGAGACAGAGTCTGTCGTTCCTCCACTCCTGGGTTGAGTAATTGCAAGTGCTCACCGTGACAGAGTCTGTCGTTCCTCCACTCCTGGGTCGAGTCATTGCCAGTGCTCACCGTGACAGAGTATGTTGTTCCTCCACTCCTGGGTAAAGTCATTGCCAGTGCTCACCGTGACAGAGTCTGTTGTTCCTCCACTCCTGGGTAAAGTCATTGCCAGTGCTCACCGTGACAGAGTCTGTTGTTCCTCCACTCCCGGGTCGAGTCATTGCCAGTGCTCACCGTGACAGAGTCTGTCGTTCCTCCACTCCTGGGTCGAGTCATTGCCAGTGCTCACCGTGACAGAGTTTGTTGTTCCTCCGCTCCTGGGTAAAGTCATTGCCAGTGCTCACCGTGACAGAGTCTGTCGTTCCTCCACGCCTGGGTCGAGTCATTGCCAGTGCTCACCGTGACAGAGGCTGTTGTTCCACCACTCCTGGGTCGAGTCGTTGCCAGTGCTCACCGTGACAGAGTCTGTTGTTCCTCCACTCCGGGGTTGAGTCATTGTCAGTGTTCACCGTGACAGAGTCTGTCGTTCCTCCACTCCCGGGTCGAGTTATTGTCAGTGCACACCGAGACAGAGTCTGTCGTTCCTCCACTCCGGGGTCGAGTCATTGTCAGTGCTCACCGTGACAGAGTCTGTCGTTCCTCCACTCCAGGGTCGAGTCATTGACAGTGCTCACCGTGACAGAGTCTGTTGTTCCTCCACTCCTGGGTTGAGTCATTGCCAGTGCTCACGGTGACAGAGTCTGTTGTTCCTCCACTCCAGGGTAAAGTCATTGCCAGTGCTCACCGAGACAGAGTCTGTCGTTCCTCCACTCCTGGGTAAAGTCATTGCCAGTGCTCACCGTGACAGAGTCCGTCGTTCCTCCACTCCTGGGTTGATTCATTGTCAGTGTTCACCGTGACAGGGTCTGTCGTTCCTCCACTCCTGGGTCGAGTCATTGCCAGTGCTCACCGTGACAGAGTCTGTTGTTCCACCACTGCTGGGTAAAGTCATTGCCAGTGCTCACCGTGACAGAGTCTGTCATTCCTCCACTCCTGGGTAAAGTCATTGCCAGTGCTCACCGTGACAGAGTCTGTCATTCGTCCACTCCTGGGTCGAGTCATTGCCAGTGCTCACCGAGACAGAGTCCGTCGTTCCTCCACTTCTGGGTTGATTCATTGTCAGTGCTCACCGTGACAGAGTCTGTCGTTCCTCCACTCCTGGGTCGAGTCATTGCCAGTGCTCACCGTGACAGAGTCTGTTGTTCCTCCACTGCTGGGTAAAGTCATTGCCAGTGCTCAACGTGACAGAGTCTGTCGTTCCTCCACTCCTGGGTAAAGTCATTGCCAGTGCTCACCGTGACAGAGTCTGTCGTTCCTCCACTCCTGGGTAAAGTCATTGCCAGTGCTCACCGTGACAGAGTCTGTCGTTCCTCCACTCCTGGGTCGAGTCATTGCCAGTGCTCACCGTGACAGAGTCTGTCGTTCCTCCACTCCTGGGTCGAGTCATTGCCAGTGCTCACCGTGACAGAGTCTGTCGTTCCTCCACTCCTGGGTAAAGTCATTGCCAGTGCTCACGGTGACAGAGTCTGTCGTTCCTCCACTCCTGGGTAAAGTCATTGCCAGTGCTCACCGTGACAGAGTCTGTCGTTCCTCCACTCCTGGGTAAAGTCATTGCCAGTGCTCACCGTGACAGAGTCTGTCGTTCCTCCACTCCTGGGTCGAGTCATTGCCAGTGCTCACCGTAACAGAGTTTGTTGTTCCTCCGCTCCTGGGTAAAGTCATTGCCAGTGCTCACCGTGACAGAGTCTGTCGTTCCTCCACTCCTGGGTCGAGTCATTGCCAGTGCTCACCGTGACAGAGGCTGCTGTTCCACCACTCTCGGGTCGAGTCGTTGCCAGTGCTCAGCGTGACAGAGTCTGTTGTTCCTCCACTCCGGGGTTGAGTCATTGTCAGTGTTCACCGTGACAGAGTCTGTCGTTCCTCCACTCCCGGGTCGAGTTATTGTCAGTGCACACCGAGACAGAGTCTGTCGTTCCTCCACTCCGGGGTCGAGTCATTGTCAGTGCTCACCGTGACAGAGTCTGTCGTTCCTCCACTCCAGGGTCGAGTCATTGCCAGTGCTCACCGTGACAGAGTCTGTTGTTCCTCCACTCCTGGGTTGAGTCATTGGCAGTGCTCACGGTGACAGAGTCTGTTGTTCCTCCACTCCAGGGTAAAGTCATTGCCAGTGCTCACCGAGACAGAGTCTGTCGTTCCTCCACTCCTGGGTAAAGTCATTGCCAGTGCTCACCGTGACAGAGTCTGTCATTCGTCCACTCCTGGGTCGAGTCATTGCCAGTGCTCACCGAGACAGAGTCCGTCGTTCCTCCACTCCTGGGTTGATTCATTGTCAGTGTTCACCGTGACAGAGTCTGTCGTTCCTCCACTCCTGGGTCGAGTCATTGCCAGTGCTCACCGTGACAGAGTCTGTTGTTCCTCCACTCCTGGGTAAAGTCATTGCCAGTGCTCACCGTGACAGAGTCTGTCGTTCCTCCACTCCTGGGTAAAGTCATTGCCAGTGCTCACCGTGACAGAGTCTGTTGTTCCTCCACTCCCGGGTCGATTCATTGCCAGTGCTCACCGAGACAGAGTCCGTCGTTCCTCCACTCCTGGGTTGATTCATTGTCAGTGTTCACCGTGACAGAGTCTGTCGTTCCTCCACTCCTGGGTCGAGTCATTGCCAGTGCTCACCGTGACAGAGTCTGTTGTTCCTCCACTCCTGGGTAAAGTCATTGCCAGTGCTCACCGTGACAGAGTATGTCGTTCCTCCACTCCTGGGTAAAGTCATTGCCAGTGCTCACCGTGACAGAGTCTGTCGTTCCTCCACTCCTGGGTAAAGTCATTGCCAGTGCTCACAGTGACAGAGTCTGTCGTTCCTCCACTCCTGGGTCGAGTCATTGCCAGTACTCACCGTGACAGAGTCTGTTGTTCCTCCACTCCTGGGTAAAGTCATTGCCAGTGCTCACCGTGACAGAGTCTGTTGTTCCTCCACTCCTGGGTAAAGTCATTGCCAGTGCTCACCGTGACAGAGTCTGTTGTTCCTCCACTCCCGGGTCGAGTCATTGCCAGTGCTCACCGTGACAGAGTCTGTCGTTCCTCCACTCCTGGGTCGAGTCATTGTCAGTGTTCACCGTGACAGAGTCTGTCGTTCCTCCACTCCCGGGTCGAGTCATTGCCAGTGCTCACCGTGACAGAGTCTGTTGTTCCTCCACTCCTGGGTAAAGTCATTGCCAGTGCTCACCATGACAGAGTCTGTCGTTCCTCCACTCCTGGGTTGAGTCATTGCCAGTGCTCACCGTGACAGAGTCTGTTGTTCCTCCACTCCTGGGTCGAGACATTGCCAGTGCTCACCGTGACAGAGTCTGTTGTTCCTCCACTCCTGGGTAAAGTCATTGCCAGTGCTCACCGTGACAGAGTCTGTCGTTCCTCCACTCCGGGGTAAAGTCATTGACAGTGCTCACCGTGACAGAGTCTGTCGTTCCTCCACTCCTGGGTAAAGTCATTGCCAGTGCTCACCGTGACAGAGTCTGTTGTTCCTCCACTCCTGGGTCGAGTCATTGCCAGTGCTCACCGTGACAGAGTCTGTCATTCCTCCACTCCTGGGTCGAGTCATTGCCAGTGCTCACCGTGACAGAGTCTGTCATTCGTCCACTCCTGGGTCGAGTCATTGCCAGTGCTCACCGTGACAGAGTCTGTCGTTCCTCCACTCTGGGGTAAAGTCATTGCCAGTGCTCACCGTGACAGAGTCTGTCGTTCCTCCACTCCTGGGTCGAGTCATTGCCAGTGCTCACCGTGACAGAGTCTGTCGTTCCTCCACTCCTGGGTCGAGTAATTGCCAGTGCTCACCGTGACGGAGTCTGTCGTTCCTCCACTCCGGGGTAAAGTCATTGCCAGTGCTCACCGTGACAGAGTCTGTCGTTCCTCCACTCCTGGGTCGAGTCATTGCCAGTGCTCACCGTGACAGAGTCTGTCGTTCCTCCACTCCTGGGTCGAGTCATTGCCAGTGCTCACCGTGACAGAGTCTGTCGTTCCTCCACTCCTGGGTCGAGTCATTGCTAGTGCTCACCGTGACAGAGTCTGTCATTCCTCCACTCCAGGGTCAAGTTATTGCCAGTGCTCACCGTGACAGAGTCTGTCGTTCCTCCACTCCTGGGCCAAGTCATTGCCAGTGCTCACCGTGATAGAGTCCGTTGTTCCTCCACTCCTGGGTCGAATCATAGCCAGTGCTCACCGTGACAGAGTCTGTTGTTCCGCCACTCCTGGGTCGAGTCATTGTCAGTGTTCACCGTGACAGAGTCTGTCGTTCCTCCACTCCTGGGTAAAGTCATTGCCAGTGCTCACCGTGACAGAGTCTGTTGTTCCTCCACTCCTGGGTAAAGTCATTGCCAGTGCTCACCGTGACAGAGTCTGTTGTTCCTCCACTCCCGGGTCGAGTCATTGCCAGTGCTCACCGTGACAGAGTCTGTCGTTCCTCCACTCCTGGGTCGAGTCATTGCCAGTGCTCACCGTGACAGAGTTTGTTGTTCCTCCTCTCCTGGGTAAAGTCATTGCCAGTGCTCACCGTGACAGAGTCTGTCGTTCCTCCACTCCTGGGTCGAGTCATTGCCATTACTCACCGTGACAGAGGCTGTTGTTCCACCACTCCTGGGTCGAGTCGTTGCCAGTGCTCACCGTGACAGAGTCTGTTGTTCCTCCACTCCGGGGTTGAGTCATTGTCAGTGTTCACCGTGACAGAGTCTGTCGTTCCTCCACTCCCGGGTCGAGTTATTGTCAGTGCACACCGAGACAGAGTCTGTCGTTCCTCCACTCCGGGGTCGAGTCATTGTCAGTGCTCACCGTGACAGAGTCTGTCGTTCCTCCACTCCTGGGTCGAGTCATTGCTAGTGCTCACCGTGACAGAGTTTGTTGTTCCTCCGCTCCTGGGTAAAGTCATTGCCAGTGCTCACCGTGACAGAGTCTGTCGTTCCTCCACTCCTGGGTCGAGTCATTGCCAGTGCTCACCGTGACAGAGGCTGTTGTTCCACCACTCCTGGGTTGAGTCGTTGCCAGTGCTCACCGTGACAGAGTCTGTTGTTCCTCCACTCCGGGGTTGAGTCATTGTCAGTGTTCACCGTGACAGAGTCTGTCGTTCCTCCACTCCGGGGTCGAGTCATTGTCAGTGCTCACCGTGACAGAGTCTGTCGTTCCTCCACTCCTGGGTCGAGTCATTGCCAGTGCTCACCGTGACAGAGTCTGTTGTTCCTCCACTCCTGGGTCGAGTCATTGCCAGTGCTCACCGTGACAGAGTCTGTCGTTCCTCCACTCCGGGGTAAAGTCATTGCCAGTGCTCACCGTGACAGAGTCTGTCGTTCCTCCACTCCTGGGTCGAGTCATTGCCAGTGCTCACCGTGACAGAGTCTGTCGTTCCTCCACTCCGGGGTAAAGTCATTGCCAGTGCTCACCGTGACAGAGTCTGTCGTTCCTCCACTCCTGGGTCGAGTCATTGCCAGTGCTCACCGTGACAGAGTCTGTCGTTCCTCCACTCCTGGGTCGAGTCATTGCCAGTGCTCACCGTGACAGAGTCTGTCGTTCCTCCACTCCTGGGTCGAGTCATTGCTAGTGCTCACCGTGACAGAGTCTGTCATTCCTCCACTCCAGGGTCAAGTCATTGCCAGTGCTCACCGTGACAGAGTCTGTCGTTCCTCCACTCCTGGGCCAAGTCATTGCCAGTGCTCACCGTGATAGAGTCTGTCGTTCCTCCACTCCTGGGTCGAGTCATTGCCAGTGCTCACCGTGACAGACTCTGTTGTTCCTCCACTCCTGGGTCGAGTCATTGCTAGTGCTCACCGTGACAGAGTCTGTCATTCCTCCACTCCGGGGTTGAGTCATTGTCAGTGCTCACCGTGACAGAGTCTGTTGTTCCTCCACTCCTGGGTAAAGTCATTGCCAGTGCTCACCGTGACAGAGTCTGTTGTTCCTCCACTCCAGGGTAAAGTCATTGCCAGTGCTCACCGTGACAGAGTCTGTCGTTCCTCCACTCCTGGGTCGAGTCATTGCCAGTGCTCACCGTGACAGAGTCTGTCGTTCCTCCACTCCTGGGTCGAGTCATTGCTAGTGCTCACCGTGACAGAGTCTGTCATTCCTCCACTCCAGGGTCAAGTCATTGCCAGTGCTCACCGTGACAGAGTCTGTCGTTCCTCCACTCCTGGGCCAAGTCATTGCCAGTGCTCACCGTGATAGAGTCCGTTGTTCCTCCACTCCTGGGTCGAATCATAGCCAGTGCTCACCGTGACAGAGTCTGTTGTTCCGCCACTCCTGGGTCGAGTCATTGTCAGTGTTCACCGTGACAGAGTCTGTTGTTCCTCCACTCCTGGGTCGAGTCATTGCCAGTGCTCACCGTGACAGAGGCTGTTGTTCCACCACTCCTGGGTCGAGTCGTTGCCAGTGCTCTCCGTGACAGAGTCCGTTGTTCCTCCACTCCTGGGTCGAATCATAGCCAGTGCTCACCGTGACAGAGTCTGTTGTTCCGCCACTCCTGGGTCGAGTCATTGTCAGTGTTCACCGTGACAGAGTCTGTTGTTCCTCCACTCCTGGGTCGAGTCATTGCCAGTGCTCACCGTGACAGAGTCTGTCGTTCCTCCACTCCGGGGTAAAGTCATTGCCAGTGCTCACCGTGACAGAGTCTGTTGTTCCTCCACTCCTGGGTCGAGTCATTGCCAGTGCTCACCGTGACAGTGTCTGTCGTTCCTCCACTCCTGGGTCGAGTCATTGCCAGTGCTCACCGTGACAGAGTCTGTCGTTCCTCCACTCCTGGGTCGAGTCATTGCTAGTGCTCACCGTGACAGAGTCTGTCATTCCTCCACTCCAGGGTCAAGTCATTGCCAGTGCTCACCGTGACAGAGTCTGTCGTTCCTCCACTCCTGGGCCAAGTCATTGCCAGTGCTCACCGTGATAGAGTCCGTTGTTCCTCCACTCCTGGGTCGAATCATAGCCAGTGCTCACCGTGACAGAGTCTGTTGTTCCGCCACTCCTGGGTCGAGTCATTGTCAGTGTTCACCGTGACAGAGTCTGTTGTTCCTCCACTCCTGGGTCGAGTCATTGCCAGTGCTCACCGTGACAGAGGCTGTTGTTCCACCACTCCTGGGTCGAGTCGTTGCCAGTGCTCACCGTGACAGAGTCCGTTGTTCCTCCACTCCTGGGTCGAATCATAGCCAGTGCTCACCGTGACAGTGTCTGTTGTTCCGCCACTCCTGGGTCGAGTCATTGTCAGTGTTCACCGTGACAGAGTCTGTCGTTCCTCCACTCCTGGGTTGAGTCATTGTCAGTGCTCACCGTGACAGAGTCTGTTGTTCCTCCACTCCTGGGTAAAGTCATTGCCAGTGCTCACCGTGACAGAGTCTGTTGTTCCTCCACTCCAGGGTAAAGTCATTGCCAGTGCTCACCGTGACAGAGTCTGTCGTTCCTCCACTCCTGGGTTGAGTCATTGCCAGTGCTCACCGAGACAGAGTCTGTCGTTCCTCCACTCCTGGGTTGAGTCATTGCAAGTGCTCACCGTGACAGAGTCTGTCGTTCCTCCACTCCTGGGTCGAGTCATTGCCAGTGCTCACCGTGACAGAGTCTGTTGTTCCTCCACTCCTGGGTAAAGTCATTGCCAGTGCTCACCGTGACAGAGTCTGTTGTTCCTCCACTCCTGGGTAAAGTCATTGCCAGTGCTCACCGTGACAGAGTCTGTTGTTCCTCCACTCCCGGGTCGAGTCATTGCCAGTGCTCACCGTGACAGAGTCTGTCGTTCCTCCACTCCTGGGTCGAGTCATTGCCAGTGCTCACCGTGACAGAGTTTGTTGTTCCTCCTCTCCTGGGTAAAGTCATTGCCAGTGCTCACCGTGACAGAGTCTGTCGTTCCTCCACTCCTGGGTCGAGTCATTGCCATTACTCACCGTGACAGAGGCTGTTGTTCCACCACTCCTGGGTCGAGTCGTTGCCAGTGCTCACCGTGACAGAGTCTGTTGTTCCTCCACTCCGGGGTTGAGTCATTGTCAGTGTTCACCGTGACAGAGTCTGTCGTTCCTCCACTCCCGGGTCGAGTTATTGTCAGTGCACACCGAGACAGAGTCTGTCGTTCCTCCACTCCGGGGTCGAGTCATTGTCAGTGCTCACCGTGACAGAGTCTGTCGTTCCTCCACTCCAGGGTCGAGTCATTGCCAGTGCTCACCGTGACAGAGTCTGTTGTTCCTCCACTCCTGGGTTGAGTCATTGCCAGTGCTCACGGTGACAGAGTCTGTTGTTCCTCCACTCCAGGGTAAAGTCTTTGCCAGTGCTCACCGAGACAGAGTCTGTCGTTCCTCCACTCCTGGGTAAAGTCATTGCCAGTGCTCACCGTGACAGAGTCTGTCATTCGTCCACGCCTGGGTCGAGTCATTGCCAGTGCTCGCCGAGACAGAGTCCGTCGTTCCTCCACTCCTGGGTTGATTCATTGTCAGTGTTCACCGTGACAGAGTCTGTCGTTCCTCCACTCCTGGGTCGAGTCATTGCCAGTGCTCACCGTGACAGAGTCTGTTGTTCCTCCACTGCTGGGTAAAGTCATTGCGAGTGCTCACCGTGACAGAGTCTGTCGTTCCTCCACTCCGGGGTAAAGTCATTGCCAGTGCTCACCGTGACAGAGTCTGTCGTTCCTCCACTCCTGGGTCGAGTCATTGCCAGTGCTCACCGTGACAGACTCTGTCGTTCCTCCACTCCTGGGTCGAGTCATTGCCAGTGCTCACCGTGACAGAGTCTGTCGTTCCTCCACTCCTGGGTCGAGTCATTGCTAGTGCTCACCGTGACAGAGTCTGTCATTCCTCCACTCCAGGGTCAAGTCATTGCCAGTGCTCACCGTGACAGAGTCTGTCGTTCCTCCACTCCTGGGCCAAGTAATTGCCAGTGCTCACCGTGATAGAGTCCGTTGTTCCTCCACTCCTGGGTCGAATCATAGCCAGTGCTCACCGTGACAGAGTCTGTTGTTCCGCCACTCCTGGGTCGAGTCATTGTCAGTGTTCACCGTGACAGAGTCTGTCGTTCCTCCACTCCTGGGTTGAGTCATTGTCAGTGCTCACCGTGACAGAGTCTGTTGTTCCTCCACTCCTGGGTAAAGTCATTGCCAGTGCTCACCGTGACAGAGTCTGTTGTTCCTCCACTCCAGGGTAAAGTCATTGCCAGTGCTCACCGTGACAGAGTCTGTCGTTCCTCCACTCCTGGGTTGAGTCATTGCCAGTGCTCACCGAGACAGAGTCTGTCGTTCCTCCACTCCTGGGTTGAGTCATTGCAAGTGCTCACCGTGACAGAGTCTGTCGTTCCTCCACTCCTGGGTCGAGTCATTGCCAGTGCTCACCGTGACAGAGTCTGTTGTTCCTCCACTCCTGGGTAAAGTCATTGCCAGTGCTCACCGTGACAGAGTCTGTTGTTCCTCCACTCCTGGGTAAAGTCATTGCCAGTGCTCACCGTGACAGAGTCTGTTGTTCCTCCACTCCCGGGTCGAGTCATTGCCAGTGCTCACCGTGACAGAGTCTGTCGTTCCTCCACTCCTGGGTCGAGTCATTGCCAGTGCTCACCGTGACAGAGTTTGTTGTTCCTCCTCTCCTGGGTAAAGTCATTGCCAGTGCTCACCGTGACAGAGTCTGTCGTTCCTCCACTCCTGGGTCGAGTCATTGCCATTACTCACCGTGACAGAGGCTGTTGTTCCACCACTCCTGGGTCGAGTCGTTGCCAGTGCTCACCGTGACAGAGTCTGTTGTTCCTCCACTCCGGGGTTGAGTCATTGTCAGTGTTCACCGTGACAGAGTCTGTCGTTCCTCCACTCCCGGGTCGAGTTATTGTCAGTGCACACCGAGACAGAGTCTGTCGTTCCTCCACTCCGGGGTCGAGTCATTGTCAGTGCTCACCGTGACAGAGTCTGTCGTTCCTCCACTCCAGGGTCGAGTCATTGCCAGTGCTCACCGTGACAGAGTCTGTTGTTCCTCCACTCCTGGGTTGAGTCATTGCCAGTGCTCACGGTGACAGAGTCTGTTGTTCCTCCACTCCAGGGTAAAGTCTTTGCCAGTGCTCACCGAGACAGAGTCTGTCGTTCCTCCACTCCTGGGTAAAGTCATTGCCAGTGCTCACCGTGACAGAGTCTGTCATTCGTCCACGCCTGGGTCGAGTCATTGCCAGTGCTCGCCGAGACAGAGTCCGTCGTTCCTCCACTCCTGGGTTGATTCATTGTCAGTGTTCACCGTGACAGAGTCTGTCGTTCCTCCACTCCTGGGTCGAGTCATTGCCAGTGCTCACCGTGACAGAGTCTGTTGTTCCTCCACTGCTGGGTAAAGTCATTGCGAGTGCTCACCGTGACAGAGTCTGTCGTTCCTCCACTCCTGGGTAAAGTCATTGCCAGTGCTCACCGTGACAGAGTCTGTCGTTCCTCCACTCCTGGGTAAAGTCATTGCCAGTGCTCACCGTGACAGAGTCTGTCGTTCCTCCACACCTGGGTCGAGTCATTGCCAGTGCTCACTGTGACAGAGTCTGTCGTTCCTCCACTCCTGGGTCGAGTCATTGCCAGTGCTCACCGTGACAGAGTCTGTTGTTCCTCCACTCCTGGGTAAAGTCATTGCCAGTGCTCACCGTGACAGAGTCTGTTGTTCCTCCACTCCTGGGTTAAGTCATTGCCAGTGCTCACCGTGACAGAGTCTGTTGTTCCTCAACTCCCGGGTCGAGTCATTGCCAGTGCTCACCGTGACAGAGTCTGTCGTTCCTCCACTCCTGGGTCGAGTCATTGTCAGTGTTCACCGTGACAGAGTCTGTCGTTCCTCCACTCCCGGGTCGATTCATTGCCAGTGCTCACCGTGACAGAGTCTGTTGTTCCTCCACTCCTGGGTAAAGTCATTGCCAGTACTCACCATGACAGAGTCTGTCGTTCCTCCACTCCTGGGTTGAGTCATTGCCAGTGCTCACAGTGACAGAGTCTGTCGTTCCTCCACTCCTGGGTCGAGTCATTGCCAGTGCTCACCGTGACAGAGTCTGTTGTTCCTCCACTCCTGGGTCGAGTCATTGCTAGTGCTCACCGTGACAGAGTCTGTCATTCCTCCACTCCGGGGTCAAGTCATTGCCAGTGCTCACCGTGACAGAGTCTGTTGTTCCTCCACTCCTGGGCCAAGTCATTGCCAGTGCTCACCGTGACAGAGTCTGTTGTTCCTCCAGTCCTGGGTCGAATCATTGCCAGTGCTAACCGTGACAGAGTCTGTTGTTCCTCCACTCCTGGGTCGAGTCATTGTCAGTGTTCACCGTGACAGAGTCTGTCGTTCCTCCACTCCTGGGTTGAGTCATTGTCAGTGCTCACCGTGACAGAGTCTGTTGTTCCTCCACTCCTGGGTAAAGTCATTGCCAGTGCTCACCGTGACAGAGTCTGTTGTTCCTCCACTCCAGGGTAAAGTCATTGCCAGTGCTCACCGTGGCAGAGTCTGTCGTTCCTCCACTCCTGGGTTGAGTCATTGCCAGTGCTCACCGAGACAGAGTCTGTCGTTCCTCCACTCCTGGGTTGAGTCATTGCAAGTGCTCACCGTGACAGAGTCTGTTGTTCCTCCACTCCTGGGTTGAGTCATTGCCAGTGCTCACGGTGACAGAGTCTGTTGTTCCTCCACTCCAGGGTAAAGTCTTTGCCAGTGCTCACCGAGACAGAGTCTGTCGTTCCTCCACTCCTGGGTAAAGTCATTGCCAGTGCTCACCGTGACAGAGTCTGTCATTCGTCCACGCCTGGGTCGAGTCATTGCCAGTGCTCGCCGAGACAGAGTCCGTCGTTCCTCCACTCCTGGGTTGATTCATTGTCAGTGTTCACCGTGACAGAGTCTGTCGTTCCTCCACTCCTGGGTCGAGTCATTGCCAGTGCTCACCGTGACAGAGTCTGTTGTTCCTCCACTGCTGGGTAAAGTCATTGCGAGTGCTCACCGTGACAGAGTCTGTCGTTCCTCCACTCCTGGGTAAAGTCATTGCCAGTGCTCACCGTGACAGAGTCTGTCGTTCCTCCACTCCTGGGTAAAGTCATTGCCAGTGCTCACCGTGACAGAGTCTGTCGTTCCTCCACACCTGGGTCGAGTCATTGCCAGTGCTCACTGTGACAGAGTCTGTCGTTCCTCCACTCCTGGGTCGAGTCATTGCCAGTGCTCACCGTGACAGAGTCTGTTGTTCCTCCACTCCTGGGTAAAGTCATTGCCAGTGCTCACCGTGACAGAGTCTGTTGTTCCTCCACTCCTGGGTTAAGTCATTGCCAGTGCTCACCGTGACAGAGTCTGTTGTTCCTCAACTCCCGGGTCGAGTCATTGCCAGTGCTCACCGTGACAGAGTCTGTCGTTCCTCCACTCCTGGGTCGAGTCATTGTCAGTGTTCACCGTGACAGAGTCTGTCGTTCCTCCACTCCCGGGTCGATTCATTGCCAGTGCTCACCGTGACAGAGTCTGTTGTTCCTCCACTCCTGGGTAAAGTCATTGCCAGTACTCACCATGACAGAGTCTGTCGTTCCTCCACTCCTGGGTTGAGTCATTGCCAGTGCTCACAGTGACAGAGTCTGTCGTTCCTCCACTCCTGGGTCGAGTCATTGCCAGTGCTCACCGTGACAGAGTCTGTTGTTCCTCCACTCCTGGGTCGAGTCATTGCTAGTGCTCACCGTGACAGAGTCTGTCATTCCTCCACTCCGGGGTCAAGTCATTGCCAGTGCTCACCGTGACAGAGTCTGTTGTTCCTCCACTCCTGGGCCAAGTCATTGCCAGTGCTCACCGTGACAGAGTCTGTTGTTCCTCCAGTCCTGGGTCGAATCATTGCCAGTGCTAACCGTGACAGAGTCTGTTGTTCCTCCACTCCTGGGTCGAGTCATTGTCAGTGTTCACCGTGACAGAGTCTGTCGTTCCTCCACTCCTGGGTTGAGTCATTGTCAGTGCTCACCGTGACAGAGTCTGTTGTTCCTCCACTCCTGGGTAAAGTCATTGCCAGTGCTCACCGTGACAGAGTCTGTTGTTCCTCCACTCCAGGGTAAAGTCATTGCCAGTGCTCACCGTGGCAGAGTCTGTCGTTCCTCCACTCCTGGGTTGAGTCATTGCCAGTGCTCACCGAGACAGAGTCTGTCGTTCCTCCACTCCTGGGTTGAGTCATTGCAAGTGCTCACCGTGACAGAGTCTGTCGTTCCTCCACTCCTGGGTCGAGTCATTGCCAGTGCTCACCGTGACAGAGTCTGTCGTTCCTCCACTCCTGGGTCGAGTCATTGCTAGTGCTCACCGTGACAGAGTCTGTCATTCCTCCACTCCGGGGTCAAGTCATTGCCAGTGCTCACCGTGACAGAGTCTGTCGTTCCTCCACTCCTGGGCCAAGTCATTGCCAGTGCTCACCGTGATAGAGTCCGTTATTCCTCCACTCCTGGGTCGAATCATTGCCAGTGCTCACCGTGACAGAGTCTGTCGTTCCTCCACTCCTGGGTTGAGTCATTGTCAGTGCTCACCGTGACAGAGTCTGTTGTTCCTCCACTCCTGGGTAAAGTCATTGCCAGTGCTCACCGTGACAGAGTCTGTTGTTCCTCCACTCCAGGGTAAAGTCATTGCCAGTGCTCACCGTGACAGAGTCTGTCGTTCCTCCACTCCTGGGTTGAGTCATTGCCAGTGCTCACCGAGACAGAGTCTGTCGTTCCTCCACTCCTGGGTTGAGTCATTGCAAGTGCTCACCGTGACAGAGTCTGTCGTTCCTCCACTCCTGGGTCGAGTCATTGCCAGTGCTCACAGTGACAGAGTCTGTTGTTCCTCCACTCCTGGGTAAAGTCATTGCCAGTGCTCACCGTGACAGAGTCTGTTGTTCCTCCACTCCTGGGTAAAGTCATTGCCAGTGCTCACCGTGACAGAGTCTGTTGTTCCTCCACTCCCGGGTCGAGTCATTGCCAGTGCTCACCGTGACAGAGTCTGTCGTTCCTCCACTCCTGGGTCGAGTCATTGCCAGTGCTCACCGTGACAGAGTTTGTTGTTCCTCCGCTCGTGGGTAAAGTCATTGCCAGTGCTCACCGTGACAGAGTCTGTCGTTCCTCCACTCCTGGGTCGAGTCATTGCCAGTGCTCACCGTGACAGAGGCTGTTGTTCCACCACTCCTGGGTCGAGTCGTTGCCAGTGCTCACCGTGACAGAGTCTGTTGTTCCTCCACTCCGGGGTTGAGTCATTGTCAGTGTTCACCGTGACAGAGTCTGTCGTTCCTCCACTCCCGGGTCGAGTTATTGTCAGTGCACACCGACACAGAGTCTGTCGTTCCTCCACTCTGGGGTCGAGTCATTGTCAGTGCTCACCGTGACAGAGTCTGTCGTTCCTCCACTCCAGGGTCGAGTCATTGCCAGTGCTCACCGTGACAGAGTCTGTTGTTCCTCCACTCCTGGGTTGAGTCATTGCCAGTGCTCACGGTGACAGAGTCTGTTGTTCCTCCACTCCAGGGTAAAGTCATTGCCAGTGCTCACCGAGACAGAGTCTGTCGTTCCTCCACTCCTGGGTAAAGTCATTGCCAGTGCTCACCGTGACAGAGTCTGTCATTCGTCCACTCCTGGGTCGAGTCATTGCCAGTGCTCACCGAGACAGAGTCCGTCGTTCCTCCACTCCTGGGTTGATTCATTGTCAGTGTTCACCGTGACAGAGTCTGTCGTTCCTCCACTCCTGGGTCGAGTCATTGCCAGTGCTCACCGTGACAGAGTCTGTTGTTCCTCCACTGCTGGGTAAAGTCATTGCCAGTGCTCACCGTGACAGAGTCTGTCATTCCTCCACTCCTGGGTAAAGTCATTGCCAGTGCTCACCGTGACAGAGTCTGTCATTCCTCCACTCCTGGGTCGAGTCATTGCCAGTGCTCACCGAGACAGAGTCCGTCGTTCCTCCACTCCTGGGTTGATTCATTGTCAGTGTTCACCGTGACAGAGTCTGTCGTTCCTCCACTGCTGGGTAAAGTCATTGCCAGTGCTCACCGTGACAGAGTCTGTCGTTCCTCCACTCCTGGGTAAAGTCATTGCCAGTGCTCACCGTGACAGAGTCTGTCGTTCCTCCACTCCTGGGTAAAGTCATTGCCAGTGCTCACCGTGACAGAGTCTGTCGTTCCTCCACTCCTGGGTCGAGTCATTGCCAGTGCTCACCGTGACAGAGTCTGTCGTTCCTCCACTCCTGGGTCGAGTCATTGCCAGTGCTCACCGTGACAGAGTCTGTCGTTCCTCCACTCCTGGGTAAAGTCATTGCCAGTGCTCACCGTGACAGAGTCTGTCGTTCCTCCACTCCTGGGTAAAGTCATTGCCAGTGCTCACCGTGACAGAGTCTGTCGTTCCTCCACTCCTGGGTAAAGTCATTGCCAGTGCTCACCGTGACAGAGTCTGTCGTTCCTCCACTCCTGGGTCGAGTCATTGCCAGTGCTCACCGTGACAGAGTTTGTTGTTCCTCCGCTCCTGGGTAAAGTCATTGCCATTGCTCACCGTGACAGAGTCTGTCGTTCCTCCACTACTGGGTCGAGTCATTGCCAGTGCTCACCGTGACAGAGGCTGTTGTTCCACCACTCCCGGGTCGAGTCGTTGCCAGTGCTCACCGTGACAGAGTCTGTTGATCCTCCACTCCGGGGTTGAGTCATTGTCAGTGTTCACCGTGACAGAGTCTGTCGTTCCTCCACTCCCGGGTCGAGTTATTGTCAGTGCACACCGAGACGGAGTCTGTCGTTCCTCCACTCCAGGGTCGAGTCATTGTCAGTGCTCACCGTGACAGAGTCTGTCGTTCCTCCACTCCAGGGTCGAGTCATTGCCAGTGCTCACCGTGACAGAGTCTGTTGTTCCTCCACTCCTGGGTTGAGTCATTGGCAGTGCTCACGGTGACAGAGTCTGTTGTTCCTCCACTCCAGGGTAAAGTCATTGCCAGTGCTCACCGAGACAGAGTCTGTCGTTCCTCCACTCCTGGGTAAAGTCATTGCCAGTGCTCACCGTGACAGAGTCTGTCATTCGTCCACTCCTGGGTCGAGTCATTGCCAGTGCTCACCGAGACAGAGTCCGTCGTTCCTCCACTCCTGGGTTGATTCATTGTCAGTGTTCACCGTGACAGAGTCTGTCGTTCCTCCACTCCTGGGTCGAGTCATTGCCAGTGCTCACCGTGACAGAGTCTGTTGTTCCTCCACTCCTGGGTAAAGTCATTGCCAGTGCTCACCGTGACAGAGTCTGTCGTTCCTCCACTCCTGGGTAAAGTCATTGCCAGTGCTCACCGTGACAGAGTCTGTCGTTCCTCCACTCCTGGGTAAAGTCATTGCCAGTGCTCACCGTGACAGAGTCTGTCGTTCCTCCACTCCTGGGTCGAGTCATTGCCAGTGCTCACCGTGACAGAGTCTGTTGTTCCTCCACTCCTGGGTAAAGTCATTGCCAGTGCTCACCGTGACAGAGTCTGTTGTTCCTCCACTCCTGGGTAAAGTCATTGCCAGTGCTCACCGTGACAGAGTCTGATGTTCCTCCACACCCGGGTCGAGTCATTGCCAGTGCTCACCGTGACAGAGTCTGTCGTTCCTCCACCCCTGGGTCGAGTCATTGTCAGTGTTCACCGTGACAGAGTCTGTCGTTCCTCCACTCCCGGGTCGAGTCATTGCCAGTGCTCACCGTGACAGAGTCTGTTGTTCCTCCACTCCTGGGTAAAGTCATTGCCAGTGCTCACCATGACAGAGTCTGTCGTTCCTCCACTCCTGGGTTGAGTCATTGCCAGTGCTCACCGTGACAGAGTCTGTTGTTCCTCCACTCCTGGGTCGAGACATTGCCAGTGCTCACCGTGACAGAGACTGTTGTTCCTCCACTCCTGGGTAAAGTCATTGCCAGTGCTCACCGTGACAGAGTCTGTCGTTCCTCCACTCCTGGGTTGAGTCATTGCCAGTGCTCACCGTGACAGAGTCTGTTGTTCCTCCACTCCTGGGTCGAGACATTGACAGTGCTCACCGTGACAGAGTCTGTCGTTCCTCCACTCCGGGGTAAAGTCATTGCCAGTGCTCACCGTGACAGAGTCTGTCGTTCCTCCACTCCTGGGTTGAGTCATTGCCAGTGCTCACCGTGACAGAGTCTGTCGTTCCTCCACTCCTGGGTTGAGTCATTGCCAGTGCTCACCGTGACAGAGTCTGTTGTTCCTCCACTCCTGGGTCGAGACATTGCCAGTGCTCACCGTGACAGAGTCTGTCGTTCCTCCACTCCGGGGTAAAGTCATTGCCAGTGCTCACCGTGACAGAGTCTGTCGTTCCTCCACTCCTGGGTTGAGTCATTGCCAGTGCTCACCGTGACAGAGTCTGTCGTTCCTCCACTCCTGGGTTGAGTCATTGCCAGTGCTCACCGTGACAGAGTCTGTTGTTCCTCCACTCCTGGGTCGAGACATTGCCAGTGCTCACCGTGACAGAGTCTGTTGTTCCTCCACTCCTGGGTCGAGACATTGCCAGTGCTCACCGTGACAGAGTCTGTCGTTCCTCCACTCCGGGGTAAAGTCATTGCCAGTGCTCACCGTGACAGAGTCTGTCGTTCCTCCACTCCTGGGTTGAGTCATTGCCAGTGCTCACCGTGACAGAGTCTGTCGTTCCTCCACTCCTGGGTCGAGTCATTGCCAGTGCTCACCGTGACAGAGTCTGTAGTTCCTCCACTGCTGGGTTGAGTCATTGCCAGTGCTCACCGTGACAGAGTCTGTTATTCCTCCACTCCTGGGTAAAGTCATTGCCAGTGCTCACCGTGACAGAGTCTGTTGTTCCTCCACTCCTGGGTAAAGTCATTGCCAGTGCTCACCGTGACAGAGTCTGATGTTCCTCCACACCCGGGTCGAGTCATTGCCAGTGCTCACCGTGACAGAGTCTGTCGTTCCTCCACTCCTGGGTCGAGTCATTGTCAGTGTTCACCGTGACAGAGTCTGTCGTTCCTCCACTCCCGGGTCGAGTCATTGCCAGTGCTCACCGTGACAGAGTCTGTTGTTCCTCCACTCCTGGGTAAAGTCATTGCCAGTGCTCACCGTGACAGAGTCTGTTGTTCCTCCACTCCTGGGTCGAGTCATTGCCAGTGCTCACCGTGACAGAGTCTGTTGTTCCTCCACTCCTGGGTAAAGTCATTGCCAGTGCTCACCGTGACAGAGTCTGTTGTTCCTCCACTCCTGGGTCGAGTCATTGCCAGTGCTCACCGTGACAGAGTCTGTCGTTCCTCCACTCCTGGGTCGAGTCATTGCCAGTGCTCACCGTGACAGAGTCTGTCATTCGTCCACTCCTGGGTCGAGTCATTGCCAGTGCTCACCGTGACAGAGTCTGTCGTTCCTCCACTCCGGGGTAAAGTCATTGCCAGTGCTCACCGTGACAGAGTCTGTCGTTCCTCCACTCCTGGGTTGAGTCATTGCCAGTGCTCACCGTGACAGAGTCTGTCGTTCCTCCACTCCTGGGTCGAGTCATTGCCAGTGCTCACCGTGACAGAGTCTGTCGTTCCTCCACTCCTGGGTTGAGTCATTGCCAGTGCTCACGGTGACAGAGTCTGTCGTTCCTCCACTCCTGGGTAAAGTCATTGCCAGTGCTCACCGTGACAGAGTCTGTCATTCGTCCACTCCTGGGTCGAGTCATTGCCAGTGCTCACCGAGACAGAGTCCGTCGTTCCTCCACTCCTGGGTTGATTCATTGTCAGTGTTCACCGTGACAGAGTCTGTCGTTCCTCCACTCCTGGGTCGAGTCATTGCCAGTGCTCACCGTGACAGAGTCTGTTGTTCCTCCACTGCTGGGTAAAGTCATTGCCAGTGCTCACCGTGACAGAGTCTGTCATTCCTCCACTCCTGGGTAAAGTCATTGCCAGTGCTCACCGTGACAGAGTCTGTCATTCCTCCACTCCTGGGTCGAGTCATTGCCAGTGCTCACCGAGACAGAGTCCGTCGTTCCTCCACTCCTGGGTTGATTCATTGTCAGTGTTCACCGTGACAGAGTCTGTCGTTCCTCCACTGCTGGGTAAAGTCATTGCCAGTGCTCACCGTGACAGAGTCTGTCGTTCCTCCACTCCTGGGTAAAGTCATTGCCAGTGCTCACCGTGACAGAGTCTGTCGTTCCTCCACTCCTGGGTAAAGTCATTGCCAGTGCTCACCGTGACAGAGTCTGTCGTTCCTCCACTCCTGGGTCGAGTCATTGCCAGTGCTCACCGTGACAGAGTCTGTCGTTCCTCCACTCCTGGGTCGAGTCATTGCCAGTGCTCACCGTGACAGAGTCTGTCGTTCCTCCACTCCTGGGTAAAGTCATTGCCAGTGCTCACCGTGACAGAGTCTGTCGTTCCTCCACTCCTGGGTAAAGTCATTGCCAGTGCTCACCGTGACAGAGTCTGTCGTTCCTCCACTCCTGGGTAAAGTCATTGCCAGTGCTCACCGTGACAGAGTCTGTCGTTCCTCCACTCCTGGGTCGAGTCATTGCCAGTGCTCACCGTGACAGAGTTTGTTGTTCCTCCGCTCCTGGGTAAAGTCATTGCCATTGCTCACCGTGACAGAGTCTGTCGTTCCTCCACTCCTGGGTCGAGTCATTGCCAGTGCTCACCGTGACAGAGGCTGTTGTTCCACCACTCCCGGGTCGAGTCGTTGCCAGTGCTCACCGTGACAGAGTCTGTTGATCCTCCACTCCGGGGTTGAGTCATTGTCAGTGTTCACCGTGACAGAGTCTGTCGTTCCTCCACTCCCGGGTCGAGTTATTGTCAGTGCACACCGAGACGGAGTCTGTCGTTCCTCCACTCCGGGGTCGAGTCATTGTCAGTGCTCACCGTGACAGAGTCTGTCGTTCCTCCACTCCAGGGTCGAGTCATTGCCAGTGCTCACCGTGACAGAGTCTGTTGTTCCTCCACTCCTGGGTTGAGTCATTGGCAGTGCTCACGGTGACAGAGTCTGTTGTTCCTCCACTCCAGGGTAAAGTCATTGCCAGTGCTCACCGAGACAGAGTCTGTCGTTCCTCCACTCCTGGGTAAAGTCATTGCCAGTGCTCACCGTGACAGAGTCTGTCATTCGTCCACTCCTGGGTCGAGTCATTGCCAGTGCTCACCGAGACAGAGTCCGTCGTTCCTCCACTCCTGGGTTGATTCATTGTCAGTGTTCACCGTGACAGAGTCTGTCGTTCCTCCACTCCTGGGTCAAGTCATTGCCAGTGCTCACCGTGACAGAGTCTGTTGTTCCTCCACTCCTGGGTAAAGTCATTGCCAGTGCTCACCGTGACAGAGTCTGTCGTTCCTCCACTCCTGGGTAAAGTCATTGCCAGTGCTCACCGTGACAGAGTCTGTCGTTCCTCCACTCCTGGGTTGAGTCATTGCCAGTGCTCACCGTGACAGAGTCTGTCGTTCCTCCACTCCTGGGTCGAGTCATTGCCAGTGCTCACCGTGACAGAGTCTGTAGTTCCTCCACTGCTGGGTTGAGTCATTGCCAGTGCTCACCGTGACAGAGTCTGTTGTTCCTCCACTCCTGGGTAAAGTCATTGCCAGTGCTCACCGTGACAGAGTCTGTTGTTCCTCCACTCCTGGGTAAAGTCATTGCCAGTGCTCACCGTGACAGAGTCTGATGTTCCTCCACACCCGGGTCGAGTCATTGCCAGTGCTCACCGTGACAGAGTCTGTCGTTCCTCCACTCCTGGGTCGAGTCATTGTCAGTGTTCACCGTGACAGAGTCTGTCGTTCCTCCACTCCCGGGTCGAGTCATTGCCAGTGCTCACCGTGACAGAGTCTGTTGTTCCTCCACTCCTGGGTAAAGTCATTGCCAGTGCTCACCGTGACAGAGTCTGTTGTTCCTCCACTCCTGGGTCGAGTCATTGCCAGTGCTCACCGTGACAGAGTCTGTTGTTCCTCCACTCCTGGGTAAAGTCATTGCCAGTGCTCACCGTGACAGAGTCTGTTGTTCCTCCACTCCTGGGTCGAGTCATTGCCAGTGCTCACCGTGACAGAGTCTGTCGTTCCTCCACTCCTGGGTCGAGTCATTGCCAGTGCTCACCGTGACAGAGTCTGTCATTCGTCCACTCCTGGGTCGAGTCATTGCCAGTGCTCACCGTGACAGAGTCTGTCGTTCCTCCACTCCGGGGTAAAGTCATTGCCAGTGCTCACCGTGACAGAGTCTGTCGTTCCTCCACTCCTGGGTTGAGTCATTGCCAGTGCTCACCGTGACAGAGTCTGTCGTTCCTCCACTCCTGGGTCGAGTCATTGCCAGTGCTCACCGTGACAGAGTCTGTCGTTCCTCCACTCCTGGGTTGAGTCATTGCCAGTGCTCACGGTGACAGAGTCTGTCGTTCCTCCACTCCTGGGTAAAGTCATTGCCAGTGCTCACCGTGACAGAGTCTGTCATTCGTCCACTCCTGGGTCGAGTCATTGCCAGTGCTCACCGAGACAGAGTCCGTCGTTCCTCCACTCCTGGGTTGATTCATTGTCAGTGTTCACCGTGACAGAGTCTGTCGTTCCTCCACTCCTGGGTCGAGTCATTGCCAGTGCTCACCGTGACAGAGTCTGTTGTTCCTCCACTGCTGGGTAAAGTCATTGCCAGTGCTCACCGTGACAGAGTCTGTCATTCCTCCACTCCTGGGTAAAGTCATTGCCAGTGCTCACCGTGACAGAGTCTGTCATTCCTCCACTCCTGGGTCGAGTCATTGCCAGTGCTCACCGAGACAGAGTCCGTCGTTCCTCCACTCCTGGGTTGATTCATTGTCAGTGTTCACCGTGACAGAGTCTGTCGTTCCTCCACTGCTGGGTAAAGTCATTGCCAGTGCTCACCGTGACAGAGTCTGTCGTTCCTCCACTCCTGGGTAAAGTCATTGCCAGTGCTCACCGTGACAGAGTCTGTCGTTCCTCCACTCCTGGGTAAAGTCATTGCCAGTGCTCACCGTGACAGAGTCTGTCGTTCCTCCACTCCTGGGTCGAGTCATTGCCAGTGCTCACCGTGACAGAGTCTGTCGTTCCTCCACTCCTGGGTCGAGTCATTGCCAGTGCTCACCGTGACAGAGTCTGTCGTTCCTCCACTCCTGGGTAAAGTCATTGCCAGTGCTCACCGTGACAGAGTCTGTCGTTCCTCCACTCCTGGGTAAAGTCATTGCCAGTGCTCACCGTGACAGAGTCTGTCGTTCCTCCACTCCTGGGTAAAGTCATTGCCAGTGCTCACCGTGACAGAGTCTGTCGTTCCTCCACTCCTGGGTCGAGTCATTGCCAGTGCTCACCGTGACAGAGTTTGTTGTTCCTCCGCTCCTGGGTAAAGTCATTGCCATTGCTCACCGTGACAGAGTCTGTCGTTCCTCCACTCCTGGGTCGAGTCATTGCCAGTGCTCACCGTGACAGAGGCTGTTGTTCCACCACTCCCGGGTCGAGTCGTTGCCAGTGCTCACCGTGACAGAGTCTGTTGATCCTCCACTCCGGGGTTGAGTCATTGTCAGTGTTCACCGTGACAGAGTCTGTCGTTCCTCCACTCCCGGGTCGAGTTATTGTCAGTGCACACCGAGACGGAGTCTGTCGTTCCTCCACTCCGGGGTCGAGTCATTGTCAGTGCTCACCGTGACAGAGTCTGTCGTTCCTCCACTCCAGGGTCGAGTCATTGCCAGTGCTCACCGTGACAGAGTCTGTTGTTCCTCCACTCCTGGGTTGAGTCATTGGCAGTGCTCACGGTGACAGAGTCTGTTGTTCCTCCACTCCAGGGTAAAGTCATTGCCAGTGCTCACCGAGACAGAGTCTGTCGTTCCTCCACTCCTGGGTAAAGTCATTGCCAGTGCTCACCGTGACAGAGTCTGTCATTCGTCCACTCCTGGGTCGAGTCATTGCCAGTGCTCACCGAGACAGAGTCCGTCGTTCCTCCACTCCTGGGTTGATTCATTGTCAGTGTTCACCGTGACAGAGTCTGTCGTTCCTCCACTCCTGGGTCAAGTCATTGCCAGTGCTCACCGTGACAGAGTCTGTTGTTCCTCCACTCCTGGGTAAAGTCATTGCCAGTGCTCACCGTGACAGAGTCTGTCGTTCCTCCACTCCTGGGTAAAGTCATTGCCAGTGCTCACCGTGACAGAGTCTGTCGTTCCTCCACTCCTGGGTAAAGTCATTGCCAGTGCTCACCGTGACAGAGTCTGTCGTTCCTCCACTCCTGGGTCGAGTCATTGCCAGTGCTCACCGTGACAGAGTCTGTTGTTCCTCCACTCCTGGGTAAAGTCATTGCCAGTGCTCACCGTGACAGAGTCTGTCATTCGTCCACTCCTGGGTCGAGTCATTGCCAGTGCTCACCGAGACAGAGTCCGTCGTTCCTCCACTCCTGGGTTGATTCATTGTCAGTGTTCACCGTGACAGAGTCTGTCGTTCCTCCACTCCTGGGTCGAGTCATTGCCAGTGCTCACCGTGACAGAGTCTGTTGTTCCTCCACTGCTGGGTAAAGTCATTGCCAGTGCTCACCGTGACAGAGTCTGTCATTCCTCCACTCCTGGGTAAAGTCATTGCCAGTGCTCACCGTGACAGAGTCTGTCATTCCTCCACTCCTGGGTCGAGTCATTGCCAGTGCTCACCGAGACAGCGTCCGTCGTTCCTCCACTCCTGGGTTGATTCATTGTCAGTGTTCACCGTGACAGAGTCTGTCGTTCCTCCACTGCTGGGTAAAGTCATTGCCAGTGCTCACCGTGACAGAGTCTGTCGTTCCTCCACTCCTGGGTAAAGTCATTGCCAGTGCTCACCGTGACAGAGTCTGTCGTTCCTCCACTCCTGGGTAAAGTCATTGCCAGTGCTCACCGTGACAGAGTCTGTCGTTCCTCCACTCCTGGGTCGAGTCATTGCCAGTGCTCACCGTGACAGAGTCTGTCGTTCCTCCACTCCTGGGTCGAGTCATTGCCAGTGCTCACCGTGACAGAGTCTGTCGTTCCTCCACTCCTGGGTAAAGTCATTGCCAGTGCTCACCGTGACAGAGTCTGTCGTTCCTCCACTCCTGGGTAAAGTCATTGCCAGTGCTCACCGTGACAGAGTCTGTCGTTCCTCCACTCCTGGGTAAAGTCATTGCCAGTGCTCACCGTGACAGAGTCTGTCGTTCCTCCACTCCTGGGTCGAGTCATTGCCAGTGCTCACCGTGACAGAGTTTGTTGTTCCTCCGCTCCTGGGTAAAGTCATTGCCATTGCTCACCGTGACAGAGTCTGTCGTTCCTCCACTCCTGGGTCGAGTCATTGCCAGTGCTCACCGTGACAGAGGCTGTTGTTCCACCACTCCCGGGTCGAGTCGTTGCCAGTGCTCACCGTGACAGAGTCTGTTGATCCTCCACTCCGGGGTTGAGTCATTGTCAGTGTTCACCGTGACAGAGTCTGTCGTTCCTCCACTCCCGGGTCGAGTTATTGTCAGTGCACACCGAGACGGAGTCTGTCGTTCCTCCACTCCGGGGTCGAGTCATTGTCAGTGCTCACCGTGACAGAGTCTGTCGTTCCTCCACTCCAGGGTCGAGTCATTGCCAGTGCTCACCGTGACAGAGTCTGTTGTTCCTCCACTCCTGGGTTGAGTCATTGGCAGTGCTCACGGTGACAGAGTCTGTTGTTCCTCCACTCCAGGGTAAAGTCATTGCCAGTGCTCACCGAGACAGAGTCTGTCGTTCCTCCACTCCTGGGTAAAGTCATTGCCAGTGCTCACCGTGACAGAGTCTGTCATTCGTCCACTCCTGGGTCGAGTCATTGCCAGTGCTCACCGAGACAGAGTCCGTCGTTCCTCCACTCCTGGGTTGATTCATTGTCAGTGTTCACCGTGACAGAGTCTGTCGTTCCTCCACTCCTGGGTCAAGTCATTGCCAGTGCTCACCGTGACAGAGTCTGTTGTTCCTCCACTCCTGGGTAAAGTCATTGCCAGTGCTCACCGTGACAGAGTCTGTCGTTCCTCCACTCCTGGGTAAAGTCATTGCCAGTGCTCACCGTGACAGAGTCTGTCGTTCCTCCACTCCTGGGTAAAGTCATTGCCAGTGCTCACCGTGACAGAGTCTGTCGTTCCTCCACTCCTGGGTCGAGTCATTGCCAGTGCTCACCGTGACAGAGTCTGTTGTTCCTCCACTCCTGGGTAAAGTCATTGCCAGTGCTCACCGTGACAGAGTCTGTTGTTCCTCCACTCCTGGGTAAAGTCATTGCCAGTGCTCACCGTGACAGAGTCTGATGTTCCTCCACACCCGGGTCGAGTCATTGCCAGTGCTCACCGTGACAGAGTCTGTCGTTCCTCCACCCCTGGGTCGAGTCATTGTCAGTGTTCACCGTGACAGAGTCTGTCGTTCCTCCACTCCCGGGTCGAGTCATTGCCAGTGCTCACCGTGACAGAGTCTGTTGTTCCTCCACTCCTGGGTAAAGTCATTGCCAGTGCTCACCATGACAGAGTCTGTCGTTCCTCCACTCCTGGGTTGAGTCATTGCCAGTGCTCACCGTGACAGAGTCTGTTGTTCCTCCACTCCTGGGTCGAGACATTGCCAGTGCTCACCGTGACAGAGACTGTTGTTCCTCCACTCCTGGGTAAAGTCATTGCCAGTGCTCACCGTGACAGAGTCTGTCGTTCCTCCACTCCTGGGTTGAGTCATTGCCAGTGCTCACCGTGACAGAGTCTGTTGTTCTTCCACTCCTGGGTCGAGACATTGCCAGTGCTCACCGTGACAGAGTCTGTCGTTCCTCCACTCCGGGGTAAAGTCATTGCCAGTGCTCACCGTGACAGAGTCTGTCGTTCCTCCACTCCTGGGTTGAGTCACTGCCAGTGCTCACCGTGACAGAGTCTGTCGTTCCTCCACTCCTGGGTCGAGTCATTGCCAGTGCTCACCGTGACAGAGTCTGTAGTTCCTCCACTGCTGGGTTGAGTCATTGCCAGTGCTCACCGTGACAGAGTCTGTTGTTCCTCCACTCCTGGGTAAAGTCATTGCCAGTGCTCACCGTGACAGAGTCTGTTGTTCCTCCACTCCTGGGTAAAGTCATTGCCAGTGCTCACCGTGACAGAGTCTGATGTTCCTCCACACCCGGGTCGAGTCATTGCCAGTGCTCACCGTGACAGAGTCTGTCGTTCCTCCACTCCTGGGTCGAGTCATTGTCAGTGTTCACCGTGACAGAGTCTGTCGTTCCTCCACTCCCGGGTCGAGTCATTGCCAGTGCTCACCGTGACAGAGTCTGTTGTTCCTCCACTCCTGGGTAAAGTCATTGCCAGTGCTCACCGTGACAGAGTCTGTTGTTCCTCCACTCCTGGGTCGAGTCATTGCCAGTGCTCACCGTGACAGAGTCTGTTGTTCCTCCACTCCTGGGTAAAGTCATTGCCAGTGCTCACCGTGACAGAGTCTGTTGTTCCTCCACTCCTGGGTCGAGTCATTGCCAGTGCTCACCGTGACAGAGTCTGTCGTTCCTCCACTCCTGGGTCGAGTCATTGCCAGTGCTCACCGTGACAGAGTCTGTCATTCGTCCACTCCTGGGTCGAGTCATTGCCAGTGCTCACCGTGACAGAGTCTGTCGTTCCTCCACTCCGGGGTAAAGTCATTGCCAGTGCTCACCGTGACAGAGTCTGTCGTTCCTCCACTCCTGGGTTGAGTCATTGCCAGTGCTCACCGTGACAGAGTCTGTCGTTCCTCCACTCCTGGGTCGAGTCATTGCCAGTGCTCACCGTGACAGAGTCTGTCGTTCCTCCACTCCTGGGTCGAGTCATTGCTAGTGCTCACCGTGACAGAGTCTGTCATTCCTCCACTCCGGGGTCAAGTCATTGCCAGTGCTCACCGTGACAGAGTCTGTCGTTCCTCCACTCCTGGGCCAAGTCATTGCCAGTGCTCACCGTGACAGAGTCTGTTGTTCCTCCACTCCTGGGTCGAGTCATTGTCAGTGTTCACCGTGACAGAGTCTGTCGTTCCTCCACTCCTGGGTTGAGTCATTGTCAGTGCTCACCGTGACAGAGTCTGTTGTTCCTCCACTCCTGGGTAAAGTCATTGCCAGTGCTCACCGTGACAGAGTCTGTTGTTCCTCCACTCCAGGGTAAAGTCATTGCCAGTGCTCACCGTGACAGAGTCTGTCGTTCCTCCACTCCTGGGTTGAGTCATTGCCAGTGCTCACCGAGACAGAGTCTGTCGTTCCTCCACTCCTGGGTTGAGTCATTGCAAGTGCTCACCGTGACAGAGTCTGTCGTTCCTCCACTCCTGGGTCGAGTCATTGAAAGTGCTCACCGTGACAGAGTCTGTTGTTCCTCCACTCCTGGGTAAAGTCATTGCCAGTGCTCACCGTGACAGAGTCTGTTGTTCCTCCACTCCTGGGTAAAGTCATTGCCAGTGCTCACCGTGACAGAGTCTGTTGTTCCTCCACTCCCGGGTCGAGTCATTGCCAGTGCTCACCGTGACAGAGTCTGTCGTTCCTCCACTCCTGGGTCGAGTCATTGCCAGTGCTCACCGTGACAGAGTTTGTTGTTCCTCCGCTCCTGGGTAGAGTCATTGCCAGTGCTCATCGTGACAGAGTCTGTCGTTCCTCCACTCCTGGGTCGAGTCATTGCCAGTGCTCACCGTGACAGAGGCTGTTGGTCCACCACTCCTGGGTCGAGTCGTTGCCAGTGCTCACCGTGACAGAGTCTGTTGTTCCTCCACTCCGGGGTTGAGTCATTGTCAGTGTTCACCGTGACAGAGTCTGTCGTACCTCCACTCCCGGGTCGAGTTATTGTCAGTGCACACCGAGACAGAGTCTGTCGTTCCTCCACTCCGGGGTCGAGTCATTGTCAGTGCTCACCGTGACAGAGTCTGTCGTTCCTCCACTCCAGGGTCGAGTCATTGCCAGTGCTCACCGTGACAGAGTCTGTTGTTCCTCCACTCCTGGGTTGAGTCATTTCCAGTGCTCACGGTGACAGAGTCTGTTGTTCCTCCACTCCAGGGTAAAGTCATTGCCAGTGCTCACCGAGACAGAGTCTGTCGTTCCTCCACTCCTGGGTAAAGTCATTGCCAGTGCTCACCGTGACAGAGTCTGTCATTCGTCCACTCCTGGGTCGAGTCATTGCCAGTGCTCACCGAGACAGAGTCCGTCGTTCCTCCACTCCTGGGTTGATTCATTGTCAGTGTTCACCGTGACAGAGTCTGTCGTTCCTCCACTCCTGGGTTGAGTCATTGTCAGTGTTCACCGTGACAGAGTCTGTCGTTCCTCCACTCCTGGGTAAAGTCATTGCCATTGCTCACAGTGACAGAGTCTGTCGTTCCTCCACTCCGGGGTCAAGTCATTGCCAGTGCTCACCGTGACAGAGTCTGTCGTTCCTCCACTCCTGGGTCGAGTCATTGCCAGTGCTCACCGTGACAGAGTCTGTCGTTCCTCCACTCCTGGGTAAAGTCATTGCCAGTGCTCACCGTGACAGAGTCTGTTGTTCCTCCACTCCTGGGTCGAGTCATTGCCAGTGCTCACCGTGACAGAGTCTGTCGTTCCTCCACTCCTGGGTCGAGTCATTGCCAGTGCTCACCGTGACAGAGTCTGTCATTCGTCCACTCCTGGGTCGAGTCATTGCCAGTGCTCACCGTGACAGAGTCTGTCGTTCCTCCACTCCGGGGTAAAGTCATTGCCAGTGCTCACCGTGACAGAGTCTGTCGTTCCTCCACTCCTGGGTTGAGTCATTGCCAGTGCTCACCGTGACAGAGTCTGTCGTTCCTCCACTCCTGGGTCGAGTCATTGCCAGTGCTCACCGTGACAGAGTCTGTCGTTCCTCCACTCCTGGGTCGAGTCATTGCTAGTGCTCACCGTGACAGAGTCAGTCATTCCTCCACTCCGGGGTCAAGTCATTGCCAGTGCTCACCGTGACAGAGTCTGTTGTTCCTCCACTCCTGGGCCAAGTCATTGCCAGTGCTCACCATGACAGAGTCTGTTGTTCCTCCACTCCTGGGTCGAGTCATTGTCAGTGTTCACCGTGACAGAGTCTGTCGTTCCTCCACTCCTGGGTTGAGTCATTGTCAGTGCTCACCGTGACAGAGTCTGTTGTTCCTCCACTCCTGGGTAAAGTCATTGCCAGTGCTCACCGTGACAGAGTCTGTTGTTCCTCCACTCCAGGGTAAAGTCATTGCCAGTGCTCACCGTGACAGAGTCTGTCGTTCCTCCACTCCTGGGTTGAGTCATTGCCAGTGCTCACCGAGACAGAGTCTGTCGTTCCTCCACTCCTGGGTTGAGTCATTGCAAGTGCTCACCGTGACAGAGTCTGTCGTTCCTCCACTCCTGGGTCGAGTCATTGAAAGTGCTCACCGTGACAGAGTCTGTTGTTCCTCCACTCCTGGGTAAAGTCATTGCCAGTGCTCACCGTGACAGAGTCTGTTGTTCCTCCACTCCTGGGTAAAGTCATTGCCAGTGCTCACCGTGACAGAGTCTGTCGTTCCTCCACTCCTGGGTCGAGTCATTGCCAGTGCTCACCGTGACAGAGTTTGTTGTTCCTCCGCTCCTGGGTAGAGTCATTGCCAGTGCTCATCGTGACAGAGTCTGTCGTTCCTCCACTCCTGGGTCGAGTCATTGCCAGTGCTCACCGTGACAGAGGCTGTTGTTCCACCACTCCTGGGTCGAGTCGTTGCCAGTGCTCACCGTGACAGAGTCTGTTGTTCCTCCACTCCGGGGTTGAGTCATTGTCAGTGTTCACCGTGACAGAGTCTGTCGTACCTCCACTCCCGGGTCGAGTTATTGTCAGTGCACACCGAGACAGAGTCTGTCGTTCCTCCACTCCGGGGTCGAGTCATTGTCAGTGCTCACCGTGACAGAGTCTGTCGTTCCTCCACTCCAGGGTCGAGTCATTGCCAGTGCTCACCGTGACAGAGTCTGTTGTTCCTCCACTCCTGGGTTGAGTCATTTCCAGTGCTCACGGTGACAGAGTCTGTTGTTCCTCCACTCCAGGGTAAAGTCATTGCCAGTGCTCACCGAGACAGAGTCTGTCGTTCCTCCACTCCTGGGTAAAGTCATTGCCAGTGCTCACCGTGACAGAGTCTGTCATTCGTCCACTCCTGGGTCGAGTCATTGCCAGTGCTCACCGAGACAGAGTCCGTCGTTCCTCCACTCCTGGGTTGATTCATTGTCAGTGTTCACCGTGACAGAGTCTGTCGTTCCTCCACTCCTGGGTTGAGTCATTGTCAGTGTTCACCGTGACAGAGTCTGTCGTTCCTCCACTCCTGGGTAAAGTCATTGCCATTGCTCACAGTGACAGAGTCTGTCGTTCCTCCACTCCGGGGTCAAGTCATTGCCAGTGCTCACCGTGACAGAGTCTGTCGTTCCTCCACTCCTGGGTCGAGTCATTGCCAGTGCTCACCGTGACAGAGTCTGTCGTTCCTCCACTCCTGGGTAAAGTCATTGCCAGTGCTCACCGTGACAGAGTCTGTTGTTCCTCCACTCCTGGGTCGAGTCATTGCCAGTGCTCACCGTGACTGAGTCTGTCGTTCCTCCACTCCTGGGTCGAGTCATTGCCAGTGCTCACCGTGACAGAGTCTGTCATTCGTCCACTCCTGGGTCGAGTCATTGCCAGTGCTCACCGTGACAGAGTCTGTCGTTCCTCCACTCCGGGGTAAAGTCATTGCCAGTGCTCACCGTGACAGAGTCTGTCGTTCCTCCACTCCTGGGTTGAGTCATTGCCAGTGCTCACCGTGACAGAGTCTGTCGTTCCTCCACTCCTGGGTCGAGTCATTGCCAGTGCTCACCGTGACAGAGTCTGTCGTTCCTCCACTCCTGGGTCGAGTCATTGCTAGTGCTCACCGTGACAGAGTCTGTCATTCCTCCACTCCGGGGTCAAGTCATTGCCAGTGCTCACCGTGACAGAGTCTGTCGTTCCTCCACTCCTGGGCCAAGTCATTGCCAGTGCTCACCGTGACAGAGTCTGTTGTTCCTCCACTCCTGGGTCGAGTCATTGTCAGTGTTCACCGTGACAGAGTCTGTCGTTCCTCCACTCCTGGGTTGAGTCATTGTCAGTGCTCACCGTGACAGAGTCTGTTGTTCCTCCACTCCTGGGTAAAGTCATTGCCAGTGCTCACCGTGACAGAGTCTGTTGTTCCTCCACTCCAGGGTAAAGTCATTGCCAGTGCTCACCGTGACAGAGTCTGTCGTTCCTCCACTCCTGGGTTGAGTCATTGCCAGTGCTCACCGAGACAGAGTCTGTCGTTCCTCCACTCCTGGGTTGAGTCATTGCAAGTGCTCACCGTGACAGAGTCTGTCGTTCCTCCACTCCTGGGTCGAGTCATTGAAAGTGCTCACCGTGACAGAGTCTGTTGTTCCTCCACTCCTGGGTAAAGTCATTGCCAGTGCTCACCGTGACAGAGTCTGTTGTTCCTCCACTCCTGGGTAAAGTCATTGCCAGTGCTCACCGTGACAGAGTCTGTTGTTCCTCCACTCCCGGGTCGAGTCATTGCCAGTGCTCACCGTGACAGAGTCTGTCGTTCCTCCACTCCTGGGTCGAGTCATTGCCAGTGCTCACCGTGACAGAGTTTGTTGTTCCTCCGCTCCTGGGTAGAGTCATTGCCAGTGCTCATCGTGACAGAGTCTGTCGTTCCTCCACTCCTGGGTCGAGTCATTGCCAGTGCTCACCGTGACAGAGGCTGTTGTTCCACCACTCCTGGGTCGAGTCGTTGCCAGTGCTCACCGTGACAGAGTCTGTTGTTCCTCCACTCCGGGGTTGAGTCATTGTCAGTGTTCACCGTGACAGAGTCTGTCGTACCTCCACTCCCGGGTCGAGTTATTGTCAGTGCACACCGAGACAGAGTCTGTCGTTCCTCCACTCCGGGGTCGAGTCATTGTCAGTGCTCACCGTGACAGAGTCTGTCGTTCCTCCACTCCAGGGTCGAGTCATTGCCAGTGCTCACCGTGACAGAGTCTGTTGTTCCTCCACTCCTGGGTTGAGTCATTTCCAGTGCTCACGGTGACAGAGTCTGTTGTTCCTCCACTCCAGGGTAAAGTCATTGCCAGTGCTCACCGAGACAGAGTCTGTCGTTCCTAAACTCCTGGGTAAAGTCATTGCCAGTGCTCACCGTGACAGAGTCTGTCATTCGTCCACTCCTGGGTCGAGTCATTGCCAGTGCTCACCGAGACAGAGTCCGTCGTTCCTCCACTCCTGGGTTGATTCATTGTCAGTGTTCACCGTGACAGAGTCTGTCGTTCCTCCACTCCTGGGTTGAGTCATTGTCAGTGTTCACCGTGACAGAGTCTGTCGTTCCTCCACTCCTGGGTAAAGTCATTGCCATTGCTCACAGTGACAGAGTCTGTCGTTCCTCCACTCCGGGGTCAAGTCATTGCCAGTGCTCACCGTGACAGAGTCTGTCGTTCCTCCACTCCTGGGTCGAGTCATTGCCAGTGCTCACCGTGACAGAGTCTGTCGTTCCTCCACTCCTGGGTAAAGTCATTGCCAGTGCTCACCGTGACAGAGTCTGTCGTTCCTCCACTCCTGGGTCGAGTCATTGCCAGTGCTCACTGTGACAGAGTCTGTCGTTCCTCCACTCCTGGGTCGAGTCATTGCCAGTGCTCACCGTGACAGAGTCTGTTGTTCCTCCACTCCTGGGTAAAGTCATTGCCAGTGCTCACCGTGACAGAGTCTGTTGTTCCTCCACTCCTGGGTAAAGTCATTGCCAGTGCTCACCGTGACAGAGTCTGTTGTTCCTCCACTCCCGGGTCGAGTCATTGCCAGTGCTCACCGTGACAGAGTCTGTCGTTCCTCCACTCCTGGGTCGAGTCATTGTCAGTGTTCACCGTGACAGAGTCTGTCGTTCCTCCACTCCCGGGTCGAGTCATTGCCAGTGCTCACCGTGACAGAGTCTGTTGTTCCTCCACTCCTGGGTAAAGTCATTGCCAGTACTCACCATGACAGAGTCTGTCGTTCCTCCACTCCTGGGTTGAGTCATTGCCAGTGCTCACCGTGACAGAGTCTGTCGTTCCTCCACTCCTGGGTCGAGTCATTGCCAGTGCTCACCGTGACAGAGTCTGTTGTTCCTCCACTCCCGGGTCGAGTCATTGCCAGTGCTCACCGTGACAGAGTCTGTCGTTCCTCCACTCCTGGGTCGAGTCATTGTCAGTGTTCACCGTGACAGAGTCTGTCGTTCCTCCACTCCCGGGTCGAGTCATTGCCAGTGCTCACCGTGACAGAGTCTGTTGTTCCTCCACTCCTGGGTAAAGTCATTGCCAGTACTCACCATGACAGAGTCTGTCGTTCCTCCACTCCTGGGTTGAGTCATTGCCAGTGCTCACCGTGACAGAGTCTGTCGTTCCTCCACTCCTGGGTCGAGTCATTGCCAGTGCTCACCGTGACAGTGTCTGTTGTTCCTCCACTCCTGGGTCGAGTCATTGCCAATGCTCACCGTGACAGAGTCTGTTGTTCCTCCACTCCTGGGTCGAGTCATTGCCAGTGCTCACCGTGACAGAGTCTGTCGTTCCTCCACTCCGGGGTAAAGTCATTGCCAGTGCTCACCGTGACAGAGTCTGTCGTTCCTCCACTCCTGGGTTGAGTCATTGCCAGTGCTCACCGTGACAGAGTCTGTCGTTCCTCCACTCCTGGGTCGAGTCATTGCCAGTGCTCACCGTGACAGAGTCTGTTGTTCCTCCACTCCTGGGTCGAGTCATTGCTAGTGCTCACCGTGACAGAGTCTGTCATTCCTCCACTCCGGGGTCAAGTCATTGCCAGTGCTCACCGTGACAGAGTCTGTTGTTCCTCCACTCCTGGGCCAAGTCATTGCCAGTGCTCACCGTGACAGAGTCTGTTGTTCCTCCACTCCTGGGTCGAGTCATTGTCAGTGTTCACCGTGACAGAGTCTGTCGTTCCTCCACTCCTGGGTTGAGTCATTGTCAGTGCTCACCGTGACAGAGTCTGTTGTTCCTCCACTCCTGGGTAAAGTCATTGCCAGTGCTCACCGTGACAGAGTCTGTTGTTCCTCCACTCCAGGGTAAAGTCATTGCCAGTGCTCACCGTGACAGAGTCTGTCGTTCCTCCACTCCTGGGTTGAGTCATTGCCAGTGCTCACCGAGACAGTGTCTGTCGTTCCTCCACTCCTGGGTCGAGTCATTGCCAGTGCTCACCGTGACAGAGTCTGTTGTTCCTCCACTCCTGGGTAAAGTCATTGCCAGTGCTCACCGTGACAGAGTCTGTCGTTCCTCCCCTCCTGGGTAAAGTCATTGCCAGTGCTCACCGTGACAGAGCCTGTCGTTCCTCCACTCCTGGCTCGAGTCATTGCCAGTGCTCACCGTGACAGAGGCTGTTGTTCCACCACTCCTGGGTCGAGACGTTGCCAGTGCTCACCGTGACAGAGTCTGTTGTTCCTCCACTCCGGGGTTGAGTCATTGTCAGTGTTCACCGCGACAGAGTCTGTCGATCCTCCACTCCCGGGTCGAGTTATTGTCAGTGCACACCGAGATAGAGTCTGTCGTTCCTCCACTCCGGCGTCGAGTCATTGTCAGTGCTCACCGTGACAGAGTCTGTCGTTCCTCCACTCCAGGGTCGAGTCATTGCCAGTGCTCACCGTGACAGAGTCTGTTGTTCCTCCACTCCTGGGTTGAGTCATTGCCAGTGCTCACGGTGACAGAGTCTGTTGTTCCTCCACTCCAGGGTAAAGTCATTGCCAGTGCTCACCGAGACAGAGTCTGTCGTTCCTACACTCCTGGGTAAAGTCATTGCCAGTGCTCACCGTGACAGAGTCTGTCGTTCCTCCACTCCTGGGTCGAGTCATTGCCAGTGCTCACTGTGACAGAGTCTGTCGTTCCTCCACTCCTGGGTCGAGTCATTGACAGTGCTCACCGTGACAGAGTCTGTTGTTCCTCCACTCCCTGGTCGAGTCATTGCCAGTACTCACCGTGACAGAGTCTGCCGTTCCTCCACTCCTGGGTCGAGTCATTGTCAGTGTTCACCGTGACAGAGTCTGTCGTTCCTACACTCCCGGGTCGAGTCATTGCCAGTGCTCACCGTGACAGAGTCTGTTGTTCCTCCACTCCTGGGTAAAGTCATTGCCAGTACTCACCATGACAGAGTCTGTCGTTCCTCCACTCCTGGGTTGAGTCATTGCCAGTGCTCACCGTGACAGAGTCTGTCGTTCCTCCACTCCTGGGTCGAGTCATTGCCAGTGCTCACCGTGACAGAGTCTGTTGTTCCTCCACTCCTGGGTAAAGTCATTGCCAGTGCTCACCGTGACAGAGTCTGTCGTTCCTCCACTCCGGGGTAAAGTCATTACCAGTGCTCACCGTGACAGAGTCTGTCGTTCCTCCACTCCTGGGTTGAGTCATTGCCAGTGCTCACCGAGACAGAGTCTATCGTTCCTCCACTCCTGGGTCGAGTCATTGCCAGTGCTCAACGTGACAGAGTCTGTCGTTCCTCCACTCCTGGGTCGAGTCATTGCCAGAGCTCACCGTGACAGAGTCTGTCGTTCCTCCACTCCTGGGTTGAGTCATTGCCAGTGCTCACCGTGACAGAGTCTGTCGTTCCTCCACTCCTGGGTCGAGTCATTGCCAGTGCTCACCGTGACAGGGTCTGTTGTTCCTCCACTCCTGGGTCGAGTCATTGCTAGTGCTCACCGAGACAGAGTCCGTCGTTCCTCCACTCCTGGGTCGATTCATTGTCAGAGTTCACCGTGACAGAGTCTGTCATTCCTCCACTCCTGGGTCGAGTCATTGCCAGTGCTCACTGTGACAGAGTCTGTCATTCCTCCACTCCTGGGTCGAGTCATTGCCAGTGCTCACTGTGACAGAGCCTGTCATACCTCCACTCCTGGGTCGAGTGATTGTCAGTGTTCACCGTGACAGAGTCTGTTGTTCCTCCACTCCTGGGTAAAGTCATTGCCAGTGCTCACCGTGACAGAGTCTGTCGTTCCTCCACTCCGGGGTAAAGTCATTGCCAGTGCTCACCGTGACAGAGTCTGTCGTTCCTCCACTCCTGGGTTGAATCATTGCCAGTGCTCACCGTGACAGAGTCTGTCGTTCCTCCACTCCTGGGTCGAGTCATTGCCAGTGCTCACCGTGACAGAGTCTGTCGTTCCTCCACTCCGGGGTAAAGTCATTGCCAGTGCTCACCGTGACAGAGTCTGTCGTTCCTCCACTCCTGGGTTGAGTCCTTGCCAGTGCTCACCGTGACAGAGTCTGTCGTTCCTCCACTCCTGGGTCGAGTCATTGCCAGTGCTCACCGAGACAGAGTCTGTCGTTCCTCCACTCCTGGGTCGAGTCATTGCCAGTGCTCACCGTGACAGAGTCTGTCGTTCCTCCACTCCTGGGTCGAGTCATTGCCAGAGCTCACCGTGACAGAGTCTGTCGTTCCTCCACTCCTGGGTTGAGTCATTGCCAGTGCTCACCGTGACAGAGTCTGTCGTTCCTCCACTCCTGGGTCGAGTCATTGCCAGTGCTCACCGTGACAGGGTCTGTTGTTCCTCCACTCCTGGGTCGAGTCATTGCTAGTGCTCACCGAGACAGAGTCCGTCGTTCCTCCACTCCTGGGTCGATTCATTGTCAGAGTTCACCGTGACAGAGTCTGTCATTCCTCCACTCCTGGGTCGAGTCATTGCCAGTGCTCACTGTGACAGAGTCTGTCATTCCTCCACTCCTGGGTCGAGTCATTGCCAGTGCTCACTGTGACAGAGCCTGTCATACCTCCACTCCTGGGTCGAGTCATTGTCAGTGTTCACCGTGACAGAGTCTGTTGTTCCTCCACTCCTGGGTAAAGTCATTGCCAGTGCTCACCGTGACAGAGTCTGTCGTTCCTCCACTCCGGGGTAAAGTCATTGCCAGTGCTCACCGTGACAGAGTCTGTCGTTCCTCCACTCCTGGGTTGAATCATTGCCAGTGCTCACCGTGACAGAGTCTGTCGTTCCTCCACTCCTGGGTCGAGTCATTGCCAGTGCTCACCGTGACAGAGTCTGTCGTTCCTCCACTCCTGGGTCGAGTCATTGCCAGTGCTCACCGTGACAGAGTCTGTCGTTCCTCCACTCCTGGGTTGAGTCATTGCCAGTGCTCACCGTGACAGAGTCTGTCGTTCCTCCACTCCTGGGTCGAGTCATTGCCAGTGCTCACCGTGACAGAGTCTGTCGTTCCTCCACTCCGGGGTAAAGTCATTGCCAGTGCTCACCGTGACAGAGTCTGTCGTTCCTCCACTCCTGGGTTGAATCATTGCCAGTGCTCACCGTGACAGAGTCTGTCGTTCCTCCACTCCTGGGTCGAGTCATTGCCAGTGCTCACCGTGACAGAGTCTGTCGTTCCTCCACTCCTGGGTCGAGTCATTGCCAGAGCTCACCGTGACAGAGTCTGTCGTTCCTCCACTCCTGGGTTGAGTCATTGCCAGTGCTCACCGTGACAGAGTCTGTCGTTCCTCCACTCCTGGGTCGAGTCATTGCTCATGCTCACCGTGACACAGTCTGTTGTTCCTCCACTCCTGGGTCGAGTCATTGCTAGTGCTCACCGAGACAGAGTCCGTCGTTCCTCCACTCCTGGGTCGATTCATTGTCAGTGTTCACCGTGACAGAGTCTGTCATTCCTCCACTCCTGGGTCGAGTCATTGCCAGTGTTCACCGTGACAGAGTCTGTTGTTCCTCCACTCCTGGGTCGATTCATTGTCAGTGTTCACCGTGACAGAGTCTGTCATTCCTCCACTCCTGGGTCGAGTCATTGCCAGTGCTCACCGTGACAGAGTCTGTTGTTCCTCCACTCCTGGGTCGAGTCATTGCCAGTGCTCACCGTGACAGAGTCTGTTCTTCCTCCACTCCTGGGTAAAGCCATTGCCAGTGCTCACCGTGACAGAGTCTGTCGTTCCTCCACTCCGGGGTAAAGTCATTGCCAGTGCTCACCGTGACAGAGTCTGTCGTTCCTCCACTCCTGGGTTGAATCATTGCCAGTGCTCACCGTGACAGAGTCTGTCGTTCCTCCACTCCTGGGTCGAGTCATTGCCAGTGCTCACCGTGACAGAGTCTGTCGTTCCTCCACTCCTGGGTCGAGTCATTGCCAGAGCTCACCGTGACAGAGTCTGTCGTTCCTCCACTCCTGGGTCGAGTCATTGCCAGTGCTCACCGTGACAGAGTCTGTCGTTCCTCCACTCCTGGGTCGAGTCATTGCCAATGCTCACCGTGACACAGTCTGTTGTTCCTCCACTCCTGGGTCGAGTCATTGCTAGTGCTCACCGAGACAGAGTCCGTCGTTCCTCCACTCCTGGGTCGATTCATTGTCAGTGTTCACCGTGACAGAGTCTGTCATTCCTCCACTCCTGGGTCGAGTCATTGCCAGTGCTCACCGTGACAGAGTCTGTTGTTCCTCCACTCCTGGGTCGAGTCATTGCCAGTGCTCACCGTGACAGAGTCTGTCGTTCCTCCACTCCGGGGTAAAGTCATTGCCAGTGCTCACCGTGACAGAGTCTGTCGTTCCTCCACTCCTGGGTTGAGTCATTGCCAGTGCACACCGTGACAGAGTCTGTCGTTCCTCCACTCCTGGGTCGAGTCATTGCCAGTGCTCACCGTGACAGAGTCTGTTGTTCCTCCACTCCTGGGTCGAGTCAGTGTCAGTGTTCACCGTGACAGAGTCTGTCGTTCCTCCACTCCTGGGTTGAGTCATTGTCAGTGCTCACCGTGACAGAGTCTGTTGTTCCTCCACTCCTGGGTAAAGTCATTGCCAGTGCTCACCGTGACAGAGTCTGTTGTTACTCCACTCCAGGGTAAAGTCATTGCCAGTGCTCACCGTGACAGAGTCTGTCGTTCCTCCACTCCTGGGTTGAGTCATTGCCAGTGCTCACCGAGACAGAGTCTGTCGTTCCTCCACTCCTGGGTTGAGTCATTGCAAGTGCTCACCGTGACAGAGTCTGTCGTTCCTCCACTCCTGGGTCGAGTCATTGCCAGTGCTCACCGTGACAGAGTCTGTTGTTCCTCCACTCCTGGGTAAAGTCATTGCCAGTGCTCACCGTGACAGAGTCTGTCGTTCCTCCACTCCTGGGTAAAGTCATTGCCAGTGCTCACCGTGACAGAGTCTGTCGTTCCTCCACTCCTGGGTCGAGTCATTGCCAGTCCTCACCGTGACAGAGGCTGTTGTTCCACCACTCCTGGGTCGAGTCGTTGCCAGTGCTCACCGTGACAGAGTCTGTTGTTCCTCCACTCCGGGGTTGAGTCATTGTCAGTGTTCACCGTGACAGAGTCTATCGTTCCTCCACTCCCGGGTCGAGTTATTGTCAGTGCACACCGAGACAGAGTCTGTCGTTCCTCCACTCCGGGGTCGAGTCATTGTCAGTGCTCACCGTGACAGAGTCTGTCGTTCCTCCACTCCTGGGTAAAGTCATTGCCAGTGCTCACCGTGACAGAGTCTGTCATTCGTCCACTCCTGGGTCGAGTCATTGCCAGTGCTCACCGAGACAGAGTCCGTCGTTCCTCCACTCCTGGGTTGATTCATTGTCAGTGTTCACCGTGACAGAGTCTGTCGTTCCTCCACTGCGGGGTAAAGTCATTGACAGTGCTCACCGTGACAGAGTCTGTCGTTCCTCCACTCCTGGGTCGAGTCATTGCCAGTGCTCACCGTGACAGAGTCTGTTGTTCCTCCACTCCTGGGTCGAGTCATTGCCAGTGCTCACCGTGACAGAGTCTGTTGTTCCTCCACTCCTGGGTAAAGTCATTGCCAGTGCTCACCGTGACAGAGTCTGTTGTTCCTCCACTCCTGGGTCGAGTCATTGCCAGTGCTCACCGTGACAGAGTCTGTCGTTCCTCCACTCCTGGGTCGAGTCATTGCCAGTGCTCACCGTGACAGAGTCTGTCATTCGTCCACTCCTGGGTCGAGTCATTGCCAGTGCTCACCGTGACAGAGTCTGTCGTTCCTCCACTCCGGGGTAAAGTCATTGCCAGTGCTCACCGTGACAGAGTCTGTCGTTCCTCCACTCCTGGGTCGAGTCATTGCCAGTGCTCACCGTGACAGAGTCTGTCGTTCCTCCACTCCTGGGTCGAGTCATTGCCAGTGCTCACCGTGACAGAGTCTGTCGTTCCTCCACTCCTGGGTCGAGTCATTGCTAGTGCTCACCGTGACAGAGTCTGTCATTCCTCCACTCCGGGGTCAAGTCATTGCCAGTGCTCACCGTGACAGAGTCTGTCGTTCCTCCACTCCTGGGCCAAGTCATTGCCAGTGCTCACCGTGATAGAGTCCGTTGTTCCTCCACTCCTGGGTCGAATCATTGCCAGTGCTCACCGTGACAGAGTCTGTTGTTCCTCCACTCCTGGGTCGAGTCATTGTCAGTGTTCACCGTGACAGAGTCTGTCGTTCCTCCACTCCTGGGTTGAGTCATTGTCAGTGCTCACCGTGACAGAGTCTGTTGTTCCTCCACTCCTGGGTAAAGTCATTGCCAGTGCTCACCGTGACAGAGTCTGTTGTTCCTCCACTCCAGGGTAAAGTCATTGCCAGTGCTCACCGTGACAGAGTCTGTCGTTCCTCCACTCCTGTGTTGAGTCATTGCCAGTGCTCACCGAGACAGAGTCTGTCGTTCCTCCACTCCTGGGTTGAGTCATTGCAAGTGCTCACCGTGACAGAGTCTGTCGTTCCTCCACTCCTGGGTCGAGTCATTGCCAGTGCTCACCGTGACAGAGTCTGTTGTTCCTCCACTCCTGGGTAAACTCATTGCCAGTGCTCACCGTGACAGAGTCTGTTGTTCCTCCACTCCTGGGTAAAGTCATTGCCAGTGCTCACCGTGACAGAGTCTGTTGTTCCTCCACTCCCGGGTCGAGTCATTGCCAGTGCTCACCGTGACAGAGTCTGTCGTTCCTCCACTCCTGGGTCGAGTCATTGCCAGTGCTCACCGTGACAGAGTTTGTTGTTCCTCCGCTCCTGGGTAAAGTCATTGCCAGTGCTCACCGTGACAGAGTCTGTCGTTCCTCCACTCCTGGGTCGAGTCATTGCCAGTGCTCACCGTGACAGAGGCTGTTGTTCCACCACTCCTGGATCGAGTCATTGCCAGTGCTCACCGTGACAGAGTCTGTTGTTCCTCCACTCCTGGGTTGAGTCATTGCCAGTGCTCACGGTGACAGAGTCTGTCGTTCCTCCACTCCTGGGTAAAGTCATTGCCAGTGCTCACCGTGACAGAGTCTGTCATTCGTCCACTCCTGGGTCGAGTCATTGCCAGTGCTCACCGAGACAGAGTCCGTCGTTCCTCCACTCCTGGGTTGATTCATTGTCAGTGTTCACCGTGACAGAGTCTGTCGTTCCTCCACTCCTGGGTCGAGTCATTGCCAGTGCTCACCGTGACAGAGTCTGTTGTTCCTCCACTGCTGGGTAAAGTCATTGCCAGTGCTCACCGTGACAGAGTCTGTCGTTCCTCCACTCCTGGGTAAAGTCATTGCCAGTGCTCACCGTGACAGAGTCTGTCGTTCCTCCACTCCTGGGTAAAGTCATTGCCAGTGCTCACCGTGACAGAGTCTGTCGTTCCTCCACTCCTGGGTCGAGTCATTGCCAGTGCTCACTGTGACAGAGTCTGTCGTTCCTCCACTCCTGGGTCGAGTCATTGCCAGTGCTCACCGTGACAGAGTCTGTTGTTCCTCCACTCCTGGGTAAAGTCATTGCCAGTGCTCACCGTGACAGAGTCTGTTGTTCCTCCACTCCTGGGTAAAGTCATTGCCAGTGCTCACCGTGACAGAGTCTGTTGTTCCTCCACTCCCGGGTCGAGTCATTGCCAGTGCTCACCGTGACAGAGTCTGTCGTTCCTCCACTCCTGGGTCGAGTCATTGTCAGTGTTCACCGTGACAGAGTCTGTCGTTCCTCCACTCCCGGGTCGAGTCATTGCCAGTGCTCACCGTGACAGAGTCTGTTGTTCCTCCACTCCTGGGTAAAGTCATTGCCAGTACTCACCATGACAGAGTCTGTCGTTCCTCCACTCCTGGGTTGAGTCATTGCCAGTGCTCACCGTGACAGAGTCTGTCGTTCCTCCACTCCTGGGTCGAGTCATTGCCAGTGCTCACCGTGACAGTGTCTGTTGTTCCTCCACTCCTGGGTCGAGTCATTGCCAGTGCTCACCGTGACAGAGTCTGTCGTTCCTCCACTCCGGGGTAAAGTCATTGCCAGTGCTCACCGTGACAGAGTCTGTCGTTCCTCCACTCCTGGGTTGAGTCATTGCCAGTGCTCACCGTGACAGAGTCTGTCGTTCCTCCACTCCTGGGTCGAGTCATTGCCAGTGCTCACCGTGACAGAGTCTGTTGTTCCTCCACTCCTGGGTCGAGTCATTGCTAGTGCTCACCGTGACAGAGTCAGTCATTCCTCCACTCCGGGGTCAAGTCATTGCCAGTGCTCACCGTGACAGAGTCTGTTGTTCCTCCACTCCTGGGCCAAGTCATTGCCAGTGCTCACCGTGACAGAGTCTGTTGTTCCTCCACTCCTGGGTCGAATCATTGCCAGTGCTCACCGTGACAGAATCTGTTGTTCCTCCACTCCTGGGTCGAGTCATTGTCAGTGTTCACCGTGACAGAGTCTGTCGTTCCTCCACTCCTGGGTTGAGTCATTGTCAGTGCTCACCGTGACAGAGTCTGTTGTTCCTCCACTCCTGGGTAAAGTCATTGCCAGTGCTCACCGTGACAGAGTCTGTTGTTCCTCCACTCCAGGGTAAAGTCATTGCCAGTGCTCACCGTGACAGAGTCTGTCGTTCCTCCACTCCTGGGTTGAGTCATTGCCAGTGCTCACCGTGACAGAGTCTGTTGTTCCTCCACTCCTGGGTCGAGTCATTGCCAGTGCTCACCGTGACAGAGTCTGTTGTTCCTCCACTCCTGGGTCGAGTCATTGCTAGTGCTCACCGTGACAGAGTCTGTCATTCCTCCACTCCGGGGTCAAGTCATTGCCAGTGCTCACCGTGACAGAGTCTGTTGTTCCTCCACTCCTGGGCCAAGTCATTGCCAGTGCTCACCGTGACAGAGTCTGTTGTTCCTCCAATCCTGGGTCGAATCATTGCCAGTGCTCACCGTGACAGAGTCTGTTGTTCCTCCACTCCTGGGTCGAGTCATTGTCAGTGTTCACCGTGACAGAGTCTGTCGTTCCTCCACTCCTGGGTTGAGTCATTGTCAGTGCTCACCGTGACAGAGTCTGTTGTTCCTCCACTCCTGGGTAAAGTCATTGCCAGTGCTCACCGTGACAGAGTCTGTTGTTCCTCCACTCCAGGGTAAAGTCATTGCCAGTGCTCACCGTGACAGAGTCTGTCGTTCCTCCACTCCTGGGTTGAGTCATTGCCAGTGCTCACCGAGACAGTGTCTGTCGTTCCTCCACTCCTGGGTCGAGTCATTGCCAGTGCTCACCGTGACAGAGTCTGTTGTTCCTCCACTCCTGGGTAAAGTCATTGCCAGTGCTCACCGTGACAGAGTCTGTCGTTCCTCCCCTCCTGGGTAAAGTCATTGCCAGTGCTCACCGTGACAGAGCCTGTCGTTCCTCCACTCCTGACTCGAGTCATTGCCAGTGCTCACCGTGACAGAGGCTGTTGTTCCACCACTCCTGGGTCGAGACGTTGCCAGTGCTCACCGTGACAGAGTCTGTTGTTCCTCCACTCCGGGGTTGAGTCATTGTCAGTGTTCACCGCGACAGAGTCTGTCGATCCTCCACTCCCGGGTCGAGTTATTGTCAGTGCACACCGAGATAGAGTCTGTCGTTCCTCCACTCCGGCGTCGAGTCATTGTCAGTGCTCACCGTGACAGAGTCTGTCGTTCCTCCACTCCAGGGTCGAGTCATTGCCAGTGCTCACCGTGACAGAGTCTGTTGTTCCTCCACTCCTGGGTTGAGTCATTGCCAGTGCTCACGGTGACAGAGTCTGTTGTTCCTCCACTCCAGGGTAAAGTCATTGCCAGTGCTCACCGAGACAGAGTCTGTCGTTCCTACACTCCTGGGTAAAGTCATTGCCAGTGCTCACCGTGACAGAGTCTGTCGTTCCTCCACTCCTGGGTCGAGTCATTGCCAGTGCTCACTGTGACAGAGTCTGTCGTTCCTCCACTCCTGGGTCGAGTCATTGCCAGTGCTCACCGTGACAGAGTCTGTTGTTCCTCCACTCCTGGGTAAAGTCATTGCCAGTGCTCACCGTGACAGAGTCCGTTGTTCCTCCACTCCTGGGTAAAGTCATTGCCAGTGCTCACCGTGACAGAGTCTGTTGTTCCTCCACTCCCTGGTCGAGTCATTGCCAGTACTCACCGTGACAGAGTCTGCCGTTCCTCCACTCCTGGGTCGAGTCATTGTCAGTGTTCACCGTGACAGAGTCTGTCGTTCCTACACTCCCGGGTCGAGTCATTGCCAGTGCTCACCGTGACAGAGTCTGTTGTTCCTCCACTCCTGGGTAAAGTCATTGCCAGTACTCACCATGACAGAGTCTGTCGTTCCTCCACTCCTGGGTTGAGTCATTGCCAGTGCTCACCGTGACAGAGTCTGTCGTTCCTCCACTCCTGGGTCGAGTCATTGCCAGTGCTCACCGTGACAGAGTCTGTTGTTCCTCCACTCCTGGGTAAAGTCATTGCCAGTGCTCACCGTGACAGAGTCTGTCGTTCCTCCACTCCGGGGTAAAGTCATTACCAGTGCTCACCGTGACAGAGTCTGTCGTTCCTCCACTCCTGGGTTGAGTCATTGCCAGTGCTCACCGAGACAGAGTCTATCGTTCCTCCACTCCTGGGTCGAGTCATTGCCAGTGCTCAACGTGACAGAGTCTGTCGTTCCTCCACTCCTGGGTCGAGTCATTGCCAGAGCTCACCGTGACAGAGTCTGTCGTTCCTCCACTCCTGGGTTGAGTCATTGCCAGTGCTCACCGTGACAGAGTCTGTCGTTCCTCCACTCCTGGGTCGAGTCATTGCCAGTGCTCACCGTGACAGGGTCTGTTGTTCCTCCACTCCTGGGTCGAGTCATTGCTAGTGCTCACCGAGACAGAGTCCGTCGTTCCTCCACTCCTGGGTCGATTCATTGTCAGAGTTCACCGTGACAGAGTCTGTCATTCCTCCACTCCTGGGTCGAGTCATTGCCAGTGCTCACTGTGACAGAGTCTGTCATTCCTCCACTCCTGGGTCGAGTCATTGCCAGTGCTCACTGTGACAGAGCCTGTCATACCTCCACTCCTGGGTCGAGTCATTGTCAGTGTTCACCGTGACAGAGTCTGTTGTTCCTCCACTCCTGGGTAAAGTCATTGCCAGTGCTCACCGTGACAGAGTCTGTCATTCTTACGTTCCAGGGTAAAGTCATTGCCAGTGCTCACCGTAACAGAGTCTGTCGTTCCTCCACTCCGGGATCGAGTCATTGCCAGTGCTCACCGTGACAGAGTCTGCCGTTCCTCCACTCCTGGGTCGAGTTTTTGCCTGTGCTCACCGTGGCAGAGTCTGTTGTTCCTCCACTCCTGGGTCGAGTCATTGCCAGTGCTCACCGTGACAGAGTCTGTTGTTCCTCCACTCCTGGGTCGAGTCATTGCCAGTGCTCACCGTGACAGAGTCTGTCGTTCCTCCACTCCGGGGTAAAGTCATTGCCAGTGCTCACCGTGACAGAGTCTGTCGTTCCTCCACTCCTGGGTTGAGTCATTGCCAGTGCTCACCGTGACAGAGTCTGTCGTTCCTCCACTCCTGGGTCGAGTCATTGCCAGTGCTCACCGTGACAGAGTCTGTTGTTCCTCCACTCCTGGGTCGAGTCATTGCCAGTGCTCACCGTGACAGAGTCTGTCGTTCCTCCACTCCGGGGTAAAGTCATTGCCAGTGCTCACCGTGACAGAGTCTGTCGTTCCTCCACTCCTGGGTTGAATCATTGCCAGTGCTCACCGTGACAGAGTCTGTCGTTCCTCCACTCCTGGGTCGAGTCATTGCCAGTGCTCACCGTGACAGAGTCTGTCGTTCCTCCACTCCTGGGTCGAGTCATTGCCAGAGCTCACCGTGACAGAGTCTGTCGTTCCTCCACTCCTGGGTTGAGTCATTGCCAGTGCTCACCGTGACAGAGTCTGTCGTTCCTCCACTCCTGGGTCGAGTCATTGCCAATGCTCACCGTGACACAGTCTGTTGTTCCTCCACTCCTGGGTCGAGTCATTGCTAGTGCTCACCGAGACAGAGTCCGTCGTTCCTCCACTCCTGGGTCGATTCATTGTCAGTGTTCACCGTGACAGAGTCTGTCATTCCTCCACTCCTGGGTCGAGTCATTGCCAGTGTTCACCGTGACAGAGTCTGTTGTTCCTCCACTCCTGGGTCGATTCATTGTCAGTGTTCACCGTGACAGAGTCTGTCATTCCTCCACTCCTGGGTCGAGTCATTGCTAGTGCTCACCGTGACAGAGTCTGTTGTTCCTCCACTCCTGGGTCGAGTCATTGCCAGTGCTCACCGTGACAGAGTCTGTTCTTCCTCCACTCCTGGGTAAAGCCATTGCCAGTGCTCACCGTGACAGAGTCTGTCGTTCCTCCACTCCGGGGTAAAGTCATTGCCAGTGCTCACCGTGACAGAGTCTGTCGTTCCTACACTCCTGGGTAAAGTCATTGCCAGTGCTCACCGTGACAGAGTCTGTCGTTCCTCCACTCCTGGGTCGAGTCATTGCCAGTGCTCACTGTGACAGAGTCTGTCGTTCCTCCACTCCTGGGTCGAGTCATTGCCAGTGCTCACCGTGACAGAGTCTGTTGTTCCTCCACTCCTGGGTAAAGTCATTGCCAGTGCTCACCGTGACAGAGTCTGTTGTTCCTCCACTCCTGGGTAAAGTCATTGCCAGTGCTCACCGTGACAGAGTCTGTTGTTCCTCCACTCCCTGGTCGAGTCATTGCCAGTACTCACCGTGACAGAGTCTGCCGTTCCTCCACTCCTGGGTCGAGTCATTGTCAGTGTTCACCGTGACAGAGTCTGTCGTTCCTACACTCCCGGGTCGAGTCATTGCCAGTGCTCACCGTGACAGAGTCTGTTGTTCCTCCACTCCTGGGTAAAGTCATTGCCAGTACTCACCATGACAGAGTCTGTCGTTCCTCCACTCCTGGGTTGAGTCATTGCCAGTGCTCACCGTGACAGAGTCTGTCGTTCCTCCACTCCTGGGTCGAGTCATTGCCAGTGCTCACCGTGACAGAGTCTGTTGTTCCTCCACTCCTGGGTAAAGTCATTGCCAGTGCTCACCGTGACAGAGTCTGTCGTTCCTCCACTCCGGGGTAAAGTCATTACCAGTGCTCACCGTGACAGAGTCTGTCGTTCCTCCACTCCTGGGTTGAGTCATTGCCAGTGCTCACCGAGACAGAGTCTGTCGTTCCTCCACTCCTGGGTCGAGTCATTGCCAGAGCTCACCGTGACAGAGTCTGTCGTTCCTCCACTCCTGGGTCGAGTCATTGCTAGTGCTCACCGTGACAGAGTCTGTCGTTCCTCCACTCCTGGGTTGAATCATTGCCAGTGCTCACCGTGACAGAGTCTGTCGTTCCTCCACTCCTGGGTCGAGTCATTGCCAGTGCTCACCGTGACAGAGTCTGTCGTTCCTCCACTCCTGGGTCGAGTCATTGCCAGAGCTCACCGTGACAGAGTCTGTCGTTCCTCCACTCCTGGGTTGAGTCATTGCCAGTGCTCACCGTGACAGAGTCTGTCGTTCCTCCACTCCTGGGTCGAGTCATTGCCAATGCTCACCGTGACACAGTCTGTTGTTCCTCCACTCCTGGGTCGAGTCATTGCTAGTGCTCACCGAGACAGAGTCCGTCGTTCCTCCACTCCTGGGTCGATTCATTGTCAGTGTTCACCGTGACAGAGTCTGTCATTCCTCCACTCCTGGGTCGAGTCATTGCCAGTGTTCACCGTGACAGAGTCTGTTGTTCCTCCACTCCTGGGTCGATTCATTGTCAGTGTTCACCGTGACAGAGTCTGTCATTCCTCCACTCCTGGGTCGAGTCATTGCCAGTGCTCACCGTGACAGAGTCTGTTGTTCCTCCACTCCTGGGTCGAGTCATTGCCAGTGCTCACCGTGACAGAGTCTGTTCTTCCTCCACTCCTGGGTAAAGCCATTGCCAGTGCTCACCGTGACAGAGTCTGTCGTTCCTCCACTCCGGGGTAAAGTCATTGCCAGTGCTCACCGTGACAGAGTCTGTCGTTCCTACACTCCTGGGTAAAGTCATTGCCAGTGCTCACCGTGACAGAGTCTGTCGTTCCTCCACTCCTGGGTCGAGTCATTGCCAGTGCTCACTGTGACAGAGTCTGTCGTTCCTCCACTCCTGGGTCGAGTCATTGCCAGTGCTCACCGTGACAGAGTCTGTTGTTCCTCCACTCCTGGGTAAAGTCATTGCCAGTGCTCACCGTGACAGAGTCTGTTGTTCCTCCACTCCTGGGTAAAGTCATTGCCAGTGCTCACCGTGACAGAGTCTGTTGTTCCTCCACTCCCTGGTCGAGTCATTGCCAGTACTCACCGTGACAGAGTCTGCCGTTCCTCCACTCCTGGGTCGAGTCATTGTCAGTGTTCACCGTGACAGAGTCTGTCGTTCCTACACTCCCGGGTCGAGTCATTGCCAGTGCTCACCGTGACAGAGTCTGTTGTTCCTCCACTCCTGGGTAAAGTCATTGCCAGTACTCACCATGACAGAGTCTGTCGTTCCTCCACTCCTGGGTTGAGTCATTGCCAGTGCTCACCGTGACAGAGTCTGTCGTTCCTCCACTCCTGGGTCGAGTCATTGCCAGTGCTCACCGTGACAGAGTCTGTTGTTCCTCCACTCCTGGGTAAAGTCATTGCCAGTGCTCACCGTGACAGAGTCTGTCGTTCCTCCACTCCGGGGTAAAGTCATTACCAGTGCTCACCGTGACAGAGTCTGTCGTTCCTCCACTCCTGGGTTGAGTCATTGCCAGTGCTCACCGAGACAGAGTCTATCGTTCCTCCACTCCTGGGTCGAGTCATTGCCAGTGCTCAACGTGACAGAGTCTGTCGTTCCTCCACTCCTGGGTCGAGTCATTGCCAGAGCTCACCGTGACAGAGTCTGTCGTTCCTCCACTCCTGGGTTGAGTCATTGCCAGTGCTCACCGTGACAGAGTCTGTCGTTCCTCCACTCCTGGGTCGAGTCATTGCCAGTGCTCACCGTGACAGGGTCTGTTGTTCCTCCACTCCTGGGTCGAGTCATTGCTAGTGCTCACCGAGACAGAGTCCGTCGTTCCTCCACTCCTGGGTCGATTCATTGTCAGAGTTCACCGTGACAGAGTCTGTCATTCCTCCACTCCTGGGTCGAGTCATTGCCAGTGCTCACTGTGACAGAGTCTGTCATTCCTCCACTCCTGGGTCGAGTCATTGCCAGTGCTCACTGTGACAGAGCCTGTCATACCTCCACTCCTGGGTCGAGTCATTGTCAGTGTTCACCGTGACAGAGTCTGTTGTTCCTCCACTCCTGGGTAAAGTCATTGCCAGTGCTCACCGTGACAGAGTCTGTCATTCTTACGTTCCAGGGTAAAGTCATTGCCAGTGCTCACCGTAACAGAGTCTGTCGTTCCTCCACTCCGGGATCGAGTCATTGCCAGTGCTCACCGTGACAGAGTCTGCCGTTCCTCCACTCCTGGGTCGAGTTTTTGCCTGTGCTCACCGTGGCAGAGTCTGTTGTTCCTCCACTCCTGGGTCGAGTCATTGCCAGTGCTCACCGTGACAGAGTCTGTCGTTCCTCCACTCCGGGGTAAAGTCATTGCCAGTGCTCACCGTGACAGAGTCTGTCGTTCCTCCACTCCTGGGTTGAGTCATTGCCAGTGCTCACCGTGACAGAGTCTGTCGTTCCTCCACTCCTGGGTCGAGTCATTGCCAGTGCTCACCGTGACAGAGTCTGTTGTTCCTCCACTCCTGGGTCGAGTCATTGCCAGTGCTCACCGTGACAGAGTCTGTCGTTCCTCCACTCCGGGGTAAAGTCATTGCCAGTGCTCACCGTGACAGAGTCTGTCGTTCCTCCACTCCTGGGTTGAATCATTGCCAGTGCTCACCGTGACAGAGTCTGTCGTTCCTCCACTCCTGGGTCGAGTCATTGCCAGTGCTCACCGTGACAGAGTCTGTCGTTCCTCCACTCCTGGGTCGAGTCATTGCCAGAGCTCACCGTGACAGAGTCTGTCGTTCCTCCACTCCTGGGTTGAGTCATTGCCAGTGCTCACCGTGACAGAGTCTGTCGTTCCTCCACTCCTGGGTCGAGTCATTGCCAATGCTCACCGTGACACAGTCTGTTGTTCCTCCACTCCTGGGTCGAGTCATTGCTAGTGCTCACCGAGACAGAGTCCGTCGTTCCTCCACTCCTGGGTCGATTCATTGTCAGTGTTCACCGTGACAGAGTCTGTCATTCCTCCACTCCTGGGTCGAGTCATTGCCAGTGTTCACCGTGACAGAGTCTGTTGTTCCTCCACTCCTGGGTCGATTCATTGTCAGTGTTCACCGTGACAGAGTCTGTCATTCCTCCACTCCTGGGTCGAGTCATTGCCAGTGCTCACCGTGACAGAGTCTGTTGTTCCTCCACTCCTGGGTCGAGTCATTGCCAGTGCTCACCGTGACAGAGTCTGTTCTTCCTCCACTCCTGGGTAAAGCCATTGCCAGTGCTCACCGTGACAGAGTCTGTCGTTCCTCCACTCCGGGGTAAAGTCATTGCCAGTGCTCACCGTGACAGAGTCTGTCGTTCCTCCACTCCTGGGTTGAATCATTGCCAGTGCTCACCGTGACAGAGTCTGTCGTTCCTCCACTCCTGGGTCGAGTCATTGCCAGTGCTCACCGTGACAGAGTCTGTCGTTCCTCCACTCCTGGGTCGAGTCATTGCCAGAGCTCACCGTGACAGAGTCTGTCGTTCCTCCACTCCTGGGTCGAGTCATTGCCAGTGCTCACCGTGACAGAGTCTGTCGTTCCTCCACTCCTGGGTCGAGTCATTGCCAATGCTCACCGTGACACAGTCTGTTGTTCCTCCACTCCTGGGTCGAGTCATTGCTAGTGCTCACCGAGACAGAGTCCGTCGTTCCTCCACTCCTGGGTCGATTCATTGTCAGTGTTCACCGTGACAGAGTCTGTCATTCCTCCACTCCTGGGTCGAGTCATTGCCAGTGCTCACCGTGACAGAGTCTGTTGTTCCTCCACTCCTGGGTCGAGTCATTGCCAGTGCTCACCGTGACAGAGTCTGTCGTTCCTCCACTCCGGGGTAAAGTCATTGCCAGTGCTCACCGTGACAGAGTCTGTCGTTCCTCCACTCCTGGGTTGAGTCATTGCCAGTGCACACCGTGACAGAGTCTGTCGTTCCTCCACTCCTGGGTCGAGTCATTGCCAGTGCTCACCGTGACAGAGTCTGTTGTTCCTCCACTCCTGGGTCGAGTCAGTGTCAGTGTTCACCGTGACAGAGTCTGTCGTTCCTCCACTCCTGGGTTGAGTCATTGTCAGTGCTCACCGTGACAGAGTCTGTTGTTCCTCCACTCCTGGGTAAAGTCATTGCCAGTGCTCACCGTGACAGAGTCTGTTGTTACTCCACTCCAGGGTAAAGTCATTGCCAGTGCTCACCGTGACAGAGTCTGTCGTTCCTCCACTCCTGGGTTGAGTCATTGCCAGTGCTCACCGAGACAGAGTCTGTCGTTCCTCCACTCCTGGGTTGAGTCATTGCAAGTGCTCACCGTGACAGAGTCTGTCGTTCCTCCACTCCTGGGTCGAGTCATTGCCAGTGCTCACCGTGACAGAGTCTGTTGTTCCTCCACTCCTGGGTAAAGTCATTGCCAGTGCTCACCGTGACAGAGTCTGTCGTTCCTCCACTCCTGGGTAAAGTCATTGCCAGTGCTCACCGTGACAGAGTCTGTCGTTCCTCCACTCCTGGGTCGAGTCATTGCCAGTCCTCACCGTGACAGAGGCTGTTGTTCCACCACTCCTGGGTCGAGTCGTTGCCAGTGCTCACCGTGACAGAGTCTGTTGTTCCTCCACTCCGGGGTTGAGTCATTGTCAGTGTTCACCGTGACAGAGTCTATCGTTCCTCCACTCCCGGGTCGAGTTATTGTCAGTGCACACCGAGACAGAGTCTGTCGTTTCTCCACTCCGGGGTCGAGTCATTGTCAGTGCTCACCGTGACAGAGTCTGTCGTTCCTCCACTCCTGGGTAAAGTCATTGCCAGTGCTCACCGTGACAGAGTCTGTCATTCGTCCACTCCTGGGTCGAGTCATTGCCAGTGCTCACCGAGACAGAGTCCGTCGTTCCTCCACTCCTGGGTTGATTCATTGTCAGTGTTCACCGTGACAGAGTCTGTCGTTCCTCCACTGCGGGGTAAAGTCATTGACAGTGCTCACCGTGACAGAGTCTGTCGTTCCTCCACTCCTGGGTCGAGTCATTGCCAGTGCTCACCGTGACAGAGTCTGTTGTTCCTCCACTCCTGGGTCGAGTCATTGCCAGTGCTCACCGTGACAGAGTCTGTTGTTCCTCCACTCCTGGGTAAAGTCATTGCCAGTGCTCACCGTGACAGAGTCTGTTGTTCCTCCACTCCTGGGTCGAGTCATTGCCAGTGCTCACCGTGACAGAGTCTGTCGTTCCTCCACTCCTGGGTCGAGTCATTGCCAGTGCTCACCGTGACAGAGTCTGTCATTCGTCCACTCCTGGGTCGAGTCATTGCCAGTGCTCACCGTGACAGAGTCTGTCGTTCCTCCACTCCGGGGTAAAGTCATTGCCAGTGCTCACCGTGACAGAGTCTGTCGTTCCTCCACTCCTGGGTCGAGTCATTGCCAGTGCTCACCGTGACAGAGTCTGTCGTTCCTCCACTCCTGGGTCGAGTCATTGCCAGTGCTCACCGTGACAGAGTCTGTCGTTCCTCCACTCCTGGGTCGAGTCATTGCTAGTGCTCACCGTGACAGAGTCTGTCATTCCTCCACTCCGGGGTCAAGTCATTGCCAGTGCTCACCGTGACAGAGTCTGTCGTTCCTCCACTCCTGGGCCAAGTCATTGCCAGTGCTCACCGTGATAGAGTCCGTTGTTCCTCCACTCCTGGGTCGAATCATTGCCAGTGCTCACCGTGACAGAGTCTGTTGTTCCTCCACTCCTGGGTCGAGTCATTGTCAGTGTTCACCGTGACAGAGTCTGTCGTTCCTCCACTCCTGGGTTGAGTCATTGTCAGTGCTCACCGTGACAGAGTCTGTTGTTCCTCCACTCCTGGGTAAAGTCATTGCCAGTGCTCACCGTGACAGAGTCTGTTGTTCCTCCACTCCAGGGTAAAGTCATTGCCAGTGCTCACCGTGACAGAGTCTGTCGTTCCTCCACTCCTGGGTTGAGTCATTGCCAGTGCTCACCGAGACAGAGTCTGTCGTTCCTCCACTCCTGGGTTGAGTCATTGCAAGTGCTCACCGTGACAGAGTCTGTCGTTCCTCCACTCCTGGGTCGAGTCATTGCCAGTGCTCACCGTGACAGAGTCTGTTGTTCCTCCACTCCTGGGTAAACTCATTGCCAGTGCTCACCGTGACAGAGTCTGTTGTTCCTCCACTCCTGGGTAAAGTCATTGCCAGTGCTCACCGTGACAGAGTCTGTTGTTCCTCCACTCCCGGGTCGAGTCATTGCCAGTGCTCACCGTGACAGAGTCTGTCGTTCCTCCACTCCTGGGTCGAGTCATTGCCAGTGCTCACCGTGACAGAGTTTGTTGTTCCTCCGCTCCTGGGTAAAGTCATTGCCAGTGCTCACCGTGACAGAGTCTGTCGTTCCTCCACTCCTGGGTCGAGTCATTGCCAGTGCTCACCGAGACAGAGGCTGTTGTTCCACCACTCCTGGATCGAGTCATTGCCAGTGCTCACCGTGACAGAGTCTGTTGTTCCTCCACTCCTGGGTTGAGTCATTGCCAGTGCTCACGGTGACAGAGTCTGTCGTTCCTCCACTCCTGGGTAAAGTCATTGCCAGTGCTCACCGTGACAGAGTCTGTCATTCGTCCACTCCTGGGTCGAGTCATTGCCAGTGCTCACCGAGACAGAGTCCGTCGTTCCTCCACTCCTGGGTTGATTCATTGTCAGTGTTCACCGTGACAGAGTCTGTCGTTCCTCCACTCCTGGGTCGAGTCATTGCCAGTGCTCACCGTGACAGAGTCTGTTGTTCCTCCACTGCTGGGTAAAGTCATTGCCAGTGCTCACCGTGACAGAGTCTGTCGTTCCTCCACTCCTGGGTAAAGTCATTGCCAGTGCTCACCGTGACAGAGTCTGTCGTTCCTCCACTCCTGGGTAAAGTCATTGCCAGTGCTCACCGTGACAGAGTCTGTCGTTCCTCCACTCCTGGGTCGAGTCATTGCCAGTGCTCACTGTGACAGAGTCTGTCGTTCCTCCACTCCTGGGTCGAGTCATTGCCAGTGCTCACCGTGACAGAGTCTGTTGTTCCTCCACTCCTGGGTAAAGTCATTGCCAGTGCTCACCGTGACAGAGTCTGTTGTTCCTCCACTCCTGGGTAAAGTCATTGCCAGTGCTCACCGTGACAGAGTCTGTTGTTCCTCCACTCCCGGGTCGAGTCATTGCCAGTGCTCACCGTGACAGAGTCTGTCGTTCCTCCACTCCTGGGTTGAGTCATTGTCAGTGTTCACCGTGACAGAGTCTGTCGTTCCTCCACTCCCGGGTCGAGTCATTGCCAGTGCTCACCGTGACAGAGTCTGTTGTTCCTCCACTCCTGGGTAAAGTCATTGCCAGTACTCACCATGACAGAGTCTGTCGTTCCTCCACTCCTGGGTTGAGTCATTGCCAGTGCTCACCGTGACAGAGTCTGTCGTTCCTCCACTCCTGGGTCGAGTCATTGCCAGTGCTCACCGTGACAGTGTCTGTTGTTCCTCCACTCCTGGGTCGAGTCATTGCCAGTGCTCACCGTGACAGAGTCTGTCGTTCCTCCACTCCGGGGTAAAGTCATTGCCAGTGCTCACCGTGACAGAGTCTGTCGTTCCTCCACTCCTGGGTTGAGTCATTGCCAGTGCTCACCGTGACAGAGTCTGTCGTTCCTCCACTCCTGGGTCGAGTCATTGCCAGTGCTCACCGTGACAGAGTCTGTTGTTCCTCCACTCCTGGGTCGAGTCATTGCTAGTGCTCACCGTGACAGAGTCAGTCATTCCTCCACTCCGGGGTCAAGTCATTGCCAGTGCTCACCGTGACAGAGTCTGTTGTTCCTCCACTCCTGGGCCAAGTCATTGCCAGTGCTCACCGTGACAGAGTCTGTTGTTCCTCCACTCCTGGGTCGAATCATTGCCAGTGCTCACCGTGACAGAGTCTGTTGTTCCTCCACTCCTGGGTCGAGTCATTGTCAGTGTTCACCGTGACAGAGTCTGTCGTTCCTCCACTCCTGGGTTGAGTCATTGTCAGTGCTCACCGTGACAGAGTCTGTTGTTCCTCCACTCCTGGGTAAAGTCATTGCCAGTGCTCACCGTGACAGAGTCTGTTGTTCCTCCACTCCAGGGTAAAGTCATTGCCAGTGCTCACCGTGACAGAGTCTGTCGTTCCTCCACTCCTGGGTTGAGTCATTGCCAGTGCTCACCGAGACAGAGTCTGTCGTTCCTCCACTCCTGGGTGGAGTCATTGCAAGTGCTCACCGTGACAGAGTCTGTCGTTCCTCCACTCCTGGGTCGAGTCATTGCCAGTGCTCACCGTGACAGAGTCTGTCGTTCCTCCACTCCTGGGTAAAGTCATTGCCAGTGCTCACCGTGACAGAGTCTGTTGTTCCTCCACTCCTGGGTAAAGTCATTGCCAGTGCTCACCGTGACAGAGTCTGTCGTTCCTCCACTCCTGGCTCGAGTCATTGCCAGTGCTCACCGTGACAGAGGCTGTTGTTCCACCACTCCTGGGTCGAGTCGTTGCCAGTGCTCACCGTGACAGAGTCTGTTGTTCCTCCACTCCGGGGTTGAGTCATTGTCAGTGTTCACCGAGACAGAGTCTGTCGTTCCTCCACTCCGGGGTCGAGTCATTGTCAGTGCTCACCGTGACAGAGTCTGTCGTTCCTCCACTCCAGGGTCGAGTCATTGCCAGTGCTCACCGTGACAGAGTCTGTTGTTCCTCCACTCCTGGGTTGAGTCATTGCCAGTGCTCACGGTGACAGAGTCTGTTGTTCCTCCACTCCAGGGTAAAGTCATTGCCAGTGCTCACCGAGACAGAGTCTGTCGTTCCTACACTCCTGGGTAAAGTCATTGCCAGTGCTCACCGTGACAGAGTCTGTCATTCGTCCACTCCTGGGTCGAGTCATTGCCAGTGCTCACCGTGACAGAGTCTGTTGTTCCTCCACTCCTGGGTCGAGTCATTGCTAGTGCTCACCGAGACAGAGTCCGTCGTTCCTCCACTCCTGGGTCGATTCATTGTCAGTGTTCACCGTGACAGAGTCTGTTGTTCCTCCACTCCTGGGTCGAGTCATTGCCAGTGCTCACCGTGACAGAGTCTGTTGTTCCTCCACTCCTGGGTCGAGTCATTGCCAGTGCTCACCGTGACAGAGTCTGTCGTTCCTCCACTCCTGGGTCGAGTCATTGCCAATGCTCACCGTGACACAGTCTGTTGTTCCTCCTCTCCTGGGTCGAGTCATTGCTAGTGCTCACCGTGACAGAGTCTGTCGTTCCTACACTCCTGGGTTGAATCATTGCCAGTGCTCACCGTGACAGAGTCTGTCGTTCCTCCACTCCTGGGTCGAGTCATTGCCAGTGCTCACCGTGACAGAGTCTGTCATTCCTCCACTCCTGGGTCGAGTCATTGCCAGAGCTCACCGTGACAGAGTCTGTTGTTCCTCCACTCCTGGGTCGAGTCATTGCTAGTGCTCACCGAGACAGAGTCCGTCGTTCCTCCACTCCTGGGTCGATTCATTGTCGGTGTTCACCGTGACAGAGTCTGTCATTCCTCCACTCCTGGGTCGAGTCATTGCCAGTGCTCACTGTGACAGAGTCTGTCATTCCTCCACTCCTGGGTCGAGTCATTGCCAGTGCTCACTGTGACAGAGCCTGTCATACCTCCACTCCTGGGTCGAGTCATTGTCAGTGTTCACCGTGACAGAGTCTGTTGTTCCTCCACTCCTGGGTAAAGTCATTGCCAGTGCTCACCGTGACAGAGTCTGTCATTCTTACGTTCCAGGGTAAAGTCATTGCCAGTGCTCACCGTGACAGAGTCTGTCGTTCCTCCACTCCGGGATCGAGTCATGGCCAGTGCTCACCGTGACAGAGTCTGCCATTCCTCCACTCCTGGATCGAGTTTTTGCCTGTGCTCACCGTGGCAGAGTCTGTCGTTCCTCCACTCCTGGGTCAAGTCATTGCCAGTGCTCACCGTGACAGAGTCTGTCGTTCCTCCACTCCTGGGTCGAGTCATTGCCAGTGCTCACCGTGACAGAGTCTGTTGTTCCTCCACTCCTGGGTAAAGTCATTGCCAGTGCTCACCGTGACAGAGTCTGTCGTTCCTCCACTCCTGGGTCAAGTCATTGCCAGTGCTCACCGTGACAGAGTCTGTCGTTCCTCCACTCCTGGGTCGAGTCATTGCCAGTGCTCACCGTGACAGAGTCTGTTGTTCCTCCACTCCTGGGTAAAGTCATTGCCAGTGCTCACCGTGACAGAGTCTGTCGTTCCTCCACTCCGGGGTAAAGTCATTGCCAGTGCTCACCGTGACAGAGTCTGTCGTTCCTACACTCCTGGGTTGAATCATTGCCAGTGCTCACCGTGACAGAGTCTGTCGTTCCTCCACTCCTGGGTCGAGTCATTGCCAGTGCTCACCGTGACAGAGTCTGTCGTTCCTCCACTCCTGGGTCGAGTCATTGCCAGAGCTCACCGTGACAGAGTCTGTCGTTCCTCTACTCCTGGGTTGAGTCATTGCCAGTGCTCACCGTGACAGAGTCTGTCGTTCCTCCACTCCTGGGTCGAGTCATTGCCAGTGCTCACCGTGACAGAGTCTGTTGTTCCTCCACTCCTGGGTAAAGTCATTGCCAGTGCTCACCGTGACAGAGTCTGTCGTTCCTCCACTCCGGGGTAAAGTCATTACCAGTGCTCACCGTGACAGAGTCTGTCGTTCCTCCACTCCTGGGTTGAGTCATTGCCAGTGCTCACCGAGACAGAGTCTGTCGTTCCTCCACTCCTGGGTCGAGTCATTGCCAGTGCTCACCGTGACAGAGTCTGTCGTTCCTCCACTCCTGGGTCGAGTCATTGCCAGAGCTCACCGTGACAGAGTCTGTCGTTCCTCCACTCCTGGGTTGAGTCATTGCCAGTGCTCACCGTGACAGAGTCTGTCGTTCCTCCACTCCTGGGTCGAGTCATTGCCAGTGCTCACCGTGACAGAGTCTGTTGTTCCTCCACTCCTGGGTCGAGTCATTGCTAGTGCTCACCGAGACAGAGTCCGTCGTTCCTCCACTCCTGGGTCGATTCATTGTCAGTGTTCACCGTGACAGAGTCTGTCATTCCTCCACTCCTGGGTCGAGTCATTGCCAGTGCTCACTGTGACAGAGTCTGTCATTCCTCCACTCCTGGGTCGAGTCATTGCCAGTGCTCACTGTGACAGAGCCTAACATACCTCCACTCCTGGGTCGAGTCATTGTCAGTGTTCACCGTGACAGAGTCTGTTGTTCCTCCACTCCTGGGTAAAGTCATTGCCAGTGCTCACCGTGACAGAGTCTGTCATTCTTACGTTCCAGGGTAAAGTCATTGCCAGTGCTCACCGTGACAGAGTCTGTCGTTCCTCCACTCCGGGATCGAGTCATGGCCAGTGCTCACCGTGACAGAGTCTGCCATTCCTCCACTCCTGGATCGAGTTTTTGCCTGTGCTCACCGTGGCAGAGTCTGTTGTTCCTCCACTCCTGGGTCGAGTCATTGCCAGTGCTCACCGTGACAGAGTCTGTTGTTCCTCCACTCCTGGGTCGAGTCATTGCCAGTGCTCACCGTGACAGAGTCTGTCGTTCCTCCACTCCGGGGTAAAGTCATTGCCAGTGCTCACCGTGACAGAGTCTGTCGTTCCTCCACTCCTGGGTCAAGTCATTGCCAGTGCTCACCGTGACAGAGTCTGTCGTTCCTCCACTCCTGGGTCGAGTCATTGCCAGTGCTCACCGTGACAGAGTCTGTTGTTCCTCCACTCCTGGGTAAAGTCATTGCCAGTGCTCACCGTGACAGAGTCTGTCGTTCCTCCACTCCGGGGTAAAGTCATTGCCAGTGCTCACCGTGACAGAGTCTGTCGTTCCTACACTCCTGGGTTGAATCATTGCCAGTGCTCACCGTGACAGAGTCTGTCGTTCCTCCACTCCTGGGTCGAGTCATTGCCAGTGCTCACCGTGACAGAGTCTGTCATTCCTCCACTCCTGGGTCGAGTCATTGCCAGAGCTCACCGTGACAGAGTCTGTTGTTCCTCCACTCCTGGGTCGAGTCATTGCTAGTGCTCACCGAGACAGAGTCCGTCGTTCCTCCACTCCTGGGTCGATTCATTGTCAGTGTTCACCGTGACAGAGTTTGTCATTCCTCCACTACTGGGTCTAGTCATTGCCAGTGCTCACTGTGACAGAGTCTGTCATTCCTCCACTCCTGGGTCGAGTCATTGCCAGTGCTCACTGTGACAGAGCCTGTCATACCTCCACTCCTGGGTCGAGTCATTGTCAGTGTTCACCGTGACAGAGTCTGTTGTTCCTCCACTCCTGGGTAAAGTCATTGCCAGTGCTCACCGTGACAGAGTCTGTCATTCTTACGTTCCAGGGTAAAGTCATTGCCAGTGCTCACCGTGACAGAGTCTGTCGTTCCTCCACTCCGGGATCGAGTCATGGCCAGTGCTCACCGTGACAGAGTCTGCCATTCCTCCACTCCTGGATCGAGTTTTTGCCTGTGCTCACCGTGGCAGAGTCTGTTGTTCCTCCACTCCTGGGTCGAGTCATTGCCAGTGCTCACCGTGACAGAGTCTGTTGTTCCTCCACTCCTGGGTCGAGTCATTGCCAGTGCTCACCGTGACAGAGTCTGTCGTTCCTCCACTCCGGGGTAAAGTCATTGCCAGTGTTCACCGTGACAGAGTCTGTCGTTCCTCCACTCCTGGGTCAAGTCATTTCCAGTGCTCACCGTGACAGAGTCTGTCGTTCCTCCACTCCTGGGTCGAGTCATTGCCAGTGCTCACCGTGACAGAGTCTGTTGTTCCTCCACTCCTGGGTAAAGTCATTGCCAGTGCTCACCGTGACAGAGTCTGTCGTTCCTCCACTCCGGGGTACAGTCATTGCCAGTGCTCACCGTGACAGAGTCTGTCGTTCCTACACTCCTGGGTTGAATCATTGCCAGTGCTCACCGTGACAGAGTCTGTCGTTCCTCCACTCCTGGGTCGAGTCTTTGCCAGTGCTCACCGTGACAGAGTCTGTCGTTCCTCCACTCCTGGGTCGAGTCATTGCCAGAGCTCACCGTCACAGAGTCTGTCGTTCCTCCACTCCTGGGTTGAGTCATTGCCAGTGCTCACCGTGACAGAGTCTGTCGTTCCTCCACTCCTGGGTCGAGTCATTGCCAATGCTCACCGTGACACAATCTGTTGTTCCTCCTCTCCTGGGTCGAGTCATTGCTAGTGCTCACCGAGACAGAGTCCGTCGTTCCTCCACTCCTGGGTCGATTCATTGTCAGTAATCACCGTGACAGAGTCTGTCATTCCTCCACTCCTGGGTCGAGTCATTGCCAGTGCTCACCGTGACAGAGTCTGTTGTTCCTCCACTCCTGGGTCGAGTCATTGCCAGTGCTCACCGTGACAGAGTCTGTCGTTCCTCCACTCCGGGGTAAAGTCATTGCCAGTGCTCACCGTGACAGAGTCTGTCGTTCCTCCACTCCTGGGTTGAGTCATTGCCAGTGCTCACCGTGACAGAGTCTGTCGTTCCTCCACTCCTGGGTCGAGTCATTGCCAGTGCTCACCGTGACAGAGTCTGTTGTTCCTCCACTCCTGGGTCGAGTCAGTATCAGTGTTCACCGTGACAGAGTCTGTTGTTCCTCCACTCCAGGGTAAAGTCATTGCCAGTGCTCACCGTGACAGAGTCTGTCGTTCCTCCACTCCTGGGTTGAGTCATTGCCAGTGCTCACCGAGACAGAGTCTGTCGTTCCTCCACTCCTGGGTTGAGTCATTGCAAGTGCTCACCGTGACAGAGTCTGTCGTTCCTCCACTCCTGGGTCGAGTCATTGCCAGTGCTCACCGTGACAGAGTCTGTTGTTCCTCCACTCCGGGGTAAAGTCATTGCCAGTTCTCACCGTGACAGAGTCTGTTGTTCCTCCACTCCTGGGTAAAGTCATTGCCAGTGCTCACCGTGACAGAGTCTGTTGTTCCTCCACTCCCGGGTCGAGTCATTGCCAGTGCTCACCGTGACAGAGTCTGTCGTTCCTCCACTCCTGGGTCGAGTCATTGTCAGTGTTCACCGTGACAGAGTCTGTCGTTCCTACACTCCCGGGTCGAGTCATTGCCAGTGCTCACCGTGACAGAGTCTGTTGTTCCTCCACTCCTGGGTAAAGTCATTGCCAGTACTCACCATGACAGAGTCTGTCGTTCCTCCACTCCTGGGTTGAGTCATTGCCAGTGCTCACCGTGACAGAGTCTGTCGTTCCTCCACTCCTGGGTCGAGTCATTGCCAGTGCTCACCGTGACAGAGTCTGTTGTTCCTCCACTCCTGGGTAAAGTCATTGCCAGTGCTCACCGTGACAGAGTCTGTCGTTCCTCCACTCCGGGGTAAAGTCATTACCAGTGCTCACCGTGACAGAGTCTGTCGTTCCTCCACTCCTGGGTTGAGTCATTGCCAGTGCTCACCGAGACAGAGTCTGTCGTTCCTCCACTCCTGGGTTGAGTCATTGCCAGTGCTCACCGTGACAGAGTCTGTCGTTCCTCCACTCCTGGGTCGAGTCATTGCCAGAGCTCACCGTGACAGAGTCTGTCGTTCCTCCACTCCTGGGTTGAGTCATTGCCAGTGCTCACCGTGACAGAGTCTGTCGTTCCTCCACTCCTGGGTCGAGTCATTGCCAGTGCTCACCGTGACAGAGTCTGTTGTTCCTCCACTCCTGGGTCGAGTCATTGCTAGTGCTCACCGAGACAGAGTCCGTCGTTCCTCCACTCCTGGGTCGATTCATTGTCAGTGTTCACCGTGACAGAGTCTGTCATTCCTCCACTCCTGGGTCGAGTCATTGCCAGTGCTCACTGTGACAGAGTCTGTCATTCCTCCACTCCTGGGTCGAGTCATTGCCAGTGCTCACTGTGACAGAGCCTGTCATACCTCCACTCCTGGGTCGAGTCATTGTCAGTGTTCACCGTGACAGAGTCTGTTGTTCCTCCACTCCTGGGTAAAGTCATTGCCAGTGCTCACCGTGACAGAGTCTGTCATTCTTACGTTCCAGGGTAAAGTCATTGCCAGTGCTCACCGTGACAGAGTCTGTCGTTCCTCCACTCCGGGATCGAGTCATGGCCAGTGCTCACCGTGACAGAGTCTGCCATCCCTCCACTCCTGGATCGAGTTTTTGCCTGTGCTCACCGTGGCAGAGACTGTTGTTCCTCCACTCCTGGGTCGAGTCATTGCCAGTGCTCACAGTGACAGAGTCTGTTGTTCCTCCACTCCTGGGTCGAGTCATTGCCAGTGCTCACCGTGACAGAGTCTGTCGTTCCTCCACTCCGGGGTAAAGTCATTGCCAGTGCTCACCGTGACAGAGTCTGTCGTTCGTCCACTCCTGGGTCAAGTCATTGCCAGTGCTCACCGTGACAGAGTCTGTCGTTCCACCACTCCTGGGTCGAGTCATTGCCAGTGCTCACCGTGACAGAGACTGTTGTTCCTCCACTCCTGGGTAAAGTCATTGCCAGTGCTCACCGTGACAGAGTCTGTCGTTCCTCCACTCCGGGGTAAAGTCATTGCCAGTGCTCACCGTGACAGAGTCTGTCGTTCCTACACTCCTGGGTTGAATCATTGCCAGTGCTCACCGTGACAGAGTCTGTCGTTCCTCCACTCCTGGGTCGAGTCATTGCCAGTGCTCACCGTGACAGAGTCTGTCGTTCCTCCACTCCTGGGTCGAGTCATTGCCAGAGCTCACCGTGACAGAGTCTGTTGTTCCTCCACTCCTGGGTCGAGTCATTGCTAGTTCTCACCGAGACAGAGTCCGTCGTTCCTCCACTCCTGGGTCGATTCATTGTCAGTGTTCACCGTGACAGAGTCTGTCATTCCTCCACTCCTGGGTCGAGTCATTGCCAGTGCTCACTGTGACAGAGTCTGTCATTCCTCCACTCCTGGGTCGAGTCATTGCCAGTGCTCACTGTGACAGAGCCTGTCATACCTCCACTCCTGGGTCGAGTCATTGTCAGTGTTCACCGTGACAGAGTCTGTTGTTCCTCCACTCCTGGGTAAAGTCATTGCCAGTGCTCACCGTGACAGAGTCTGTCGTTCCTCCACTCCGGGATCGAGTCATGGCCAGTGCTCACCGTGACAGAGTCTGCCATTCCTCCACTCCTGGATCGAGTTTTTGCCTGTGCTCACCGTGGCAGAGTCTGTTGTTCCTCCACTCCTGGGTCGAGTCATTGCCAGTGCTCACCGTGACAGAGTCTGTTGTTCCTCCACTCCTGGGTCGAGTCATTGCCAGTGCTCACCGTGACAGAGTCTGTCGTTCCTCCACTCCGGGGTAAAGTCATTGCCAGTGCTCACCGTGACAGAGTCTGTCGTTCCTCCACTCCTGGGTCAAGTCATTGCCAGTGCTCACCGTGACAGAGTCTGTCGTTCCTCCACTCCTGGGTCGAGTCATTGCCAGTGCTCACCGTGACAGAGTCTGTTGTTCCTCCACTCCTAGGTAAAGTCATTGCCAGTGCTCACCGTGACAGAGTCTGTCGTTCCTCCACTCCGGGGTAAAGTCATTGCCAGTGCTCACCGTGACAGAGTCTGTCGTTCCTACACTCCTGGGTTGAATCATTGCCAGTGCTCACCGTGACAGAGTATGTCGTTCCTCCACTCCTGGGTCGAGTCATTGCCAGTGCTCACCGTGACAGAGTCTGTCGTTCCTCCACTCCTTGGTCAAGTCATTGCCAGAGCTCACCGTGACAGAGTCTGTCGTTCCTCCACTCCTGGGTCGAGTCATTGCCAATGCTCACCGTGACACAGTCTGTTGTTCCTCCTCTCCTGGGTCGAGTCATTGCTAGTGCTCACCGAGACAGAGTCCGTCGTTCCTCCACTCCTGGGTCGATTCATCGTCAGTGATCACCGTGACAGAGTCTGTCATTCCTCCACTCCTGGGTCGAGTCATTGCCAGTGCTCACCGTGACAGAGTCTGTTGTTCCTCCACTCCTGGGTCGAGTCATTGCCAGTGCTCACCGTGACAGAGTCTGTCGTTCCTCCACTCCGGGGTAAAGTCATTGCCAGTGCTCACCGTGACAGAGTCTGTCGTTCCTCCACTCCTGGGTTGAGTCATTGCCAGTGCTCACCGTGACAGAGTCTGTCGTTCCTCCACTCCTGGGTCGAGTCATTGCCAGTGCTCACCGTGACAGAGTCTGTTGTTCCTCCACTCCTGGGTCGAGTCAGTGTCAGTGTTCACCGTGACAGAGTCTGTAGTTCCTCCACTCCAGGGTAAAGTCATTGCCAGTGCTCACCGTGACAGAGTCTGTCGTTCCTCCACTCCTGGGTTGAGTCATTGCCAGTGCTCACCGAGACAGAGTCTGTCGTTCCTCCACTCCTGGGTTGAGTCATTGCAAGTGCTCACCGTGACAGAGTCTGTCGTTCCTCCACTCCTGGGTCGAGTCATTGCCAGTGCTCACCGTGACAGAGTCTGTTGTTCCTCCACTCCTGGGTAAAGTAATTGCCAGTGCTCACCGTGACAGAGTCTGTCGTTCCTCCACTCCTGGGTAAAGTCATTGCCAGTGCTCACCGTGACAGAGTCTGTCGTTCCTCCACTCCTGGGTCGAGTCATTGCCAGTGCTCATCGTGACAGAGGGTGTTGTTCCACCACTCCTGGGTCGAGTCGTTGCCAGTGCTCACTGTGACAGAGTCTGTTGTTCCTCCACTCCGGGGTTGAGTCATTGTCAGTGTTCACCGTGACAGAGTCTATCGTTCCTCCACTCCCGGGTCGAGTTATTGTCAGTGCACACCGAGACAGAGTCTGTCGTTCCTCCACTCCGGGGTGGAGTCATTGTCAGTGCTCACCGTGACAGAGTCTGTCGTTCCTCCACTCCAGGGTCGAGTCATTGCCAGTGCTCACCGTGACAGTGTCTGTTGTTCCTCCACTCCTGGGTCGAGTCATTGCCAGTGCTCACCGTGACAGAGTCTGTTGTTCCTCCACTCCTGGGTCGAGTCATTGCTAGTGCTCACCGAGACAGAGTCCGTCGTTCCTCCACTCCTGGGTCGATTCATTGTCAGTGCTCACCGTGTCAGAGTCTGTCGTTCCTACACTCCTGGGTTGAATCATTGCCAGTGCTCACCGTGACAGAGTATGTCGTTCCTCCACTCCTGGGTCGAGTCATTGCCAGTGCTCACCGTGACAGAGTCTGTCGTTCCTCCACTCCTTGGTCGAGTCATTGCCAGAGCTCACCGTGACAGAGTCTGTCGTTCCTCCACTCCTGGGTTGAGTCATTGCCAGTGCTCACCGTGACAGAGTCTGTCGTTCCTCCACTCCTGGGTCGAGTCATTGCCAATGCTCACCGTGACACAGTCTGTTGTTCCTCCTCTCCTGGGTCGAGTCATTGCTAGTGCTCACCGAGACAGAGTCCGTCGTTCCTCCACTCCTGGGTCGATTCATCGTCAGTGATCACCGTGACAGAGTCTGTCATTCCTCCACTCCTGGGTCGAGTCATTGCCAGTGCTCACCGTGACAGAGTCTGTTGTTCCTCCACTCCTGGGTCGAGTCATTGCCAGTGCTCACCGTGACAGAGTCTGTCGTTCCTCCACTCCGGGGTAAAGTCATTGCCAGTGCTCACCGTGACAGAGTCTGTCGTTCCTCCACTCCTGGGTTGAGTCATTGCCAGTGCTCACCGTGACAGAGTCTGTCGTTCCTCCACTCCTGGGTCGAGTCATTGCCAGTGCTCACCGTGACAGAGTCTGTTGTTCCTCCACTCCTGGGTCGAGTCAGTGTCAGTGTTCACCGTGACAGAGTCTGTTGTTCCTCCACTCCAGGGTAAAGTCATTGCCAGTGCTCACCGTGACAGAGTCTGTCGTTCCTCCACTCCTGGGTTGAGTCATTGCCAGTGCTCACCGAGACAGAGTCTGTCGTTCCTCCACTCCTGGGTTGAGTCATTGCAAGTGCTCACCGTGACAGAGTCTGTCGTTCCTCCACTCCTGGGTCGAGTCATTGCCAGTGCTCACCGTGACAGAGTCTGTTGTTCCTCCACTCCTGGGTAAAGTAATTGCCAGTGCTCACCGTGACAGAGTCTGTCGTTCCTCCACTCCTGGGTAAAGTCATTGCCAGTGCTCACCGTGACAGAGTCTGTCGTTCCTCCACTCCTGGGTCGAGTCATTGCCAGTGCTCATCGTGACAGAGGGTGTTGTTCCACCACTCCTGGGTCGAGTCGTTGCCAGTGCTCACCGTGACAGAGTCTGTTGTACCTCCACTCCGGGGTTGAGTCATTGTCAGTGTTCACCGTGACAGAGTCTATCGTTCCTCCACTCCCGGGTCGAGTTATTGTCAGTGCACACCGAGACAGAGTCTGTCGTTCCTCCACTCCGGGGTGGAGTCATTGTCAGTGCTCACCGTGACAGAGTCTGTCGTTCCTCCACTCCAGGGTCGAGTCATTGCCAGTGCTCACCGTGACAGTGTCTGTTGTTCCTCCACTCCTGGGTCGAGTCATTGCCAGTGCTCACCGTGACAGAGTCTGTTGTTCCTCCACTCCTGGGTCGAGTCATTGCTAGTGCTCACCGAGAGAGAGTCCGTCGTTCCTCCACTCCTGGGTCGATTCATTGTCAGTGTTCACCGTGACAGAGTCTGTCATTCCTCCACTCCTGGGTCGAGTCATTGCCAGTGCTCACTGTGACAGAGTCTGTCATTCCTCCACTCCTGGGTCGAGTCATTGCCAGTGCTCACTGTGACAGAGCCTGTCATACCTCCACTCCTGGGTCGAGTCATTGTCAGTGTTCACCGTGACAGAGTCTGTTGTTCCTCCACTCCTGGGTAAAGTCATTGCCAGTGCTCACCGTGACAGAGTCTGTCATTCTTACGTTCCAGGGTAAAGTCATTGCCAGTGCTCACCGTGACAGAGTCTGTTGTTCCTCCACTCCTGGGTCGAGTCATTGCCAGTGCGCACCGTGACAGAGTCTGTCGTTCCTCCACTACGGGGTAAAGTCATTGCCAGTGCTCACCGTGACAGAGTCTGTCGTTCCTCCTCTCCTGTGTTGAGTCATTGCCAGTGCTCACCGTGACAGAGTCTGTAGTTCCTCCACTCCTGGGTCGAGTCATTGCCAGTGCTCACCGTGACAGACTCTGTTGTTCCTCCACTCCTGGGTCGAGTCATTGCTAGTGCTCACCGTGACAGAGTCTGTCATTCCTCCACTCCGGGGTCAAGTCATTGCCAGTGCTCACCGTGACAGAGTCTGTTTTTCCTCCACTCCTGGGCCAAGTCATTGCCAGTGCTCACCGTGACAGAGTCTGTTGTTCCTCCACTCCTGGGTCGTGTCATTGCCAGTGCTCACCGTGACAGAGTCTGTTGTTCCTCCACTCCTGGGTCGAGTCATTGTCAGTGTTCACCGTGACAGAGTCTGTTGTTCCTCCACTCCTGGGTCGAGTCATTGCCAGTGCTCACCGTGACAGAGTCTGTCGTTCCTCCACTCCGGGGTAAAGTCATTGCCAGTGCTCACCGTGACAGAGTCTGTCGTTCCTCCACTCCTGGGTTGAGTCATTGCCAGTGCTCACCGTGACAGAGTCTGTCGTTCCTCCACTCCTGGGTCGAGTCATTGCCAGTGCTCACCGTGACAGACTCTGTTGTTCCTCCACTCCTGGGTCGAGTCATTGCTAGTGCTCACCGTGACAGAGTCTGTCATTCCTCCACTCCGGGGTCAAGTCATTGCCAGTGCTCACCGTGACAGAGTCTGTTGTTCCTCCACTCCTGGGCCAAGTCATTGCCAGTGCTCACCGTGACAGAGTCTGTCATTCCTCCACTACTGGGTCGAGTCATTGCCAGTGCTCACTGTGACAGAGTCTGTCATTCCTCCACTCCTGGGTCGAGTCATTGCCAGTGCTCACTGTGACAGAGCCTGTCATACCTCCACTCCTGGGTGGAGTCATTGTCAGTGTTCACCGTGACAGAGTCTGTTGTTCCTCCACTCCTGGGTAAAGTCATTGCCAGTGCTCACCGTGACAGAGTCTGTCATTCTTACGTTCCAGGGTAAAGTCATTGCCAGTGCTCACCGTGACAGAGTCTGTCGTTCCTCCACTCCTGGGTAAAGTCATTGCCAGTGCTCACCGTGACAGAGTCTGTCGTTCCTCCACTCCTGGGTCGAGTCATTGCCAGTGCTCACCGTGACAGAGTCTGTTGTTCCTCCACTCCTGGGTCGAGTCATTGTCAGTGTTCACCGTGACAGAGTCTGTCGTTCCTCCACTCCTGGGTTGAGTCATTGTCAGTGCTCACCGTGACAGAGTCTGTTGTTCCTCCACTCCTGGGTCGAGTCATTGCCAGTGCTCACCGTGACAGACTCTGTTGTTCCTCCACTCCTGGGTCGAGTCATTGCTAGTGCTCACCGTGACAGAGTCTGTCATTCCTCCACTCCGGGGTCAAGTCATTGCCAGTGCTCACCGTGACAGAGTCTGTTGTTCCTCCACTCCTGGGCCAAGTCATTGCCAGTGCTCACCGTGACAGAGTCTGTTGTTCCTCCACTACTGGGTCGAGTCATTGCCAGTGCTCACCGTGACAGAGTCTGTTGTTCCTCCACTCCTGGGTAAAGTCATTGCCAGTGCTCACCATGACAGAGTCTGTCGTTCCTCCACTCCGGGGTAAAGTCATTGCCAGTGCTCACCGTGACAGAGTCTGTCGTTCCTCCACTCCTGGGTTGAGTCATTGCCAGTGCTCACCGTGACAGAGTCTGTCGTTCCTCCACTCCTGGGTCGAGTCATTGCCAGTGCTCACCGTGACAGAGTCTGTCGTTCCTCCACTCCTGGGTCGAGTCATTGCCAGAGCTCACCGTGACAGAGTCTGCCGTTCCTCCACTCCTGGGTTGAGTCATTGCCAGTGCTCACCGTGACAGAGTCTGTCGTTCCTCCACTCCTGGGTCGAGTCATTGCCAGTGCTCACCGTGACAGAGTCTGTTGTTCCTCCACTCCTGCGTCGAATCATTGCTAGTGCTCACCGAGACAGAGTCCGTCGTTCCTCCACTCCTGGGTCGATTCATTGTCAGTGTTTACCGTGACAGAGTCTGTCATTCCTCCACTACTGGGTCGAGTCATTGCCAGTGCTCACTGTGACAGAGTCTGTCATTCCTCCACTCCTTGGTCGAGTCATTGCCAGTGCTCACTGTGACAGAGTCTGTCATACCTCCACTCCTGGGTGGAGTCATTGTCAGTGTTCACCGTGACAGAGTCTGTTATTCCTCCACTCCTGGGTAAAGTCATTGCCAGTGCTCACCGTGACAGAGTCTGTCATTCTTACGTTCCAGGGTAAAGTCATTGCCAGTGCTCACCGTGACAGAGTCTGTCGTTCCTCCACTCCTGGGTAAAGTCATTGCCAGTGCTCACCGTGACAGAGTCTGTCGTTCCTCCACTCCTGGGTCGAGTCATTGCCAGTGCTCACCGTGACAGAGGCTGTTGTTCCACCACTCCTGGGTCGAGTCGTTGCCAGTGCTCACCGTGACAGAGTCTGTTGTTCCTCCACTCCGGGGTTGAGTCATTGTCAGTGTTCACCGTGACAGAGTCTATCGTTCCTCCACTCCCGGGTCGAGTTATTGTCAGTGCACACCGAGACAGAGTCTGTCGTTCCTCCACTCCGGGGTCGAGTCATTGTCAGTGCTCACCGTGACAGAGTCTGTCGTTCCTCCACTCCAGGGTCGAGTCATTGCCAGTGCTCACCGTGACAGAGTCTGTTGTTCCTCCACTCCTGGGTCGAGTCATTGCCAGTGCTCACCGTGACAGAGTCTGATGTTCCTCCACTCCTGGGTCGAGTCATTGCTAGTGCTCACCGAGACAGAGTCCGTCGTTCCTCCACTCCTGGGTCGATTCATTGTCAGTGTTCACCGTGACAGAGTCTGTCATTCCTCCACTCCTGGGTCGAGTCATTGCCAGTGCTCACTGTGACAGAGTCTGTCGTTCCTCCACTGCTGGGTTGAGTCATTGTCAGTGCTCACCGTGACAGAGTCTGCCATTCCTCCACTCCTGGGTCGAGTCATTGCCAGTGCTCACCGTGACAGAGTCTGTTGTTCCTCCACTCCTGGGTCGAGTCATTGCCAGTGCTCACCGTGACAGAGTCTGTCGTTCCTCCACTCCGGGGTAAAGTCATTGCCAGTGCTCACCGTGACAGAGTCTGTCGTTCCTCCACTCCTGGGTTGAGTCATTGCCAGTGCTCACCGTGACAGAGTCTGTCGTTCCTCCACTCCTGGGTCGAGTCATTGCCAGTGCTCACCGTGACAGACTCTGTTGTTCCTCCACTCCTGGGTCGAGTCATTGCTAGTGCTCACCGTGACAGAGTCTGTCATTCCTCCACTCCGGGGTCAAGTCATTGCCAGTGCTCACCGTGACAGAGTCTGTTGTTCCTCCACTCCTGGGCCAAGTCATTGCCAGTGCTCACCGTGACAGAGTCTGTTGTTCCTCCACTCCTGGGTCGAGTCATTGCCAGTGCTCACCGTGACAGAGTCTGTCGTTCCTCCACTCCTGGGTCGAGTCATTCCCAGTGCTCACCGTGACAGAGTCTGTTGTTCCTCCACTCCTGGGTAAAGTCATTGCCAGTGCTCACCGTGACAGATTCTGTCGTTCCTCCACTCCTGGGTAAAGTCATTGCCAGTGCTGACCGTGACAGAGTCTGTCGTTCCTCCTCTCCTGGGTAAAGTCATTGCCAGTGCTCACCGTGACAGAGTCTGTCGTTCCTCCACTCCTGGGTCGAGTCATTGCCAGTGCTCACCGTGACAGAGTCTGTCGTTCCTCCACTCCTGGGTCGAGTCATTGCCAGTGCTCACCGTGACAGAGTCTGTCGTTCCTCCACTCCTGGGTCGAGTCATTGTCAGTGTTCACCGTGACAGAGTCTGTCGTTCCTCCACTCCCGGGTCGTGTCATTGCCAGTGCTCACCGTGACAGAGTCTGTTGTTCCTCCACTCCTGGGTAAAGTCATTGCCAGTGCTCACCATGACAGAGTCTGTCGTTCCTCCACTGCTGGGTTGAGTCATTGCCAGTGCTCACCGTGACAGAGTCTGCCATTCCTCCACTCCTGGGTCGAGTCATTGCCAGTGCTCACCGTGACAGAGTCTGTTGTTCCTCCACTCCTGGGTCGGGTCATTGCCAGTGCTCACCGTGACAGAGTCTGTCGTTCCTCCACTCCGGGGTACAGTCATTGCCAGTGCTCACCGTGACAGAGTCTGTCGTTCCTCCACTCCTGGGTTGAGTCATTGCCAGTGCTCACCGTGACAGAGTCTGTCGTTCCTCCACTCCTGGGTCGAGTCATTGCCAGTGCTCACCGTGACAGACTCTGTTGTTCCTCCACTCCTGGGTCGAGTCATTGCTAGTGCTCACCGTGACAGAGTCTGTCATTCCTCCACTCCGGGGTCAAGTCATTGCCAGTGCTCACCGTGACAGAGTCTGTTGTTCCTCCACTCCTGGGCCAAGTCATTGCCAGTGCTCACCGTGACAGAGTCTGTTGTTCCTCCACTCCTGGGTCGAGTCATTGCCAGTGCTCACCGTGACAGAGTCTGTTGTTCCTCCACTCCTGGGTCGAGTCATTGTCAGTGTTCACCGTGACAGAGTCTGTCGTTCCTCCACTCCTGGGTTGAGTCATTGTCAGTGCTCACCGTGACAGAGTCTGTTGTTCCTCCACTCCTGGGTAAAGTCATTGCCAGTGCTCACCGTGACAGAGTCTGTTGTTCCTCCACTCCAGGGTAAAGTCATTGCCAGTGCTCACCGTGACAGAGTCTGTCGTTCCTCCACTCCTGGGTTGAGTCATTGCCAGTGCTCACCGAGACAGAGTCTGTCATTCCTCCACTCCTGGGTTGAGTCATTGCAAGTGCTCACCGTGACAGAGTCTGTCGTTCCTCCACTCCTGGGTCGAGTCATTGCCAGTGCTCACCGTGACAGACTCTGTTGTTCCTCCACTCCTGGGTAAAGTCATTGCCAGTGCTCACCGTGATAGAGTCTGTCGTTCCTCCACTCCTGGGTCGAGTCATTGCCAGTGCTCACCGTGACAGTGTTTGTTGTTCCTCCGCTCCTGGGTAAAGTCATTGCCAGTGCTCACCGTGACAGAGTCTGTCGTTCCTCCACTCCTGGGTCGAGTCATTGCCAGTGCTCACCGTGACAGAGGCTGTTGTTCCTCCACTCCGGGGTTGAGTCATTGTCAGTGTTCACCGTGACAGAGTCTGTCGTTCCTCCACTCCCGGGTCGAGTTATTGTCAGTGCACACCGAGACAGAGTCTGTCGTTCCTCCACTCCGGGGTCGAGTCATTGTCAGTGCTCACCGTGACAGAGTCTGTCGTTCCTCCACTCCAGGGTCGAGTCATTGCCAGTGCTCACCGTGACAGAGTCTGTTGTTCCTCCACTCCTGGGTTGAGTCATTGGCACTGCTCACGGTGACAGAGTCTGTTGTTCCTCCACTCCAGGGTAAAGTCATTGCCAGTGCTCACCGAGACAGAGTCTGTCGTTCCTCCACTCCTGGGTAAAGTCATTGCCAGTGCTCACCGTGACAGAGTCTGTCATTCGTCCACTCCTGGGTCGAGTCATTGCCAGTGCTCACCGAGACAGAGTCCGTCGTTCCTCCACTCCTGGGTTGATTCATTGTCAGTGTTCACCGTGACAGAGTCTGTCGTTCCTCCACTCCTGGGTCGAGTCATTGCCAGTGCTCACCGTGACAGAGTCTGTTGTTCCTCCACTCCTGGGTAAAGTCATTGCCAGTGCTCACCGTGACAGATTCTGTCGTTCCTCCACTCCTGGGTAAAGTCATTGCCAGTGCTGACCGTGACAGAGTCTGTCGTTCCTCCTCTCCTGGGTAAAGTCATTGCCAGTGCTCACCGTGACAGAGTCTGTCGTTCCTCCACTCCTGGGTCGAGTCATTGCCAGTGCTCACCGTGACAGAGTCTGTCGTTCCTCCACTCCTGGGTCGAGTCATTGCCAGTGCTCACCGTGACAGAGTCTGTCGTTCCTCCACTCCTGGGTCGAGTCATTGTCAGTGTTCACCGTGACAGAGTCTGTCGTTCCTCCACTCCCGGGTCGAGTCATTGCCAGTGCTCACCGTGACAGAGTCTGTTGTTCCTCCACTCCTGGGTAAAGTCATTGCCAGTGCTCACCATGACAGAGTCTGTCGTTCCTCCACTGCTGGGTTGAGTCATTGCCAGTGCTCACCGTGACAGAGTCTGTCGTTCCTCCACTCCTGGGTAAAGTCATTGCCAGTGCTCACCGTGACAGAGTCTGTCGTTCCTCCACTCCTGGGTAAAGTCATTGCCAGTGCTCACCGTGACAGAGTCTGTCGTTCCTCCACTCCTGGGTAAAGTCATTGCCAGTGCTCACCGTGACAGAGTCTGTCGTTCCTCCACTCCTGGGTCGAGTCATTGCCAGTGCTCACCGTGACAGTGTTTGTTGTTCCTCCGCTCCTGGGTTAAGTCATTGCCAGTGCTCACCGTGACAGAGTCTGTCGTTCCTCCACTCCTGGGTTGAGTCATTGTCAGTGCTCACCGTGACAGAGTCTGTCGTTCCTCCACTCCTGGGTCGAGTCATTGCCAGTGCTCACTGTGACAGAGTCTGTCATTCCTCCACTCCTGGGTCGAGTCATTGTCAGTGTTCACCGTGACAGAGTCTGTCGTTCCTCCACTCCTGGGTCGAGTCATTGCCAGTGCTCACCGTGACAGAGTCTGTTGTTCCTCCACTCCTGGGTCGAGTCATTGCCAGTGCTCACCGTGACAGAGTCTGATGTTCCTCCACTCCTGGGTCGAGTCATTGCTAGTGCTCACCGAGACAGAGTCCGTCATTCCTCCACTCCTGGGTCGAGTCATTGCCAGTGCTCACTGTGACAGAGTCTGTCGTTCCTCCACTCCTGGGTCGAGTCATTGCCAGTGCTCACTGTGACAGAGCCTGTCATACCTCCACTCCTGGGTCGAGTCATTGTCAGTGTTCACCGTGACAGAGTCTGTTGTTCCTCCACTCCTGGGTAAAGTCATTGCCAGTGCTCACCGTGACAGAGTCTGTCATTCTTACGTTCCAGGGTAAAGTCATTGCCAGTGCTCACCGTGACAGAGTCTGTCGTTCCTCCACTCCGGGATCGAGTCATTGCCAGTGCTCACCATGACAGAGTCTGCCATTCCTCCACTCCTGGGTCGAGTCATTGCCAGTGCTCACCGTGACAGAGTCTGTTGTTCCTCCACTCCTGGGTCGAGTCATTGCCAGTGCTCACCGTGACAGAGTCTGTCGTTCCTCCACTCCGGGGTAAAGTCATTGCCAGTGCTCACCGTGACAGAGTCTGTCGTTCCTCCACTCCTGGGTTGAGTCATTGCCAGTGCTCACCGTGACAGAGTCTGTAGTTCCTCCACTCCTGGGTCGAGTCATTGCCAGTGCTCACCGTGACAGACTCTGTTGCTCATCCACTCCTGGGTCGAGTCATTGCTAGTGCTCACCGTGACAGAGTCTGTCATTCCTCCACTCCGGGGTCAAGTCATTGCCAGTGCTCACCGTGACAGAGTCTGTTGTTCCTCCACTCCTGGGCCAAGTCATTGCCAGTGCTCACCGTGACAGAGTCTGTTGTTCCTCCACTCCTGGGTCGAGTCATTGCCAGTGCTCACCGTGACAGAGTCTGTTGTTCCTCCACTCCTGGGTCGAGTCATTGTCAGTGTTCACCGTGACAGAGTCTGTTGTTCCTCCACTCCTGGGTCGAGTCATTGCCAGTGCTCACCGTGACAGAGTCTGTCGTTCCTCCACTCCGGGGTAAAGTCATTGCCAGTGCTCACCGTGACAGAGTCTGTCGTTCCTCCACTTCTGGGTTGAGTCATTGCCAGTGCTCACCGTGACAGAGTCTGTCGTTCCTCCACTCCTGGGTCGACTCATTGCCAGTGCTCACCGTGACAGACTCTGTTGTTCCTCCACTCCTGGGTCGAGTCATTGCTAGTGCTCACCGTGACAGAGTCTGTCATTCCTCCACTCCGGGGTCAAGTCATTGCCAGTGCTCACCGTGACAGAGTCTGTTGTTCCTCCACTCCTGGGCCAAGTCATTGCCAGTGCTCACCGTGACAGAGTCTGTTGTTCCTCCACTCCTGGGTCGAGTCATTGCCAGTGCTCACCGTGACAGAGTCTGTTGTTCCTCCACTCCTGGGTAAAGTCATTGCCAGTGCTCACCATGACAGAGTCTGTCGTTCCTCCACTCCGGGGTAAAGTCATTGCCAGTGCTCACCGTGACAGAGTCTGTCGTTCCTCCACTCCTGGGTTGAGTCATTGCCAGTGCTCACCGTGACAGAGTCTGTCGTTCCTCCACTCCTGGGTCGAGTCATTGCCAGTGCTCACCGTGACAGAGTCTGTCGTTCCTTCACTCCTGGGTCGAGTCATTGCCAGAGCTCACCGTGACAGAGTCTGTCGTTCCTCCACTCCTGGGTTGAGTCATTGCCAGTGCTCACCGTGACAGAGTCTGTCGTTCCTCCACTCCTGGGTCGAGTCATTGCCAGTGCTCACCGTGACAGACTCTGTTGTTCCTCCACTCCTGCGTCGAATCATTGCTAGTGCTCACCGAGACAGAGTCCGTCGTTCCTCCACTCCTGGGTCGATTCATTGTCAGTGTTCACCGTGACAGAGTCTGTCATTCCTCCACTACTGGGTCGAGTCATTGCCAGTGCTCACTGTGACAGAGTCTGTCATTCCTCCACTCCTGGGTCGAGTCATTGCCAGTGCTCACTGTGACAGAGCCTGTCATACCTCCACTCCTGGGTGGAGTCATTGTCAGTGTTCACCGTGACAGAGTCTGTTGTTCCTCCACTCCTGGGTAAAGTCATTGCCAGTGCTCACCGTGACAGAGTCTGTCATTCTTACGTTCCAGGGTAAAGTCATTGCCAGTGCTCACCGTGACAGAGTCTGTCGTTCCTCAACTCCTGGGTAAAGTCATTGCCAGTGCTCACCGTGACAGAGTCTGTCGTTCCTCCACTCCTGGGTCGAGTCATTGCCAGTGCTCACCGTGACAGAGGCTGTTGTTCCACCACTCCTGGGTCGAGTCGTTGCCAGTGCTCACCGTGACAGAGTCTGTTGTTCCTCCACTCCGGGGTTGAGTCATTGTCAGTGTTCACCGTGACAGAGTCTATCGTTCCTCCACTCCCGGGTCGAGTTATTGTCAGTGCACACCGAGACAGAGTCTGTCGTTCCTCCACTCCGGGTTCGAGTCATTGTCAGTGCTCACCGTGACAGAGTCTGTCGTTCCTCCACTCCAGGGTCGAGTCATTGCCAGTGCTCACCGTGACAGAGTCTGTTGTTCCTCCACTCCTGGGTCGAGTCATTGCCAGTGCTCACCGTGACAGAGTCTGATGTTCCTCCACTCCTGGGTCGAGTCATTGCTAGTGCTCACCGAGACAGAGTCCGTCGTTCCTCCACTCCTGGGTCGATTCATTGTCAGTGTTCACCGTGACAGAGTCTGTCATTCCTCCACTCCTGGGTCGAGACATTGCCAGTGCTCACTGTGACAGAGTCTGTCATTCCTCCACTCCTGGGTCGAGTCATTGCCAGTGCTCACTGTGACAGAGCCTGTCATACCTCCACTCCTGGGTCGAGTCATTGTCAGTGTTCACCGTGACAGAGTCTGTTGTTCCTCCACTCCTGGGTCGAGTCATTGCCAGTGCTCACCGTGACAGAGTCTGTTGTTCCTCCACTCCTGCGTCGAATCATTGCTAGTGCTCACCGAGACAGAGTCCGTCGTTCCTCCACTCCTGGGTCGATTCATTGTCAGTGTTCACCGTGACAGAGTCTGTCATTCCTCCACTACTGGGTCGAGTCATTGCCAGTGCTCACTGTGACAGAGTCTGTCATTCCTCCACTCCTGGGTCGAGTCATTGCCAGTGCTCACTGTGACAGAGCCTGTCATACCTCCACTCCTGGGTGGAGTCATTGTCAGTGTTCACCGTGACAGAGTCTGTTGTTCCTCCACTCCTGGGTAAAGTCATTGCCAGTGCTCACCGTGACAGAGTCTGTCATTCTTACGTTCCAGGGTAAAGTCATTGCCAGTGCTCACCGTGACAGAGTCTGTCGTTCCTCAACTCCTGGGTAAAGTCATTGCCAGTGCTCACCGTGACAGAGTCTGTCGTTCCTCCACTCCTGGGTCGAGTCATTGCCAGTGCTCACCGTGACAGAGGCTGTTGTTCCACCACTCCTGGGTCGAGTCGTTGCCAGTGCTCACCGTGACAGAGTCTGTTGTTCCTCCACTCCGGGGTTGAGTCATTGTCAGTGTTCACCGTGACAGAGTCTATCGTTCCTCCACTCCCGGGTCGAGTTATTGTCAGTGCACACCGAGACAGAGTCTGTCGTTCCTCCACTCCGGGTTCGAGTCATTGTCAGTGCTCACCGTGACAGAGTCTGTCGTTCCTCCACTCCAGGGTCGAGTCATTGCCAGTGCTCACCGTGACAGAGTCTGTTGTTCCTCCACTCCTGGGTCGAGTCATTGCCAGTGCTCACCGTGACAGAGTCTGTTGTTCCTCCACTCCTGGGTAAAGTCATTGCCAGTGCTCACCGTGACAGAGTCTGTCGTTCCTCCACTCCGGGGTACAGTCATTGCCAGTGCTCACCGTGACAGAGCCTGTCATACCTCCACTCCTGGGTGGAGTCATTGTCAGTGTTCACCGTGACAGAGTCTGTTGTTCCTCCACTCCTGGGTAAAGTCATTGCCAGTGCTCACCGTGACAGAGTCTGTCATTCTTACGTTCCAGGGTAAAGTCATTGCCAGTGCTCACCGTGACAGAGTCTGTCGTTCCTCCACTCCTGGGTCGAGTCATTGCCAGTGCTCACCGTGACAGAGTCTGTTGTTCCTCCACTCCTGGGTCGAGTCATTGCTAGTGCTCACCGTGACAGAGTCAGTCATTCCTCCACTCCGGGGTCAAGTCATTGCCAGTGCTCACCGTGACAGAGTCTGTTGTTCCTCCACTCCTGGGCCAAGTCATTGCCAGTGCTCACCGTGACAGAGTCTGTTGTTCCTCCACTCCTGGGTCGAATCATTGCCAGTGCTCACCGTGACAGAGTCTGTTGTTCCTCCACTCCTGGGTCGAGTCATTGTCAGTGTTCACCGTGACAGAGTCTGTCGTTCCTCCACTCCTGGGTTGAGTCATTGTCAGTGCTCACCGTGACAGAGTCTGTTGTTCCTCCACTCCTGGGTAAAGTCATTGCCAGTGCTCACCGTGACAGAGTCTGTTGTTCCTCCACTCCAGGGTAAAGTCATTGCCAGTGCTCACCGTGACAGAGTCTGTCGTTCCTCCACTCCTGGGTTGAGTCATTGCCAGTGCTCACCGAGACAGAGTCTGTCGTTCCTCCACTCCTGGGTGGAGTCATTGCAAGTGCTCACCGTGACAGAGTCTGTCGTTCCTCCACTCCTGGGTCGAGTCATTGCCAGTGCTCACCGTGACAGAGTCTGTCGTTCCTCCACTCCTGGGTAAAGTCATTGCCAGTGCTCACCGTGACAGAGTCTGTTGTTCCTCCACTCCTGGGTAAAGTCATTGCCAGTGCTCACCGTGACAGAGTCTGTCGTTCCTCCACTCCTGGCTCGAGTCATTGCCAGTGCTCACCGTGACAGAGGCTGTTGTTCCACCACTCCTGGGTCGAGTCGTTGCCAGTGCTCACCGTGACAGAGTCTGTTGTTCCTCCACTCCGGGGTTGAGTCATTGTCAGTGTTCACCGAGACAGAGTCTGTCGTTCCTCCACTCCGGGGTCGAGTCATTGTCAGTGCTCACCGTGACAGAGTCTGTCGTTCCTCCACTCCAGGGTCGAGTCATTGCCAGTGCTCACCGTGACAGAGTCTGTTGTTCCTCCACTCCTGGGTTGAGTCATTGCCAGTGCTCACGGTGACAGAGTCTGTTGTTCCTCCACTCCAGGGTAAAGTCATTGCCAGTGCTCACCGAGACAGAGTCTGTCGTTCCTACACTCCTGGGTAAAGTCATTGCCAGTGCTCACCGTGACAGAGTCTGTCATTCGTCCACTCCTGGGTCGAGTCATTGCCAGTGCTCACCGTGACAGAGTCTGTTGTTCCTCCACTCCTGGGTCGAGTCATTGCTAGTGCTCACCGAGACAGAGTCCGTCGTTCCTCCACTCCTGGGTCGATTCATTGTCAGTGTTCACCGTGACAGAGTCTGTTGTTCCTCCACTCCTGGGTCGAGTCATTGCCAGTGCTCACCGTGACAGAGTCTGTTGTTCCTCCACTCCTGGGTCGAGTCATTGCCAGTGCTCACCGTGACAGAGTCTGTCGTTCCTCCACTCCTGGGTCGAGTCATTGCCAATGCTCACCGTGACACAGTCTGTTGTTCCTCCTCTCCTGGGTCGAGTCATTGCTAGTGCTCACCGTGACAGAGTCTGTCGTTCCTACACTCCTGGGTTGAATCATTGCCAGTGCTCACCGTGACAGAGTCTGTCGTTCCTCCACTCCTGGGTCGAGTCATTGCCAGTGCTCACCGTGACAGAGTCTGTCATTCCTCCACTCCTGGGTCGAGTCATTGCCAGAGCTCACCGTGACAGAGTCTGTTGTTCCTCCACTCCTGGGTCGAGTCATTGCTAGTGCTCACCGAGACAGAGTCCGTCGTTCCTCCACTCCTGGGTCGATTCATTGTCGGTGTTCACCGTGACAGAGTCTGTCATTCCTCCACTCCTGGGTCGAGTCATTGCCAGTGCTCACTGTGACAGAGTCTGTCATTCCTCCACTCCTGGGTCGAGTCATTGCCAGTGCTCACTGTGACAGAGCCTGTCATACCTCCACTCCTGGGTCGAGTCATTGTCAGTGTTCACCGTGACAGAGTCTGTTGTTCCTCCACTCCTGGGTAAAGTCATTGCCAGTGCTCACCGTGACAGAGTCTGTCATTCTTACGTTCCAGGGTAAAGTCATTGCCAGTGCTCACCGTGACAGAGTCTGTCGTTCCTCCACTCCGGGATCGAGTCATGGCCAGTGCTCACCGTGACAGAGTCTGCCATTCCTCCACTCCTGGATCGAGTTTTTGCCTGTGCTCACCGTGGCAGAGTCTGTCGTTCCTCCACTCCTGGGTCAAGTCATTGCCAGTGCTCACCGTGACAGAGTCTGTCGTTCCTCCACTCCTGGGTCGAGTCATTGCCAGTGCTCACCGTGACAGAGTCTGTTGTTCCTCCACTCCTGGGTAAAGTCATTGCCAGTGCTCACCGTGACAGAGTCTGTCGTTCCTCCACTCCTGGGTCAAGTCATTGCCAGTGCTCACCGTGACAGAGTCTGTCGTTCCTCCACTCCTGGGTCGAGTCATTGCCAGTGCTCACCGTGACAGAGTCTGTTGTTCCTCCACTCCTGGGTAAAGTCATTGCCAGTGCTCACCGTGACAGAGTCTGTCGTTCCTCCACTCCGGGGTAAAGTCATTGCCAGTGCTCACCGTGACAGAGTCTGTCGTTCCTACACTCCTGGGTTGAATCATTGCCAGTGCTCACCGTGACAGAGTCTGTCGTTCCTCCACTCCTGGGTCGAGTCATTGCCAGTGCTCACCGTGACAGAGTCTGTCGTTCCTCCACTCCTGGGTCGAGTCATTGCCAGAGCTCACCGTGACAGAGTCTGTCGTTCCTCTACTCCTGGGTTGAGTCATTGCCAGTGCTCACCGTGACAGAGTCTGTCGTTCCTCCACTCCTGGGTCGAGTCATTGCCAGTGCTCACCGTGACAGAGTCTGTTGTTCCTCCACTCCTGGGTAAAGTCATTGCCAGTGCTCACCGTGACAGAGTCTGTCGTTCCTCCACTCCGGGGTAAAGTCATTACCAGTGCTCACCGTGACAGAGTCTGTCGTTCCTCCACTCCTGGGTTGAGTCATTGCCAGTGCTCACCGAGACAGAGTCTGTCGTTCCTCCACTCCTGGGTCGAGTCATTGCCAGTGCTCACCGTGACAGAGTCTGTCGTTCCTCCACTCCTGGGTCGAGTCATTGCCAGAGCTCACCGTGACAGAGTCTGTCGTTCCTCCACTCCTGGGTTGAGTCATTGCCAGTGCTCACCGTGACAGAGTCTGTCGTTCCTCCACTCCTGGGTCGAGTCATTGCCAGTGCTCACCGTGACAGAGTCTGTTGTTCCTCCACTCCTGGGTCGAGTCATTGCTAGTGCTCACCGAGACAGAGTCCGTCGTTCCTCCACTCCTGGGTCGATTCATTGTCAGTGTTCACCGTGACAGAGTCTGTCATTCCTCCACTCCTGGGTCGAGTCATTGCCAGTGCTCACTGTGACAGAGTCTGTCATTCCTCCACTCCTGGGTCGAGTCATTGCCAGTGCTCACTGTGACAGAGCCTAACATACCTCCACTCCTGGGTCGAGTCATTGTCAGTGTTCACCGTGACAGAGTCTGTTGTTCCTCCACTCCTGGGTAAAGTCATTGCCAGTGCTCACCGTGACAGAGTCTGTCATTCTTACGTTCCAGGGTAAAGTCATTGCCAGTGCTCACCGTGACAGAGTCTGTCGTTCCTCCACTCCGGGATCGAGTCATGGCCAGTGCTCACCGTGACAGAGTCTGCCATTCCTCCACTCCTGGATCGAGTTTTTGCCTGTGCTCACCGTGGCAGAGTCTGTTGTTCCTCCACTCCTGGGTCGAGTCATTGCCAGTGCTCACCGTGACAGAGTCTGTTGTTCCTCCACTCCTGGGTCGAGTCATTGCCAGTGCTCACCGTGACAGAGTCTGTCGTTCCTCCACTCCGGGGTAAAGTCATTGCCAGTGCTCACCGTGACAGAGTCTGTCGTTCCTCCACTCCTGGGTCAAGTCATTGCCAGTGCTCACCGTGACAGAGTCTGTCGTTCCTCCACTCCTGGGTCGAGTCATTGCCAGTGCTCACCGTGACAGAGTCTGTTGTTCCTCCACTCCTGGGTAAAGTCATTGCCAGTGCTCACCGTGACAGAGTCTGTCGTTCCTCCACTCCGGGGTAAAGTCATTGCCAGTGCTCACCGTGACAGAGTCTGTCGTTCCTACACTCCTGGGTTGAATCATTGCCAGTGCTCACCGTGACAGAGTCTGTCGTTCCTCCACTCCTGGGTCGAGTCATTGCCAGTGCTCACCGTGACAGAGTCTGTCATTCCTCCACTCCTGGGTCGAGTCATTGCCAGAGCTCACCGTGACAGAGTCTGTTGTTCCTCCACTCCTGGGTCGAGTCATTGCTAGTGCTCACCGAGACAGAGTCCGTCGTTCCTCCACTCCTGGGTCGATTCATTGTCAGTGTTCACCGTGACAGAGTTTGTCATTCCTCCACTACTGGGTCTAGTCATTGCCAGTGCTCACTGTGACAGAGTCTGTCATTCCTCCACTCCTGGGTCGAGTCATTGCCAGTGCTCACTGTGACAGAGCCTGTCATACCTCCACTCCTGGGTCGAGTCATTGTCAGTGTTCACCGTGACAGAGTCTGTTGTTCCTCCACTCCTGGGTAAAGTCATTGCCAGTGCTCACCGTGACAGAGTCTGTCATTCTTACGTTCCAGGGTAAAGTCATTGCCAGTGCTCACCGTGACAGAGTCTGTCGTTCCTCCACTCCGGGATCGAGTCATGGCCAGTGCTCACCGTGACAGAGTCTGCCATTCCTCCACTCCTGGATCGAGTTTTTGCCTGTGCTCACCGTGGCAGAGTCTGTTGTTCCTCCACTCCTGGGTCGAGTCATTGCCAGTGCTCACCGTGACAGAGTCTGTTGTTCCTCCACTCCTGGGTCGAGTCATTGCCAGTGCTCACCGTGACAGAGTCTGTCGTTCCTCCACTCCGGGGTAAAGTCATTGCCAGTGTTCACCGTGACAGAGTCTGTCGTTCCTCCACTCCTGGGTCAAGTCATTTCCAGTGCTCACCGTGACAGAGTCTGTCGTTCCTCCACTCCTGGGTCGAGTCATTGCCAGTGCTCACCGTGACAGAGTCTGTTGTTCCTCCACTCCTGGGTAAAGTCATTGCCAGTGCTCACCGTGACAGAGTCTGTCGTTCCTCCACTCCGGGGTACAGTCATTGCCAGTGCTCACCGTGACAGAGTCTGTCGTTCCTACACTCCTGGGTTGAATCATTGCCAGTGCTCACCGTGACAGAGTCTGTCGTTCCTCCACTCCTGGGTCGAGTCTTTGCCAGTGCTCACCGTGACAGAGTCTGTCGTTCCTCCACTCCTGGGTCGAGTCATTGCCAGAGCTCACCGTCACAGAGTCTGTCGTTCCTCCACTCCTGGGTTGAGTCATTGCCAGTGCTCACCGTGACAGAGTCTGTCGTTCCTCCACTCCTGGGTCGAGTCATTGCCAATGCTCACCGTGACACAATCTGTTGTTCCTCCTCTCCTGGGTCGAGTCATTGCTAGTGCTCACCGAGACAGAGTCCGTCGTTCCTCCACTCCTGGGTCGATTCATTGTCAGTAATCACCGTGACAGAGTCTGTCATTCCTCCACTCCTGGGTCGAGTCATTGCCAGTGCTCACCGTGACAGAGTCTGTTGTTCCTCCACTCCTGGGTCGAGTCATTGCCAGTGCTCACCGTGACAGAGTCTGTCGTTCCTCCACTCCGGGGTAAAGTCATTGCCAGTGCTCACCGTGACAGAGTCTGTCGTTCCTCCACTCCTGGGTTGAGTCATTGCCAGTGCTCACCGTGACAGAGTCTGTCGTTCCTCCACTCCTGGGTCGAGTCATTGCCAGTGCTCACCGTGACAGAGTCTGTTGTTCCTCCACTCCTGGGTCGAGTCAGTATCAGTGTTCACCGTGACAGAGTCTGTTGTTCCTCCACTCCAGGGTAAAGTCATTGCCAGTGCTCACCGTGACAGAGTCTGTCGTTCCTCCACTCCTGGGTTGAGTCATTGCCAGTGCTCACCGAGACAGAGTCTGTCGTTCCTCCACTCCTGGGTTGAGTCATTGCAAGTGCTCACCGTGACAGAGTCTGTCGTTCCTCCACTCCTGGGTCGAGTCATTGCCAGTGCTCACCGTGACAGAGTCTGTTGTTCCTCCACTCCGGGGTAAAGTCATTGCCAGTTCTCACCGTGACAGAGTCTGTTGTTCCTCCACTCCTGGGTAAAGTCATTGCCAGTGCTCACCGTGACAGAGTCTGTTGTTCCTCCACTCCCGGGTCGAGTCATTGCCAGTGCTCACCGTGACAGAGTCTGTCGTTCCTCCACTCCTGGGTCGAGTCATTGTCAGTGTTCACCGTGACAGAGTCTGTCGTTCCTACACTCCCGGGTCGAGTCATTGCCAGTGCTCACCGTGACAGAGTCTGTTGTTCCTCCACTCCTGGGTAAAGTCATTGCCAGTACTCACCATGACAGAGTCTGTCGTTCCTCCACTCCTGGGTTGAGTCATTGCCAGTGCTCACCGTGACAGAGTCTGTCGTTCCTCCACTCCTGGGTCGAGTCATTGCCAGTGCTCACCGTGACAGAGTCTGTTGTTCCTCCACTCCTGGGTAAAGTCATTGCCAGTGCTCACCGTGACAGAGTCTGTCGTTCCTCCACTCCGGGGTAAAGTCATTACCAGTGCTCACCGTGACAGAGTCTGTCGTTCCTCCACTCCTGGGTTGAGTCATTGCCAGTGCTCACCGAGACAGAGTCTGTCGTTCCTCCACTCCTGGGTTGAGTCATTGCCAGTGCTCACCGTGACAGAGTCTGTCGTTCCTCCACTCCTGGGTCGAGTCATTGCCAGAGCTCACCGTGACAGAGTCTGTCGTTCCTCCACTCCTGGGTTGAGTCATTGCCAGTGCTCACCGTGACAGAGTCTGTCGTTCCTCCACTCCTGGGTCGAGTCATTGCCAGTGCTCACCGTGACAGAGTCTGTTGTTCCTCCACTCCTGGGTCGAGTCATTGCTAGTGCTCACCGAGACAGAGTCCGTCGTTCCTCCACTCCTGGGTCGATTCATTGTCAGTGTTCACCGTGACAGAGTCTGTCATTCCTCCACTCCTGGGTCGAGTCATTGCCAGTGCTCACTGTGACAGAGTCTGTCATTCCTCCACTCCTGGGTCGAGTCATTGCCAGTGCTCACTGTGACAGAGCCTGTCATACCTCCACTCCTGGGTCGAGTCATTGTCAGTGTTCACCGTGACAGAGTCTGTTGTTCCTCCACTCCTGGGTAAAGTCATTGCCAGTGCTCACCGTGACAGAGTCTGTCATTCTTACGTTCCAGGGTAAAGTCATTGCCAGTGCTCACCGTGACAGAGTCTGTCGTTCCTCCACTCCGGGATCGAGTCATGGCCAGTGCTCACCGTGACAGAGTCTGCCATCCCTCCACTCCTGGATCGAGTTTTTGCCTGTGCTCACCGTGGCAGAGACTGTTGTTCCTCCACTCCTGGGTCGAGTCATTGCCAGTGCTCACAGTGACAGAGTCTGTTGTTCCTCCACTCCTGGGTCGAGTCATTGCCAGTGCTCACCGTGACAGAGTCTGTCGTTCCTCCACTCCGGGGTAAAGTCATTGCCAGTGCTCACCGTGACAGAGTCTGTCGTTCGTCCACTCCTGGGTCAAGTCATTGCCAGTGCTCACCGTGACAGAGTCTGTCGTTCCACCACTCCTGGGTCGAGTCATTGCCAGTGCTCACCGTGACAGAGACTGTTGTTCCTCCACTCCTGGGTAAAGTCATTGCCAGTGCTCACCGTGACAGAGTCTGTCGTTCCTCCACTCCGGGGTAAAGTCATTGCCAGTGCTCACCGTGACAGAGTCTGTCGTTCCTACACTCCTGGGTTGAATCATTGCCAGTGCTCACCGTGACAGAGTCTGTCGTTCCTCCACTCCTGGGTCGAGTCATTGCCAGTGCTCACCGTGACAGAGTCTGTCGTTCCTCCACTCCTGGGTCGAGTCATTGCCAGAGCTCACCGTGACAGAGTCTGTTGTTCCTCCACTCCTGGGTCGAGTCATTGCTAGTTCTCACCGAGACAGAGTCCGTCGTTCCTCCACTCCTGGGTCGATTCATTGTCAGTGTTCACCGTGACAGAGTCTGTCATTCCTCCACTCCTGGGTCGAGTCATTGCCAGTGCTCACTGTGACAGAGTCTGTCATTCCTCCACTCCTGGGTCGAGTCATTGCCAGTGCTCACTGTGACAGAGCCTGTCATACCTCCACTCCTGGGTCGAGTCATTGTCAGTGTTCACCGTGACAGAGTCTGTTGTTCCTCCACTCCTGGGTAAAGTCATTGCCAGTGCTCACCGTGACAGAGTCTGTCGTTCCTCCACTCCGGGATCGAGTCATGGCCAGTGCTCACCGTGACAGAGTCTGCCATTCCTCCACTCCTGGATCGAGTTTTTGCCTGTGCTCACCGTGGCAGAGTCTGTTGTTCCTCCACTCCTGGGTCGAGTCATTGCCAGTGCTCACCGTGACAGAGTCTGTTGTTCCTCCACTCCTGGGTCGAGTCATTGCCAGTGCTCACCGTGACAGAGTCTGTCGTTCCTCCACTCCGGGGTAAAGTCATTGCCAGTGCTCACCGTGACAGAGTCTGTCGTTCCTCCACTCCTGGGTCAAGTCATTGCCAGTGCTCACCGTGACAGAGTCTGTCGTTCCTCCACTCCTGGGTCGAGTCATTGCCAGTGCTCACCGTGACAGAGTCTGTTGTTCCTCCACTCCTAGGTAAAGTCATTGCCAGTGCTCACCGTGACAGAGTCTGTCGTTCCTCCACTCCGGGGTAAAGTCATTGCCAGTGCTCACCGTGACAGAGTCTGTCGTTCCTACACTCCTGGGTTGAATCATTGCCAGTGCTCACCGTGACAGAGTATGTCGTTCCTCCACTCCTGGGTCGAGTCATTGCCAGTGCTCACCGTGACAGAGTCTGTCGTTCCTCCACTCCTTGGTCAAGTCATTGCCAGAGCTCACCGTGACAGAGTCTGTCGTTCCTCCACTCCTGGGTCGAGTCATTGCCAATGCTCACCGTGACACAGTCTGTTGTTCCTCCTCTCCTGGGTCGAGTCATTGCTAGTGCTCACCGAGACAGAGTCCGTCGTTCCTCCACTCCTGGGTCGATTCATCGTCAGTGATCACCGTGACAGAGTCTGTCATTCCTCCACTCCTGGGTCGAGTCATTGCCAGTGCTCACCGTGACAGAGTCTGTTGTTCCTCCACTCCTGGGTCGAGTCATTGCCAGTGCTCACCGTGACAGAGTCTGTCGTTCCTCCACTCCGGGGTAAAGTCATTGCCAGTGCTCACCGTGACAGAGTCTGTCGTTCCTCCACTCCTGGGTTGAGTCATTGCCAGTGCTCACCGTGACAGAGTCTGTCGTTCCTCCACTCCTGGGTCGAGTCATTGCCAGTGCTCACCGTGACAGAGTCTGTTGTTCCTCCACTCCTGGGTCGAGTCAGTGTCAGTGTTCACCGTGACAGAGTCTGTAGTTCCTCCACTCCAGGGTAAAGTCATTGCCAGTGCTCACCGTGACAGAGTCTGTCGTTCCTCCACTCCTGGGTTGAGTCATTGCCAGTGCTCACCGAGACAGAGTCTGTCGTTCCTCCACTCCTGGGTTGAGTCATTGCAAGTGCTCACCGTGACAGAGTCTGTCGTTCCTCCACTCCTGGGTCGAGTCATTGCCAGTGCTCACCGTGACAGAGTCTGTTGTTCCTCCACTCCTGGGTAAAGTAATTGCCAGTGCTCACCGTGACAGAGTCTGTCGTTCCTCCACTCCTGGGTAAAGTCATTGCCAGTGCTCACCGTGACAGAGTCTGTCGTTCCTCCACTCCTGGGTCGAGTCATTGCCAGTGCTCATCGTGACAGAGGGTGTTGTTCCACCACTCCTGGGTCGAGTCGTTGCCAGTGCTCACTGTGACAGAGTCTGTTGTTCCTCCACTCCGGGGTTGAGTCATTGTCAGTGTTCACCGTGACAGAGTCTATCGTTCCTCCACTCCCGGGTCGAGTTATTGTCAGTGCACACCGAGACAGAGTCTGTCGTTCCTCCACTCCGGGGTGGAGTCATTGTCAGTGCTCACCGTGACAGAGTCTGTCGTTCCTCCACTCCAGGGTCGAGTCATTGCCAGCGCTCACCGTGACAGTGTCTGTTGTTCCTCCACTCCTGGGTCGAGTCATTGCCAGTGCTCACCGTGACAGAGTCTGTTGTTCCTCCACTCCTGGGTCGAGTCATTGCTAGTGCTCACCGAGACAGAGTCCGTCGTTCCTCCACTCCTGGGTCGATTCATTGTCAGTGCTCACCGTGTCAGAGTCTGTCGTTCCTACACTCCTGGGTTGAATCATTGCCAGTGCTCACCGTGACAGAGTATGTCGTTCCTCCACTCCTGGGTCGAGTCATTGCCAGTGCTCACCGTGACAGAGTCTGTCGTTCCTCCACTCCTTGGTCGAGTCATTGCCAGTGCTCACCGTGACAGAGTCTGTCGTTCCTCAACTCCTGGGTAAAGTCATTGCCAGTGCTCACCGTGACAGAGTCTGTCGTTCCTCCACTCCTGGGTCGAGTCATTGCCAGTGCTCACCGTGACAGAGGCTGTTGTTCCACCACTCCTGGGTCGAGTCGTTGCCAGTGCTCACCGTGACAGAGTCTGTTGTTCCTCCACTCCGGGGTTGAGTCATTGTCAGTGTTCACCGTGACAGAGTCTATCGTTCCTCCACTCCCGGGTCGAGTTATTGTCAGTGCACACCGAGACAGAGTCTGTCGTTCCTCCACTCCGGGTTCGAGTCATTGTCAGTGCTCACCGTGACAGAGTCTGTCGTTCCTCCACTCCAGGGTCGAGTCATTGCCAGTGCTCACCGTGACAGAGTCTGTTGTTCCTCCACTCCTGGGTCGAGTCATTGCCAGTGCTCACCGTGACAGAGTCTGATGTTCCTCCACTCCTGGGTCGAGTCATTGCTAGTGCTCACCGAGACAGAGTCCGTCGTTCCTCCACTCCTGGGTCGATTCATTGTCAGTGTTCACCGTGACAGAGTCTGTCATTCCTCCACTCCTGGGTCGAGACATTGCCAGTGCTCACTGTGACAGAGTCTGTCATTCCTCCACTCCTGGGTCGAGTCATTGCCAGTGCTCACTGTGACAGAGCCTGTCATACCTCCACTCCTGGGTCGAGTCATTGTCAGTGTTCACCGTGACAGAGTCTGTCGTTCCTCCACTCCTGGGTCGAGTCATTGCCAGTGCTCACCGTGACAGAGTCTGTCGTTCCTCCACTCCTTGGTCGAGTCATTGCCAGAGCTCACCGTGACAGAGTCTGTCGTTCCTCCACTCCTGGGTTGAGTCATTGCCAGTGCTCACCGTGACAGAGTCTGTCGTTCCTCCACTCCTGGGTCGAGTCATTGCCAATGCTCACCGTGACACAGTCTGTTGTTCCTCCTCTCCTGGGTCGAGTCATTGCTAGTGCTCACCGAGACAGAGTCCGTCGTTCCTCCACTCCTGGGTCGATTCATCGTCAGTGATCACCGTGACAGAGTCTGTCATTCCTCCACTCCTGGGTCGAGTCATTGCCAGTGCTCACCGTGACAGAGTCTGTTGTTCCTCCACTCCTGGGTCGAGTCATTGCCAGTGCTCACCGTGACAGAGTCTGTCGTTCCTCCACTCCGGGGTAAAGTCATTGCCAGTGCTCACCGTGACAGAGTCTGTCGTTCCTCCACTCCTGGGTTGAGTCATTGCCAGTGCTCACCGTGACAGAGTCTGTCGTTCCTCCACTCCTGGGTCGAGTCATTGCCAGTGCTCACCGTGACAGAGTCTGTTGTTCCTCCACTCCTGGGTCGAGTCAGTGTCAGTGTTCACCGTGACAGAGTCTGTTGTTCCTCCACTCCAGGGTAAAGTCATTGCCAGTGCTCACCGTGACAGAGTCTGTCGTTCCTCCACTCCTGGGTTGAGTCATTGCCAGTGCTCACCGAGACAGAGTCTGTCGTTCCTCCACTCCTGGGTTGAGTCATTGCAAGTGCTCACCGTGACAGAGTCTGTCGTTCCTCCACTCCTGGGTCGAGTCATTGCCAGTGCTCACCGTGACAGAGTCTGTCGTTCCTCCACTCCTGGGTTGAGTCATTGCCAGTGCTCACCGAGACAGAGTCTGTCGTTCCTCCACTCCTGGGTTGAGTCATTGCAAGTGCTCACCGTGACAGAGTCTGTCGTTCCTCCACTCCTGGGTCGAGTCATTGCCAGTGCTCACCGTGACAGAGTCTGTTGTTCCTCCACTCCTGGGTAAAGTAATTGCCAGTGCTCACCGTGACAGAGTCTGTCGTTCCTCCACTCCTGGGTAAAGTCATTGCCAGTGCTCACCGTGTCAGAGTCTGTCGTTCCTACACTCCTGGGTTGAATCATTGCCAGTGCTCACCGTGACAGAGTATGTCGTTCCTCCACTCCTGGGTCGAGTCATTGCCAGTGCTCACCGTGACAGAGTCTGTCGTTCCTCCACTCCTTGGTCGAGTCATTGCCAGAGCTCACCGTGACAGAGTCTGTCGTTCCTCCACTCCTGGGTTGAGTCATTGCCAGTGCTCACCGTGACAGAGTCTGTCGTTCCTCCACTCCTGGGTCGAGTCATTGCCAATGCTCACCGTGACACAGTCTGTTGTTCCTCCTCTCCTGGGTCGAGTCATTGCTAGTGCTCACCGAGACAGAGTCCGTCGTTCCTCCACTCCTGGGTCGATTCATCGTCAGTGATCACCGTGACAGAGTCTGTCATTCCTCCACTCCTGGGTCGAGTCATTGCCAGTGCTCACCGTGACAGAGTCTGTTGTTCCTCCACTCCTGGGTCGAGTCATTGCCAGTGCTCACCGTGACAGAGTCTGTCGTTCCTCCACTCCGGGGTAAAGTCATTGCCAGTGCTCACCGTGACAGAGTCTGTCGTTCCTCCACTCCTGGGTTGAGTCATTGCCAGTGCTCACCGTGACAGAGTCTGTCGTTCCTCCACTCCTGGGTCGAGTCATTGCCAGTGCTCACCGTGACAGAGTCTGTTGTTCCTCCACTCCTGGGTCGAGTCAGTGTCAGTGTTCACCGTGACAGAGTCTGTTGTTCCTCCACTCCAGGGTAAAGTCATTGCCAGTGCTCACCGTGACAGAGTCTGTCGTTCCTCCACTCCTGGGTTGAGTCATTGCCAGTGCTCACCGAGACAGAGTCTGTCGTTCCTCCACTCCTGGGTTGAGTCATTGCAAGTGCTCACCGTGACAGAGTCTGTCGTTCCTCCACTCCTGGGTCGAGTCATTGCCAGTGCTCACCGTGACAGAGTCTGTTGTTCCTCCACTCCTGGGTAAAGTAATTGCCAGTGCTCACCGTGACAGAGTCTGTCGTTCCTCCACTCCTGGGTAAAGTCATTGCCAGTGCTCACCGTGACAGAGTCTGTCGTTCCTCCACTCCTGGGTCGAGTCATTGCCAGTGCTCATCGTGACAGAGGGTGTTGTTCCACCACTCCTGGGTCGAGTCGTTGCCAGTGCTCACCGTGACAGAGTCCGTCGTTCCTCCACTCCTGGGTCGATTCATTGTCAGTGTTCACCGTGACAGAGTCTGTCATTCCTCCACTACTGGGTCGAGTCATTGCCAGTGCTCACTGTGACAGAGTCTGTCATTCCTCCACTCCTTGGTCGAGTCATTGCCAGTGCTCACTGTGACAGAGTCTGTCATACCTCCACTCCTGGGTGGAGTCATTGTCAGTGTTCACCGTGACAGAGTCTGTTATTCCTCCACTCCTGGGTAAAGTCATTGCCAGTGCTCACCGTGACAGAGTCTGTCATTCTTACGTTCCAGGGTAAAGTCATTGCCAGTGCTCACCGTGACAGAGTCTGTCGTTCCTCCACTCCTGGGTAAAGTCATTGCCAGTGCTCACCGTGACAGAGTCTGTCGTTCCTCCACTCCTGGGTCGAGTCATTGCCAGTGCTCACCGTGACAGAGGCTGTTGTTCCACCACTCCTGGGTCGAGTCGTTGCCAGTGCTCACCGTGACAGAGTCTGTTGTTCCTCCACTCCGGGGTTGAGTCATTGTCAGTGTTCACCGTGACAGAGTCTATCGTTCCTCCACTCCCGGGTCGAGTTATTGTCAGTGCACACCGAGACAGAGTCTGTCGTTCCTCCACTCCGGGGTCGAGTCATTGTCAGTGCTCACCGTGACAGAGTCTGTCGTTCCTCCACTCCAGGGTCGAGTCATTGCCAGTGCTCACCGTGACAGAGTCTGTTGTTCCTCCACTCCTGGGTCGAGTCATTGCCAGTGCTCACCGTGACAGAGTCTGATGTTCCTCCACTCCTGGGTCGAGTCATTGCTAGTGCTCACCGAGACAGAGTCCGTCGTTCCTCCACTCCTGGGTCGATTCATTGTCAGTGTTCACCGTGACAGAGTCTGTCATTCCTCCACTCCTGGGTCGAGTCATTGCCAGTGCTCACTGTGACAGAGTCTGTCGTTCCTCCACTGCTGGGTTGAGTCATTGTCAGTGCTCACCGTGACAGAGTCTGCCATTCCTCCACTCCTGGGTCGAGTCATTGCCAGTGCTCACCGTGACAGAGTCTGTTGTTCCTCCACTCCTGGGTCGAGTCATTGCCAGTGCTCACCGTGACAGAGTCTGTCGTTCCTCCACTCCGGGGTAAAGTCATTGCCAGTGCTCACCGTGACAGAGTCTGTCGTTCCTCCACTCCTGGGTTGAGTCATTGCCAGTGCTCACCGTGACAGAGTCTGTCGTTCCTCCACTCCTGGGTCGAGTCATTGCCAGTGCTCACCGTGACAGACTCTGTTGTTCCTCCACTCCTGGGTCGAGTCATTGCTAGTGCTCACCGTGACAGAGTCTGTCATTCCTCCACTCCGGGGTCAAGTCATTGCCAGTGCTCACCGTGACAGAGTCTGCCATTCCTCCACTCCTGGGTCGAGTCATTGCCAGTGCTCACCGTGACAGAGTCTGTTGTTCCTCCACTCCTGGGTCGAGTCATTGCCAGTGCTCACCGTGACAGAGTCTGTCGTTCCTCCACTCCGGGGTAAAGTCATTGCCAGTGCTCACCGTGACAGAGTCTGTCGTTCCTCCACTCCTGGGTTGAGTCATTGCCAGTGCTCACCGTGACAGAGTCTGTTGTTCCTCCACTCCTGGGTCGAGTCATTGCCAGTGCTCACCGTGACAGAGTCTGTCGTTCCTCCACTCCTGGGTCGAGTCATTCCCAGTGCTCACCGTGACAGAGTCTGTTGTTCCTCCACTCCTGGGTAAAGTCATTGCCAGTGCTCACCGTGACAGATTCTGTCGTTCCTCCACTCCTGGGTAAAGTCATTGCCAGTGCTGACCGTGACAGAGTCTGTCGTTCCTCCTCTCCTGGGTAAAGTCATTGCCAGTGCTCACCGTGACAGAGTCTGTCGTTCCTCCACTCCTGGGTCGAGTCATTGCCAGTGCTCACCGTGACAGAGTCTGTCGTTCCTCCACTCCTGGGTCGAGTCATTGCCAGTGCTCACCGTGACAGAGTCTGTCGTTCCTCCACTCCTGGGTCGAGTCATTGTCAGTGTTCACCGTGACAGAGTCTGTCGTTCCTCCACTCCCGGGTCGTGTCATTGCCAGTGCTCACCGTGACAGAGTCTGTTGTTCCTCCACTCCTGGGTAAAGTCATTGCCAGTGCTCACCATGACAGAGTCTGTCGTTCCTCCACTGCTGGGTTGAGTCATTGCCAGTGCTCACCGTGACAGAGTCTGCCATTCCTCCACTCCTGGGTCGAGTCATTGCCAGTGCTCACCGTGACAGAGTCTGTTGTTCCTCCACTCCTGGGTCGGGTCATTGCCAGTGCTCACCGTGACAGAGTCTGTCGTTCCTCCACTCCGGGGTACAGTCATTGCCAGTGCTCACCGTGACAGAGTCTGTCGTTCCTCCACTCCTGGGTTGAGTCATTGCCAGTGCTCACCGTGACAGAGTCTGTCGTTCCTCCACTCCTGGGTCGAGTCATTGCCAGTGCTCACCGTGACAGACTCTGTTGTTCCTCCACTCCTGGGTCGAGTCATTGCTAGTGCTCACCGTGACAGAGTCTGTCATTCCTCCACTCCGGGGTCAAGTCATTGCCAGTGCTCACCGTGACAGAGTCTGTTGTTCCTCCACTCCTGGGCCAAGTCATTGCCAGTGCTCACCGTGACAGAGTCTGTTGTTCCTCCACTCCTGGGTCGAGTCATTGCCAGTGCTCACCGTGACAGAGTCTGTTGTTCCTCCACTCCTGGGTCGAGTCATTGTCAGTGTTCACCGTGACAGAGTCTGTCGTTCCTCCACTCCTGGGTTGAGTCATTGTCAGTGCTCACCGTGACAGAGTCTGTTGTTCCTCCACTCCTGGGTAAAGTCATTGCCAGTGCTCACCGTGACAGAGTCTGTTGTTCCTCCACTCCAGGGTAAAGTCATTGCCAGTGCTCACCGTGACAGAGTCTGTCGTTCCTCCACTCCTGGGTTGAGTCATTGCCAGTGCTCACCGAGACAGAGTCTGTCATTCCTCCACTCCTGGGTTGAGTCATTGCAAGTGCTCACCGTGACAGAGTCTGTCGTTCCTCCACTCCTGGGTCGAGTCATTGCCAGTGCTCACCGTGACAGACTCTGTTGTTCCTCCACTCCTGGGTAAAGTCATTGCCAGTGCTCACCGTGATAGAGTCTGTCGTTCCTCCACTCCTGGGTCGAGTCATTGCCAGTGCTCACCGTGACAGTGTTTGTTGTTCCTCCGCTCCTGGGTAAAGTCATTGCCAGTGCTCACCGTGACAGAGTCTGTCGTTCCTCCACTCCTGGGTCGAGTCATTGCCAGTGCTCACCGTGACAGAGGCTGTTGTTCCTCCACTCCGGGGTTGAGTCATTGTCAGTGTTCACCGTGACAGAGTCTGTCGTTCCTCCACTCCCGGGTCGAGTTATTGTCAGTGCACACCGAGACAGAGTCTGTCGTTCCTCCACTCCGGGGTCGAGTCATTGTCAGTGCTCACCGTGACAGAGTCTGTCGTTCCTCCACTCCAGGGTCGAGTCATTGCCAGTGCTCACCGTGACAGAGTCTGTTGTTCCTCCACTCCTGGGTTGAGTCATTGGCACTGCTCACGGTGACAGAGTCTGTTGTTCCTCCACTCCAGGGTAAAGTCATTGCCAGTGCTCACCGAGACAGAGTCTGTCGTTCCTCCACTCCTGGGTAAAGTCATTGCCAGTGCTCACCGTGACAGAGTCTGTCATTCGTCCACTCCTGGGTCGAGTCATTGCCAGTGCTCACCGAGACAGAGTCCGTCGTTCCTCCACTCCTGGGTTGATTCATTGTCAGTGTTCACCGTGACAGAGTCTGTCGTTCCTCCACTCCTGGGTCGAGTCATTGCCAGTGCTCACCGTGACAGAGTCTGTTGTTCCTCCACTCCTGGGTAAAGTCATTGCCAGTGCTCACCGTGACAGATTCTGTCGTTCCTCCACTCCTGGGTAAAGTCATTGCCAGTGCTGACCGTGACAGAGTCTGTCGTTCCTCCACTCCTGGGTCGAGTCATTGTCAGTGTTCACCGTGACAGAGTCTGTCGTTCCTCCACTCCCGGGTCGAGTCATTGCCAGTGCTCACCGTGACAGAGTCTGTTGTTCCTCCACTCCTGGGTAAAGTCATTGCCAGTGCTCACCATGACAGAGTCTGTCGTTCCTCCACTGCTGGGTTGAGTCATTGCCAGTGCTCACCGTGACAGAGTCTGTCGTTCCTCCACTCCTGGGTAAAGTCATTGCCAGTGCTCACCGTGACAGAGTCTGTCGTTCCTCCACTCCTGGGTAAAGTCATTGCCAGTGCTCACCGTGACAGAGTCTGTCGTTCCTCCACTCCTGGGTAAAGTCATTGCCAGTGCTCACCGTGACAGAGTCTGTCGTTCCTCCACTCCTGGGTCGAGTCATTGCCAGTGCTCACCGTGACAGTGTTTGTTGTTCCTCCGCTCCTGGGTTAAGTCATTGCCAGTGCTCACCGTGACAGAGTCTGTCGTTCCTCCACTCCTGGGTTGAGTCATTGTCAGTGCTCACCGTGACAGAGTCTGTCGTTCCTCCACTCCTGGGTCGAGTCATTGCCAGTGCTCACTGTGACAGAGTCTGTCATTCCTCCACTCCTGGGTCGAGTCATTGTCAGTGTTCACCGTGACAGAGTCTGTCGTTCCTCCACTCCTGGGTCGAGTCATTGCCAGTGCTCACCGTGACAGAGTCTGTTGTTCCTCCACTCCTGGGTCGAGTCATTGCCAGTGCTCACCGTGACAGAGTCTGATGTTCCTCCACTCCTGGGTCGAGTCATTGCTAGTGCTCACCGAGACAGAGTCCGTCATTCCTCCACTCCTGGGTCGAGTCATTGCCAGTGCTCACTGTGACAGAGTCTGTCGTTCCTCCACTCCTGGGTCGAGTCATTGCCAGTGCTCACTGTGACAGAGCCTGTCATACCTCCACTCCTGGGTCGAGTCATTGTCAGTGTTCACCGTGACAGAGTCTGTTGTTCCTCCACTCCTGGGTAAAGTCATTGCCAGTGCTCACCGTGACAGAGTCTGTCATTCTTACGTTCCAGGGTAAAGTCATTGCCAGTGCTCACCGTGACAGAGTCTGTCGTTCCTCCACTCCGGGATCGAGTCATTGCCAGTGCTCACCATGACAGAGTCTGCCATTCCTCCACTCCTGGGTCGAGTCATTGCCAGTGCTCACCGTGACAGAGTCTGTTGTTCCTCCACTCCTGGGTCGAGTCATTGCCAGTGCTCACCGTGACAGAGTCTGTCGTTCCTCCACTCCGGGGTAAAGTCATTGCCAGTGCTCACCGTGACAGAGTCTGTCGTTCCTCCACTCCTGGGTTGAGTCATTGCCAGTGCTCACCGTGACAGAGTCTGTAGTTCCTCCACTCCTGGGTCGAGTCATTGCCAGTGCTCACCGTGACAGACTCTGTTGCTCATCCACTCCTGGGTCGAGTCATTGCTAGTGCTCACCGTGACAGAGTCTGTCATTCCTCCACTCCGGGGTCAAGTCATTGCCAGTGCTCACCGTGACAGAGTCTGTTGTTCCTCCACTCCTGGGCCAAGTCATTGCCAGTGCTCACCGTGACAGAGTCTGTTGTTCCTCCACTCCTGGGTCGAGTCATTGCCAGTGCTCACCGTGACAGAGTCTGTTGTTCCTCCACTCCTGGGTCGAGTCATTGTCAGTGTTCACCGTGACAGAGTCTGTTGTTCCTCCACTCCTGGGTCGAGTCATTGCCAGTGCTCACCGTGACAGAGTCTGTCGTTCCTCCACTCCGGGGTAAAGTCATTGCCAGTGCTCACCGTGACAGAGTCTGTCGTTCCTCCACTTCTGGGTTGAGTCATTGCCAGTGCTCACCGTGACAGAGTCTGTCGTTCCTCCACTCCTGGGTCGACTCATTGCCAGTGCTCACCGTGACAGACTCTGTTGTTCCTCCACTCCTGGGTCGAGTCATTGCTAGTGCTCACCGTGACAGAGTCTGTCATTCCTCCACTCCGGGGTCAAGTCATTGCCAGTGCTCACCGTGACAGAGTCTGTTGTTCCTCCACTCCTGGGCCAAGTCATTGCCAGTGCTCACCGTGACAGAGTCTGTTGTTCCTCCACTCCTGGGTCGAGTCATTGCCAGTGCTCACCGTGACAGAGTCTGTTGTTCCTCCACTCCTGGGTAAAGTCATTGCCAGTGCTCACCATGACAGAGTCTGTCGTTCCTCCACTCCGGGGTAAAGTCATTGCCAGTGCTCACCGTGACAGAGTCTGTCGTTCCTCCACTCCTGGGTTGAGTCATTGCCAGTGCTCACCGTGACAGAGTCTGTCGTTCCTCCACTCCTGGGTCGAGTCATTGCCAGTGCTCACCGTGACAGAGTCTGTCGTTCCTTCACTCCTGGGTCGAGTCATTGCCAGAGCTCACCGTGACAGAGTCTGTCGTTCCTCCACTCCTGGGTTGAGTCATTGCCAGTGCTCACCGTGACAGAGTCTGTCGTTCCTCCACTCCTGGGTCGAGTCATTGCCAGTGCTCACCGTGACAGACTCTGTTGTTCCTCCACTCCTGCGTCGAATCATTGCTAGTGCTCACCGAGACAGAGTCCGTCGTTCCTCCACTCCTGGGTCGATTCATTGTCAGTGTTCACCGTGACAGAGTCTGTCATTCCTCCACTACTGGGTCGAGTCATTGCCAGTGCTCACTGTGACAGAGTCTGTCATTCCTCCACTCCTGGGTCGAGTCATTGCCAGTGCTCACTGTGACAGAGCCTGTCATACCTCCACTCCTGGGTGGAGTCATTGTCAGTGTTCACCGTGACAGAGTCTGTTGTTCCTCCACTCCTGGGTAAAGTCATTGCCAGTGCTCACCGTGACAGAGTCTGTCATTCTTACGTTCCAGGGTAAAGTCATTGCCAGTGCTCACCGTGACAGAGTCTGTCGTTCCTCAACTCCTGGGTAAAGTCATTGCCAGTGCTCACCGTGACAGAGTCTGTCGTTCCTCCACTCCTGGGTCGAGTCATTGCCAGTGCTCACCGTGACAGAGGCTGTTGTTCCACCACTCCTGGGTCGAGTCGTTGCCAGTGCTCACCGTGACAGAGTCTGTTGTTCCTCCACTCCGGGGTTGAGTCATTGTCAGTGTTCACCGTGACAGAGTCTATCGTTCCTCCACTCCCGGGTCGAGTTATTGTCAGTGCACACCGAGACAGAGTCTGTCGTTCCTCCACTCCGGGTTCGAGTCATTGTCAGTGCTCACCGTGACAGAGTCTGTCGTTCCTCCACTCCAGGGTCGAGTCATTGCCAGTGCTCACCGTGACAGAGTCTGTTGTTCCTCCACTCCTGGGTCGAGTCATTGCCAGTGCTCACCGTGACAGAGTCTGATGTTCCTCCACTCCTGGGTCGAGTCATTGCTAGTGCTCACCGAGACAGAGTCCGTCGTTCCTCCACTCCTGGGTCGATTCATTGTCAGTGTTCACCGTGACAGAGTCTGTCATTCCTCCACTCCTGGGTCGAGACATTGCCAGTGCTCACTGTGACAGAGTCTGTCATTCCTCCACTCCTGGGTCGAGTCATTGCCAGTGCTCACTGTGACAGAGCCTGTCATACCTCCACTCCTGGGTCGAGTCATTGTCAGTGTTCACCGTGACAGAGTCTGTTGTTCCTCCACTCCTGGGTCGAGTCATTGCCAGTGCTCACCGTGACAGAGTCTGTTGTTCCTCCACTCCTGCGTCGAATCATTGCTAGTGCTCACCGAGACAGAGTCCGTCGTTCCTCCACTCCTGGGTCGATTCATTGTCAGTGTTCACCGTGACAGAGTCCGTCGTTCCTCCACTCCTGGGTCGATTCATTGTCAGTGCTCACCGTGTCAGAGTCTGTCGTTCCTACACTCCTGGGTTGAATCATTGCCAGTGCTCACCGTGACAGAGTATGTCGTTCCTCCACTCCTGGGTCGAGTCATTGCCAGTGCTCACCGTGACAGAGTCTGTCGTTCCTCCACTCCTTGGTCGAGTCATTGCCAGAGCTCACCGTGACAGAGTCTGTCGTTCCTCCACTCCTGGGTTGAGTCATTGCCAGTGCTCACCGTGACAGAGTCTGTCGTTCCTCCACTCCTGGGTCGAGTCATTGCCAATGCTCACCGTGACACAGTCTGTTGTTCCTCCTCTCCTGGGTCGAGTCATTGCTAGTGCTCACCGAGACAGAGTCCGTCGTTCCTCCACTCCTGGGTCGATTCATCGTCAGTGATCACCGTGACAGAGTCTGTCATTCCTCCACTCCTGGGTCGAGTCATTGCCAGTGCTCACCGTGACAGAGTCTGTTGTTCCTCCACTCCTGGGTCGAGTCATTGCCAGTGCTCACCGTGACAGAGTCTGTCGTTCCTCCACTCCGGGGTAAAGTCATTGCCAGTGCTCACCGTGACAGAGTCTGTCGTTCCTCCACTCCTGGGTTGAGTCATTGCCAGTGCTCACCGTGACAGAGTCTGTCGTTCCTCCACTCCTGGGTCGAGTCATTGCCAGTGCTCACCGTGACAGAGTCTGTTGTTCCTCCACTCCTGGGTCGAGTCAGTGTCAGTGTTCACCGTGACAGAGTCTGTTGTTCCTCCACTCCAGGGTAAAGTCATTGCCAGTGCTCACCGTGACAGAGTCTGTCGTTCCTCCACTCCTGGGTTGAGTCATTGCCAGTGCTCACCGAGACAGAGTCTGTCGTTCCTCCACTCCTGGGTTGAGTCATTGCAAGTGCTCACCGTGACAGAGTCTGTCGTTCCTCCACTCCTGGGTCGAGTCATTGCCAGTGCTCACCGTGACAGAGTCTGTTGTTCCTCCACTCCTGGGTAAAGTAATTGCCAGTGCTCACCGTGACAGAGTCTGTCGTTCCTCCACTCCTGGGTAAAGTCATTGCCAGTGCTCACCGTGACAGAGTCTGTCGTTCCTCCACTCCTGGGTCGAGTCATTGCCAGTGCTCATCGTGACAGAGGGTGTTGTTCCACCACTCCTGGGTCGAGTCGTTGCCAGTGCTCACCGTGACAGAGTCTGTTGTACCTCCACTCCGGGGTTGAGTCATTGTCAGTGTTCACCGTGACAGAGTCTATCGTTCCTCCACTCCCGGGTCGAGTTATTGTCAGTGCACACCGAGACAGAGTCTGTCGTTCCTCCACTCCGGGGTGGAGTCATTGTCAGTGCTCACCGTGACAGAGTCTGTCGTTCCTCCACTCCAGGGTCGAGTCATTGCCAGTGCTCACCGTGACAGTGTCTGTTGTTCCTCCACTCCTGGGTCGAGTCATTGCCAGTGCTCACCGTGACAGAGTCTGTTGTTCCTCCACTCCTGGGTCGAGTCATTGCTAGTGCTCACCGAGAGAGAGTCCGTCGTTCCTCCACTCCTGGGTCGATTCATTGTCAGTGTTCACCGTGACAGAGTCTGTCATTCCTCCACTCCTGGGTCGAGTCATTGCCAGTGCTCACTGTGACAGAGTCTGTCATTCCTCCACTCCTGGGTCGAGTCATTGCCAGTGCTCACTGTGACAGAGCCTGTCATACCTCCACTCCTGGGTCGAGTCATTGTCAGTGTTCACCGTGACAGAGTCTGTTGTTCCTCCACTCCTGGGTAAAGTCATTGCCAGTGCTCACCGTGACAGAGTCTGTCATTCTTACGTTCCAGGGTAAAGTCATTGCCAGTGCTCACCGTGACAGAGTCTGTTGTTCCTCCACTCCTGGGTCGAGTCATTGCCAGTGCGCACCGTGACAGAGTCTGTCGTTCCTCCACTACGGGGTAAAGTCATTGCCAGTGCTCACCGTGACAGAGTCTGTCGTTCCTCCTCTCCTGTGTTGAGTCATTGCCAGTGCTCACCGTGACAGAGTCTGTAGTTCCTCCACTCCTGGGTCGAGTCATTGCCAGTGCTCACCGTGACAGACTCTGTTGTTCCTCCACTCCTGGGTCGAGTCATTGCTAGTGCTCACCGTGACAGAGTCTGTCATTCCTCCACTCCGGGGTCAAGTCATTGCCAGTGCTCACCGTGACAGAGTCTGTTTTTCCTCCACTCCTGGGCCAAGTCATTGCCAGTGCTCACCGTGACAGAGTCTGTTGTTCCTCCACTCCTGGGTCGTGTCATTGCCAGTGCTCACCGTGACAGAGTCTGTTGTTCCTCCACTCCTGGGTCGAGTCATTGTCAGTGTTCACCGTGACAGAGTCTGTTGTTCCTCCACTCCTGGGTCGAGTCATTGCCAGTGCTCACCGTGACAGAGTCTGTCGTTCCTCCACTCCGGGGTAAAGTCATTGCCAGTGCTCACCGTGACAGAGTCTGTCGTTCCTCCACTCCTGGGTTGAGTCATTGCCAGTGCTCACCGTGACAGAGTCTGTCGTTCCTCCACTCCTGGGTCGAGTCATTGCCAGTGCTCACCGTGACAGACTCTGTTGTTCCTCCACTCCTGGGTCGAGTCATTGCTAGTGCTCACCGTGACAGAGTCTGTCATTCCTCCACTCCGGGGTCAAGTCATTGCCAGTGCTCACCGTGACAGAGTCTGTTGTTCCTCCACTCCTGGGCCAAGTCATTGCCAGTGCTCACCGTGACAGAGTCTGTCATTCCTCCACTACTGGGTCGAGTCATTGCCAGTGCTCACTGTGACAGAGTCTGTCATTCCTCCACTCCTGGGTCGAGTCATTGCCAGTGCTCACTGTGACAGAGCCTGTCATACCTCCACTCCTGGGTGGAGTCATTGTCAGTGTTCACCGTGACAGAGTCTGTTGTTCCTCCACTCCTGGGTAAAGTCATTGCCAGTGCTCACCGTGACAGAGTCTGTCATTCTTACGTTCCAGGGTAAAGTCATTGCCAGTGCTCACCGTGACAGAGTCTGTCGTTCCTCCACTCCTGGGTAAAGTCATTGCCAGTGCTCACCGTGACAGAGTCTGTCGTTCCTCCACTCCTGGGTCGAGTCATTGCCAGTGCTCACCGTGACAGAGTCTGTTGTTCCTCCACTCCTGGGTCGAGTCATTGTCAGTGTTCACCGTGACAGAGTCTGTCGTTCCTCCACTCCTGGGTTGAGTCATTGTCAGTGCTCACCGTGACAGAGTCTGTTGTTCCTCCACTCCTGGGTCGAGTCATTGCCAGTGCTCACCGTGACAGACTCTGTTGTTCCTCCACTCCTGGGTCGAGTCATTGCTAGTGCTCACCGTGACAGAGTCTGTCATTCCTCCACTCCGGGGTCAAGTCATTGCCAGTGCTCACCGTGACAGAGTCTGTTGTTCCTCCACTCCTGGGCCAAGTCATTGCCAGTGCTCACCGTGACAGAGTCTGTTGTTCCTCCACTACTGGGTCGAGTCATTGCCAGTGCTCACCGTGACAGAGTCTGTTGTTCCTCCACTCCTGGGTAAAGTCATTGCCAGTGCTCACCATGACAGAGTCTGTCGTTCCTCCACTCCGAGGTAAAGTCATTGCCAGTGCTCACCGTGACAGAGTCTGTCGTTCCTCCACTCCTGGGTTGAGTCATTGCCAGTGCTCTCCGTGACAGAGTCTGTCGTTCCTCCACTCCTGGGTCGAGTCATTGCCAGTGCTCACCGTGACAGAGTCTGTCGTTCCTCCACTCCTGGGTCGAGTCATTGCCAGAGCTCACCGTGACAGAGTCTGCCGTTCCTCCACTCCTGGGTTGAGTCATTGCCAGTGCTCACCGTGACAGAGTCTGTCGTTCCTCCACTCCTGGGTCGAGTCATTGCCAGTGCTCACCGTGACAGAGTCTGTTGTTCCTCCACTCCTGCGTCGAATCATTGCTAGTGCTCACCGAGACAGAGTCCGTCGTTCCTCCACTCCTGGGTCGATTCATTGTCAGTGTTCACCGTGACAGAGTCTGTCATTCCTCCACTACTGGGTCGAGTCATTGCCAGTGCTCACTGTGACAGAGTCTGTCATTCCTCCACTCCTTGGTCGAGTCATTGCCAGTGCTCACTGTGACAGAGTCTGTCATACCTCCACTCCTGGGTGGAGTCATTGTCAGTGTTCACCGTGACAGAGTCTGTTATTCCTCCACTCCTGGGTAAAGTCATTGCCAGTGCTCACCGTGACAGAGTCTGTCATTCTTACGTTCCAGGGTAAAGTCATTGCCAGTGCTCACCGTGACAGAGTCTGTCGTTCCTCCACTCCTGGGTAAAGTCATTGCCAGTGCTCACCGTGACAGAGTCTGTCGTTCCTCCACTCCTGGGTCGAGTCATTGCCAGTGCTCACCGTGACAGAGGCTGTTGTTCCACCACTCCTGGGTCGAGTCGTTGCCAGTGCTCACCGTGACAGAGTCTGTTGTTCCTCCACTCCGGGGTTGAGTCATTGTCAGTGTTCACCGTGACAGAGTCTATCGTTCCTCCACTCCCGGGTCGAGTTATTGTCAGTGCACACCGAGACAGAGTCTGTCGTTCCTCCACTCCGGGGTCGAGTCATTGTCAGTGCTCACCGTGACAGAGTCTGTCGTTCCTCCACTCCAGGGTCGAGTCATTGCCAGTGCTCACCGTGACAGAGTCTGTTGTTCCTCCACTCCTGGGTCGAGTCATTGCCAGTGCTCACCGTGACAGAGTCTGATGTTCCTCCACTCCTGGGTCGAGTCATTGCTAGTGCTCACCGAGACAGAGTCCGTCGTTCCTCCACTCCTGGGTCGATTCATTGTCAGTGTTCACCGTGACAGAGTCTGTCATTCCTCCACTCCTGGGTCGAGTCATTGCCAGTGCTCACTGTGACAGAGTCTGTCGTTCCTCCACTGCTGGGTTGAGTCATTGTCAGTGCTCACCGTGACAGAGTCTGCCATTCCTCCACTCCTGGGTCGAGTCATTGCCAGTGCTCACCGTGACAGAGTCTGTTGTTCCTCCACTCCTGGGTCGAGTCATTGCCAGTGCTCACCGTGACAGAGTCTGTCGTTCCTCCACTCCGGGGTAAAGTCATTGCCAGTGCTCACCGTGACAGAGTCTGTCGTTCCTCCACTCCTGGGTTGAGTCATTGCCAGTGCTCACCGTGACAGAGTCTGTCGTTCCTCCACTCCTGGGTCGAGTCATTGCCAGTGCTCACCGTGACAGACTCTGTTGTTCCTCCACTCCTGGGTCGAGTCATTGCTAGTGCTCACCGTGACAGAGTCTGTCATTCCTCCACTCCGGGGTCAAGTCATTGCCAGTGCTCACCGTGACAGAGTCTGTTGTTCCTCCACTCCTGGGCCAAGTCATTGCCAGTGCTCACCGTGACAGAGTCTGTTGTTCCTCCACTCCTGGGTCGAGTCATTGCCAGTGCTCACCGTGACAGAGTCTGTCGTTCCTCCACTCCTGGGTCGAGTCATTCCCAGTGCTCACCGTGACAGAGTCTGTTGTTCCTCCACTCCTGGGTAAAGTCATTGCCAGTGCTCACCGTGACAGATTCTGTCGTTCCTCCACTCCTGGGTAAAGTCATTGCCAGTGCTGACCGTGACAGAGTCTGTCGTTCCTCCTCTCCTGGGTAAAGTCATTGCCAGTGCTCACCGTGACAGAGTCTGTCGTTCCTCCACTCCTGGGTCGAGTCATTGCCAGTGCTCACCGTGACAGAGTCTGTCGTTCCTCCACTCCTGGGTCGAGTCATTGCCAGTGCTCACCGTGACAGAGTCTGTCGTTCCTCCACTCCTGGGTCGAGTCATTGTCAGTGTTCACCGTGACAGAGTCTGTCGTTCCTCCACTCCCGGGTCGTGTCATTGCCAGTGCTCACCGTGACAGAGTCTGTTGTTCCTCCACTCCTGGGTAAAGTCATTGCCAGTGCTCACCATGACAGAGTCTGTCGTTCCTCCACTGCTGGGTTGAGTCATTGCCAGTGCTCACCGTGACAGAGTCTGCCATTCCTCCACTCCTGGGTCGAGTCATTGCCAGTGCTCACCGTGACAGAGTCTGTTGTTCCTCCACTCCTGGGTCGGGTCATTGCCAGTGCTCACCGTGACAGAGTCTGTCGTTCCTCCACTCCGGGGTACAGTCATTGCCAGTGCTCACCGTGACAGAGTCTGTCGTTCCTCCACTCCTGGGTTGAGTCATTGCCAGTGCTCACCGTGACAGAGTCTGTCGTTCCTCCACTCCTGGGTCGAGTCATTGCCAGTGCTCACCGTGACAGACTCTGTTGTTCCTCCACTCCTGGGTCGAGTCATTGCTAGTGCTCACCGTGACAGAGTCTGTCATTCCTCCACTCCGGGGTCAAGTCATTGCCAGTGCTCACCGTGACAGAGTCTGTTGTTCCTCCACTCCTGGGCCAAGTCATTGCCAGTGCTCACCGTGACAGAGTCTGTTGTTCCTCCACTCCTGGGTCGAGTCATTGCCAGTGCTCACCGTGACAGAGTCTGTTGTTCCTCCACTCCTGGGTCGAGTCATTGTCAGTGTTCACCGTGACAGAGTCTGTCGTTCCTCCACTCCTGGGTTGAGTCATTGTCAGTGCTCACCGTGACAGAGTCTGTTGTTCCTCCACTCCTGGGTAAAGTCATTGCCAGTGCTCACCGTGACAGAGTCTGTTGTTCCTCCACTCCAGGGTAAAGTCATTGCCAGTGCTCACCGTGACAGAGTCTGTCGTTCCTCCACTCCTGGGTTGAGTCATTGCCAGTGCTCACCGAGACAGAGTCTGTCATTCCTCCACTCCTGGGTTGAGTCATTGCAAGTGCTCACCGTGACAGAGTCTGTCGTTCCTCCACTCCTGGGTCGAGTCATTGCCAGTGCTCACCGTGACAGACTCTGTTGTTCCTCCACTCCTGGGTAAAGTCATTGCCAGTGCTCACCGTGATAGAGTCTGTCGTTCCTCCACTCCTGGGTCGAGTCATTGCCAGTGCTCACCGTGACAGTGTTTGTTGTTCCTCCGCTCCTGGGTAAAGTCATTGCCAGTGCTCACCGTGACAGAGTCTGTCGTTCCTCCACTCCTGGGTCGAGTCATTGCCAGTGCTCACCGTGACAGAGGCTGTTGTTCCTCCACTCCGGGGTTGAGTCATTGTCAGTGTTCACCGTGACAGAGTCTGTCGTTCCTCCACTCCCGGGTCGAGTTATTGTCAGTGCACACCGAGACAGAGTCTGTCGTTCCTCCACTCCGGGGTCGAGTCATTGTCAGTGCTCACCGTGACAGAGTCTGTCGTTCCTCCACTCCAGGGTCGAGTCATTGCCAGTGCTCACCGTGACAGAGTCTGTTGTTCCTCCACTCCTGGGTTGAGTCATTGGCACTGCTCACGGTGACAGAGTCTGTTGTTCCTCCACTCCAGGGTAAAGTCATTGCCAGTGCTCACCGAGACAGAGTCTGTCGTTCCTCCACTCCTGGGTAAAGTCATTGCCAGTGCTCACCGTGACAGAGTCTGTCATTCGTCCACTCCTGGGTCGAGTCATTGCCAGTGCTCACCGAGACAGAGTCCGTCGTTCCTCCACTCCTGGGTTGATTCATTGTCAGTGTTCACCGTGACAGAGTCTGTCGTTCCTCCACTCCTGGGTCGAGTCATTGCCAGTGCTCACCGTGACAGAGTCTGTTGTTCCTCCACTCCTGGGTAAAGTCATTGCCAGTGCTCACCGTGACAGATTCTGTCGTTCCTCCACTCCTGGGTAAAGTCATTGCCAGTGCTGACCGTGACAGAGTCTGTCGTTCCTCCTCTCCTGGGTAAAGTCATTGCCAGTGCTCACCGTGACAGAGTCTGTCGTTCCTCCACTCCTGGGTCGAGTCATTGCCAGTGCTCACCGTGACAGAGTCTGTCGTTCCTCCACTCCTGGGTCGAGTCATTGCCAGTGCTCACCGTGACAGAGTCTGTCGTTCCTCCACTCCTGGGTCGAGTCATTGTCAGTGTTCACCGTGACAGAGTCTGTCGTTCCTCCACTCCCGGGTCGAGTCATTGCCAGTGCTCACCGTGACAGAGTCTGTTGTTCCTCCACTCCTGGGTAAAGTCATTGCCAGTGCTCACCATGACAGAGTCTGTCGTTCCTCCACTGCTGGGTTGAGTCATTGCCAGTGCTCACCGTGACAGAGTCTGTCGTTCCTCCACTCCTGGGTAAAGTCATTGCCAGTGCTCACCGTGACAGAGTCTGTCGTTCCTCCACTCCTGGGTAAAGTCATTGCCAGTGCTCACCGTGACAGAGTCTGTCGTTCCTCCACTCCTGGGTAAAGTCATTGCCAGTGCTCACCGTGACAGAGTCTGTCGTTCCTCCACTCCTGGGTCGAGTCATTGCCAGTGCTCACCGTGACAGTGTTTGTTGTTCCTCCGCTCCTGGGTTAAGTCATTGCCAGTGCTCACCGTGACAGAGTCTGTCGTTCCTCCACTCCTGGGTTGAGTCATTGTCAGTGCTCACCGTGACAGAGTCTGTCGTTCCTCCACTCCTGGGTCGAGTCATTGCCAGTGCTCACTGTGACAGAGTCTGTCATTCCTCCACTCCTGGGTCGAGTCATTGTCAGTGTTCACCGTGACAGAGTCTGTCGTTCCTCCACTCCTGGGTCGAGTCATTGCCAGTGCTCACCGTGACAGAGTCTGTTGTTCCTCCACTCCTGGGTCGAGTCATTGCCAGTGCTCACCGTGACAGAGTCTGATGTTCCTCCACTCCTGGGTCGAGTCATTGCTAGTGCTCACCGAGACAGAGTCCGTCATTCCTCCACTCCTGGGTCGAGTCATTGCCAGTGCTCACTGTGACAGAGTCTGTCGTTCCTCCACTCCTGGGTCGAGTCATTGCCAGTGCTCACTGTGACAGAGCCTGTCATACCTCCACTCCTGGGTCGAGTCATTGTCAGTGTTCACCGTGACAGAGTCTGTTGTTCCTCCACTCCTGGGTAAAGTCATTGCCAGTGCTCACCGTGACAGAGTCTGTCATTCTTACGTTCCAGGGTAAAGTCATTGCCAGTGCTCACCGTGACAGAGTCTGTCGTTCCTCCACTCCGGGATCGAGTCATTGCCAGTGCTCACCATGACAGAGTCTGCCATTCCTCCACTCCTGGGTCGAGTCATTGCCAGTGCTCACCGTGACAGAGTCTGTTGTTCCTCCACTCCTGGGTCGAGTCATTGCCAGTGCTCACCGTGACAGAGTCTGTCGTTCCTCCACTCCGGGGTAAAGTCATTGCCAGTGCTCACCGTGACAGAGTCTGTCGTTCCTCCACTCCTGGGTTGAGTCATTGCCAGTGCTCACCGTGACAGAGTCTGTAGTTCCTCCACTCCTGGGTCGAGTCATTGCCAGTGCTCACCGTGACAGACTCTGTTGCTCATCCACTCCTGGGTCGAGTCATTGCTAGTGCTCACCGTGACAGAGTCTGTCATTCCTCCACTCCGGGGTCAAGTCATTGCCAGTGCTCACCGTGACAGAGTCTGTTGTTCCTCCACTCCTGGGCCAAGTCATTGCCAGTGCTCACCGTGACAGAGTCTGTTGTTCCTCCACTCCTGGGTCGAGTCATTGCCAGTGCTCACCGTGACAGAGTCTGTTGTTCCTCCACTCCTGGGTCGAGTCATTGTCAGTGTTCACCGTGACAGAGTCTGTTGTTCCTCCACTCCTGGGTCGAGTCATTGCCAGTGCTCACCGTGACAGAGTCTGTCGTTCCTCCACTCCGGGGTAAAGTCATTGCCAGTGCTCACCGTGACAGAGTCTGTCGTTCCTCCACTTCTGGGTTGAGTCATTGCCAGTGCTCACCGTGACAGAGTCTGTCGTTCCTCCACTCCTGGGTCGACTCATTGCCAGTGCTCACCGTGACAGACTCTGTTGTTCCTCCACTCCTGGGTCGAGTCATTGCTAGTGCTCACCGTGACAGAGTCTGTCATTCCTCCACTCCGGGGTCAAGTCATTGCCAGTGCTCACCGTGACAGAGTCTGTTGTTCCTCCACTCCTGGGCCAAGTCATTGCCAGTGCTCACCGTGACAGAGTCTGTTGTTCCTCCACTCCTGGGTCGAGTCATTGCCAGTGCTCACCGTGACAGAGTCTGTTGTTCCTCCACTCCTGGGTAAAGTCATTGCCAGTGCTCACCATGACAGAGTCTGTCGTTCCTCCACTCCGGGGTAAAGTCATTGCCAGTGCTCACCGTGACAGAGTCTGTCGTTCCTCCACTCCTGGGTTGAGTCATTGCCAGTGCTCACCGTGACAGAGTCTGTCGTTCCTCCACTCCTGGGTCGAGTCATTGCCAGTGCTCACCGTGACAGAGTCTGTCGTTCCTTCACTCCTGGGTCGAGTCATTGCCAGAGCTCACCGTGACAGAGTCTGTCGTTCCTCCACTCCTGGGTTGAGTCATTGCCAGTGCTCACCGTGACAGAGTCTGTCGTTCCTCCACTCCTGGGTCGAGTCATTGCCAGTGCTCACCGTGACAGACTCTGTTGTTCCTCCACTCCTGCGTCGAATCATTGCTAGTGCTCACCGAGACAGAGTCCGTCGTTCCTCCACTCCTGGGTCGATTCATTGTCAGTGTTCACCGTGACAGAGTCTGTCATTCCTCCACTACTGGGTCGAGTCATTGCCAGTGCTCACTGTGACAGAGTCTGTCATTCCTCCACTCCTGGGTCGAGTCATTGCCAGTGCTCACTGTGACAGAGCCTGTCATACCTCCACTCCTGGGTGGAGTCATTGTCAGTGTTCACCGTGACAGAGTCTGTTGTTCCTCCACTCCTGGGTAAAGTCATTGCCAGTGCTCACCGTGACAGAGTCTGTCATTCTTACGTTCCAGGGTAAAGTCATTGCCAGTGCTCACCGTGACAGAGTCTGTCGTTCCTCAACTCCTGGGTAAAGTCATTGCCAGTGCTCACCGTGACAGAGTCTGTCGTTCCTCCACTCCTGGGTCGAGTCATTGCCAGTGCTCACCGTGACAGAGGCTGTTGTTCCACCACTCCTGGGTCGAGTCGTTGCCAGTGCTCACCGTGACAGAGTCTGTTGTTCCTCCACTCCGGGGTTGAGTCATTGTCAGTGTTCACCGTGACAGAGTCTATCGTTCCTCCACTCCCGGGTCGAGTTATTGTCAGTGCACACCGAGACAGAGTCTGTCGTTCCTCCACTCCGGGTTCGAGTCATTGTCAGTGCTCACCGTGACAGAGTCTGTCGTTCCTCCACTCCAGGGTCGAGTCATTGCCAGTGCTCACCGTGACAGAGTCTGTTGTTCCTCCACTCCTGGGTCGAGTCATTGCCAGTGCTCACCGTGACAGAGTCTGATGTTCCTCCACTCCTGGGTCGAGTCATTGCTAGTGCTCACCGAGACAGAGTCCGTCGTTCCTCCACTCCTGGGTCGATTCATTGTCAGTGTTCACCGTGACAGAGTCTGTCATTCCTCCACTCCTGGGTCGAGACATTGCCAGTGCTCACTGTGACAGAGTCTGTCATTCCTCCACTCCTGGGTCGAGTCATTGCCAGTGCTCACTGTGACAGAGCCTGTCATACCTCCACTCCTGGGTCGAGTCATTGTCAGTGTTCACCGTGACAGAGTCTGTTGTTCCTCCACTCCTGGGTCGAGTCATTGCCAGTGCTCACCGTGACAGAGTCTGTTGTTCCTCCACTCCTGCGTCGAATCATTGCTAGTGCTCACCGAGACAGAGTCCGTCGTTCCTCCACTCCTGGGTCGATTCATTGTCAGTGTTCACCGTGACAGAGTCTGTCATTCCTCCACTACTGGGTCGAGTCATTGCCAGTGCTCACTGTGACAGAGTCTGTCATTCCTCCACTCCTGGGTCGAGTCATTGCCAGTGCTCACTGTGACAGAGCCTGTCATACCTCCACTCCTGGGTGGAGTCATTGTCAGTGTTCACCGTGACAGAGTCTGTTGTTCCTCCACTCCTGGGTAAAGTCATTGCCAGTGCTCACCGTGACAGAGTCTGTCATTCTTACGTTCCAGGGTAAAGTCATTGCCAGTGCTCACCGTGACAGAGTCTGTCGTTCCTCAACTCCTGGGTAAAGTCATTGCCAGTGCTCACCGTGACAGAGTCTGTCGTTCCTCCACTCCTGGGTCGAGTCATTGCCAGTGCTCACCGTGACAGAGGCTGTTGTTCCACCACTCCTGGGTCGAGTCGTTGCCAGTGCTCACCGTGACAGAGTCTGTTGTTCCTCCACTCCGGGGTTGAGTCATTGTCAGTGTTCACCGTGACAGAGTCTATCGTTCCTCCACTCCCGGGTCGAGTTATTGTCAGTGCACACCGAGACAGAGTCTGTCGTTCCTCCACTCCGGGTTCGAGTCATTGTCAGTGCTCACCGTGACAGAGTCTGTCGTTCCTCCACTCCAGGGTCGAGTCATTGCCAGTGCTCACCGTGACAGAGTCTGTTGTTCCTCCACTCCTGGGTCGAGTCATTGCCAGTGCTCACCGTGACAGAGTCTGATGTTCCTCCACTCCTGGGTCGAGTCATTGCTAGTGCTCACCGAGACAGAGTCTGTCATTCCTCCACTCCTGGGTCGAGACATTGCCAGTGCTCACTGTGACAGAGTCTGTCATTCCTCCACTCCTGGGTCGAGTCATTGCCAGTGCTCACTGTGACAGAGCCTGTCATACCTCCACTCCTGGGTCGAGTCATTGTCAGTGTTCACCGTGACAGAGTCTGTCATTCCTCCACTACTGGGTCGAGTCATTGCCAGTGCTCACTGTGACAGAGTCTGTCATTCCTCCACTCCTGGGTCGAGTCATTGCCAGTGCTCACTGTGACAGAGCCTGTCATACCTCCACTCCTGGGTGGAGTCATTGTCAGTGTTCACCGTGACAGAGTCTGTTGTTCCTCCACTCCTGGGTAAAGTCATTGCCAGTGCTCACCGTGACAGAGTCTGTCATTCCTCAACTCCTGGGTAAAGTCATTGCCAGTGCTCACCGTGACAGAGTCTGTCGTTCCTCCACTCCTGGGTCGAGTCATTGCCAGTGCTCACCGTGACAGAGGCTGTTGTTCCACCACTCCTGGGTCGAGTCGTTGCCAGTGCTCACCGTGACAGAGTCTGTTGTTCCTCCACTCCGGGGTTGAGTCATTGTCAGTGTTCACCGTGACAGAGTCTATCGTTCCTCCACTCCCGGGTCGAGTTATTGTCAGTGCACACCGAGACAGAGTCTGTCGTTCCTCCACTCCGGGTTCGAGTCATTGTCAGTGCTCACCGTGACAGAGTCTGTCGTTCCTCCACTCCAGGGTCGAGTCATTGCCAGTGCTCACCGTGACAGAGTCTGTTGTTCCTCCACTCCTGGGTCGAGTCATTGCCAGTGCTCACCGTGACAGAGTCTGATGTTCCTCCACTCCTGGGTCGAGTCATTGCTAGTGCTCACCGAGACAGAGTCCGTCGTTCCTCCACTCCTGGGTCGATTCATTGTCAGTGTTCACCGTGACAGAGTCTGTCATTCCTCCACTCCTGGGTCGAGACATTGCCAGTGCTCACTGTGACAGAGTCTGTCATTCCTCCACTCCTGGGTCGAGTCATTGCCAGTGCTCACTGTGACAGAGCCTGTCATACCTCCACTCCTGGGTCGAGTCATTGTCAGTGTTCACCGTGACAGAGTCTGTTGTTCCTCCACTCCTGGGTAAAGTCATTGCCAGTGCTCACCGTGACAGAGTCTGTCATTCTTACGTTCCAGGGTAAAGTCATTGCCAGTGCTCACCGTGACAGAGTCTGTCGTTCCTCCACTCCGGGATCGAGTCATTGCCAGTGCTCACCGTGACAGAGTCTGCCATTCCTCCACTCCTGGGTCGAGTCATTGCCAGTGCTCACCGTGACAGAGTCTGTTGTTCCTCCACTCCTGGGTCGAGTCATTGCCAGTGCTCACCGTGACAGAGTCTGTCGTTCCTCCACTCCGGGGTAAAGTCATTGCCAGTGCTCACCGTGACAGAGTCTGTCGTTCCTCCACTCCTGGGTTGAGTCATTGCCTGTGCTCACCGTGACAGAGTCTGTCGTTCCTCCACTCCTGGGTCGAGTCATTGCCAGTGCTCACCGTGACAGACTCTGTTGTTCCTCCACTCCTGGGTCGAGTCATTGCTAGTGCTCACCGTGACAGAGTCTGTCATTCCTCCACTCCGGGGTCAAGTCATTGCCAGTGCTCACCGTGACAGAGTCTGTTGTTCCTCCACTCCTGGGCCAAGTCATTGCCAGTGCTCACCGTGACAGAGTCTGTTGTTCCTCCACTCCTGGGTCGAGTCATTGCCAGTGCTCACCGTGACAGAGTCTGTTGTTCCTCCACTCCTGGGTCGAGTCATTGTCAGTGTTCACCGTAACAGAGTCTGTCGTTCCTCCACTCCTGGGTTGAGTCATTGTCAGTGCTCACCGTGACAGAGTCTGTTGTTCCTCCACTCCTGGGTAAAGTCATTGCCAGTGCTCACCGTGACAGAGTCTGTTGTTCCTCCACTCCAGGGTAAAGTCATTGCCAGTGCTCACCGTGACAGAGTCTGTCGTTCCTCCACTCCTGGGTTGAGTCATTGCCAGTGCTCACCGAGACAGAGTCTGTCGTTCCTCCACTCCTGGGTTGAGTCATTGCAAGTGCTCACCGTGACAGAGTCTGTCGTTCCTCCACTCCTGGGTCGAGTCATTGCCAGTGCTCACCGTGACAGAGTCTGTCGTTCCTCCACTCCTGGGTAAAGTCATTGCCAGTGCTCACCGTGACAGAGTCTGTCGTTCCTCCACTCCTGGGTAAAGTCATTGCCAGTGCTCACCGTGACAGAGACTGTCGTTCCTCCACTCCTGGGTAAAGTCATTGCCAGTGCTCACCGTGACAGAGTCTGTCGTTCCTCCACTCCTGGGTCGAGTCATTGCCAGTGCTCACCGTGACAGTGTTTGTTGTTCCTCCGCTCCTGGGTAAAGTCATTGCCAGTGCTCACCGTGACAGAGTCTGTCGTTCCTCCACTCCTGGGTCGAGTCATTGCCAGTGCTCACCGTGACAGAGGCTGTTGTTCCACCACTCCTGGGTCGAGTCGTTGCCAGTGCTCACCGTGACAGAGTCTGTTGTTCCTCCACTCCGGGGTTGAGTCATTGTCAGTGTTCACCGTGACAGAGTCTGTCGTTCCTCCACTCCCGGGTCGAGTTATTGTCAGTGCACACCGAGACAGAGTCTGTCGTTCCTCCACTCCGGGGTCGAGTCATTGTCAGTGCTCACCGTGACAGAGTCTGTCGTTCCTCCACTCCAGGGTCGAGTCATTGCCAGTGCTCACCGTGACAGAGTCTGTTGTTCCTCCACTCCTGGGTTGAGTCATTGGCAGTGCTCACGGTGACAGAGTCTGTTGTTCCTCCACTCCAGGGTAAAGTCATTGCCAGTGCTCACCGAGACAGAGTCTGTCGTTCCTCCACTCCTGGGTAAAGTCATTGCCAGTGCTCACCGTGACAGAGTCTGTCATTCGTCCACTCCTGGGTCGAGTCATTGCCAGTGCTCACCGAGACAGAGTCCGTCGTTCCTCCACTCCTGGGTTGATTCATTGTCAGTGTTCACCGTGACAGAGTCTGTCGTTCCTCCACTCCTGGGTCGAGTCATTGCCAGTGCTCACCGTGACAGAGTCTGTCGTTCCTCCACTCCTGGGTAAAGTCATTGCCAGTGCTCACCGTGACAGATTCTGTCGTTCCTCCACTCCTGGGTAAAGTCATTGCCAGTGCTGACCGTGACAGAGTCTGTCGTTCCTCCTCTCCTGGGTAAAGTCATTGCCCGTGCTCACCGTGACAGAGTCTGTCGTTCCTCCACTCCTGGGTCGAGTCATTGCCAGTGCTCACCGTGACAGAGTCTGTCGTTCCTCCACTCCTGGGTCGAGTCATTGCCAGTGCTCACCGTGACAGAGTCTGTCGTTCCTCCACTCCTGGGTCGAGTCATTGTCAGTGTTCACCGTGACAGAGTCTGTCGTTCCTCCCCTCCCGGGTCGAGTCATTGCCAGTGCTCACCGTGACAGAGTCTGTTGTTCCTCCACTCCTGGGTAAAGTCATTGCCAGTGCTCACCATGACAGAGTCTGTCGTTCCTCCACTGCTGGGTTGAGTCATTGCCAGTGCTCACCGTGACAGAGTCTGTCGTTCCTCCACTCCTGGGTAAAGTCATTGCCAGTGCTCACCGTGACAGAGTCTGTCGTTCCTCCACTCCTGGGTAAAGTCATTGCCAGTGATCACCGTGACAGAGTCTGTCGTTCCTCCACTCCTGGGTAAAGTCATTGCCAGTGCTCACCGTGACAGAGTCTGTCGTTCCTCCACTCCTGGGTCGAGTCATTGCCAGTGCTCACCGTGACAGTGTTTGTTGTTCCTCCGCTCCTGGGTTAAGTCATTGCCAGTGCTCACCGTGACAGAGTCTGTCGTTCCTCCACTCCTGGGTCGAGTCATTGCCAGTGCTCACCGTGACAGAGGCTGTTGTTCCACCACTCCTGGGTCGAGTCGTTGCCAGTGCTCACCGTGACAGAGTCTCTTGTTCCTCCACTCCGGTGTTGAGTCATTGTCAGTGTTCACCGTGACAGAGTCTGTCGTACCTCCACTCCCGGGTCGAGTTATTGTCAGTGCACACCGAGACAGAGTCTGTCGTTCCTCCACTCCGGGGTCGAGTCATTGTCAGTGCTCACGGTGACAGAGTCTGTCGTTCCTCCACTCCAGGGTAAAGTCATTGCCAGTGCTCACCGAGACAGAGTCTGTCGTTCCTCCACTCCTGGGTAAAGTCATTGCCAGTGCTCACCGTGACAGAGTCTGTCATTCGTCCACTCCTGGGTCGAGTCATTCCCAGTGCTCACCGAGACAGAGTCCGTCGTTCCTCCACTCCTGGGTTGATTCATTGTCAGTGTTCACCGTGAAAGAGTCTGTCGTTCCTCCACTCCTGGGTCGAGTCATTGCCAGTGCTCACCGTGACAGAGTCTGTTGTTCCTCCACTCCTGGGTAAAGTCATTGCCAGTGCTCACCGTGACAGAGTCTGTCGTTCCTCCACTCCTGGGTAAAGTCATTGCCAGTGCTGACCGTGACAGAGTCTGTCGTTCCTCCTCTCCTGGGTAAAGTCATTGCCAGTGCTCACCGTGACAGAGTCTGTCGTTCCTCCACTCCTGGGTCGAGTCATTGCCAGTGCTCACCGTGACAGAGTCTGTCGTTCCTCCACTCCTGGATCGAGTCATTGCCAGTGCTCACCGTGACAGAGTTTGTCGTTCCTCCACTCCCGGGTCGAGTCATTGTCAGTGTTCACCGTGACAGAGTCTGTTGTTCCTCCACTCCAGGGTAAAGTCATTGCCAGTGCTCACCGAGACAGAGTCTGTCGTTCCTCCACTCCTGGGTAAAGTCATTGCCAGTGCTCACCGTGACAGAGTCTGTCATTCGTCCACTCCTGGGTCGAGTCATTGCCAGTGCTCACCGAGACAGAGTCCGTCGTTCCTCCACTCCTGGGTTGATTCATTGTCAGTGTTCACCGTGACAGAGTCTGTCGTTCCTCCACTCCTGGGTCGAGTCATTGCCAGTGCTCACCGTGACAGAGTCTGTCGTTCCTCCACTCCTGGGTAAAGTCATTGCCAGTGCTCACCGTGACAGATTCTGTCGTTCCTCCACTCCTGGGTAAAGTCATTGCCAGTGCTGACCGTGACAGAGTCTGTCGTTCCTCCTCTCCTGGGTAAAGTCATTGCCCGTGCTCACCGTGACAGAGTCTGTCGTTCCTCCACTCCTGGGTCGAGTCATTGCCAGTGCTCACCGTGACAGAGTCTGTCGTTCCTCCACTCCTGGATCGAGTCATTGCCAGTGCTCACCGTGACAGAGTTTGTCGTTCCTCCACTCCCGGGTCGAGTCATTGTCAGTGTTCACCGTGACAGAGTCTGTCGTTCCTCCACTCCCGGGTCGAGTCATTGCCAGTGCTCACCGTGACAGAGTCTGTTGTTCCTCCACTCCTGGGTAAAGTCATTGCCAGTGCTCACCATGACAGAGTCTGTCGTTCCTCCACTCCTGGGTCGAGTCATTGCCAGTGCTCACCGTGACAGAGTCTGTTGTTCCTCCACTCCTGGGTAAAGTCATTGCCAGTGCTCACCGTGACAGAGGCTGTTGTTCCACCACTCCTGGGTCGAGTCGTTGCCAGTGCTCACCGTGACAGAGTCTGTTGTTCCTCCACTCCGGGGTTGAGTCATTGTCAGTGTTCACCGTGACAGAGTCTGTCGTTCCTCCACTCCCGGGTCGAGTTATTGTCAGTGCACACCGAGACAGAGTCTGTCGTTCCTCCACTCCGGGGTCGAGTCATTGTCAGTGCTCACCGTGACAGAGTCTGTCGTTCCTCCACTCCAGGGTCGAGTCATTGCCAGTGCTCACCGTGACAGAGTCTGTTGTTCCTCCACTCCTGGGTTGAGTCATTGGCAGTGCTCACGGTGACAGAGTCTGTTGTTCCTCCACTCCAGGGTAAAGTCATTGCCAGTGCTCACCGAGACAGAGTCTGTCGTTCCTCCACTCCTGGGTAAAGTCATTGCCAGTGCTCACCGTGACAGAGTCTGTCATTCGTCCACTCCTGGGTCGAGTCATTGCCAGTGCTCACCGAGACAGAGTCCGTCGTTCCTCCACTCCTGGGTTGATTCATTGTCAGTGTTCACCGTGACAGAGTCTGTCGTTCCTCCACTCCTGGGTCGAGTCATTGCCAGTGCTCACCGTGACAGAGTCTGTCGTTCCTCCACTCCTGGGTAAAGTCATTGCCAGTGCTCACCGTGACAGATTCTGTCGTTCCTCCACTCCTGGGTAAAGTCATTGCCAGTGCTGACCGTGACAGAGTCTGTCGTTCCTCCTCTCCTGGGTAAAGTCATTGCCCGTGCTCACCGTGACAGAGTCTGTCGTTCCTCCACTCCTGGGTCGAGTCATTGCCAGTGCTCACCGTGACAGAGTCTGTCGTTCCTCCACTCCTGGGTCGAGTCATTGCCAGTGCTCACCGTGACAGAGTCTGTCGTTCCTCCACTCCTGGGTCGAGTCATTGTCAGTGTTCACCGTGACAGAGTCTGTCGTTCCTCCCCTCCCGGGTCGAGTCATTGCCAGTGCTCACCGTGACAGAGTCTGTTGTTCCTCCACTCCTGGGTAAAGTCATTGCCAGTGCTCACCATGACAGAGTCTGTCGTTCCTCCACTGCTGGGTTGAGTCATTGCCAGTGCTCACCGTGACAGAGTCTGTCGTTCCTCCACTCCTGGGTAAAGTCATTGCCAGTGCTCACCGTGACAGAGTCTGTCGTTCCTCCACTCCTGGGTAAAGTCATTGCCAGTGATCACCGTGACAGAGTCTGTCGTTCCTCCACTCCTGGGTAAAGTCATTGCCAGTGCTCACCGTGACAGAGTCTGTCGTTCCTCCACTCCTGGGTCGAGTCATTGCCAGTGCTCACCGTGACAGTGTTTGTTGTTCCTCCGCTCCTGGGTTAACTCATTGCCAGTGCTCACCGTGACAGAGTCTGTCGTTCCTCCACTCCTGGGTCGAGTCATTGCCAGTGCTCACCGTGACAGAGGCTGTTGTTCCACCACTCCTGGGTCGAGTCGTTGCCAGTGCTCACCGTGACAGAGTCTCTTGTTCCTCCACTCCGGGGTTGAGTCATTGTCAGTGTTCACCGTGACAGAGTCTGTCGTTCCTCCACTCCCGGGTCGAGTTATTGTCAGTGCACACCGAGACAGAGTCTGTCGTTCCTCCACTCCGGGGTCGAGTCATTGTCAGTGCTCACCGTGACAGAGTCTGTCGTTCCTCCACTCCAGGGTCGAGTCATTGCCAGTGCTCACCGTGACAGAGTCTGTTGTTCCTCCACTCCTGGGTTGAGTCATTGGCAGTGCTCACGGTGACAGAGTCTGTTGTTCCTCCACTCCAGGGTAAAGTCATTGCCAGTGCTCACCGAGACAGAGTCTGTCGTTCCTCCACTCCTGGGTAAAGTCATTGCCAGTGCTCACCGTGACAGAGTCTGTCATTCGTCCACTCCTGGGTCGAGTCATTGCCAGTGCTCACCGAGACAGAGTCCGTCGTTCCTCCACTCCTGGGTTGATTCATTGTCAGTGTTCACCGTGACAGAGTCTGTCGTTCCTCCACTCCTGGGTCGAGTCATTGCCAGTGCTCACCGTGACAGAGTCTGTTGTTCCTCCACTCCTGGGTAAAGTCATTTCCAGTGCTCACCGTGACAGAGTCTGTCGTTCCTCCACTCCTGGGTAAAGTCATTGCCAGTGCTGACCGTGACAGAGTCTGTCGTTCCTCCTCTCCTGGGTAAAGTCATTGCCAGTGCTCACCGTGACAGAGTCTGTCGTTCCTCCACTCCTGGGTCGAGTCATTGCCAGTGCTCACCGTGACAGAGTCTGTCGTTCCTCCACTCCTGGATCGAGTCATTGCCAGTGCTCACCGTGACAGAGTTTGTCGTTCCTCCACTCCCGGGTCGAGTCATTGTCAGTGTTCACCGTGACAGAGTCTGTCGTTCCTCCACTCCCGGGTCGAGTCATTGCCAGTGCTCACCGTGACAGAGTCTGTTGTTCCTCCACTCCTGGGTAAAGTCATTGCCAGTGCTCACCATGACAGAGTCTGTCGTTCCTCCACTCCTGGGTCGAGTCATTGCCAGTGCTCACCGTGACAGAGTCTGTTGTTCCTCCACTCCTGGGTAAAGTCATTGCCAGTGCTCACCGTGACAGAGTCTGTCATTCGTCCACTCCTGGGTCGAGTCATTGCCAGTGCTCACCGAGACAGAGTCCGTCGTTCCTCCACTCCTGGGTTGATTCATTGTCAGTGTTCACCGTGACAGAGTCTGTCGTTCCTCCACTCCTGGGTCGAGTCATTGCCAGTGCTCACCGTGACAGAGTCTGTTGTTCCTCCACTCCTGGGTAAAGTCATTGCCAGTGCTCACCGTGACAGAGTCTGTCGTTCCTCCACTCCTGGGTAAAGTCATTGCCAGTGCTGACCGTGACAGAGTCTGTCGTTCCTCCTCTCCTGGGTAAAGTCATTGCCAGTGCTCACCGTGACAGAGTCTGTCGTTCCTCCACTCCTGGGTCGAGTCATTGCCAGTGCTCACCGTGACAGAGTTTGTCGTTCCTCCACTCCCGGGTCGAGTCATTGTCAGTGTTCACCGTGACAGAGTCTGTCGTTCCTCCACTCCCGGGTCGAGTCATTGCCAGTGCTCACCGTGACAGAGTCTGTTGTTCCTCCACTCCTGGGTAAAGTCATTGCCAGTGCTCACCATGACAGAGTCTGTCGTTCCTCCACTCCTGGGTCGAGTCATTGCCAGTGCTCACCGTGACAGAGTCTGTTGTTCCTCCACTCCTGGGTAAAGTCATTGCCAGTGCTCACCGTGACAGAGTCTGTCGTTCCTCCACTCCGGGGTAAAGTCATTGCCAGTGCTCACCGTGACAGAGTCTGTCGTTCCTCCACTCCTGGGTTGAGTCATTGCCAGTGCTCACCGTGACAGAGTCTGTCGTTCCTCCACTCCTGGGTCGAGTCATTGCCAGTGCTCACCGTGACAGAGTCTGTCGTTCCTCCACTCCTGGGTCGAGTCATTGCCAGAGCTCACCGTGACAGAGTCTGTCGTTCCTCCACTCCTGGGTTGAGTCATTGCCAGTGCTCACCGTGACAGAGTCTGTCGTTCCTCCACTCCTGGGTCGAGTCATTGCCAGTGCTCACCGTGACAGAGTCTGTTGTTCCTCCACTCCTGCGTCGAATCATTGCTAGTGCTCACCGAGACAGAGTCCGTCGTTCCTCCACTCCTGGGTCGATTCATTGTCAGTGTTCACCGTGACAGAGTCTGTCATTCCTCCACTCCTGGGTCGAGTCATTGCCAGTGCTCACTGTGACAGAGTCTGTCATTCCTCCACTCCTGGGTCGAGTCATTGCCAGTGCTCACCGTGACAGAGTCTGTTGTTCCTCCACTCCTGGGTAAAGTCATTGCCAGTGCTCACCATGACAGAGTCTGTCGTTCCTCCACTCCTGGGTCGAGTCATTGCCAGTGCTCACCGTGACAGAGTCTTTTGTTCCTCCACTCCTGGGTAAAGTCATTGCCAGTGCTGACCGTGACAGAGTCTGTCGTTCCTCCACTCCGGGGTAAAGTCATTGCCAGTGCTCACCGTGACAGAGTCTGTCGTTCCTCCACTCCTGGGTTGAGTCATTGCCAGTGCTCACCGTGACAGAGTCTGTCGTTCCTCCACTTCTGGGTCGAGTCATTGCCAGTGCTCACCGTGACAGAGTCTGTCGTTCCTCCACTCCTGGGTCGAGTCATTGCCAGAGCTCACCGTGACAGAGTCTGTCGTTCCTCCACTCCTGGGTTGAGTCATTGCCAGTGCTCACCGTGACAGAGTCTGTCGTTCCTCCACTCCTGGGTCGAGTCATTGCCAGTGCTCACCGTGACAGAGTCTGTTGTTCCTCCACTCCTGCGTCGAATCATTGCTAGTGCTCACCGAGACAGAGTCCGTCGTTCCTCCACTCCTGGGTCGATTCATTGTCAGTGTTCACCGTGACAGAGTCTGTCATTCCTCCACTCCTGGGTCGAGTCATTGCCAGTGCTCACTGTGACAGAGTCTGTCATTCCTCCACTCCTGGGTCGAGTCATTGCCAGTGCTCACTGTGACAGAGCCTGTCATACCTCCACTCCTGGGTGGAGTCATTGTCAGTGTTCACCGTGACAGAGTCTGTTGTTCCTCCACTCCTGGGTAAAGTCATTGCCAGTGCTCACCGTGACAGAGTCTGTCATTCTTACGTTCCAGGGTAAAGTCATTGCCAGTGCTCACCGTGACAGAGTTTGTCGTTCCACCACTCCGGGATCGAGTCATTGCCAGTGCTCACCGTGACAGAGTCTGCCATTCCTCCACTCCTGGGTCGAGTTTTTGCCTGTGCTCACCGTGACAGAGTCTGTTGTTCCTCCACTCCTGGGTCGAGTCATTGCCAGTGCTCACCGTGACAGAGTCTGTCGTTCCTCCACTCCTGGGTAAAGTCATTGCCAGTGCTCACCGTGACAGAGTCTGTCGTTCCTCCACTCCTGGGTAAAGTCATTGCCAGTGCTCACCGTGACAGAGTCTGTCGTTCCTCCACTCCTGGGTAAAGTCATTGCCAGTGCTCACCGTGACAGAGTCTGTCGTTCCTCCACTCCTGGGTCGAGTCATTGCCAGTGCTCACCGTGACAGAGTTTGTTGTTCCTCCGCTCCTGGGTAAAGTCATTGACAGTGCTCACCGTGACAGAGTCTGTCGTTCCTCCACTCCTGGGTCGAGTCATTGCCAGTGCTCACCGTGACAGAGGCTGTTGTTCCACCACTCCTGGGTCGAGTCGTTGCCAGTGCGCACCGTGACAGAGTCTGTTGTTCCTCCACTCCGGGGTTGAGTCATTGTCAGTGTTCACCGTGACAGAGTCTGTCGTTCCTCCACTCCCGGGTCGAGTTATTGTCAGTGCACACCGAGACAGAGTCTGTCGTTCCTCCACTCCGGGGTCGAGTCATTGTCAGTGCTCACCGTGACAGAGTCTGTCGTTCCTCCACTCCAGGGTCGAGTCATTGCCAGTGCTTACCGTGACAGAGTCTGTTGTTCCTCCACTCCTGGGTTGAGTCATTGCCAGTGCTCACGGTGACAGAGTCTGTTGTTCCTCCACTCCAGGGTAAAGACATTGCCAGTGCTCACCGAGACAGAGTCTGTCGTTCCTCCACTCCTGGGTAAAGTCATTGCCAGTGCTCACCGTGACAGAGCCTGTCATTCGTCCACTCCTGGGTCGAGTCATTGCCAGTGCTCACCGAGACAGAGTCCGTCGTTCCTCCACTCCTGGGTTGATTCATTGTCAGTGTTCACCGTGACAGAGTCTGTCGTTCCTCCACTCCTGGGTCGAGTCATTGCCAGTGCTCACCGTGACAGAGTCTGTTATTCCTCCACTCCTGGCTAAAGTCATTGCCAGTGCTCACCGTGACAGAGTCTGTCGTTCCTCCACTCCTGGGTAAAGTCATTGCCAGTGCTCACCGTGACAGAGTCTGTCGTTCCTCCAGTCCTGGGTAAAGTCATTGCCAGTGCTCACCGTGACAGAGTCTGTCGTTCCTCCACTCCTGGGTCGAGTCATTGCCAGTGCTCACCGTGACAGAGTCTGTCGTTCCTCCACTCCTGGGTTGAGTCATTGCCAGTGCTCACCGTGACAGAGTCTGTTGTTCCTCCACTCCTGGGTAAAGTCATTGCCAGTGCTCACCGTGACAGAGTCTGTTGTTCCTCCACTCCTGGGTAAAGTCATTGCCAGTGCTCACCGTGACAGAGTCTGTTGTTCCTCCACTCCCGGGTCGTGTCATTGCCAGTGCTCACCGTGACAGAGTCTGTCGTTCCTCCACTCCTGGGTCGAGTCATTGTCAGTGTTCACCGTGACAGAGTCTGTCGTTCCTCCACTCCCGGGTCGAGTCATTGCCAGTGCTCACCGTGACAGAGTCTGTTGTTCCTCCACTCCTGGGTAAAGTCATTGCCAGTGCTCACCATGACAGAGTCTGTCGTTCCTCCACTCCTGGGTTGAGTCATTGCCAGTGCTCACCGTGACAGTGTCTGTCGTTCCTCCACTCCTGGGTCGAGTCATTGCCAGTGCTCACCGTGACAGAGTCTGTTGTTCCTCCACTCCTGGGTAAAGTCATTGCCAGTGCTCACTGTGACAGAGTCTGTCGTTCCTCCACTCCGGGGTAAAGTCATTGCCAGTGCTCACCGTGACAGAGTCTGTCGTTCCTCCACTCCTGGGTTGAGTCATTGCCAGTGCTCACCGTGACAGAGTCTGTCGTTCCTCCACTCCTGGGTCGAGTCATTGCCAGTGCCCACCGTGACAGAGTCTGTCGTTCCTCCACTCCAGGGTCGATTTATTGCCAGAGCTCACCGTGACAGAGTCTGTCGTTCCTCCACTCCTGGGTTGAGTCATTGCCAGTGCTCACCGTGACAGAGTCTGTCGTTCCTCCACTCCTGGGTCGAGTCATTGCCAGTGCTCACCGTGACAGAGTCTGTTGTTCCTCCACTCCCGGGTCGAGTCATTGCTAGTGCTCACCGAGACAGAGTCCGTCGTTCCTCCACTCCTGGGTCGATTCATTGTCAGTGTTCAACGTCACAGAGTCTGTCATTCCTCCACTCCTGGGTCGAGTCATTGCCAGTGCTCTCTGTGACAGAGTCTGTCATTCCTCCAATCCTGGGTCGAGTCATTGCCAGTGCTCACTGTGACAGAGCCTGTCATACCTCCACTCCTGGGTCGAGTCATTGTCAGTGTTCACCGTGACAGAGTCTGTTGTTCCTCCACTCCGGGGTAAAGTCATTGCCAGTGCTCACCGTGACAGAGTCTGTCATTCTTACGTTCCAGGGTAAAGTCATTGCCAGTGCTCACCGTGACAGAGTCTGTCGTTCCTCCACTCCGGGATCGAGTCATTGCCAGTGCTCACCGTGACAGAGTCTGCCATTCCTCCACTCCTGGGTCGAGTTTTTGCCTGTGCTCACCGTGACAGAGTCTGTTGTTCCTCCACTCCTGGGTCGAGTCATTGCCAGTGCTCACCGTGACAGAGTCTGTCGTTCCTCCACTCCCGGGTCGAGTCATTGCCAGTGCTCACCGTGACAGAGTCTGTTGTTCCTCCACTCCTGGGTAAAGTCATTGCCAGTGCTCACCATGACAGTCTGTCGTTCCTCCACTCCTGGGTTGAGTCATTGCCAGTGCTCACCGTGACAGAGTCTGTCGTTCCTCCACTCCTGGGTCGAGTCATTGCCAGTGCTGACCGTGACAGAGTCCGTTGTTCCTCCACTCCTGGGTAAAGTCATTGCCTGTGCTCACCGTGACAGAGTCTGTCGTTCCTCCACTCCGGGGTAAAGTCATTGCCAGTGCTCACCGTGACAGAGTCTGTCGTTCCTCCACTCCTGGGTTGAGTCATTGCCAGTTCTCACCGTGACAGAGTCTGTCGTTCCTCCACTCCTGGGTCGAGTCATTGCCAGTGCTCACCGTGACAGAGTCTGTCGTTCCTCCACTCCTGGGTCGATTCATTGCCAGAGCTCACCGTGACAGAGTCTGTCGTTCCTCCACTCCTGGGTTGAGTCATTGCCAGTGCTCACCGTGACAGAGTCCGTCGTTCCTCCACTCCTGGGTCGAGTCATTGCCCGTGCTCACCGTGACAGAGTCTGTTGTTCCTCCACTCCTGGGTCGAGTCATTGCTAGTGCTCACCGAGACAGAGTCCGTCGTTCCTCCACTCCTGGGTCGATTCATTGTCAGTGTTCACCGTGACAGAGTCTGTCATTCCTCCACTCCTGGGTCGAGTCATTGCCAGTGCTCACTGTGACAGAGTCTGTCATTCCTCCACTCCTGGGTCGAGTCATTGCCAGTGCTCACTGTGACAGAGCCTGTCATACCTCCACTGCTGGGTCGAGTCATTGTCAGTGTTCACCGTGACAGAGTCTGTTGTTCCTCCACTCCGGGGTAAAGTCATTGCCAGTGCTCACCGTGACAGAGTCTGTTGTTCCTCCACTCCTGGGTCGAGTCATTGCTAGTGCTCACCGAGACAGAGTCCGTCGTTCCTCCACTCCTGGGTCGATTCATTGTCAGTGTTCAACGTCACAGAGTCTGTCATTCCTCCACTCCTGGGTCGAGTCATTGCCAGTGCTCTCTGTGACAGAGTCTGTCATTCCTCCAATCCTGGGTCGAGTCATTGCCAGTGCTCACTGTGACAGAGCCTGTCATACCTCCACTCCTGGGTCGAGTCATTGTCAGTGTTCACCGTGACAGAGTCTGTTGTTCCTCCACTCCGGGGTAAAGTCATTGCCAGTGCTCACCGTGACAGAGTCTGTCATTCTTACGTTCCAGGGTAAAGTCATTGCCAGTGCTCACCGTGACAGAGTCTGTCGTTCCTCCACTCCGGGATCGAGTCATTGCCAGTGCTCACCGTGACAGAGTCTGCCATTCCTCCACTCCTGGGTCGAGTTTTTGCCTGTGCTCACCGTGACAGAGTCTGTTGTTCCTCCACTCCTGGGTCGAGTCATTGCCAGTGCTCACCGTGACAGAGTCTGTCGTTCCTCCACTCCCGGGTCGAGTCATTGCCAGTGCTCACCGTGACAGAGTCTGTTGTTCCTCCACTCCTGGGTAAAGTCATTGCCAGTGCTCACCATGACAGTCTGTCGTTCCTCCACTCCTGGGTTGAGTCATTGCCAGTGCTCACCGTGACAGAGTCTGTCGTTCCTCCACTCCTGGGTCGAGTCATTGCCAGTGCTGACCGTGACAGAGTCCGTTGTTCCTCCACTCCTGGGTAAAGTCATTGCCTGTGCTCACCGTGACAGAGTCTGTCGTTCCTCCACTCCGGGGTAAAGTCATTGCCAGTGCTCACCGTGACAGAGTCTGTCGTTCCTCCACTCCTGGGTTGAGTCATTGCCAGTTCTCACCGTGACAGAGTCTGTCGTTCCTCCACTCCTGGGTCGAGTCATTGCCAGTGCTCACCGTGACAGAGTCTGTCGTTCCTCCACTCCTGGGTCGATTCATTGCCAGAGCTCACCGTGACAGAGTCTGTCGTTCCTCCACTCCTGGGTTGAGTCATTGCCAGTGCTCACCGTGACAGAGTCCGTCGTTCCTCCACTCCTGGGTCGAGTCATTGCCCGTGCTCACCGTGACAGAGTCTGTTGTTCCTCCACTCCTGGGTCGAGTCATTGCTAGTGCTCACCGAGACAGAGTCCGTCGTTCCTCCACTCCTGGGTCGATTCATTGTCAGTGTTCACCGTGACAGAGTCTGTCATTCCTCCACTCCTGGGTCGAGTCATTGCCAGTGCTCACTGTGACAGAGTCTGTCATTCCTCCACTCCTGGGTCGAGTCATTGCCAGTGCTCACTGTGACAGAGCCTGTCATACCTCCACTGCTGGGTCGAGTCATTGTCAGTGTTCACCGTGACAGAGTCTGTTGTTCCTCCACTCCGGGGTAAAGTCATTGCCAGTGCTCACCGTGACAGAGTCTGTCATTCTTACGTTCCAGGGTAAAGTCATTGCCAGTGCCCACCGTGACAGAGTCTGTCGTTCCTCCACTCCGGGATCGAGTCATTGCCAGTGCTCACCGTGACAGAGTCTGCCATTCCTCCACTCCTGGGTCGAGTTTTTGCCTGTGCTCACCATGACAGAGTCTGTTGTTCCTCCACTCCTGGGTCGAGTCATTGCCAGTGCTCACCGTGACAGAGTCTGCTGTTCCTCCACTCCTGGATCGAGTCATTGCCAGTGCTCACCGTGACAGAGTCTGTCGTTCCTCCACTCCGGGGTAAAGTCATTGCCAGTGCTCACCGTGACAGAGTCTGTCGTTCCTCCACTCCTGGGTTGAGTCATTGCCAGTGCTCACCGTGACAGAGTCTGTCGTGCCTCCACTCCTGGGTCGAGTCATTGCCAGTGCTCACCGTGACAGAGTCTGTTGTTCCTCCACTCCTGGGTCGAGTCATTGCTAGTGCTCACCGTGACAGAGTCTGTCATTCCTCCAGTCCGGGGTCAAGTCATTGCCAGTGATCACCGTGACAGAGTCTGTTGTTCCTCCACTCCTGGGCCAAGTCATTGCCAGTGCTCACAGTGACAGAGTCTGTTGTTCCTCCACTCCTGGGTCGAGTCATTGCCAGTGCTCACCGTGACAGAGTCTGTTGTTCCTCCACTCCTGGGTCGAGTCATTGTCAGTGTTCACCGTGACAGAGTCTGTCGTTCCTCCACTCCTGGGTTGAGTCATTGTCAGTGCTCACCGTGACAGAGTCTGTTGTTCCTCCACTCCTGGGTAAAGTCATTGCCAGTGCTCACCGTGACAGAGTCTGTTGTTCCTCCACTCCAGGGTAAAGTCATTGCCAGTGCTCACCGTGACAGAGTCTGTCGTTCCTCCACTCCTGGGTTGAGTCATTGCCAGTGCTCACCGAGACAGAGTCTGTCGTTCCTCCACTCCTGGGTTGAGTCATTGCAAGTGTTCACCGTGACAGAGTCTGTCGTTCCTCCACTCCTGGGTCGAGTCATTGCCAGTGCTCACCGTGACAGAGTCTGTAGTTCCTCCACTCCTGGGTAAAATCATTGCCAGTGCTCACCGTGACAGAGTCTGTCGTTCCTCCACTCCTGGGTAAAGTCATTGCCAGTGCTCACCGTGACAGAGTCTGTCGTTCCTCCACTCCTGGGTAAAGTCATTGCCAGTGCTCACCGTGACAGAGTCTGTCGTTCCTCCACTCCTGGGTCGAGTCATTGCCAGTGCTCACCGTGACAGAGTCTGTCGTTCCTCCACTCCTGGGTCGAGTCATTGCCAGTGCTCACCGTGACAGAGTCTGTTGTTCCTCCACTCCTGGGTAAAGTCATTGCCAGTGCTCACCGTGACAGAGTCTGTTGTTCCTCCACTCCCGGGTCGAGTCATTGCCAGTGCTCACCGTGACAGAGTCTGTCGTTCCTCCACTCCTGGGTCGAGTCATTGTCAGTGCTCACCGAGACAGAGTCTGTCGTTCCTCCGCTCCTGGGTCGAGTCATTTTCAGTGCTCACCATGACAGAGTCTGTCGTTCCTCCACTCCTGGGTTGAGTCATTGTCAGTGCTCACCGTGACAGAGTCTGTTGTTCCTCCACTCCTGGGTAAAGTCATTGCCAGTGCTCACCGTGACAGAGTCTGTTGTTCCTCCACTCCAGGGTAAAGTCATTGCCAGTGCTCACCGTGACAGAGTCTGTCGTTCCTCCACTCCTGGGTTGAGTCATTGCCAGTGCTCACCGAGACAGAGTCTGTCGTTCCTCCACTCCTGGGTTGAGTCATTGCAAGTGTTCACCGTGACAGAGTCTGTCGTTCCTCCACTCCTGGGTCGAGTCATTGCCAGTGCTCACCGTGACAGAGTCTGTCGTTCCTCCACTCCTGGGTCGAGTCATTGCCAGTGCTCACCGTGACAGAGTCTGTCGTTCCTCCACTCCTGGGTTGAGTCATTGCCAGTGCTCACCGTGACAGAGTCTGTCGTTCCTCCACTCCTGGGTCGAGTCATTGCCAGTGCTCACCGTGACAGAGTCTGTCGTGCCTCCACTCCTGGGTCGAGTCATTGCCAGTGCTCACCGTGACAGAGTCTGTTGTTCCTCCACTCCTGGGTCGAGTCATTGCTAGTGCTCACCGTGACAGAGTCTGTCATTCCTCCACTCCGGGGTCAAGTCATTGCCAGTGATCACCGAGACAGAGTCTGTTGTTCCTCCACTCCTGGGCCAAGTCATTGCCAGTGCTCACAGTGACAGAGTCTGTTGTTCCTCCACTCCTGGGTCGAGTCATTGCCAGTGCTCACCGTGACAGAGTCTGTTGTTCCTCCACTCCTGGGTCGAGTCATTGTCAGTGTTCACCGTGACAGAGTCTGTCGTTCCTCCACTCCTGGGTTGAGTCATTGTCAGTGCTCACCGTGACAGAGTCTGTTGTTCCTCCACTCCTGGGTAAAGTCATTGCCAGTGCTCACCGTGACAGAGTCTGTTGTTCCTCCACTCCAGGGTAAAGTCATTGCCAGTGCTCACCGTGACAGAGTCTGTCGTTCCTCCACTCCTGGGTTGAGTCATTGCCAGTGCTCACCGAGACAGAGTCTGTCGTTCCTCCACTCCTGGGTTGAGTCATTGCAAGTGTTCACCGTGACAGAGTCTGTCGTTCCTCCACTCCTGGGTCGAGTCATTGCCAGTGCTCACCGTGACAGAGTCTGTTGTTCCTCCACTCCTGGGTAAAGTCATTGCCAGTGCTCACCGTGACAGAGTCTGTCGTTCCTCCACTCCTGGGTAAAGTCATTGCCAGTGCTCACCGTGACAGAGTCTGTCGTTCCTCCACTCCTGGGTAAAGTCATTGCCAGTGCTCACCGTGACAGAGTCTGTCGTTCCTCCACTCCTGGGTCGAGTCATTGCCAGTGCTCACCGTGACAGAGTCTGTTGTTCCTCCACTCCTGGGTAAAGTCATTGCCAGTGCTCACCGTGACAGAGTCTGTCGTTCCTCCGCTCCTGGGTCGAGTCATTGTCAGTGCTCACCATGACAGAGTCTGTCGTTTCTCCACTCTGGGGTAAAGTCATTGCCAGTGCTCACCGTGACAGAGTCTGTCGTTCCTCCACTCCTGGGTAAAGTCATTGCCATTGCTCACCGTGACAGAGTCTCTCGTTCCTCCACTCCTGGATAAAGTCATTGTCAGTGTTCACCGTGACAGAGTCTGTCGTTCCTCCACTCCCGGGTCGAGTTATTGTCAGTGCACACCGAGACAGAGTCTGTCGTTCCACCACTCCGGGGTCGAGTCATTGTCAGTGCTCACCGTGACAGAGTCTGTCGTTCCTCCACTCCAGGGTCGAGTCATTGCCAGTGCTCACCGTGACAGAGTCTGTTGTTCCCCCACTCCTGGGTTGAGTCATTGCCAGTGCTCACGGTGACAGAGTCTGTTGTTCCTCCACTCCAGGGTAAAGTCATTGCCAGTGCTCACCGAGACAGAGTCTGTCTTTCCTCCACTCCTGGGTAAAGTCATTGCCAGTGCTCACCGTGACAGAGTCTGTCATTCGTCCACTCCTGGGTCGAGTCATTGCCAGTGCTCACCGAGACAGAGTCCGTCGTTCCACCACTCCTGGGTTGATTCATTGTCAGTGTTCACCGTGACAGAGTCTGTTGTTCCTCCACTCCTGGGTAAAGTCATTGCCAGTGCTCACCGTGACAGAGTCTGTCGTTCCTCCACTCCTGGGTAAAGTCATTGCCAGTGCTCACCGTGACAGAGTCTGTCGTTCCTCCACTCCTGGGTAAAGTCATTGCCAGTGCTCACCGTGACAGAGTCTGTCGTTCCTCCACTCCTGGGTCGAGTCATTGCCAGTGCTCACCGTGACAGAGTCTGTCGTTCCTCCACTCCTGGGTCGAGTCATTGTCAGTGTTCACCGTGACAGAGTCTGTCGTTCCTCCACTCCCGGGTCGAGTCATTGCCAGTGCTCACCGTGACAGAGTCTGTTGTTCCTCCACTCCTGGGTAAAGTCATTGCCAGTGCTCACCATGACAGAGTCTGTCGTTCCTCCACTCCTGGGTCGAGTCATTGCCAGTGCTCACCGTGACAGAGTCTGTTGTTCCTCCACTCCTGGGTAAAGTCATTGCCAGTGCTCACCGTGACAGAGTCTGTCGTTCCTCCACTCCTGGGTTGAGACATTGCCAGTGCTCACCGTGACAGAGTCTGTCGTTCCTCCACTCCTGGGTCGAGTCATTGCCAGAGCTCACCGTGACAGAGTCTGTCGTTCCTCCACTCCTGGGTCGAGTCATTGCCAGTGCTCACCGTGACAGAGTCTGTCGTTCCTCCACTCCTGGGTCGAGTCATTGCCAGTGCTCACCGTGACAGAGTCTGTGGTTCCTCCACTCCTGGGTCGAGTCATTGCTAGTGCTCACCGAGACAGAGTCCGTCGTTCCTCCACTCCTGGGTCGATTCATTGTCAGTGTTTACCGTGACAGAGTCTGTCATTCCTCCACTCCTGGGTCGAGTCATTGCCAGTGCTCACTGTGACAGAGCCTGTCATTCCTCCACTCCTGGGTCGAGTCATTGCCAGTGCTCACTGTGACAGAGCCTGTCATACCTCCACTCCTGGGTCGAGTCATTGTCAGTGTTCACCGTGACAGATTCTGTTGTTCCTCCACTCCTGGGTAAAGTCATTGCCAGTGCTCACCGTGACAGAGTCTGTCATTCTTACGTTCCAGGGTAAAGTCATTGCCAGTGCTCACCGTGACAGAGTCTGTCGTTCCTCCACTCCGGGATCGAGTCATTGCCAGTGCTCACCGTGACAGAGTCTGCCATTCCTCCACTCCTGGGTTGAGTTTTTGCCTGTGCTCACCGTGACAGAGTCTGTTGTTCCTCCACTCCTGGGTTGAGTCATTGCCAGTGCTCACCGTGACAGAATCTGTTGTTCCTCCACTCCTGGGTCGAGTCATTGCCAGTGCTCACCGTGACAGAGTCTGTTGTTCCTCCACTCCTGGGCCGAGTCATTGCCAGTGCTCACCGTGACAGAGTCTGTCGTTCCTCCACTCCTGGGTCGAGTCATTGCCAGTGCTCACCGTGACAGAGTCTGTTGTTCCTCCACTCCTGGGTCGAGTCATTGCTAGTGCTCACCGAGACAGAGTCCGTCGTTCCTACACTCCTGGGTCGATTCATTTTCAGTGTTCACCGTGACAGAGTCTGTCATTCCTCCACTCCTGGGTCGAGTCATTGCCAGTGCTCACTGTGACAGAGTCTGTCATTCCTCCACTCCTGGGTCGAGTCATTGCCAGTGCTCACTATGACAGTCATACCTCCACTCCTGTGTCGAGTCATTGCCAGTGCTCACCGTGACAGAGTCTGTTGTTCCTCCACTCCTGGGTAAAGTCATTGCCAGTGCTCACCGTGACAGAGTCTGTCGTTCCTCCACTCCTGGGTCGAGTCATTGCCAGTGCTCACCGTGACAGAGTCTGTCATTCTTACCTTCCAGGGTAAAGTCATTGCCAGTGCTCACCGTGACAGAGTCTGTCGTTCCTCCACTCCGGGATCGAGGCATTGCCAGTGCTCACTGTGACAGAGTCTGTTGTTCCTCCACTCCTGGGTAAAGTCATTGCCAGTGCTCACCGTGACAGAGTCTGTCATTCTTACCTTCCAGGGTAAAGTCATTGCCAGTGCTCACCGTGACAGAGTCTGTTGTTCCTCCACTCCTGGGTCGAGTCATTGCCAGTGCTCACCGTGACAGAGTCTGTCGTTCCTCCACTCCGGGGTAAAGTCATTGCCAGTGCTCACCGTGACAGAGTCTGTCGTTCCTCCACTCCTGGGTTGAGTCATTGCCAGTGCTCACCGTGACAGAGTCTGTCGTTCCTCCACTCCTGGGTCGTGTCATTGCCAGTGCTCACCGTGACAGAGTCTGTTGTTCCTCCACTCCTGGGTCGAGTCATTGCTAGTGCTCACCGTGACAGAGTCTGTCATTCCTCCACTCCGGGGTCAAGTCATTGCCAGTGCTCACTGTGACAGAGCCTGTCATTCCTCCACTCCTGGGTCGAGTCATTGCCAGTGCTCACTGTGACAGAGCCTGTCATACCTCCACTCCTGGGTCGAGTCATTGTCAGTGTTCACCGTGACAGATTCTGTTGTTCCTCCACTCCTGGGTAAAGTCATTGCCAGTGCTCACCGTGACAGAGTCTGTCATTCTTACGTTCCAGGGTAAAGTCATTGCCAGTGCTCACCGTGACAGAGTCTGTCGTTCCTCCACTCTGGGATCGAGTCATTGCCAGTGCTCACCGTGACAGAGTCTGCCATTCCTCCACTCCTGGGTTGAGTTTTTGCCTGTGCTCACCGTGACAGAGTCTGTTGTTCCTCCACTCCTGGGTTGAGTCATTGCCAGTGCTCACCGTGACAGAATCTGTTGTTCCTCCACTCCTGGGTCGAGTCATTGCCAGTGCTCACCGTGACAGAGTCTGTTGTTCCTCCACTCCTGGGCCGAGTCATTGCCAGTGCTCACCGTGACAGAGTCTGTCGTTCCTCCACTCCTGGGTCGAGTCATTGCCAGTGCTCACCGTGACAGAGTCTGTTGTTCCTCCACTCCTGGGTCGAGTCATTGCTAGTGCTCACCGAGACAGAGTCCGTCGTTCCTCCACTCCTGGGTCGATTCATTTTCAGTGTTCACCGTGACAGAGTCTGTCATTCCTCCACTCCTGGGTCGAGTCATTGCCAGTGCTCACTGTGACAGAGTCTGTCATTCCTCCACTCCTGGGTCGAGTCATTGCCAGTGCTCACTATGACAGTCATACCTCCATTCCTGTGTCGAGTCATTGCCAGTGCTCACCGTGACAGAGTCTGTTGTTCCTCCACTCCTGGGTAAAGTCATTGCCAGTGCTCACCGTGACAGAGTCTGTCGTTCCTCCACTCCTGGGTCGAGTCATTGTCAGTGTTCACCGTGACAGAGTCTGTTGTTCCTCCACTCCTGGGTAAAGTCATTGCCAGTGCTCACCGTGACAGAGTCTGTCATTCTTACCTTCCAGGGTAAAGTCATTGCCAGTGCTCACCGTGACAGAGTCTGTCGTTCCTCCACTCCGGGATCGAGGCATTGCCAGTGCTCACCGAGACAGAGTCCGTCGTTCCTCCACTCCTGGGTTGATTCATTGTCAGTGTTCACCGTGACAGAGTCTGTTGTTCCTCCACTCCTGGGTAAAGTCATTGCCAGTGCTCACCGTGACAGAGTCTGTCGTTCCTCCACTCCTGGGTAAAGTCATTGCCAGTGCTCACCGTGACAGAGTCTGTCGTTCCTCCACTCCTGGGTAAAGTCATTGCCAGTGCTCACCGTGACAGAGTCTGTCGTTCCTCCACTCCTGGGTCGAGTCATTGCCAGTGCTCACCGTGACAGAGTCTGTCGTTCCTCCACTCCTGGGTCGAGTCATTGTCAGTGTTCACCGTGACAGAGTCTGTCGTTCCTCCACTCCCGGGTCGAGTCATTGCCAGTGCTCACCGTGACAGAGTCTGTTGTTCCTCCACTCCTGGGTAAAGTCATTGCCAGTGCTCACCATGACAGAGTCTGTCGTTCCTCCACTCCTGGGTCAAGTCATTGCCAGTGCTCACCGTGACAGAGTCTGTTGTTCCTCCACTCCTGGGTAAAGTCATTGCCAGTGCTCACCGTGACAGAGTCTGTCGTTCCTCCACTCCTGGGTTGAGACATTGCCAGTGCTCACCGTGACAGAGTCTGTCGTTCCTCCACTCCTGGGTCGAGTCATTGCCAGAGCTCACCGTGACAGAGTCTGTCGTTCCTCCACTCCTGGGTCGAGTCATTGCCAGTGCTCACCGTGACAGAGTCTGTCGTTCCTCCACTCCTGGGTCGAGTCATTGCCAGTGCTCACCGTGACAGAGTCTGTTGTTCCTCCACTCCTGGGTCGAGTCATTGCTAGTGCTCACCGAGACAGAGTCCGTCGTTCCTCCACTCCTGGGTCGATTCATTGTCAGTGTTTACCGTGACAGAGTCTGTCATTCCTCCACTCCTGGGTCGAGTCATTGCCAGTGCTCACTGTGACAGAGCCTGTCATTCCTCCACTCCTGGGTCGAGTCATTGCCAGTGCTCACTGTGACAGAGCCTGTCATACCTCCACTCCTGGGTCGAGTCATTGTCAGTGTTCACCGTGACAGATTCTGTTGTTCCTCCACTCCTGGGTAAAGTCATTGCCAGTGCTCACCGTGACAGAGTCTGTCATTCTTACGTTCCAGGGTAAAGTCATTGCCAGTGCTCACCGTGACAGAGTCTGTCGTTCCTCCACTCCGGGATCGAGTCATTGCCAGTGCTCACCGTGACAGAGTCTGCCATTCCTCCACTCCTGGGTTGAGTTTTTGCCTGTGCTCACCGTGACAGAGTCTGTTGTTCCTCCACTCCTGGGTTGAGTCATTGCCAGTGCTCACCGTGACAGAATCTGTTGTTCCTCCACTCCTGGGTCGAGTCATTGCCAGTGCTCACCGTGACAGAGTCTGTTGTTCCTCCACTCCTGGGTCGAGTCATTGCCAGTGCTCACCGTGACAGAGTCTGTTGTTCCTCCACTCCTGGGTCGAGTCATTGCTAGTGCTCACCGAGACAGAGTCCGTCGTTCCTCCACTCCTGGGTCGATTCATTTTCAGTGTTCACCGTGACAGAGTCTGTCATTCCTCCACTCCTGGGTCGAGTCATTGCCAGTGCTCACTGTGACAGAGTCTGTCATTCCTCCACTCCTGGGTCGAGTCATTGCCAGTGCTCACTATGACAGTCATACCTCCACTCCTGTGTCGAGTCATTGCCAGTGCTCACCGTGACAGAGTCTGTTGTTCCTCCACTCCTGGGTAAAGTCATTGCCAGTGCTCACCGTGACAGAGTCTGTCGTTCCTCCACTCCTGGGTCGAGTCATTGTCAGTGTTCACCGTGACAGAGTCTGTTGTTCCTCCACTCCTGGGTAAAGTCATTGCCAGTGCTCACCGTGACAGAGTCTGTCATTCTTACCTTCCAGGGTAAAGTCATTGCCAGTGCTCACCGTGACAGAGTCTGTCGTTCCTCCACTCCGGGATCGAGGCATTGCCAGTGCTCACTGTGACAGAGTCTGTTGTTCCTCCACTCCTGGGTAAAGTCATTGCCAGTGCTCACCGTGACAGAGTCTGTCATTCTTACCTTCCAGGGTAAAGTCATTGCCAGTGCTCACCGTGACAGAGTCTGTTGTTCCTCCACTCCTGGGTCGAGTCATTGCCAGTGCTCACCGTGACAGAGTCTGTCGTTCCTCCACTCCGGGGTAAAGTCATTGCCAGTGCTCACCGTGACAGAGTCTGTCGTTCCTCCACTCCTGGGTTGAGTCATTGCCAGTGCTCACCGTGACAGAGTCTGTCGTTCCTCCACTCCTGGGTCGTGTCATTGCCAGTGCTCACCGTGACAGAGTCTGTTGTTCCTCCACTCCTGGGTCGAGTCATTGCTAGTGCTCACCGTGACAGAGTCTGTCATTCCTCCACTCCGGGGTCAAGTCATTGCCAGTGCTCACTGTGACAGAGCCTGTCATTCCTCCACTCCTGGGTCGAGTCATTGCCAGTGCTCACTGTGACAGAGCCTGTCATACCTCCACTCCTGGGTCGAGTCATTGTCAGTGTTCACCGTGACAGATTCTGTTGTTCCTCCACTCCTGGGTAAAGTCATTGCCAGTGCTCACCGTGACAGAGTCTGTCATTCTTACGTTCCAGGGTAAAGTCATTGCCAGTGCTCACCGTGACAGAGTCTGTCGTTCCTCCACTCCGGGATCGAGTCATTGCCAGTGCTCACCGTGACAGAGTCTGCCTTTCCTCCACTCCTGGGTTGAGTTTTTGCCTGTGCTCACCGTGACAGAGTCTGTTGTTCCTCCACTCCTGGGTTGAGTCATTGCCAGTGCTCACCGTGACAGAATCTGTTGTTCCTCCACTCCTGGGTCGAGTCATTGCCAGTGCTCACCGTGACAGAGTCTGTCGTTCCTCCACTCCTGGGCCGAGTCATTGCCAGTGCTCACCGTGACAGAGTCTGTCGTTCCTCCACTCCTGGGTCGAGTCATTGCCAGTGCTCACCGTGACAGAGTCTGTCGTTCCTCCACTCCTGGGTCGAGTCATTGTCAGTGTTCACCGTGACAGAGTCTGTTGTTCCTCCACTCCTGGGTAAAGTCATTGCCAGTGCTCACCGTGACAGAGTCTGTCATTCTTACCTTCCAGGGTAAAGTCATTGCCAGTGCTCACCGTGACAGAGTCTGTCGTTCCTCCACTCCGGGATCGAGGCATTGCCAGTGCTCACTGTGACAGAGTCTGTTGTTCCTCCACTCCTGGGTAAAGTCATTGCCAGTGCTCACCGTGACAGAGTCTGTTGTTCCTCCACTCCTGGGTCGAGTCATTGCCAGTGCTCACCGTGACAGAGTCTGTCGTTCCTCCACTCCGGGGTAAAGTCATTGCCAGTGCTCACCGTGACAGAGTCTGTCGTTCCTCCACTCCTGGGTTGAGTCATTGCCAGTGCTCACCGTGACAGAGTCTGTCGTTCCTCCACTCCTGGGTCGTGTCATTGCCAGTGCTCACCGTGACAGAGTCTGTTGTTCCTCCACTCCTGGGTCGAGTCATTGCTAGTGCTCACCGTGACAGAGTCTGTCATTCCTCCACTCCGGGGTCAAGTCATTGCCAGTGCTCACCGTGACAGAGTCTGTTGTTCCTCCACTCCTGGGCCAAGTCATTGCCAGTGCTCACCGTGACAGAGTCTGTCGTTCCTCCACTCCGGGATCGAGGCATTGCCAGTGCTCACTGTGACAGAGTCTGTTGTTCCTCCACTCCTGGGTAAAGTCATTGCCAGTGCTCACCGTGACAGAGTCTGTTGTTCCTCCACTCCTGGGTCGAGTCATTGCCAGTGCTCACCGTGACAGAGTCTGTCGTTCCTCCACTCCGGGGTAAAGTCATTGCCAGTGCTCACCGTGACAGAGTCTGTCGTTCCTCCACTCCTGGGTTGAGTCATTGCCAGTGCTCACCGTGACAGAGTCTGTCGTTCCTCCACTCCTGGGTCGTGTCATTGCCAGTGCTCACCGTGACAGAGTCTGTTGTTCCTCCACTCCTGGGTCGAGTCATTGCTAGTGCTCACCGTGACAGAGTCTGTCATTCCTCCACTCCGGGGTCAAGTCATTGCCAGTGCTCACCGTGACAGAGTCTGTTGTTCCTCCACTCCTGGGCCAAGTCATTGCCAGTGCTCACCGTGACAGAGTCTGTTGTTCCTCCACTCCTGGGTCGAGTCATTGCTAGTGCTCACCGAGACAGAGTCCGTCGTTCCTCCACTCCTGGGTCGATTCATTTTCAGTGTTCACCGTGACAGAGTCTGTCATTCCTCCACTCCTGGGTCGAGTCATTGCCAGTGCTCACTGTGACAGAGTCTGTCATTCCTCCACTCCTGGGTCGAGTCATTGCCAGTGCTCACTATGACAGTCATACCTCCACTCCTGTGTCGAGTCATTGCCAGTGCTCACCGTGACAGAGTCTGTTGTTCCTCCACTCCTGGGTAAAGTCATTGCCAGTGCTCACCGTGACAGAGTCTGTCGTTCCTCCACTCCTGGGTCGAGTCATTGTCAGTGTTCACCGTGACAGAGTCTGTTGTTCCTCCACTCCTGGGTAAAGTCATTGCCAGTGCTCACCGTGACAGAGTCTGTCATTCTTACCTTCCAGGGTAAAGTCATTGCCAGTGCTCACCGTGACAGAGTCTGTCGTTCCTCCACTCCGGGATCGAGGCATTGCCAGTGCTCACTGTGACAGAGTCTGTTGTTCCTCCACTCCTGGGTAAAGTCATTGCCAGTGCTCACCGTGACAGAGTCTGTTGTTCCTCCACTCCTGGGTCGAGTCATTGCCAGTGCTCACCGTGACAGAGTCTGTCGTTCCTCCACTCCGGGGTAAAGTCATTGCCAGTGCTCACCGTGACAGAGTCTGTCGTTCCTCCACTCCTGGGTTGAGTCATTGCCAGTGCTCACCGTGACAGAGTCTGTCGTTCCTCCACTCCTGGGTCGTGTCATTGCCAGTGCTCACCGTGACAGAGTCTGTTGTTCCTCCACTCCTGGGTCGAGTCATTGCTAGTGCTCACCGTGACAGAGTCTGTCATTCCTCCACTCCGGGGTCAAGTCATTGCCAGTGCTCACCGTGACAGAGTCTGTTGTTCCTCCACTCCTGGGCCAAGTCATTGCCAGTGCTCACCGTGACAGAGTCTGTTGTTCCTCCACTCCTGGGTCGAGTCATTGCCAGTGCTCACCGTGACAGAGTTTGTTGTTCCTCCACTCCTGGGTCGAGTCATTGTCAGTGTTCACCGTGACAGAGTCTGTCGTTCCTCCACTCCTGGGTTGAGTCATTGTCAGTGCTCACCGTGACAGAGTCTGTTTTTCCTCCACTCCTGGGTAAAGTCATTGCCAGTGCTCACCGTGACAGAGTCTGTTGTTCCTCCACTCCAGGGTAAAGTCTTTGCCAGTGCTCACCGTGACAGAGTCTGTCGTTCCTCCACTCCTGGGTTGAGTCATTGCCAGTGCTCACCGAGACAGAGTCTGTCGTTCCTCCACTCCTGGGTCGAGTCATTGCCAGTGCTCACCGTGACAGAGTCTGTCGTTCCTCCGCTCCTGGGTCGAGTCATTGTCAGTGCTCACCATGACAGAGTCTGTCGTTTCTCCACTCTGGGGTAAAGTCATTGCCAGTGCTCACCGTGACAGAGTCTGTTGTTCCTCTGCTCCAGGGTAAAGTCATTGCCATTTCTCACCGTGACAGAGTCTCTCGTTCCTCCACTCCTGGATAAAGTCATTGCCAGTGCTCACCGTGACAGAGTCTGCCGTTCCTCCACTCCTGGGTCGAGTCATTGCCAGTGCTCACCGTGACAGAGTCTGTTGTTCCACCACTCCTGGGTTGAGTCATTGTCAGTGCACACCGAGACAGAGTCTGTCGTTCCTCCACTCCGGGGTCGAGTCATTGTCAGTGCTCACTGTGACAGAGTCTGTTGTTCCTCCACTCCTGGGTTGAGTCATTGCCAGTGCTCACGGTGACAGAGTCTGTTGTTCCTCCACTCCAGGGTAAAGTCATTGCCAGTGCTCACCGAGACAGAGTCTGTCGTTCCTCCACTCCGGGGTAAAGTCATTGCCAGTGCTCACCGTGACAGAGTCTGTCGTTCCTCCGCTCCAGGTTAAAGTCATTGCCAGTGCTCACCGATACAGAGTCTGCCATCCCTCTCCACTTGGGTTCTGTCCTGCCAGTGACTACCGTGACAAAGATCTGTGAGAATTGAACTTTGTTCAGTGACTGCTAGTGCTGCAAAGAGATTACACTACCTGCTACACTACTGTGCTAACTGAAGATGTTGTTTTTGTAGCAGCACAGCATAAATCTGCTCAATAGGAGGGAGGACTTTGCCTCTGAGTGACGGACAGTGCCAAATCCACGACTTTTTGTAGGTTTTTCCATTCAAGGACTTTGGTGTTTCCATACCAAGCTGTGAAGACAATGCACTCTCCACTACACATCTATAGAAGTTTCTCAAACTTTCAGGTGACATGTCAAATATGCACAAACTTCTAAGAAAGTACTGATGCCGTTGTACCTTCTGTTTGTGTCAGGACAGATCATCTGAGATGATAACACCAAGGAACTGAAAGCAACTGACACTCTTCACCTTTGTTACCCTAAAGAGGACTGGCTCAGGGATCTTCAGTTTCTTCCTCCTGTGGCAGATAATTAACTCGTGTAACTGAGTGACACCACTCAACTATATTTTCCACTTTGCTCCAATATGCGAATTCATCACCACCTTTGATCTGGCAAACAACAGTCAGCATTGGAGTTGTGCTGAGCCACACAATCACAGGTATAAAGTGACTAGAGCAGGTTCAGGAACAGTCACTACTCTGGCACTGCCAGGTTCAGGAACAGTCACTACTCTGGCACCACCAGGTTCAGGAACAGTCACTACTCTGGCACCACCAGGTTCAGGAACAGTCACTACTCTGGCACCACCAGGTTCAGGAACAGTCACTACTCTGGCACCACCAGGTTCAGGAACAGTCACTACTCTGGCACCACCAGGTTCAGGAACAGTCACTACTCTGGCACCACCAGGTTCAGGAACAGTCACTACTCTGGCACCACCAGGTTCAGGAACAGTCACTACTCTGGCACCACCAGGTTCAGGAACAGTCACTACTCTGGCACCACCAGGTTCTGAAACAGTCACTACTCTGGCACCACCAGGTTCAGGAACAGTCACTACTCTGGCACCACCAGGTTCTGAAACAGTCACTACTCTGGCACCACCAGGTTCAGGAACAGTCACTACTCTGGCACCACCAGGTTCTGGAACAGTCACTACTCTGGCACCACCAGGTTCTGAAACAGTCACTACTCTGGCACCACCAGGTTCTGGAACAGTCACTACTCTGGCACCGCCAGGTTCAGGAACAGTCACTACTCTGGCACCACCAGGTTCTGAAACAGTCACTACTCTGGCACCGCCAGGTTCTGAAACAGTCACTACTCTGGCACCACCAGGTTCAGGAACAGTCACTACTCTGGCACCGCCAGGTTCTGAAACAGTCACTACTCTGGCACCACCAGGTTCTGGAACAGTCACTACTGTGGCACCACCAAGTTCAGGAACAGTCACTACTCTGGCACCACCAGGTTCAGGAACAGTCACTACTCTGACACCACCAAGTTCTGGAACAGTCACTACTCTGGAACCACTAGGTTCAGGAACAGTCACTACTCTGGCACCACCAGGTTCTGAAACAGTCACTACTCTGGCACCACTAGGTTCTGGAACAGTCACTCCTCTGGCACCACCAGGTTCAGGAACAGTCACTACTCTGGCACCACCAAGTTCAGGAACAGTCACTACTCTGGCACCACCAGGTTCAGGAACAGTCACTAATCTGACACCACCAAGTTCTGGAACAGTCACTACTCTGGAACCACTAGGTTCAGGAACAGTCACTACTCTGGCACCACTAGGTTCAGGAACAGTCACTACTCTGGCACCACTAGGTTCAGGAACAGTCACTACTCTGGCACCACCAGGTTCTGGAACAGTCACTACTCTGGCACCACCAGGTTCTGGAACAGTCACTACTCTGGCACCACCAGGTTCTGGAACAGTCACTACTCTGGCACCACCAGTTTCTGAAACAGTCACTACTCTGGCACCGCCAGGTTCTGAAACAGTCACTACTCTGGCACCACCAGGTTCAGGAACAGTCACTACTCTGGCACCGCCAGGTTCTGAAACAGTCACTACTCTGGCACCACCAGGTTCTGGAACAGTCACTACTGTGGCACCGCCAGGTTCTGAAACAGTCACTACTCTGGCACCACCAGGTTCAGGAACAGTCACTACTCTGGCACCACCAAGTTCAGGAACAGTCACTACTCTGGCACCACCAGGTTCAGGAACAGTCACTACTCTGACACCACCAAGTTCTGGAACAGTCACTACTCTGGAACCACTAGGTTTAGGAACAGTCACTACTCTGGCACCACCAGGTTCTGAAACAGTCACTACTCTGGCACCACTAGGTTCTGGAACAGTCACTCCTCTGGCACCACCAGGTTCAGGAACAGTCACTACTCTGGCACCACCAAGTTCAGGAACAGTCACTACTCTGGCACCACCAGGTTCAGGAACAGTCACTACTCTGACACCACCAAGTTCTGGAACAGTCACTACTCTGGAACCACTAGGTTCAGGAACAGTCACTACTCTGGCACCACTAGGTTCAGGAACAGTCACTACTCTGGCACCACTAGGTTCAGGAACAGTCACTACTCTGGCACCACCAGGTTCTGGAACAGTCACTACTCTGGCACCACCAGGTTCTGGAACAGTCACTACTCTGGCACCACCAGGTTCTGGAACAGTCACTACTCTGGCACCACTAGGTTCAGGAACAGTCACTACTCTGGCACCACCAAGTTCAGGAACAGTCACTACTCTGGCACCACCAGGTTCTGGAACAGTCACTACTCTGGCACCACCAGGTTCTGGAACAGTCACTACTCTGGCACCACCAGGTTCAGGAACAGTCACTACTCTGGCACCACTAGGTTCAGGGACAGTCACTACTCTGGCACCACCAAGTTCATGAACAGTCACTACTCTGGCACCACCAGGTTCTGGAACAGTCACTCCTCTGGCACCACCAGGTTCTGGAACAGTCACTACTCTGGCACCACCAAGTTCTGGAACAGTCACTACTCTGGCACCACCAGGTTCTGGAACCAAGGTGCAGGATTCAAGACTGTTCAGTGTCACTTCCAGTACACAAGTATAACGGAGAAAAAAGTAACTGTTGCTCCAATCCAATGCAGCACAACAAACAGAATGAGATAAAGAACATTTTCATTAAAAACTCAATAAATATAAATACATAAGATAGTTTATACAACATAAAGATTAATTGTACATCCATAAAGTGATGCTAGGCATAGGAGTGCCTGTATATAAGTCGGTTCTGACAGGGACTGATGAAGTACCGAAGGATGGGGGTGTGGAGAGGCGGGTTAGTGGGTGGAGGTGCTGATCAGCCTTACTGCTTGGGGAAATCTCTGTTCTGAGTCAGGTGGATTCTATGTAACCCCTTCCCTGATGAGAGTGGGACAAACGGTCCATGGGCAGCGTAGGTGTGATCCTCCATGGTGTTCATTGTCGTCAGTAGGTCACATCTGGAATTTCCCCCCACACGGCTCTGACATTGGGAAATCGTGCCAGGTGAGTTTTTTGTTAAGAGATCAGCAGCTCTTAACCCAGCACGGACGAGAGCGTGCAAGGGAGCCAAGCGGATTCGAGCTCGGGATCTCTCGCCCCAAAGTCCAGCGCTGATGTCACTATGCACCAGGCAATTCATGGTGTTACTGGCCCTTTTCCGGCACTTTTCTGTAAGTATGTCCTTGATGGCAGTTAGGCTGGTGCTGATCCTGTGCTGGGCAGCTTTGACTACCCATGTTGAGCCTTCTCCCACCCCAGTGCAGTTTCTGTGCCATGCAGTTTGTTAGGGTGCATCTGTCGAATGATGTGAGTGTCAGGGTCAGAGTATAGTACGGCTCTCTTCAGCCCCCCCAGAAAGGGAACCTTTCCTGATTGTGTGTAGGGTGTGTTCGGGGACCAAGATGCGCACTCCCAGGAGTTTGAAACTGCTCACTCTTTCTACCACTCTTCATCCATGTGAAGGAGGTTGTGAGTGGTGCGAGTTCTCCTGAAGTTGATTACCATCTCCTTTGCCTTGGTGACGTTGAGGAAGAGGTTACTTGCCTGGCACCAGGACTCGAGCTCTCCCACCTCCTCTCTGTAGACCGTCTCACCGTTGTCACCAGTGTGACACTGAACAGATTCCACAACCTATGGACTCACTTTCAAGGACTCTATTAATCTTGTTGTAAAAATTATCTATTTATTTATTAATTACTTCTTTAGTATTTAAACGATTTGTCATCCTTTCTGCACAGGATGTTTGTCCACCTTCGTGTGCGGTTTTCATCCGCTGTGAATGCCCACAAGGAAATGTCTAGACCGGGGTCTGGGCACTCAGCTGTGCTGATACAGATCGTGGAGGAGATGCTGTTGCCAACCCAGTCTGGCTGGGGTCTGCCAGTGAGGAAATCGAGGATCCAGTTGCACAGGGTGGTATCAAAGTCCTGGAGCTCAGTAACGAATTTCGATGGGATGAAAGTGTTGAGCTATCTTCCACAGCTCTATGGTGAGCTCAGAAGGAGTTAATTTTTGGATTTTTGGATACCTAACTGTTATAGTTTTATTTCCCACTTCTGCTTGCTACAGCTGTACTCCCACTGGACAGTCCTAGTTCTGTGGTCATGTCTGAAAATGAAAACTACTTTTGAGGCAGAGGAGCTCTCTTGGTTCACCAACTCAGTTGTAGGGAAGGCACAACAGCAACTGTATTACCTAAGGTGCTTAAGGGGGGCTGATCTGCCTCAAATAATGCTGGCCAACTTCTATCGGCGTACGATAGGGAGCAGACTGAAATATGGAATGACGGAGCGGTACTCTAGACTGATCACAAAGAACTCCAATGGGTGATTAGAACAGTGCTGCACATCATTGGGACACAACTACCGGACCTGGAGACAATCTTCAGCTCTCGATGCTGACGGCATGCTTGTTACATCGTTAGAGACCATCCCAATGTCTGTTCAATCTCCTGCCATCTGGTAGGTGATACAGAAACCCCTCAGCCAAGGGCTGCTGTGCAGCTGAATAATGCTACACTCGGACTTGCCGATGGCCTTTGAGTGTTACGCACTTTCAATGTCAACTGTTCAAAGCTCTAAGTACATCTATTATTAAAACATCCCAGCCCACGCTCCACCTCTCCAAATCTGCCTGGCACTTAGACAGATCCAACCTCACTCTCGGTTTAGATGGATGGACCCCGAATCTTGTCCGTTCTGACTTTTCTCCGCTCTGTATTCCCATCTCGAACGTGCCTCGACCTCACTTGCACGCCCAACCCTCGAGTCAGCCTTGACTTCACTGGCCTTGTTTATGGTGATTGCTTACCATAATTTTTTTTACAGAAAAAGTGTTATTGATAAAGTATTTCGTTGTATTCCTCGCTTTGGGAACCAGCAGTATGCAGACACTCGTCCTCAGTAGTGCCAACTTAAACGGGAGTTTTATGTAAATAAGGGAATTAAAAAAAAATTAAGCCATACTGCATGCATATAAATATTTAGCATGGACTGGAGGAGCACTGCAATCTGGTTGTCTGAGCAACGACAATAAAGTTCTATTCTATTTCAACTCTCTGTTGTGGTACCTGTCTCATGGTGGAGTCTTCCTCCCATACAGACACCAGGTGGTGGGTTCAGTTGATGATAATTCAGTGAAATGGATTTACCGCAAACCTCAGGAGGAAGTGCCATCTGTCACAAGGAGAACGGAGAAGTAAAACAAAGACATCCAAAAACTCTCTGGTTGGATGGACTGCCACAGCAGACAGTTGAGGACTGCTTGCTGCACGTCGTCAATAATCAATTGAAAAAGTCATAAATCTGGAGCAATAGATGTAGACAATGACCATATTCCAGCTATGTCCTCGAAAACATACTGGTGCAACTCTATGTTCCCAGCCTCACATCAGCCAATACTGTCTGGTTCATTGCAGTAGCCTCTCACAATATACGAACACTACAGAGAACTGTGAGGTTTCTGAAGGTTCTCATGGCCGGGGGACAGAGTGGGGATAAGCACCCACTACCTATTAAATACTCCCAATGGCGTACACCTCAAAGAGCCTCCAGCTCTTGGCCTTCCCGTGAGGCTTAGCTCCTAAACCTGGCAGGACCATTTCTATTGACAGGAGAAGGGGCAAATGGCAGGATACTGGCGCCTTAAAACCAGTTGTTTTGGGCAGATGGGGCTCATCAGCTGTGGTTGGCGACTCATGTAGAAGGAGGAAAACTCGGCTGTCAAACCTCCTCTGCCCTGGGAAAGGCTTCGGGAGTAAACCCTGAGGAGAAACCTGGAGCTCGAGTCACTAAATACACGGAGTTCAAAGCTGAATGCCAAACAGTATCAGTCTCTGCCATTCCTTAGGCTTCGTCAGCACGCGTTTCTGAATATATGTGAATATACATGGCCAGTGAAGATGATCAAAGATCCTTGACCTCCTGGCACATAGGATTGGTGTGGACATGGGAGGTGAGGTGGGTGGGGGTAGTGGTGACCTGATAGAGGTGAGTAATGTCGTAAGGGGCATAAGACAGGGTGAAAGCCCACCTTTTTTTTCCAAGGATTGGGGGGATGATAAAAACAAGAGAGTATATGTTTAAGATCAGAGGCAAGAGAATGATTTTATTTATTTTTACTTTGGAAACACTGTGCTGAATAGTGCCCTTCCCGTCCTCTCTGCCCAGCACCCCCCAACAACTCCGATTCAACCCCAACCTAATCACAGGATAACGTACAATGACCAATTAATCTACTCGGTGCATCTTTAGACTGTGGGAGGAAATGTGGGGAAACCGGCACATTCCATGGGCAGGACATACAGAGAATCTTTCAAAGGATGCCGGACTCCGGGCCCCAAGCTATCACAGTGTGGCACTAACACGGCGCTTCCGTGGCAAGAAACTCCGGGGTTGGCTTCTTCACTCAAATGCTGGTGCGTATTTGGAGTAAGGCTGCCAGAAATAGTTTCTGTGGGCCCACTAGCTGTCCAGATACATATGTGGGTAGGCTGGGTGCAGAGGGTTATGGGTCAATGCAAGCAGATGGGTCTAACTTGCTGCAGAACGTAGTAGGCACGGGTCAGTTGGGTCTCAGGACCTGATTCTGTACGACTGATGCTATAAGTAAGTCCGTTCAATCTGCCATGTTGTCTCTTGGGCCTTACAATTCATTGGGAGCTGGGGGTAGAGTAGTGCAGTACCAGTGACCCAGGTTCAATTCCCTGTAAGGAGTTTGTACATTCTCTACGTGAGATAACATGTACTGGTTAGTGGGTTGATTAGTCATTGCCCCACGATAAGGTAAGGATTAACTAGGCAGCACGGTCAAAGGGCTAAAAGGGCCTATTCCCCTCTATATCTCAATCATAAATAAATATTTATTTTCTTCCCCAACCCAATGTGTTTGAAGCTGTTCATAGCCAAATGAAGTTCGTAAAAAAAGGAACAAGAACAGCTCAGAAACAGGCCCTTCGGCCCACAATGATAGCTCTGAGTACAATGGTGAATTAAGCTAACTTTCTTCTGCCTGGTATCACATTCAAGAGAAGAGGAAATTCCTTAACTTAAAAGAAGTTTGCTTAACATTTAAGTATTTATAATGTGATTACAACAACATCAGTTCTTTCAAAATTCTGGCAGTTTATCTTGTATGAGTTACTTCCCCATTGCAGCAGACTTCACCAGCCCCTCTGTGTTTGTGTCGGCAGCTCTGTCTCCATGGATACGGTTCTTGTTTCAGAGTTATAAACATAACGATAAGCTTTGCTTGTCACAGGTCCAGAGAAATGTGTCCTTTGCACCAAATTATATCAGTGTAGATTGTGATCAGGAAGGTTTCTTTACACAATATGTAAATAAGCTTACAAGAGGAGAGGCTGTACTTCATCTGGTATTGGGAAATGAACCTGGTCAGGTGCCAGGTCTCTCAGTGGGAGAGCATTTTGAAGATAGAGATCACAATTCTATCTCCTTTACCATAGCATTGGAGAGGGATAGAAACAGACAAGTTAGGAAAGCGTGTAATTGGAGTAAGGGGAAATATGAGGCTATCAGGCAGGATTGGAAGCATAAATTGGGAACAGATGTTCTCAGGGAAATGTACAGAAGAAATATGTCAAATGTTCGGCGCATATTACCATGGAGTTCTGCATAGGTACGTTCCAGTGAGACAGGGAAAGGATGGTAGGGTACAGGAACCGTGGTGTACAAAGGCTGTTGTAAATCTAGTCAAGAAAAAAAGAAGAGCTTATGAAAGTTCAAAAAACTAGGTAATGATAGAGATCTAGAAGACTTTAAGGCTAGCAGGAAGGAGATTAAGAATGAAATTAGGAGAGCCAGAAGGGGCCTTGAGGATGCCTTGGCAGACAGGATTAAGGAAACCCCCAAGGTGTTCTACAAGTATGTAAAGAGCAAGAGGATAAGACATGAGAGAATAGGACCAATCTAGTGTGGCAGTGGAAAACTGTGTATAGAACCGGAGGAGATGGCAGAGGTACTTAATGAATACTTTGCTTCAGTAATCACTACAGGAAAGGATCTTGGCGATTGTAGTGATGACTTATAGCGGACTGAAATGCTTGAGCATATAGATATTAAGAAAGAGGATGTGCTGGACCTTTTGGAAAGCATCAAGTTGGATAAGTCACTGGGACCAAATGAGATAAACCCCAGGCTACTGTGGGAGGTGAGGGAGGAGATTGCTGAGCCTCTGGCGATGATCTTTGCATCATCAGTGGGGATGGGAGAGGTTCCGGAGGATTGGATGGTTGCAGATGTTGTTCCATTATTCAAGAAAGGGAGTAGAGATAGACCAGGAAATTATAGACCAGAGAGTCTTACCTCAGTGGTTAGTAGGTTGACAGAGCAGATCCTGAGACCAGGATTTATGAACATTTGGAGAGGTATAATATGATTAGGAATAGTCAGCATGGCTTTGTCAAAGGCAGGTCGTGCCTTACGAGCCTGATTGAATTTTTTGGGGATGTGACTAAACACATTGATGAAGGTAGAGCAGTAAATTTAGAGTATATAGATTTCAACAAGGCATTTGATAGGGTACTCCATGCAAGGCTTGTTGAGAAAGTAAGGAGTCATTGGATCCAAGGGGACATTGCTTTGTGGATCCAGAACTGGCTTGCCCACAGAAGGCAAAGAGTGGTTGTAGATGGGTCATTTTCTGCATGGAGATCGGTGACTAGTGGACTGCCTCGGGGATCTGTTCTGTGTACCTTTTCTTCATGATTTTTGTAAATAACCTGGATGAAGAAGTGGAGGGATGAGTTAGTAAATTTGCTGATGACACAAGGGTTGGGGGTGTTGTGGATAATGTGGAGGGCTGTCAGAGGTTACAACGGGACAATGATAGAATGCAAAACCGGGCTGAGAAGTGGCAGATGGAGTTCAACCCAGATAAGAGTGAAGTAGTTCATTTTGGTAGGTCAAATATGATGGCTGAATATAGTATTAATGGTAAGACTCTTGGCAGTGTGGAGGATCAGAGGGATTTTGGAGTCCAAGTCCATAGGATGCTCAAAGCAGCTATACAGGTTGACTCTGGTTAAAAAGGCACATGGTGCAGTGGCCTTCATCAACAGTGGGATTGAGTTTAAGAGCCAGGAGGTAACGTTGCAGCTATATAGGTCAGACCCCACTTGGAATACTGTGCTCAGTTCTGGTCACCTCACTATAGGAAGGTTGTGGAAACCACAGAAAAGGTGCAGACGAGATTTGCAAGGATGTTGCCTGGATTGGGGAGCATGCCTTATGAGAATAGGTTGAAAGAACTTGGCCTTTTCTCCTTGGAGCAATGGAGGATAAGAGGTGACTCGATAGAGGTGTATAAGATGATGAGAGGCATTGATTGTGTGGATAGTCAGAGGCTTTTTCCCCAGGGCTGAAATGGGTAGTATGAGCGGGCACAGTTTTAAGGTGCTTGGTAGTAGGTACAGAGGAGATGTCAGAGGTAAGTTTTTTTATGCAGTGAGTGGTGACTGTGTGGAATGGGCTGCCGGTGACGGTGATGGAGTCGGAAACAATAGGGTCTTTTAAGAGACTCCTGGATAGGTACAAGGAGCTTAGAAAAATAGATGGCTTATGGGTAAACCTAGGTAATTTCTAAGGTAAGGACAGCTCTGCACAGTTTTGTGGGCTGAAGGGCCTGTATTGTGCTGTAGGTTTTCTATGTTTCTAGATTGTGCTGGGGGCAGCCCGCAGGAGTTGTCACGATTCCAGCAGAAGCATACCATGCCTACAACTAACTAACCCTAACCCTAACCCTAAAAGTATCTCTAACCCTAACCCTAACAGCACATCTAACCCTAACCCTAGATGTATCTCTAACCCTAACGGTATGTCTTTGGAATGCCAGAGGAAACGGAATTGCCCAGAGAAAAGCCACATCATCATGAGAACTTACAGACAATGGCACGAATTGAAGCCAGGTCACTGGCGGTGTGAAGCGTTATGCTCACCTTTAACCCTCCTGAAAGCAATACCCTGTGAAGGTGGACCGGATGAATAGCTTGGGATGGACTGGGCAGCGTCCATCACTCTCTGCAGGCTCTGTCAGTCCGGAGACGGGCAGTTGTCATTCCAGGCTCAATTGCAATCCACGAAAATACTTTCCATAGCACATTTTTAAATGTTCGAGAGAATCCTTGGTGATGCCAAATCTCAGTTTGCTGATAATACAGAAGTTGGGCTGATGTGGATAGTCTGGAGGGTTGTCAGAGATTACAGCGGGGCATCGATAGGAAGCAAAACTGCACTGAGAAGTGGCAAATTGAGTTCAACCCAGTGTGAAGTGGTTCATTTCAGTCAGAAAAATTTGAAGACAGAATATAATATTAATGGTAAAACTCTTGGCAGTGTGGAGGATCAGCAAGATCTTGGGGTTCGTGTCAATCGGACACTCAAAGCTGCTGCGCAGGTTGACAGTGTTGTTAAGAAGGCGTATGGTGTGTTGGCCTTCATCAACCATGGGATTGAGTTCAAGAGTCAGGAGGTAATGTTACAGCTACACAAGACCTTGGTTAGACCCCAGTACTGTGTTCAGTTCTGGCTACCTCATTGCAAGAAGGATGTGGATGCAATGGAGAGAGTGCAGAGGAGATTTACAAGGATGTTGCCTGGATTGGGGAGCATACCTTATGAGAATAGTTTGAGTGAACTTGGCCTTTTCTCCTTGGAGCGATGGAGGATGAGACGTGACCTGATAGAGGTGTATAAGATGATGGGGGGCATTGATTGTGTGGATAGTCAGAGGCTTTTTCCCAGGGCTGAAATGGTTGCCACAAGAGGACACAGATTTAAGGTGCTGGGGAGTAGGTACAGAAGAGATGTCAGGGGTAAGTTTTTTACACAGAGAGTGGTGAGTGCGTGGAATGGACTGCCGGCAACGGTGGAGGAGGCGGATACGATAGGGTCTTTTAAGAACCTCTTAGATAGGTAAATGGAGCTCAGAAAAATAGAGAGTTATGTGGCAGGGAGATTCTAGGCAGCTTCTAGAGTAGGTTACATGGTCTGCACAACATTGTGGGCTGAAAGGCCTGTAATGTGCTGCAGATTTTCTATGTTTCTGAAATGCCCAGGAAAGATTTCTTAATCGGCAATCAGGGTGAAGTGACTGTGGAGGCCGGATGTGATGTCATCTTGTTCTTTCTACACTCAGTGCTCCTTCCAGGAGTTACTAACTACATTTGGGATACACTCGGACTCCTCAGACAGTGGTCACAGTTTGAGGTCTTCTACTGTTGCAGCTCATCCATTTCGAGGTTTGACATGATGTGTATTCAGAGATGCTCTTCTGCACACCACTGTTGTAACACAATAGTTATCTGAATTATGATCACCTTCTTGTCAGCTCAAACCAGTCTGGCCATTCTCCTCTGACCTCGTTCATTAACAATGGGTTTTAGCCCACAGGTATGCTGCTCACTGGATGTTCTTTTTTGGTTTTTTGCACCATTCTCTCTAAACTCTAGATACTGCTGTGTGAAACTCCCAGGAGATCAGCAACTTCTCAAACCACCTCACCTGGCACAAGCAGTCATTCCACAGTCTAAGTCACTGAAATCTCATTTCCTCCCCATTCTGATGTTTGGTCCGAACAGCAACTGAACCTCTAGTCCAGGGGGTCCACAGGCTGAAGGCGATCAGGAAAGTAAAGGAACCCTTAGGAGACAGCAGTCACTATATGATTGAGTTCAACTTGAAATTTGATAGGGAGAAAGTTAAGTCTGACATAGACAATAGACAATAGATAATAGGTGCAGGAGTAGGCCATTCGGCCCTTCTAGCCTGCACCGCCATTCACTGTGATCATGGCTGATCATACACAATTAGTACCCTGTTCCTGGCCTCTCCCCAAATTCCTTGACCTCGCTATCTATAAGAGCTCTATCTAACTCTCTCTTGAATGCATCCAGAGAATTGGACTCCACTGCCTTCTGGGGCAGAGCATTCCATATATCCATCACTTTCTGGGTGAAAAAGTTTTTCCGCATCTCAGTTCTAAATGGCCTACCCCTTATTCTTAACCTGTGGCCTCTAGGTCTGGACTCACCCAGCAGCGGGAACATGCTTCCTGCCTCCAGCACGTCCAATCCCTTAATAATCTTATATGTCTCAATCAGATTCCCTCTCATCCTTCTAAATTCCAGTGTATACAAGCCCAGTCGCTCCAATCTTTCAACATATGACAGTCCCCCCCCCATTCCAGGGCCCTGTACAGCTGCAGAAGGACCTCTTTACTCCTATACTCAATTCCTCTTGTTATAAAAGCCAGCATGTCATTAGCTTTCTTCACTGCCTGCTGTACCTGCATGCTTGCTTTCATTGACTGATGTACAAGAACACCTAGATCTCGTTGTGCTTCCCCTTTTCCTAACTTGACTCGATTTAGATAGTAATCTGCTTTCCTGTTCTTGCCACCAAAGTGGATAACCTCACATTTATCCACATTAAACTGCATCTGCCATACATTTTCCCACTCACCCAACCTGTCCAAGTCACCCTGCATTCTCATAATATCTTCCTGACATTTCACATTGCCACCCAGCTTTGTGTCATCAGCAAATTTGCTAATGTTACTTTTAATCCCTTCATCTAAATCATTAATGTATATTGTAAACAGCTGCGGTCCCAGCACCTAACCTTGCGGTACCCCACTGGTCACAGCCTGCCATTCCGAAAGGGACCCATTAATCGCTACTCTTTGTTTCCTGTTAGCCAGCCAATTTCAATCCATGTCAGTACTCTGCCCCCAATACCATGTGCCCTAATTTTGCCCACTAATCTCCTATGTGGGACTTTATCAAAAGCTTTCTGGAAGTCCAGGTACACTACATCCATTGGCTCTCCCTTGTCCATTTTCATAGTTACATCCTCAAAAAAACTCCAGAAGATTAGTCAAGCATGATTTTCCCTTCATAAATCCATGCTGACTTGGACTGATCCTTCTACTGCTATCCAAATGTGTCATAATTTCATCTTTTATAATTGACTCCAGCATCTTTCCCACCACTGATGTCAGGCTAACTGGTCTATAATTCCCTGTTTTCTTTCTCCCTCCTTTCTTGAAAAGTGGGACAACATTAGACACCCTCCAATCAGCAGGAACTGTTCCTGAATCTAGAGATTGGAAAATGATTACCAATGTGTCCACAATATCTAGAGCCACCTCTTTAAGTACCGTGGGATGCAGACCATCAGGTCCCGGGGACTTATCAGCCTTCAGACTCAAAAGTCTATCTAACACCGTTTCTTGCCTAATATAAATTTCCTTCAGTTCATCCTTTACCCTAGTTCCTTTGGCCACTATTACATCTGGGAGATTGTTTGTGTCTTCCCTAGTGAAGACAGATCCAAAGTACCTGTTCAACTCATCTGCCATTTCCTTGTTCCCCATAATAAATTCACCCGTTTCTGTCTTCAATGGTCCAATTTTGGTCTTAATTATTTTTTTGCTATTCACATACCTAAAGAAGCTTTTACTATCCTCCTTTGTATTCTTGGCTAGTTTACCTTCGTACCTCATTTTTTCTTGGCGTATTGCCTTTTTTGTTATCTTCTGTTGCTCTTTATAAGCTTCCCAGTCCTCTGGTTTCCCGCTCATCTTTGCTGTGTTATAGTTCTCTTTTATTTTTGTACTGCCCTTTACTTCCCTCGTCAGCCATGGCCACCCTTTACTCCCCTTAGGATCTTTCTTCCTCTTTGGAATGAACCGATCCTGCACCTTTTGCATTATTCCCAGAAATACCTGCCATTGTTGTTCCACTGTCTTCCCTGCTAGGTTATTGTTCCATTGAACTTTGGCCGGCTCCTCCCTCATAGCTCCATAATTCCCTTTGTTCAACTGTAATACTGACATAGCAGTATTTCAGTGGAGTAAAGGAAACTCCAGTGGCATGACAGAGGAGTTGGCCAGAGTGAATTGGAGGGAGGTAGCAGAGCACCAATGTCTTGAGTTTCTGGGGAGAATATGAAAGGTGCAGGATAGATGCATTCCAAAAAGAACGGAGAGAGGTCATACAACAAAGCAAAAATTAGTGGAAAGATAGAGGATTGGGAAGCTTTTAAAGACCTACAGAGAGCAACTGAAAATGATTAGGGGGGAAAGATGAAATACGAAAACAAGCTAACAAACAAAACCAAAGTGGATAGGAAAACTTTTTCAAGAATGTAAAAAATAAAAGAGAGATGAGAGTGGATGTAGGACTGCTAGAAAATGAGGCCGGAGAAATAATAACAGGGGACAAGGAGATGGCAGACGATCATTCTTCACTGTGGAAGACACTAACAGTATGCCTGATGTTGTGTGTGAAGGAAGAGGAGTGGGTGCAGTTACTATTAAAAGAGAGAAGATGCTCAAAAAGCTGTAAGACCTAAAGCTCCTGCATCAGATAAAGCTCCTGCATCAGATAAAGCACCTGCATCAGATAAACTGCACCCCAGGGATCTGAAAGAGGTCGCCGTAGAGATTGTGGAGGCATTAGTAATGATCTTTCAAAGATCATTGTACTCTAACATGGTGCGAGGGGACTGAAAAATTGCCAATGTTCCAGTTGGCCGCCAGTGACTAGAGCTGTGCTGCAGGGACTGGTGTTGGGACCACTTCCTTTTTATGCTCTATATCAATGATTTAAATGATGGAATAGATGGTCTTGATAGAACAGAGAACATAGAAATCTATGGCACATTACAGGCCCTTTGGCCCACAATGCTGTGCCAACCATGTAACCTACCCTACTGAGATTCTGCCTCTCCAAATGCTCAGAAAACCTGCTTCTCAGGATCTTCTGCAACAACTTCCCACCACTGAAGTGAGACTCACTGGTCAAGTTGCAGGTGATATGAAGATTGGTGGAGGGGCAGGAAGCGTTGAGGAAACAGGAAGGCTGCAGAAGGGCTTAGACAGATTAGGAGAATGGGCATGAAAGTGGCAAATGAAATACAATGTTGGAAATGCATGGTCATACACTTCGGTAGAAGAAATAAATGTGCAGACTAATTTCTAAATGGAGGGAAAACCCAAAAATCTGAGATGCAAGAGGGCTTGTGAGTCCTTGTTAACTTGCAGGTAGAGTCGGTGGTGAGGAAGGCAAATGCAATGTTAGCATTCGTTTCAAGAGGTCCAGAATACAAGAGCCGGGCTGTGATGCTGAGGCTTTATAAGGTACTGGTGAGGCCTCGCCTTGAGTATTACATAGAAATTTACAGCACATTACAGGCCACTCAGTGCACAATGTGATGTCGAACATGTAAACTACTCTAGGAACTGTCTAGAATTTCCCTAGCGCATAGCCCTCTATTTTTCTAAGCTCCTTGTACTCTATCCGCTTCCACCACCACCGCCAGCAGTGCATTCTACACACCCACCACTCTCAGTGCGTAAAACATGTCCCTGACATCCCCTCGGTACCTGTTTCCAAGCACCTTTACACTATGCCCCCTTGGGTTAGCCATTTCAGCCCTGGGAAAAAGCCTCTGGCTTTCCACATGACCAATGCCTCTCATCATCTTATACACCTCTGTCAGGTCACCTCTCATCCTCTGTCATTCCAAGGAGAAAAGGCCGAGTACACTCAACCTACACTCATAAGGTGAGATCTCCACTACAGGGAACACCCTTGTAAATCTCCTCTGCACTTTCTCTATAGTATCCACATCCTTCCTATAGTGAGGCGACCAGAACTGAACACAGTACTCCAAGTGGGGTCTGACCAAGGTCTTGTGTAGCTGTAACATTACTTCACGGCTCTTGAACTCAATCCCACGTTTGATGAAGGTCAACACACCATACGCCTTCTTAACAACACTGTCAACCTGCGCAGCAGCTTTGACTGTCCTATGAACATGGATACCAAAATCTCGCTGATCCTCCACATTGCCAAGGGTCTTACCAATGTTATATTCGAATTTGACCTACCAAAATGAACCACTTCACACTTATCTGGGTTGAAGTCCATCTGCCATTTCTCAGCCCAGTTCTGTATCCTATCATTGCTGAAACCTCTGACAGCCCTCCACACTATCCACGACACCTGCAACCTTTGTGTCATCAGCAAGTTTACTAACCTGCCCTTCTCCTTCTTCATCCAGGTCATTTACAAAACTCACAAAGAGGAGGGGTCCCAGAACAGATCCCTGCGGAACACCATTGGTCACCGATCTCCATGCAGAATACAAACCATCTACAACCACCCTTTGCCTTCTGTGGACAAGCCAATTTTGGATCCACAAAGCAAGGTCTCCTAGGATCCCATGCCTCCTTACGTTCTGAAGCAGCCTTGCATGGGAAACCTTATCAAATACCTTACTGAAATCCATATACACTACATCCACTGCTCTACCTTCATCAATATGTTTTGTTACATCCTCAAAGAATTCAGTCAGGCTCATAAGGGATGACCTGCCCTTCACAAAACCATGTTGACTATCCCTAATCAGATTATATCTCTCCAAGTGTTCATAAATCCTGTCTCCCAGTATCTTCTCCAACAACTTACCCACTACTGAAGTCAGGCTCACTGGTCTTTAATTTCCTGAGTTATCTCAGGAAATGTTGCAGCTATATGTGTCCCCGGTCAGACCCCACTTGGAGCACTGTGCTCACTTCTGGTTGCCTCACTACAGGAAGGATGTGGAAAACATAGAAAGGGTGCAGAGGAGGTTTACAACGATGTTGCCTGGATTGGGGAGCACGCCTTATGAAAACAGGTTGAGTGAACTCGGCCTTTTCTCCTTGGAGCGACAGAGGATGAGAGGTGACCTGACAGAGGTGTATAAGATGATGAGAGGCATTGATTGTGTGGATAGTCAGAGGCTTTTTCCCAGGGCTGAAATGGCTGCCACAAGGGGGCACAGTTTTAAGGTGCTGGGGAGTAGGTACAGAGGAGATGTCAGGGGTAAGTATTTTACTCAGAGTGGTGAGTGTGTGGAATGGGCTGCCGGCAACGGTGGTGGAGGCGGATACGGTAAGGTCTTTTAACAGACTTTGGGATAGGTACAAGGAGCTTAGTAAAATAGAGGGCTATGGGTAAGCCTAGTAATTTCTAAGATGGGAGATGTTCGGCACAACTTTTTGGGCCTAAGGGCCTGAATTGTGCTGCAGGTTTTCTATGTTTCTATCTCTGCTCCCTTTCTTGAACAATGGAACAACATTTGCAACCCTTCATATAGCTAATTTGGGAAAATATTTAATTGGAGTGGGGAGAAAAATGATGCCATTAGGCAGGAACTTGGGAGCATAAATTGGGAGCAGAACATCTCAGGGAAATGCACGGCACAAACGTGGCAAATGTTCAGGGAATATTTGCATGTAGTTCTGCATAGATGTGTTCCATTGAGTCAGAGAAAGGAAGGTAGGGTTAAAGAAACATGGAGTACAAAGGATGTAGAAAATCTAGTTAAGAAGAAAAGAAAGGTGTATGAAAGGTTCAAGAAACTAGGTACTGTTAGAGCTCTATAAAATTATGAGGTTGCTCGGAAGGAGCTGAAGAATGGAATTAGGAGAGCCAGAAGTGTCCATGAGAAGACCTTGGTGAGCAGGATTAAGGAAAACCGCAAGGCATTCTGCAAGTATGTGAAGAGCAAGAGGATGAGCCGTGTGAGAAGAGGACCAATCAGATAGTGGAAGCGTGTGCATAGAGCTGGAGGGGGTAGCAGAGGTACTTAATGAATACTTTGCTTCAGTATTCACCAGGGAGAAAGAGCTTGGCAATTGTAGGGATGACTTACAGTGGACTGAAATGCTTGAGAATATAGACATTCAGAAAGAGGATGTGCTGGAGCTTTTGAAAAGTATTAAGTTAGGTAAGTCACCAGGACCAGATGAGATACCCCAGGCTAATGTGGGCAGCGAGGGAGCAGATTGCTGACAGTCACCAAGCTTCAGGATGCAATCTCGGAGGAACTCCCCCCAGGATGTTCCCATGCCCGGCTGTGAAAGAAGGAGGGCTGGGCAACCCATCTCATAAAAACCGAGATCTACAGAAATTCCAACACAACAGAAGTTCCAAAGCTATCAGCCATGGGAGAGGATGCAAAAAGGATACTTTCGTTAATGTATGACCTAGGATGGAGGACTCTGCGAGCTGGTGTGGGCAGCCTATGCCCCAGTAAGGCTAATGGGCTTAAGAAGAACTTTGGAGAAGATTTAAAGTGAAACTGAGGCCCAATTTGGTCAGTCAGGTGGATGTTGAAGAACCCAGGGTATTGAATGAGAATCAGAATCAGGATTATTATCACTGATATGTCTGAACATTGAAGGCAAGACAGCAGCTATACTTCATTAGGAGTTTGAAGATATTTGGTATGGCAACAAATACACTCAAAAACTTATATAGATGTACTGTGGAGAGCATTCTGACAGGCTGCATGACTGCTGTCAGAAAATTGGGAGTGTGGTACTGCACAGGACCAAAAGACGCTGCAGAGGGTAGTAAATTTAGTCAGCTCCATCTTGTGTACTGGCCTACAAAGACCCAGGACATCTTCAAGGAGCAGTGTCTGAGAACCGCAGCGTCCCTTTTAAGGACCCCCAGCACCCAGGGCATGCCCTTTTCTCACAATCAGGTTGGAAGTACCGAAGCTTGAAGGTACACATTCAGCGATTTACCAACAGCTTCTTCCCCTCTGCCATCCGATTCCTAAATGGACATCGAACCTATGAACACGAATATACATTATTTATGTTTTTTGCACGATTTTAATCTATTCAATATATGCAGAACTGTAAATTCTTCTTCTTCTTCTATATGTAACCCCCTGGGTCGCCTCAGGCTCGTTCAGCTCGTTCCCGTCTAGGGGGAGCAGCCTTCGGCCCCGCCAAACTGGGTAATCAGCTGGTGTGGATGCTGTGTGATGTCCCCGCCTCGCCCAAAAACAGACAGTACACCATATGTGATTAAATGAGTACAATTTATAAAGGTTACTATAACTAAGTGATTAATAATGATACAGTATATATGAAGGGGAAAAAAATAAAGAAAAGGCGCCAAACTTATCAAAGTCCAAACCACTTCGTGCACAACCGTTGGAGCTCAATTACTGAAGTCTTCTGGCCACCATTCGATCCCCTTCGAACTCCTCGACTCGCAGCTCAGGACCCTCCGAGTGGTCAACCAAGCACATCTAGCTTCATCCCCCCTCCTCGGAGTACCTCCCGGCCTCGGACCCCCGCTTGGGGTCTGATCCTCGCCCAGGTTACAGCATTGCGTCCTCTCTCTCGACCCCCTCGCGCCGATCTCCCCAAAAGCCCGCCAACAACAGCTTACAGACTCAGAAGAAAGAACAACATTAATCCCAATTGGTTTACACAGGAATACAATTCTCATTATCAGTAAATTTTAACCCAAACAAGCTTCCAGCACTCTCTCGCAACAAAGAAGCATTCCTGCTTTTAACAAAACAAAGAAGCCATTTTGATTACATACACAGTAACAAAGAAAAAGAAGAAATCCCCTTTACACATATATGTACACACGCCTGCATCTCCTCCCTGATGGTTGGAATGAGAACTCTCCTGCAGCATCTCCCTGATGGTAGTAATAGTGAGAACACTCTCATACCTCCTCCCTGATGGTAATGAAAACACTCCTGTATCTCCTCTGTGACGCAAGTACCTCTCTGATGGTAGTAATAATGTATACAGCCAAACAATGCTGTTTTGTTCGACTGTATTCATGTGTCTGTTTGAACAACAATTAAATTTAAACTTGAAGGGGGCATGTCCTGGGTGATGAGGGCACACCATGATGGATGCTGCCTTTTGAAGGTGTAATCGATGCTGGGGAGCCCAGTGCCCATTATGGAGCTGACTGAGTTTACAACTTTCTGCAGCTTTTTCTGATCTCATGCAGTGTTGCCTCCATAACAGATGGTGATGCAATTAGTCAAAATGTTCTACATGGTACATCTTAGAAACTTTTTAGTCTTTGGTGATATACCAATTCTCCTGAAACGCCTAATGAAATATAGCTGCTGTCATGGCTTCTTGTGTTTACATCAATATGTTGTGTCCAGGATAGCAATTCAGGAACCTAAAACTGCTCGTTGCTGAGCCCCCGATGAGGACAAGTGTGCGTTCCCTCGACTTAACCCTTCCTGAAATCCACAATCAAAATGAAGTACTCACCTTGTCACCGTTTGAAATTCTGCCGACAGCAGTTAGCTGTGTTATAGGTTCCAGGAATAGGAATGTATAGATTCAGGTTCTGAAAAAGTGCAGGAAGAGTGGTGACAGAATTGGTAGCCAGAAACATAAGAGATTCTGCCGATGCTGAAATGCCAGAGTACATAACCATATAACAATTACAGCATGGAAACAGGCCTTCTCAGCCCTTCTAGTCCATGCTGAACGCTTACTCTCACCTAGTCCCACCTACCTGATGTTGTAGCTATTAGTGAAACATGGTTGCAGGAGGGGTGTGATTGGCAACTAAATATTCCTGGATTTCGTTGCTTCAGGTGTGATAGAATCAGAGGGACAAGAGGGGGAGGTGCTTGTCTGAGAAAATATTACAGCAGTGCTTTGGCAGGATAGATTAGAGGGCTCATCTAGGGAGACTATTTGGGTGGAACTGAGGAATGGGAAAGGTGTAGTAACACTTATAGGGGTGTATTATAGACCACCTAATGGGGAGCGAGAATTGGAGGAGCAAATTTGCAAGGAGATAGCAGATATTTGTAGTAGGCACAGGGTTCTGATTGTGGGAGATTTTAATTTTCCACATATAGATTGGGAAGCCCATACTGTAAAAGGGATGAATGGTTTGGAGTTTGTAAAATGAGAGCAGGATAATTTTTTGCAATAATACATAGAGGTACTGACTAGAGAAGGGACAGTCTTGGATCTTCTGTTAGGGAATGAAATAGGTCAGTTGACAGAGGTATGTGTTGGGGAGCACTTCGGGTCCAGTGATCACAATGCCATTAGTTTCAATATAACTATGGAGAAGGATAGGACTGGACCCAGGGTTGAGATTTTTGATTGGAGAAAGGCAAACTTTGAGGAGGTGTGAAAGGATTTAGAAGGAGTGGATTGGGACTATTTGTTTTATGGAAAGGATGTAACAGAGAAATGGAGGTAATTTAAAGGTGAAATTTTGAGGGTACAGAATCTAAATGTTCCTGTAGGTCGAAAGGAAAGGTTAAAAGTTTCAGAGAGCCATGGTTTTCAAGGGATATTGGAAACTTGGTTAGAAAAGAGTGATATCTACAATAATTATAGGCAGCATGGAGTAAATGAGGTGCTCAAGGAATATAAAGAATGTAAGAAGAATCTTAAGAAAGAAATTAGAAAAGCTAAAAGAAGATACAAAGTTGCTTTGGCAAGTAAGGTGAAAATAAATCCAAAGGGTTTCCACAGTTATATTAATAGCAAAAGGATAGTGAGGGATAAAGTTGGTCCCTTAGGGAATCAGAGTGTGGAGCTATGAAAGAGATGGGGGAGATTTTGAACAATTCCTTTTCTTCGGTATTCACTAAGGAGAAGGATATTGAATTGTGTAAGGTAACGGAAACAAGTAGGGATGTTATGGAAACTATGACGATTAAAGAGGAGGAAGTACTCGCGCTTTTAAGGAATATAAAAGTGGATAAATCTCCGGGTCTTGACAGGATATTCACAAGGACCTTGAGGGAAGTTAGTGTAGAAATAGCAGGGGCTCTGACAGAAATATTTCAAATGTCATTAGAAACGAGGATGGTGCCGGAGGATTGGCATATTGCTCATGTGGTTTCATTGTTTAAAAAGGGTTCTATGAGTAAACCTAGCAATTAGGCCTGTCAGTTTGACGTCAGTGGTGGGTAAATTAATGGAAAGTATTCTTAGAGATGGTATATATAATTATCTGAATAGACAGGGTCTGATTAGGAACCGTCAACATGGATTTGTGTGGAAGGTCATGTTTGACAAATCTTATTGAATTTTTTGAAGAGGTTACAAAGAAAGTTGACGAGGGTAAAGCAGTGGATGTTGTCTATATGGACTTCAGTAAGGCCTTTGACAAAGTTCCGCATGGAAGGTTAGTTAGGAAGGTTCAATCGTTAGGTATTAATATTGAAGTAGTAAAATAGATTCAACAGTGGCTGGATGGGAGATGCCAGAGAGTAGTGGTGGATAACTGTTTGTCAGGTTGGAGGCCAGTGACTCGTGGTGTGCCTCAGGGATCTGTACTGGGTCCAATGTTGTTTGTAATATACATTAATGATCTGGATGATGGGATGGTAAATTGGATTAGTAAGTATGCAGATGATACTAAGGTAGGTGGCGCTGTGGATAATGAAGTAGGTTTTCAAAGCTTGCAGAGAGATTTAGGCCAGTTAGAGGAGTGGCCTGAACGATGGCAGATGGAGTTTAATGCTGATAAGTGTGAGGTGCTACATTTTTTTAGGAATAATCCAAATAGGACATACATGGTAAATGGTAGGGCATTGAAGAATGCAGTAGAACAGAGTGATCTAGGAATAATGGTGCATAGTTCCCTGAAGGTGGAATCTCATGTGGATAGGGTGGTGAAGAAAGCTTTTGGTATGTTGTCCTTTATAAATCAGAGCAATGAGTATAGGAGTTGGGATGTAATGTTAAAATTGTACAAGGCATTGGTAAGGCCGAATTTGGAGTATTGTGATATTGAGAAATATGTACCTGAAATGTAATCACTATGTACTAGCTATTTACTATACTATAATTACTATGTAATCATTCCTATGTACTGAATATTACTATGTATTATTCTACTAGACACATTTTACTATGTATTGTTTTACTAGATACCTTGTATTCTCTTAGCTACATACTGTGGCAGTTAAAGAACATCTGTTTATCATTAGGAGCACTAATTAGCTGAAATGTACTCCATATATTATACAATAGAATAACTTATGAAGAGATAATGGTGGCGGACAGGATGCTACGAACAGGCAATGTAATGTGAGGGAGGTTAAGGGAGGCTGACTGAGAAACAACCGTGGCTAGGAATGAGGCCCAAGATGTGAACTGGGAAGAAATAATGGTGGTGCACCGAGAGCTAGGCAAGAGCGATTGATTAGTTAATGTATAGATGATATGCAACTAAAGAATGATTGGGTATGCTGATAAGACCGAAATGTAACTGAGATAAGAAATTACTCTAAAGAATGCTGTACACCGGAGCTCGGTGGGCTTTCGGTGACAAGTTCATTGATTGTCTCAGTCTTTGTTTGCAAATAAAGGTTTAAACTTCTCGAAGGATCCTCTGCGTCTCCTGGTCATTTCAAGTAACCATGACGTACAGTTCTGGTCACCGAATTATAGGAAAGATGTCAACAAATTAGAGAGAGTACAGAGATGATTTACTGGAATGTTACCTGGGTTTCAGCACCTAAGTTACAGGGAAAGGTTGAACAAGTTAGGTCTTTATTCTTTGGAGCATAGAAGGTTGAGCAGGGACTTGATCGAGGTATTTAAAATTATGAGGGGGATAGACAGAGTTGACGGATAGGCGTTTTCCATTGAGAGTAGGGGAGATTCAAACAAGAGGACATGAGTTGAGAGTTAGGGGGCAAAAGTTTAAGGGTTACAGGAGGGGGAATTTCTTTACTCGGAGAGTGATAGCTGTGTTGAACGAGCTTCCAGTAGAAGTGGTAGAGGCAGGTTCGGTATTGTCATTTAAAGTAAAATTGGATAGGTATATGGACAGGAAAGGAATGGAGGGTTATGGGCTGAGTGCGGGTCAGTGAGACTAGGTGAGAGTAAGCGCTTGGCATGGATTAGAAGGGCTGAGATGGCCTGTTTCCATGCTGTAATTGTTATGTGGTTACCTGCACTCAGCACATAACCCTTCATTCCTTTCCTGCCCATATACCTACCCGGCAAGATGCTGACAGTCAAGCAGCATCTAAGGAGTGGGATAAATAGTCAACCTATCGGACCAAGACCCTTCCTCAGGACGTAATGTGGATTTTCTATTTTTATTCAAAATTGTTTGATGTCATTTCCAGTACCCAAGTGTAAAGGTGAAGAATATAATTGTTACTCCAGATCTGATGCAGCACAAAAAAACCCAAGAACCACAATAAATACATAAGATAGCATATGTACGTAGATTATCTGTATGTCCATAAAGTGATGCTAGGCTGTACATGAGTGTCAGGAAATACTAAAGTAGTGGTGGAGTTAGTGGGTGGAGGTGTTGGTCAGACTTACTGCTTGGGGAGAGTAACTGTTTTTGAGTCTGGTGTTCCTGGCCTGAATGCTGCTTTGCCTTTAACTGAGGAGAGTGGGGCAAACAGTTCCCGAGCCTTGAATGTGGGATCTTTCATGATGTTACTCTCCCCTTTCTGTGTATGTCCTTGGCACATGGATAGACTGTTTCTTCAATTCCATCAACACTGCCTGACTTGCTGAGCAAGGTGCGTGTCTGTTGCTCCATTCTCACCCGCTGTTTGTGGAAAACAAATTTGCGTGAATGTCCAACACTGCAAATAATATTTCATTGGCTGTAGACGTGTTTACTATGTCCTGAGGTCGCCAAGGGTATCATCTGAACGTCAGTATTTTTATTTATAATTTATTCATCGGATCCCTCCGACATAAAATTACAATACAAAACTCTCCTCAAATGAGTTCAGCTGGTGGAATCAACAGGTCGTTGATCTGTACTGGGGCGATATTAAAACCCACCCCGCCCTCCGACTAATCAGTATACCGTTCCGTTTTGCCTTCCGTCAACGAGTCATGGGCGTGTCTCTTTTCAATGTAAACAGTTTATTTTAAATCCGCGCCTCGGCGGAGAAATCTCCCTGCTCCTGACCTTGCGCATGTTTGTTTGCTGACATTTGATATTAAAGGCCTGGGCATACCATTGCAACCGCGGGCAAATGGAAGCTGTTTGAAGACGAGGTAAAAAAAAATCGGGTTCTAACCAGTGATTCAAACATTGACCGAACCGCCATGACATTAACCTAATTCAAAGAAAACCACAAACGGCTTATAAGTGCAATTATCCTGTATTTTTTTCTTGCATGTTTAAGGTAAATATCCTCCCACTGAAGTTCCATTTCACTTATCGGAGCACTCTTTTGTTGAACGCCTCCATCGCTGGCAGAAACTCCTGCACGTTTCCATCATCCCCTCTATTTTGAACACACACGTACGCAGGAGCCAGACAGAGGCGCCGGTGAACTCCTGCCATTTCCTTACATCCGACCCCGGCAGCTGGGAGGAAAGAAAACTGCAACTGGGAATATTTCTTTTTGGATTGTTTGCTTAAAATGTTCCCTTTGCTGCAATAAATGTATCCAATTAAAGGCCCATCACGATGCTGACGGCATCCACCCGCCTGCTGGTGAGTTTCCGATCGTCATTTAATTCCGGGTTGTTGCTCGTTACATTTGTAAAAAGATTTCGTTCAACTTTAAGGGGAGGAAGTACGAAATGTTCCACGTTGTAGCCAGCCCTCCAGTCGGTAACCTAATAATTCTCCGTTGCATTTACATTCCTGCAGCCGCTGGGAGCCGGTTCCTGCAGCCGCTGGGAGCCGGTTCCTGCAGCGGGCTTTGGAAACGTCTTGAATGTCACTCGCCTGAGGTCACAGTACTGACTATCCCCACCATTCACACTGACCTAGTGTGCTGGGCCGGGAGAGTTTGAGGCTGTGAGCCACACCAACAATTGCACGCACGCAGAAAATATTTAAAATTGAATTTACAGCTTGTTTAACTGTTGTTTTGAAATTGCACGGTATTAGTTTAAGCGCAAGAATTCTGCAGATGATGGAAATCCAGAGCACGCGCACAAAATGCTGGAAGAACTCAGCAGGTCAGAGGGGAATAAACAGTCTACTTTTCGGCCAGGACCTTTCATCAGGACTGAGTCGTAAACTGTTTACCCCCCTCCATTACAATAGTATCTTTTAGGGCTTGTGTATATTGGAGTTTACGAGAAAGAGGGCGATCTCATTGAGAACTATTGAGAGGCCAATATAGAGTGGATGTGGAGAGGATCTTTCCGAGAGTGAGTGAGTCTAGGGTCAGAGGGCACAGCCTCAGAACAGAGGGATGTACATTCAGAACAGATGGGGAGGAATTTCTTTAATCGGAGTGTGGTGAACCTGTGGATGTCAAGTCATTGGATGTATTTAACCAGAGGTTAACCAGAGGTTTTGATTAGTCAGGGCATCAAAGATTACGGAGAGAAGGCAGGAGAATGGGGTTGAGAGGGAAAATAAATCAGCAGGGATAGAATGGCAAATCATACTTGATGGGCTGAATGGCCTAATTCTGCTCCTATGTCTTATGTAACCCATGATCCCAGTTTGCTTCACAGCAGCTGTACAAAATGAAAAGGACATGGGCAGGATTCATGGAGGGTAATGAAAAACCCTCAGACCCCCCCCCCCCCCCACAAAAAAATAAATCCATGGTGAAAATAGAACTGCAAATGCTGGCAATCTGAAATGGAAACAAACAAAAGGTAACACTGGGCACGGTTGTTTCTGCAGAGCCTTCTGCACGGTAGCCGTGATAGTGTCAGCACGACACTATCACAGCTCGGGCGACTGAGATAATTTCCGGTGTCCTCTGTAAGAATTTTTGTACGTTCTTCCCGTGAGCGCACGGGTTTTCTCCGAGTGCTCCGGTTTCCTCCCACAGAATTACTGGTTGGTCTGTGTAAATTGTCCGGTATTTGGCTGGGATGGGTTGTTGGGCCAGAAGGACCTGTACTGTGCTCTATCTCTAAATAAATAATCAAATCACCCCGTCACTCCTTTTTTATCCATGTTCCACGTACCCAGGTCCATGAGTTAGACAGATTTTAAAAGATTCTTTTTTACTGCTTCACAAACGTTGCCTGTCGTGCCGAGTGTTTCTGGCGCATTGTTTTCATTCTGGCATTTTGATAACCCTGTGTGGATTTTGTTTTGAAGTTCACCGCCGTCAGAAGCCTTAGTGCGGAGGGTATTATAACAACACAGACAAAATGCTGAAGGAACTTAGTAGGTCAGGCAGCATCCACGCCTGGAGGGGAACACATTCTGTCTTAGAATGGCTGCAGCGTAGCTTCCAACCAATAGAATAGAATATTGTCAGCCATGGATTGTGGATGCTGCGTCTCCTGCCTGGGTACACGAGTCGGAGCAGAACAATATGGAGAGCAAGCTGTTGCCCACACAGCAGACGCTCCTTCTCCACACATCCGATGAGCCCGAAGTGACGGTAGAGACCAATGTACTTTGGCACAAGCAGTGCCACAGGAGTTGCCAGTCAGCGTTGAACTCTATGTAGGACTGCCCTAGGGAGCCCAGCTCTGCACTTTCCCTTGGGGGTCTGCTTGCCCCATGAGTGGGTGTAGCCGCAAGGCAGTGGAGGTTTGAGATCAGAGCTCTCCTTCTGATAGGCGAGTTCCGCTGGGCTCAGTAGTGAAATCACGTGAGAAGCCCAGGAGCTGGACGGTTGTCTGAAGCAGTCACCATTGGGAGCTTTAATTGGTAATGGGAGCTTGTCCCCACTATCTCCCCCGGTGGTAACAACCCTAAGGAACCATTAATTGTGGGTCAAATAATTTTCAACACTTTTGAGGTGAGCCCTCGTTCCCTTGCAGTTCCTACAAAAAGAGTCAGTCTGTGTTGTGGTGAGGGAGCTGGATGCAGTGGACATGGTGAGGATGTTTCCAGTCATGGGGAGTCTGGGACCAGAGGGCAGAGAGAAGAGCACGACGTTCTTTAGCCAGATGGTGGTTAATGTGGAATTCCTTGTCGCAGACAGCTGTGTCGACCAGGTTATTGGCTATATTTGAAGTGGAAGTTGATAGGTTCTTGATTGGGGTTGAAAGGATTAATAAATCAGCCATGATGGAAAGGTGGAGCAGACTCGAGGGGCCAAATGGCCTAATTCTGCACCTATGTCTTATGGTTTTTGGAAGCGAATGACCATCTGAGCACAACTGGTGTGATTTTGTCTTTAATGTCAGTTTAGAGTTGCGATGTGAGAGCTTGCTTTTTGCCCATGAGGACTTTTGGCAATGATGTGAGGCAGAATGTGCATATTGATGTGAAATTATGCAGCAAAATTCTGGAAACTGTGTGCGGTGCCGTGCGCAATCATAATCGGATGAAAAACGGATGTGGGAGCACGGAGGAACATCGGGAAATCTCCAGGAAGACCTTCTTCGTTGCTGCTGCTGCTGTGAGGTCCGGGACTGTGCTGGGAAGAACAGGCCCCCAGTCCTCGGGGTCGTGTTGCCGATGGCCGTTGGCGGGGGCGTCTTAATACGCTCGGCAGAGGATGGTGCTCGGAGAAGCTGTGCCGGAGGGGATGGTCGGAGGTTCGACGGACTCAGAGTCCACTGCGGTCAGGTCACTTTCGGTGTGTGCTGCGTCTGCGAGTCTGGGTTCGACGGAGCTCTCATAGTCCGCTGCATCTGCGAGGCTGAGTCGGGCGGCTCCATGGATGACGAGTCTGTCGGGACCCTCGGGACTTGTGGAAACCGTGTGGTGATTTCTTTTGAACTGATAGTTCTTTAACATCTTTGGACTATTTTTACTGTGCCCATGGTCTGTTTTTTTTATCAATTATGCTATTGTTTGCACTGTTGTAACTATGTGGTTTTGTTCAGGTCTTGTAGCTTTAGTTTTTGGTCTTGTTTTTGTCTGGTGGATTTGGAGCTCCTTTCTGGGGAACGCGCTAGACGGTAGCGTGAAATTAATACGCATCAGCCTCTCTGGACTCTGGATTGAAGATTGCCAAACGTTATGTAGATTTTCTGGTGTAGTCTGTTTTGTCATATGCTTTTGTGATATCATTCTGGGGGAACGTTGTCTCACTTTTTAACTGCATTGCATTTGTGGTTTCTAAATGACAACTGAACTTGAATCTGAATCTGAATTAGAATCAGAATCAGGTTCATTGTCACTTGCGTATATCGTGAATTTTGTTGTTTGCGGCAGCAGTGCATTACCTGAAAATTGCAACACAGAAGATCCTGCAGACGCTGGAAATCTAGTTACACACTCAAAATGGTGGAGGAACTCAGCAGGTCAGACAGCATCTGCAAATGAATAAACAGTTGATGTTTTGGGCTGAGACCTTCATCAGGACTGGAAAGTAAGGGGGAAGAAATCGGAATCAGAGGGGAGAAGACGGAAGGAATTGCGAGCTCATAGCTGGTACAGCATGCCCATAACCGTACGAATGTGGCAGCACGCAGAAGAAACCCATGTGGTCATGGAGAGAGTGTGCAATTGAACCCCAAACAGTGATCACTGGGGTGTTAGGGGAAGGGGGAAGAAGCCTGTATAAAGAGGGGAAGGAGTACAAGCTGGCTGGTGATAGGTGAGACCAAGTAAGCGGAGGTGGGTGGCCATGGAGGGCAGATGCTGGGAGGTGATGTGTGGAAAAGGGTTGAGAAGAAATGATCTGATAGTGAGGTAGTGTTCATGGCTGGACAATGGGGGAGAGAGGGATAATAAATCAGCCATGATGGAATAGCAGAGAAGACTCGATGGGCCGAATGAATTCTGCTCCTATGTCTGAATGTCTTCCTGAACCATTCTGAAATAAGACTGAGACCTGAACAAATTGGAGCAGAATTAGGCCATTTGGCCTGTTGAGTCTGCTGTGCTATTTCATCATGGCTGGTTTGTTTTCCCTCTCAGCCTCAATCTCCTGCCTTCTCCCCGTATCCCTTCATACCCTGACTGATCAAGAATCCATCCACCTCCTCCTTGATATTCCCAGTGACTTGACCTTCACAGCTGCCTGTGGCAGTGAATTCTACAGATTACCACTCGGGTTAAAGAAACTCCTCCTCATCTCCATTCCAAAAGGATGCCCCCTATTTTGAGGTTGTGTGCTCTGGTTTTAGACTCTCCCACCATAGGAAACATCCTCACCAAGTCCATTCTGTTAAGGGGTTTCCCCTTTTAATAGGTTTCAATGAGGTCACCCCTCATTCTTCTAAATTCTAGTGAGTACAGGCCCGGAGCTAACAGGCGCTCTGCATACGACAAGCTGTTTAATCCTGGTATTGTTTTTGTAGGCCTCTTTTGAACCCTCTTCAGTTTCACAATTTCCTTTCTAAGACAAGAAGCCCAAAATTGCCCACAAGACTCAAAGTGAGGCATCACCAGTGCTTTATAAAGTCTCAACTTCATATCCTTGTTTTTATGCTCTGGTCCTCTTGGAAGGATGCTAACATTGCATTTGCCTTCCTCACCACCAACTCAATCTGCTAATTAATCTTCATGCAATCCTGCACAATGACTCCCAAGTTCCTTTGTGCCTCAAAATTTTGAATTTTCTCTCCATTTAGAAAATAGTCTGCCCTTTTATTTCTTCGACTGAAGTGGATGACCAGACATTTCCAGACACTGTATTCCCAGTCTCCTAATCTCCGAGCCTCTCTACTTCCTCATGATGGAGGTTGGAAAAAAGCTGTTCCTGACACGTTGAGTGTGAGTGTTCAGGCTCTGATGGTAGTAATGAGAAGAAGGCTGCTCTCTGGTGGTGATGGATGTTGCCTTCCTGAGTAATCACCTTTTGAAGGTGTTGTCGGTGGAGTGGAGAGTTGTGCCCGTAATAGAGCTGGCTGATTTTAAAAGCTTTCTGCAGCCTTTTACATTATTCACTCTGGGTGTAATACGTATGACAATGACAGCAGATAGTGCAATGATGTTACCGCTCAGGATGTTGGAGTTTGGAGTTCAATTCCAGCACTGTCTCTGAGGAGTTTCTTCATTCTCCTTGTGAACTTTGGTGGTTTCCCCTGGGTGCACCGGTTTCCTCCCTCATCCCAAGGACGCACCAGTTAGTAGCTTAATTGATCATTGTATTTTGTCTCGTGATTAGGCTAGTGTTAAACAGGTAGGATGCAGGGCAGTGTGGCTCGTTGGGCCACAGGGGCCTGTTCGACGCAGTATCTCTAAATAAATAGTTAGGTTTTTTTGTGTCGAGGCTAGTGTGTGACTTGTACTGTGTAAAGGCCTCTGGTTATAATCATAGTTATTGATTCATCAATGGCTCCACAGTTTCCTGTAGCAATAAATTCTATAGATTTACCATCCTCTGTTTAAAGAAATTTTCCTCACCTCTGTTCTAAACAGACACCCTAGCAGCTGAGGCTGTACCCTCTAGTCCTGGACTCTCGCACTATTGGAAACAGGCTCTTCACATCTACTCTATTTAGGCCTTTCAATACTCAGTAGCTTTTACAGTACTTCTGAACTCCAGCAGTTTCAAGAACCACGCATTAATGCTGCACTTGGAATATTGTGCTCAGTTCTGGTCACGTCATTATAGGAAGTATGTCAAAGTTTTGGAGAGGATGCAGAGGAGATTCACCAGGATTAGAGAGCATGTCTTATGAGGATAGTTTGAGCATGCTAGGGCTTTTCTGTTTGGAGTGAAGGAGGATGAGAGGTGACTTGGTAGAGGTATCCAAAATGATCAGAGATCAAATAGATGACCACACACTTTTTCGAGTGCCATCCAGACAGATCATGCCATGTATTGAGGTTGTAAAAAGAAAACAGAATGCAGAATACAGAGAAAGTGCAGTCTAGGCAGACTAAGGACAAGGGCCACGATGAGGTAGATTGACACACCAATAGTTCACTTTTTAGTGGATGTGAAGGCTTGGTGGTAGGACTAAAGGCATAGAGTGTTTTCTAAACAGGGAAAAATTCAAAAACTGCAAAGGGATTTGGGAGTCCTAGTGCAGGACTCTCTAAAGTTAACTTGCAGATTGAGATGGTGGTAAGGAAGGTGTTTACCTTCATTTTGAGAGAACTAGATTCAAACGAGAGGACATGATTTGAGAGTTAGGGGGCAGAAGTTTAAGGGAAACACGAGGGGGTATTTCTTTACTCAGAGAGTGATAGCTGTGTGGAATGAGCTTCCTGTAGAAGTAGTAGAGGCCAGTTCAGTTGTGTCATCTAAGGTAAAATTGGATAGGTATATGGACAGGAAAGGAGTGGAGGGTTATGGGCTGAGTGCGGGTAGGTGGGACTAGGTGAGATTAAGGGTTCGGCACGGACTAGGAGGGCCAAGATGGCCTGTTTCCGTGCTGTGATTGTTATATGGTTATAGAATATAAAAGCAAGGATTTCTGAGGCATTGGAGTATTCTGAGTAACACGCACAAAAATGCTGGAAGAACTCAGCAGGTCGGGAAGCGTCTTTGGAGAGGAATGAAGAGCTGATGTTTCAGGGTCAGACCTTTCTTTGGTTTTCCAGCATCTGCAGATTCTCTTATGCTCAAAGAGTGCAGTTTTGGGCCTCTCATGTACGTGCTGGGACTGAAGAGGGTCCAGAGGAATGAAAGGGTTAACATATGGGGAGTGCTTGTTGACTCCAGGCTTGTACTCACTGGAGTCTAGAAGAATGGTGGGGGGGGGGGGGGAGAAATTTAATTAAAACCTCCTGAATATTGAAAGGCCTTGATAGAGTGGATGTGAAGAGAATGTTTCCAGTAGTGGGAGAGTGTAGGACAGGGGTTCCCAACCTTTTTCATATCATGGATCAATGCCATTAAGCGAGGGCTCCATGGACCTGAGACTGGGAACCCCTAGTCTAGGACCAGAGGGCAGAGGGTTCCTGATGATCTTCCCTCTCTCCCTTCTCTCATGCTCTCCTTCTTTATTCAACACAGTACGGGCCCTTCAGCACCTTTTAACTTGCTCTGACGAACCCTTCCCTCCACATAGCCCTGCACTCTTATCATCCACAGGAACTTAACGGTTAGCACACCGCTTTACAGTACAGGCAGCTCAGGTTCAATTCACGCCACTGCGTTCTCCCTGTGACCGCGTGAGTTCCCTCCATGTGCTCAGGGTTTCTCCCACATTCCAAAGGCCTGCTGGTTGGTAGGTTAATTGGTCAGTATAAATTGCCCTGTGGTCAGGCTAGGATTAAATTGGGGATTGCTGGGTGACAAGTGCCTATTCCAAGGTATCTCAATAAAAAATAAATAAGGTATCCTTCTACCAGCACCCCTGCCGGTGTGTTCCAACCCCCACCATCTCAGGAAACACTTATCTCTGACATCCCCCATTATACATTCCTTCCAATACCTTCGAGTTATGCCCTCTCATATTATCACCCTGGGAGACCGTCTCTGACTGACCACTCTATTGATGCCTCTTATCATGGTTATTGGTTGTACCCTCTCCTATTAGCTATTACCACCTTGGGAGACGGTGCCTGGCTGACCACTCGATTTTTGCCTCGTTGATTTTTTTTAATGCTTCTTCCTTTATTGCAGACAGTTGGACTATGGCGACCAGCACTCCTGGTCAAGCCTCCTGGCGTCTGCCATCCCATCACAAGGCCGATCTCTGGCTATGGTCGTTTGCCCCAGCTACCTGTACCTCCGCTGAGACATACCCTGGAGCGCTACCTCCTGGCGTTGCAGCCTCTGGTGAGCCCCGAGGAGCTGGAGCAGACGAGAGAGATGGTGAGAGAGTTCAGTAAGCCTTATGGCATTGGGTTGAAACTACAAGACAGGCTGGAGAAACGCTCCAGGAGAACTGAGAACTGGGTAAGTGCTGGCATTCACCCATCGTGTAAGGACTCTAAAGGGAACCTCGAGGGGGAAGAGAGGGAGGCATGTCAAAACTGAATACAGATTTCAGATTTCCGAATAAGGTTTATCACACGTACATTGAAGTGCGTAGTAAAATGTGCCATTTGTGTTGATAACCGACACAGCCGAAGCTGTGCTGGGGGTGGGGGACAGCCTGCACGTGTCGCTCTGCATTCTGCTGCCAGTGTGGCACGGCCACAATGTTCAGCAGGGCAACAAAGAACACAGCAAACCAAACGTACCAAGCCATCTCTCTTTGTGCTAGTTGATCCTCAGTATCCTCAGTTCAGATTGGCAACTGACTGGCATCTCTCTCTACAACCTCTATCAGCACAGGCTCCCTGCTCTACTCGCCTTATACCATGACTGAGCACAACTCCCATGCCATGTTTAAATTTGCTGACGACACCATTATCACTGACTGAATGAAAGGTGGCACTGAATCAGCATGTAGGAGTGAGATTGTACCAAGACGAAGGAGCTGATTATTAACTTAAGGAGGGGGAAACCAGAGGTCTATGGACCAATTCTCATCAGGAAATAAGAGGTGGAGAGGGTCAGCTACTCTTAATTCCGTGACGTTATCATTTCAGAGGATCTGTCCCGGGTCCAACACAAGTGCCATTATGAAGGAAGCATGGCAAAGCCTCTCCTTCCTGAGGAGTTTGCGAAGATTTGACATCTCATCTAAAACCTTGTCAAACTTCTGTTGAAGAGTGGTGGAGAGTGTATTGACTGGTTGCATCTTGGCCTGGTATGGAAAAACCAAAGCCCTTGAACAGAAAAGCCTATGAAAAGAAGTGGGTATGGCCCAATCTATCATGGGTGAAGCCCTCCCCACCACTGAGGACATCTGCATGGAGTGCTGTCACAGGAAAGCATCAAAGACCCCACCATCCAGCCATCCTCTCTGCTCACTGCTGCCATTCGGACCCTCAGGATTCACTCCACCAGGTTCAAGAACAGTTATTACGCTTCAGCTGTCAGGCTCTTGCCCATGATGGAGTTGGCTGAGTTCACATCTTCCTGCAGATTTTTTTCCAATCCTGTGCATTGCCCCCTCCATACCAGACAGTGATGCAGCCAGTTAGAATGCTCTCCATGGCACACCTGTAGAAATTTGCTGGAGTCTTTGGTGACGTACCAATTCTCCTCTAGCTCCTAATGAAGTATAGCCGCCCGTGTACCCTTTCCATAGTTGCATCAATATTTACATCCTCAATCCAGCACCGCCCTCTCTCAACTCATTTCCTTCTCTTTCAGCTGACTGACTGGTGGCTCCAGAGTGCTTACCTGACATGTCGACTGCCCCTGGCCGTTCACTCGAACCCTGCCGTGGTTCTCCCCAAACAGGACTACAGTGACTGGAAAGGGCAGCTCAGGTAGGGTGGTCACGGGCCAATCACTTCTCTCGAGTATCAAAATAAAATTTATGGATAAAGAGAAGTTGCGTGCAAGAATAACTCGTGCAATGCCATTCCCTTTGTACATTCACAGACGATGTGATTAGTAGTATTCTGTTGCATTCCTTCAATCAAATCAAATTAAATCATTCAAGCCGTACGTGGATATGGCTGAATGGGACGGCATTCCCCGGGGGCAAAGCTGCAAAAACATACACGAACATTCAAAATAACGAGAGAACATTGTCATGCAAGAAAACACATTTTTAGTCTAAGACCCTAAGCAACAAGTCCTGCAAGTTGCCAGTGGCCCAGCCAGAAATTCCTCCAATCTAACGCTGACAGGGGAGGCCACCCCCAACTGAGCACGGACGCTATGCTACACCTGGACTGCAGCAGCAGGCAAGCCTGAGGCTTGTGGCCTTGTCCTTGCCACAACAGGGGTGACACCGCTGCCTCGCCATCAAACAAGGGTAAATGGCCTCTGGCAAACATCCAGGACATTCACTCGCGGTTTCACTGCATGTAACCTTCTGGAGCCTTGGAGTAGCAAGCAGGTCTGCACCCAGTTCAGAACCTCTGAACCCAATCTGGCTCCTCCCACGGTCCATCGGCCCAGCTCTGCTCCAGTGGCCTGAACCTCCTTTCGCAGCCCAATAGCTGGCCTCTTCTTCTGTGTACCGCCGGCTGGCTCCTACAACACCCTGGCGAGCTACTCCGAACTATGAGCAGCTCACTGATACGGTGGATCTGCTGTACTCATAGTTATTGGAGTCTAGTGTTATCTTGTGATTTAAAAAAAAACACACATTTAACAAAGAAAAACTTTTGGTTGGCCCCCAGGAGGCTGCTGCGTTCTGTACGCACTGCCTTCTTGCCAGAAGTAAGAGAGGCAGCAACAGGGTTGTTAACGCTCATGACTAAAAGGCTTGGGAGCAAAATTGGTCCACTTGGCCAATCAAGTCTGTTCTGCCATTCAGTCATGGCTGATTTATTTTCCCTCTTGACCTCATTCTCCATAACCTTTGATGTCTTTCCTAATCAAGAATCTATCAACCTCTGCTTTAAATATACCCAGCATACCCTCAGCTGTCTGTAGCAATGAATTCACATATTCATCACAGTCTGCCTAAAGAATTTCCTCCTCATCTCTGTTTTAAGAGGACATCCTTCTATTTTGAGGCTCTGCACTCTGGTCCTAGACTGCCCCACTGTAGGAAACATTCTCTCCACGTCCACTCTATCTAGGACTTATTGAATCTTAATATTGAACGAGGACATATTGAAACTCTAGGACCTATTGAAACAATAGGTCGCAATGAGATCTTCCTGGGGTGGTCCAGTCCTATAGTAAATGAGGAACTTCACTCCTCAACTGGGCCCCTCCGTCTCGAGTAGCCGAAGAACCCTACACTCTGGTCCTTCCCCACAGAGCCCTTGCGGTGTCTGCACCGAGCTTCAGTGTGTTCCTCGGCTGCCCTCTTCCAGCCGGGAATGTGCCCGTTGGCAGGGCAGCAATCCTCGGTGGGCATCTCGACGTGCCGGCAGACCAACAAGCTTCGGTTGTCCTTCGCCGAGTTGCTGATCTGTCACTTTTCTCTGCACTCTTTGGTTCCCCCCCCCATGGACCTGTATCATCCTTTTGCTCTATTGTTTTTGCAGTCTTTTTCTTCTCTCTTTGTTCTGAATAATTTATACATGAAATATATATAATTTATATTTATTGAGATGCAGTGCAGAAAAGGCCCTTCGAGCTATGCTCACCAGCAATCCCCTGATTTAATCCTAACCTCACCCTGGGACAGTGACCAATTAGCTTACCAACTGGCAGGCCTGTGGACTGTGGGAGGAAACCGGAAGCTCAGAGGAAGCCCACGTACACACTCCTTACAGGCAGTGGCGGTAATTGTACCCGGGTCGCCGGTTCTGTACTAACCACTATGCTATCGTGCCGCCAATGTGTGCTGTCTGCACTGAAATACCTGTGATACTGGTGCAAGCGTGCTTCTCTCCCCTGTACCTGAACCTTGCTCATGTGACGATAAACTCAATGCAACTTTATTCTTACTGTCTTTTCCTCGCCCATCAGGTTTGCAGCCATGCTAATCGCTGGAGTGTTGGACTTCAAGTCTAAGCTTGACAGGCAAGTACTTCTCTGGTCGACGTCTGGACCTTCTCAGAGTTCAATACCAGAATAGTGTGCTCCGCGGGAAACCTGATTGGTAGACCCCACCATTCTGAGTGCAGAGCTGCATTACACTCAGTGGCCACTTTTTTAGGTCCACCTGTTTGTTAATGCAAATATCTAGTCAGCCAATCACAAGGCTTCGACTCAATACTTCAAAAGCATGCAGACACGGTAAGAGGTGTGATGTAAGTGACTTTGACCGTGCCAGACAGCGTAGTTGAGTATCTCAGAAACGGCTGATCTCCTGGGCTTTTCATGCACAGCACACTCTAGATTTCACAGAGAACGGTGTAAAAGAGTGACAGTTTTGTAGGTGAAAATGCCTTGTTAATGAGAGAGATCAGAGGAAAACAGCTAGACTGTTTCAAGCTGATATAAAAGGGGAAACTCAAATAACCACACATTACAACAGTGGTGTGCAGAAGAGCATCTCTGAACACACATGTTGAATCTTTAAGTCGATGGGCTACACCGGGCAACGGTCACGAACATGCACTCAATGGCCACTTTATTTGGTACAGGAGGAACCTAATAAAGTGCCTACTGAGTTTATTTCAATGTCACTGAAAGAGGTTGCCTGTGATGCAATTGACTGTACCTACCACTTCTTGTAGCCTTTTCTGTACCTGGACATAAGTGTTTTCATACCAGGCCATGATGCAACCGGTCAGGACACTCTCCACTGAGCACCCCAACAAACCAATGCAGTTTATTGGCAAATGCAGATCTCCACAACCCAGGCCATGCCCTATTCTCACTGCTGCCATCAGGAAGAAGGTACATGAGCCTCATGTCCTACACCATCGGGTTCAGGAACTGTTAGTACCCCTCAACCCCTGAACCAGTGGAGATAACTTCACTCAACTTCACTTGCCCCATCACTGAGCTGTTCCCACAACCTATGGACTCACTTTCAAGGACTCTTCATCTCTTGTTCTCGATAGTTATTTTTTCCACAATAGTTGCTTGTTCTGTTGTGTGTGGTCTTTCATTGATTCATCTGGGTTTCTCGGATTTACTGTGATTGCCCACAAGGAAACAAATCTGGGGGTTCTCTATGATGACATATCTGTACTTAGATAGTTAATTTAGTTTGAACTTTGAACTCATTCAGCATGTCTCGAGAGGAGTTGAACAAAGGGTTTATTTTTATTCCCAGAATGTTTGGAAATTGTTGTGAGAAAAAATAGCACCATCTCTCATCATATTTAGTGTCAGAATCAGGTTTATTATCAGTGACAGACAGAATGTCATGAAATCTGTTGCCTTGTGGCAGCAGTACAATGCAATTCATAAATTATACTATAGCCTACAATAAAAAATAATTAAATTAGTGCCACAAACAAGAGCAAAGATAATAAGGTGAAGTTCATGGACTGTTCAGAAGTCTGATGGTAAAGAGGATGTTCCTAAAATGTTGAGTTTGGGTCTTTTAAAGATTTGAACAGTGCCTGGATGAGTTTGTGAAAGACTGGTTCTGCTGGACTGTGAATTGAGAACTGAAGTTGCTCTTTATCAGCCGACAGGAGACAACTCTCCCACAAGAAAGAGGGACAGCTGCTGCGCCTGCACTGACACCTCCGTGCTCACCAGCAGTTAGGCCCCAAGCAGTCTTTCCACGTGAGGCAACATTTCACCTGCAAGGCTCAATGACTATATCTGGGGCTCTCAGTGTGACCTCCTCTACATCGGTGAGACCCAGTGTAGATTGGGGGAACTGCTTCATCCAGCCCCTTTGCTCTGTTTGTCACAAAAGGCAGGATTCCCTGGTGGCCAGCCATTGCAATTCGACTTCCCATTCCTATTCCACATGTTGGTCCATGGCCACGATGAGGAGACACTCAGGTTGGAGGAACAATACTTTTGGATAAACTTCAACCTGACAGTATGAACACTGATTTCACTAACTTCCTGTAATTTCTCCCCCTCCCCCCTTCTCTCATTTTCCATTTGCCATTCTGGCTCCCCTGCGAGCCCTTCTCCTCTCACCCTCTAATTCCTCTCCTCTTTCCCTTTCTCCCAGATCCACTGTCCTCCCCTGTCAGATTCCTTCGTCAGTGCTTTACCTCTTCTACCTAAGCTCCCAGCTTCTTACTTTATCCCCTCTTCCCACACCCATCCACGCTCCCCCTTCACCGGTCTCACCCATCACCTACCTGTTCATACTCCTGCCCCTCCCTGCGCCTTCTCCTTCTGGCGTCCTCTCCCTTTTACAGTCCTGCTGAAGGGTCTCAGCCTGAAACGTGTTCTGCTTGTTCTTCTCCATAGACGCTGCTTGACCTGCTGAGTTCCTCCATTATCTTGTGTTTGTTCTCCATTAGAAAGTTACTTTTCAGAATTCTCCCGCTGCCCTTTTGGATGGTGTGTCCCACACCCTAAGAAACCTGTGTGAAAGAAAAATCTCCTCAGCATCTCCACGCTGCTTTTGCCATGAGCATTTCAGTCCATTTCCACGGGGGTTGTTACAGCTCTGCAGCTATACCAGACCTTGTTCAGACCCCACTTGGAGTTCTGGTCACCTCACTACAGGAAGGATGTGGACACTATTGAGAGAGTGCAGAAGAGATTTACAAAGGTGTTGTCTGGATTGGGGAGCACGCCTTATGAGAATAGGTTGAGTGAACTCGGCCTTTTCTCCTTAGGGCGACGGAAGATGAGAGGTGACCTGATAGAGGTCTATAAGATGACAGGGGGCATTGATTGTGTGGATAGCCAGAGGCTTTTTCCCAGGGCTGAAATGGCTAACATGAGGAGGCATAGTTTTAAGGTGTTTGGTACTGGGGGAATGTCAGGATGTGTTTTTCACACACACAGTGGTGGGTGTGTGGAATGCACTGCCAGCAATGGTAGTGGAGACAAATACAATGGGGTCTTTTAAGAGACTCTTAGAAGGGTACATGGAGCTTAGAAAAATAGAGGGCTGTGTGTAGGGAAATTTGAGACAGTTTCTAGAGAAGGTTACATGGTCAGCTCAACATTGTGGGCCGAAGGGCCTGTAATGTGCTGTAGATTCTATGTCCTATGTTCACAGATTGCTCCAGACACTAACTTATAAATGGGAAAATGGGAATCTTCTCCTGCCTCTCATAGCCTCACATTAACTCCTTCATGTCTAAATGATTTTGTTGGATCCACTGAAGTTGGATTTGTTTTTAAAGTGTCTTACAAGCTTGGGCTTGTGTGGTGTAGCCGTTAGTGTAACGCTTTACGGCGCCAGTGACTGGGTTCGCTCCCGCTGCTGTCCGTAAGGAGTTTGCACATTCTCCTGGGTTTCCTCAGAGTGCACCGGTGTCTTCCCACCTTCCAGAGCTGTAAGGGTTAGTAGGGTGCATTGGGTGGTGCAGGTTTGTCGAGCCGGAAGGGCCTGATACCGTGCTGTATGTCTAATAAAAAATAAATTAAATATTGCAAGATGCTGACATTTCATTCTCCATTCTGCTTTCTTTAGCCAGTTACTTCCAACAGAGTATAGTCGAGGCAAACCCCTCTGCATGGATCTCTACAGCAAAATCCTGTCTTCCTGCCGCATCCCCGGGCCCAAGCGTGACTCTTTGATAAACTACGGCTATAGCCGGTCCCCACCAACACACATCACCGTTGTCCGGAACTTCCAGGTAAAGTCGAAGCTATTGACATAGCCTTTACTTATTTCATTTAGTATTGTTTGGAGACAGAGCGCGGAACAGGCCCTGCAGACCCCCAATTTAACCCTAGCCTAATCATGGGGCAATTTACAATGACGAACTAACTCACTGACCAGTGTGCCTTCAGACTGTGGGAGGAAACCCACTCAGTTCACAGGGAGAACATACAAACTCCTTTCTGACTCCGCTGGAGCTGAAATCTAAGCGCTGATGGAGACCGTGGAGGAGGTGTTGTTGCCAATCTGAACTAACTGACGTCTGCAAGTGAGGAAATTGAGGATCCAATTGCATAAGGAGATACTGAGGCAAAGGTCAAGGTTCTGAGGGGATGAAGATAGTGAACTAGTGGATACGGCCCAGTCCCTCACGGGTAAAGCTCTCCCCACATTGAGCACTTCTACGTGGAGCATTGTCGCAGGAAAGCCGCACTCACCACCCAGGCCATGCTCGCTTCTAGCTACTGCCATCAGGAAGAAGATACAGGAGCCTCGGGATTCGCACTACCGGGTTTAAGAACAGTCATTACCACCGAGCATCAGACTCTTGAACCAGAGAGGTTATTGTCACTTGTATATTGAAATATACAAGGACATTTGCATCAAATCAAATCAGCGAGGACTGTACTGTGGGCACCCTCAACTCAACCCCAACATCAGAATCAGAATAAGGTGGATTATCACCGGCATGTGACGTGAAATTTGTTAACTTAGCAGCAGCAGTTCAATGCAAAACATTATCTAGCAGAGAGAGAAAAAAAAATAATAGATAAAATAAAACATAATAAATACACAAGTAAATCAATTACATATATTGAGTAGATTTAAATATATGTCCAAAAACAGAAATACTGTATATTAAAAAAGTGAGGTAGTGTCCAGAGCTTCAATGTCAATTCAGGAATTGGATGGCAGAGGGGAAGAAGCTGTTCCCGAATCACTGAGTGTGTGTCTTCAGGCTTCTGTATCTCCTACCTGATGGTAACAGTGAGAAGAGGGCATGCCCTGGGTGCTGGAGATCCTTAATAATGGACACTGCCTTCCTGAGACACCACTCCCTCCCTGGGTACTTTGTAGTCTCATGCCCAAGATGGAGCTGATTAGATTTACAACCTTCAGAAGCTTCTTTTGGTCCTGTGCAGTAGCCCCCCACCCCCCCATACCAGACAGTGATGCAGCCTGTCAGAATGCTCTCCATGGTACAACTATAGAAGTTTCTAAGTGTATTTGTTGACATGCCAAATCTCTTCAAACTCTTAATATATAACCGCTGTCTTGCCTTCTTTAGAACTACATTGATATGTTGGGACCGGGTTAGATCCTCAGAGATGTTGACACCCAGGTACTTGAAGCTGCTCACTTTCTCCACTTCTGATCCCTCTATGAGGATTGGTATGGGTTCCTTCGTCCTACCCTTCCTGAAGTCCACAATCAGCTCTTTCGTCTTACTGACGTTGAGTGCCAGGTTGTTGCTGCGGCACCACTCCACTAGTTGGTATATCTCACTCCTGTACGCCCTCTCGTCACCACCTGAGATTCTGCCAACAATGGTTGTATTGTCAGTAAACTTGCAGATGGTATTTGAGCTCTGCCTAGCTACACAGTCATGTATACAGAGAGTAGAGCAGTGGGCTAAGCACACAGCTGTGAGGTGCACCAGTGTTGATCTGTTCCGACACCCTAGGGACTCACTTTCAAGGACTCATCTCACGTTCTCGATATTTATTGTTTATTTATTTATTTAAAATTACTTTGCTTGTTTTTAAAAAAAATCCTTTGTATTTAATGTGAATGCTTGCAAAAAGTGAATCTCAGTGTAGTATACGGTGACATATAAGTACTTTGATGATAAATTTACTTCGAACTCTTGAGTAATTACCAGAAGTTGCAGAACCACCGTGCATTACATCATTCATGTCAACTCTAAAGTGATTCCACACCCTACAGCCTCATTCTCAAAGACCCTAAAGCTAATTTTCTAAAAATTATTTGATTTGCATTTGCACAGATTGTTTTCTTTTCCTAACTGGTTGTCTGTCAGTACCTGTGTGTTTTTCATTTTTATTCTACTGTGTTTCTTTGCTCGACTGTGAACGCCTGCAAGGGAATCAGTCGCAGGGTAGTATTTCTTGACAGGCAGTACTGTGACAAGCTGGACTGCGTAGAAGTCTTAGGTGACAGCTAGGATGCTTAAGACTTTTGTACAGTACTATATTAAGGTGTGGAGAGGAAAGGATTGTAAATCTGGCAGGAACAAAGGATGTTGGGAACGGTGAGATGCGGAGGTGTGTGGGACAGAGAAGGAGTGTCAGGGACGGGCGTGGCAAAGAGCAAGTTCATTAGATTCCAAACAATTGGTTTTTTGATCATTACAGTATGTCTCTTTGGTGCTTCCAGTTCTCTCCCCTCTCCCTTCCCCTTTCCCAACCACGTTTCCTCTCTCCCTGCCCCCTTCCTACTCTCAGTCCACAATGGAGACCCATATCAGAATCAGGTTTATCTCATACGTCTCATGAAATTTGTTTTTTTTTTGTGTGGCCACAGTACAGTGCAATACATACAATTACCCTAGCTACATATGTGCCTAAAATTTTTTTACAGACATGTATATTGATAGTTTACTTTGAAGTTTTGAATTCCGTGTTCATGTAATCAATGTAAAGTTGGTTGTTTTTCCACTTTGCTGAAGGTAGGTGGAGCATTTGCACCTCGTTGTTCACTGGTGGCCAGAAATTTTCAGCTGGAGACCGTTCATGGTTTGGTATGTGATCAGGTTTCCTCGTCTTGGCAACAGCCAAAGTGCTCTTTGCCTCATTCGTAACTCTTGCCTGGAAGTTCCAAGCACCGGTACACGTGTGTGAGCAGAGAGCTTCACTCTGATGCGATTCAAATCTCTGTCTGGAATTGTATCAGCTTTATATTGATTTAACAAACTGCGTATACCACTCCATAATGCCGTCAGCACAAGATATTTGAAAGAAACATCAAGTACTGCTCATTTTCATTAGGGAGTCTGCTGTGCCTGAGTAAATGGTGAGTATATGTCAGTGGCTGTCCTCTTCAGCAACAATGATGAGACAGCATCGCGAGAGAAGGTATAGATGCTTGTCATATGGTATGAGTACAACTGTTTGAATCTCAAGATGGACTAGACAGTAGGGATGATTGTGGGCTTCAGGAAAGCACATCGATGGCTCTGGTACAGAGAGAGTGACGAGCTCTAAGTCCCTTGGCGAGCACATAACAGACGATCCAACCTGGAATCCCAACACCACCTCACTAGTCAGGAAGGGATGGCAGTGACTGGACTTTCTGAAGACAATAGACAACAGGTGCAGGAGTAGGCCATTCGGCCCTTCTAGCCAGCACCGCCATTCACTGTCAGTACACAATCAGTACCCCGTTCCTGCCCTCTCCCCATATCCCTTGACCCCGCTATCTATAAGAGCTCTATCTAACTCTCTCTTGAATGCATCCAGAGACTTGGCCTCCACTGCCTTCTGGGGCAGAGCATTTCACATATCCACCACTCCCTGGGTGAAAAAGTTTTTCCGCATTTCTGTTCTAAATGGCCTACCCCTTATTCTTAAACTTTGGCCTCTAGTTCTGGACTCACCCATCAGCGGGAACATGCTTCCTGCCTCCAGTGTGTCCAATCCCTTAATAATCTTTTATGTTTCAATCAGATCCCCTCTCATCCTTCTAAATTCCAGTGTATACAAGCCCAGTCGTTCCAATCTTTCAACTTATGAAAATCCCGCCATTCCGGGAATTAACCTTGTGAATCTACGCTGAACTCCCTCAATAGCAAGAATGTCCTTCCTCAAATTTGGAGACCAAAACTGCACACAATACTCCAGGTGGGGTCTCACCAGGGCCCTGTACAACTGCAGAAGGACCTCTTTACTCCTATACTCAATTCCTCTTGTTATAAAAGCCAGCATGCCAAGAGACTGAGGCACACAAGGCTCCCTGCCCCCTTAAACATCTTTACACAGGAGCAGCGTGGAGAGGGTTCTGTCTGGCTGCATCATTGTGTGGTCCGGAAGCTATAAGGAAGGAGGTACAGGAGCACCTGTGAGACTGGTTAACAGCTTCGCCCCTCAGCCTGTGATCCCGTCCTAGTGACGGGACTTCAGTGGTGACAAGGTATTCATTAGTCCAGGGGTGGGCAAACTTTTTGACTTGAGGGCCACAAAGGGTTCTAAAATTTGACAGGGGGGCCGGACCAGGAGCAGATGGACGGAGTGTTTTGGTAATACACCTCATAAGAGAAAATAAAATATCATGGCATATGTAGAAAGCATGTGCTTTAATTTCAATTGAAAATGAACAAATGCATTACAACAAAATATCTGTCTTTGAAGTCCCATGGTATTTAGCTATTTATTGAAATGACTTTTAAAACACTGAAAATTAAATGAATAAAATACAGCTTTTTTTAATAGTAACAGTTATTATTTTAAAGCACTGAAAATTCTGTTATCCTTCAAGATATTATCATCATCACTCTCCTCCTGACTGTCTTTATTTCAAAAACGGTAGGAGATGCAGGTCTACTTGTCCTGCTCCTTCTTATTCAATTGTCCCCTGTGCCAAAACTCAACAACGACCCGCACAATGACAGAACAGTGAGAGCACGCCAATATGCGGAGCTCTGTGCTCGCAAATCCCCACAGGCTATCTCCCTTAGCCGGAACGCTGGCTCATTGTGAGCCGGTTCGGATGTGCCAGGAAATGGGTCGCCACAAAGTCACAAAGTAAAGCGCAAATGTAGAGTAATATGCTGCACCTCAACAAAGGTCAATGTATATAGAGTGCGTCATCTATTGGGGAAACGGCAGAATTGCGGGGAAAAAACGTTAACAAGGTTTATTAATATAATTTCATCAAGTTCTGCGGGCCGGATTAAAAAGCTTAACGGGCCGCATATGGCCCGCGGGCCGTAGTTTGCCCATGCCTACATTAGTCTATGCTAGCTGCTAATCTGTCATGACGAGGGAACATATTTCTGTTGTTTTTACAGAGATTTTAGTTTCTGTTCGGTGATAGTAGCTCTGGTTTCAAAATTCAAAGTAAATTTATTATCGAACTAAGTATACGTCATCACATTCTATCCTAAGGTTCATTTTCTTGTGATCATTTACAAGAAAATAAAGAAATACAATAAAATTTATGAAAACTAAGACACAGGTACAAAGGAGGACAAATCTTGCCAGTAATAAAAAAGTAATAAATAGTACTGAGCAGATGTCTGTGTTGTTTTGAAAAAAAATCTTACCTCTGACATCAGCTTATAATCAAAAGTTCAAAGTAAATTTATTATTAAAGTATGTATATGCTACAATACAAGTCGCATATACATTTTCTTGCAGGCACTTACAGGTGTCCCCCACCCTTTACAAAGGTAGAGCGTTCATATGCAACCTTTCTTAAGCCAAAATGGCGTAAAGCGAAGAAGCATTAATTCATATGGGAAAAATTTTCGTAAAAGTGAAAATCCTCTTTGTAATGTGAAAACAGGTTACTAATGTAGGTCTTTTATAAAAGCGAAATGGCGTAAAGCAAACATTTGCAAAGTGGGGGACACCTGTATAGGGCAAAACACAGTTGAATTCATGACAACCAAAAAATAGCAAAGACTGACAAACAACAAATGTGCAAAAGAAGACAAATTGTACAAATAATAAAGAAATAACTATACTGAGAATATGAATTGTTGGGAACTGACCCCGGTGATGATTTTACTAATGGCTGCACTAACGCCACACTAACTCGTGCTTTCAGTTCTTCCACCTGGATGTGTACAACAGCGACGGCTCCCCACTCACCGTGGACCAGATCCACATGCAGCTCCAGCGCATCCGGAATTTCTCCTGGAAGACGGACAAGGAGCCACTGGGAGTTCTGACCAGTGATCACCGGAACACCTGGGGCCAGGCCTACAATACGCTGATGAAAGGTAAAAACCCCGAATGATCGCAGCAACAAAAGAAGGTAGTATTGTGAAAGAGTGAGGTGATTGGAGGAAAGCATAGATATTACCCAGCAACCATCGAACTTGTGAACAACTGATCCCACAACCTACAGTAATACACACACAATGCTGGAGGAACTCAGCAGGCCAGGCAGCACCTATGGAAACGATTACGGCCGATGCTTCAGGCTGAAACCCTTTGGCAGGACCACAACCTACAGACTCACTTTCAAAGACTTTAAAATTCATGCTATCTGTATCACGTTTGTTCATTATTTCCCATTTTTTGTATGTACACTGACTGTTTTCTTTTGCACATTGATTCTTTGTCAGTCTTTGTGTGTAGTTTTTCATTCACACTATTGTGTTTCTCTGTTCCACTGTGAATTACTGTTTTACTCAGCCATCACTCAGTGTTGTGTGTATCATCATCTCTCACCTCCCCTCTCTGAGACAGAACATTCTGCCCTCAGTAAGGGCCTCACATTTGTCCCCCTGTGCCCACACCTCAGTGAATCCCGCCCCCACCGTGACGCTGAGCTCTTTGTGCCTATTTCTTAGGCAAGGGCTCTCCACCCCACATCGATGACCTCTTCTCCCATCTTCAACCAGCCTCCTCTTTCTGGACACCCCACCCTGGTCTTCCGGCTGCTCTGTTTCCTTTCATTGCCAACTGTCGATGGGACATCCACCGTCTCAACTTCACCACTCCTCTCTCCAATTCCAACCTCATTCCTTCCAAATGCTCTGCTCTCTACTCCCTCCACACTAATCCGAACCTCACCATCATACTCCCAGATAAGAGGGGTGTGTATTAGTCTGGCAGTCTGGCCTCTACCTTACTGAGGACCAGCGCTAACTCTTAGACACCTCCTCTTACTTACCCCTTGAGCAGGACGCTGTGGAGGAGCACCAGGCCACTGTCTCTCACAATCTTATTAACTATGGGGATCTTCTATCCTCTGCCTCCAACCTCATAGTTCATGCACCCCGCACCTCCCGTTTCTAGCTCCTACCCAAGATCCACAAACCTGCCTGTCCAGGTAGATGCATTGTTTCAGCTTGTTCCTGCCCCATTGAACTCATATCGACACACCTCGACTTTGTTTTATCCCTCCTGGTCCAGTCCCTTCTTCCCTTCGTCTGTGACACTTCACATGCTCTTGATCTTTTCAACGATACAAGTTCCCTGGCCCCAATAACCTCATTTTCACTATGTCCCTGTACACGTCCATCCCCCATTAGGAAGGCCTCAAAGCTCTCCATTTCATTCTGGACACCAAAACCACCCAGTTCTCCACCACCGCTCTCCTTCGTCTGGCGGAATTGGTCCTCACTCCCAATAATTTCTCCTTTGGCTCCTCCCAGCCTTCAAGCAAAAAGTATAGCGAGGGTCCCAGCTATGCTTGCCTTCTTGTTGGCGAGGTGGAACATGAGCCTACACCGGTATTACCCCCCAACGACTTCATTGGTGCTGCTTCCTGCACCCATGCAGAGCTCATCGGCTTCATCAACTTTGCCTCCAGCTTCCACCCTGCCCTCAAATTTATCTGGTCTATTTCTGACACCTCCCTCCACTTCCTCGATCTCACTGTCTCTGTCTCTGGAGACAGCTTATCTGCTGATGTCTATCGTAAACCTCTTCCCACCCTACTACTTGCAATTTGGTGAATAGGTGACTGGTAGGGTGGGTGCCAGCCTCTGCATCTAGCACATAATTCTCTGTAACTTCTGCCATCTCTAATAGGATCCCACCACAAAGCTCACCTTTCCTTCCCCCCCCCCCCACCCCCCACTTTCCGCTTTCCACAGGGATTGCTCCCCTTGTCCATTTGTCGCTCTCCACTGATCTCCCTGCTGACACTTATCCTTGCAAGCGGAACAAGTGCTTCACCTGCCCCTACACCTCCTCTCTCACTACCATTCAGGGCCCCAAACGGTCCCTCCAGGAAAAAATCTTATATTCTGTCTGGGTAGCCACCAACCTGATGGCATGAACATCAATTTTTCAAACTTCTGGTAATCCCTCCCCACCCCCTTCATCATTCCCCATTCCCATTTCCCTCTCACATTATCTCCTTTCCCCCGGTGCCCCTCCTGCTTTCCTTTCTTCCATGGCCTTCTGTTCTCTCCTATTGGACTCCCCCTTCATCATCCCTGTATCTCTTTCACCAGTCAACTTCCCGGCTCTTTACTTCACCCCCCCCACCCCTGATTTCACCTATCACCTTGTGTTTCTTCCTCCCCTTCCCCCACCTAACTCTGACACCTCATCCTTTTTTTCTCCAGTCCCGATGAAGGATTTCGATCGGAAAACGTTGACTGTACTCTTTTCCATAGTCGCTGCTGAGTTTCTAGCGTGGGTTAGCTGTATCAGTGTTTAGTTTCCCTTCGTCTCCTCCTGCTCCAGGTGCAGGTTGAGCCGACTGGTCCACTGGGCGGAGAAGATCATTGGCTGTCAGCTACTGACGTTAAAAGACCTGTTCATTGCCAGAGTGAAAAAAAGAGCTAAAAATATTTCTGCTGTCTCACCCACCCTATCAGTCACCAAAGCGGCAGTAGGGAGATGGTGCAAGTCCATCACCTCCGAAACTCTCCAGCTTCTCAACAAAGCTCACTGAGGTGTAACACCCTAACTGTCCCTGCACCACATCCGTTAGTTAAATGGCCTGTCCTGCTCTCCTTGTTCTGTTGAAGTAAAATCCAAATCAGCAACACTTTGTTGCCAGTAGCTGAAATGAACCGGAATTGACTATGGCATAAAACACAGGAGAATACCCAATAGCAACCAACAGTTGACAAGACAGCAGTGCAAACAGCCATGAGCAGTCAATGTTAGTGGAAACGTCAATAATCAAATGAATGTGAATAATTATCAATATAAAAAAAGCATGACTAAAAATTTGGGAGCCCCTGATTTACGAGGTAAAGCTCCGTAACAGCCCCTTCTGGACCAGCGAGCCTTTGCTACCCAATTACACCCATGTGACCTACTAAGCTGAACATCTTGGAATATGGGAGGAAACCTGAGCACCCAGAGGAAACTCACACTGTCACTGGTAGAACATACAAACTCCTTACAGAAAGTGATGGTACTGCATTAGTGTTCCCCTAACCACTACGCTACTGGGCCCCCCAGTGTGTCAGAAATCTGTAGCACTTATGCCTGGAAGACAGCACGTCAAGGGTTCCCAGACTTTTTGATGCCTGGGACCAATTCCATTAAGCAAGGGGTCTGCAGACTCCGGGTTGGGAACCCCTGCTGTAGATGGTGGGAATGAGTTGTGACGACCAAGGTAGTCAGATTTTCGATGGTGTTAAGCAGCGGGTCACGGTGAGTGAGTGAGGGTGTGTGAGGTACGAGCAGGTGCAGCATTTGCTGTCTCCCTCAGACAAGCTGAACAGGGAGTCGGTCCGGGCCATTCAGCAGAGCATCTTCACCGTGTGCCTGGACTCGCCGGTCCTGAAGATCTCGGAGGAGAAGTACACGAGTCGGATGGCGGCACAGATGCTACACGGAGGAGGAAGCTACTCCAACAGTGGCAACCGTTGGTTCGACAAAACTCTGCAGGTACGAGACAAAATGGTACGCTGATTACGTAGTTACAGCACAGAAATGCCTTTTGACCCATCAAGTCCATGCCAGACTGTTACTCTGCCTCGCTCCATCGACCCCCCCCCCGCCCCCCCCGGACCATAGCTCTCCATGCCCCTCTCGTCCATATACTTATCCAAACTGCTCTTAAATTGAGTCTGCATCCATCACTTCCGCTGGCAGCTCGTTCCACATGCGCCACCTTCCATTTTTGTGCCGTCAGGCTGGAACTACTGACTTGGAATATGATTTGCCGAACCTCCATTCTGTGATCAGCCTCATCTCGGCTGTGGAGGTGGGGGTGTAGACAGACAATTTGGTGTAACCCACACAAATTGCTGGAGGAACTCAGCAGGCCAGGCAGCATGTTGCTGTGGGAGTGGGAAGTAGAAATAAAATGGCCGGCCACCAGGAGTCCTGGCTGGTGTCACAGTTAAAACTGCTGGTGCTGAAGTTAAAATGGCTAACCACTGGGAGATCCCGGCTGGTGCCACAGTTAAAATGGCCAGCCACCAGGAGATCCTGGCTGGTGCCACAGTTAAAACTGCTGATGCTGAAGTTAAGATGGCCGGCCACTGGGAGATCCTGGCTGGTGCCACAGTTAAAATGGCTGACCACTGGGAGATCTCGACTGGTACCACAGTTAAAATGGCTGACCACTGGAACATCCCGACTGGTACCACAGTTAAAATGGCTGACCACTGGGAGATCCTGGCTGGGTCCACAGTTAAAATGGCTGACCACTGGGAGATCTCGACTAGTACCACTGTTAAAATGGCTGACCACTGGGAGATCTCGACTGGTACCACTGTTAAAATGGCTGACCACTGGAACATCCCGACTGGTACCACAGTTAAAATGGCTGACCACTGGGGCATCCCGACTGGTACCACTGTTAAAATGGCTGACCACTGGGAGATCCTGGCTGGGTCCACAGTTAAAATGGCTGACCACTGGGACATCCCGACTGGTACCACTGTTAAAATGGCTGACCACTGGGAGATCCCGACTGGTACCACTGTTAAAATGGCTGACCACTGGGAGATCTCGACTGGTACCACTGTTAAAATGGCTGACCACTGGAACATCCCGACTGGTACCACAGTTAAAATGGCTGACCACTGGGAGATCTCGACTGGTACCACTGTTAAAATGGCTGACCACTGGAACATCCCGACTGGTACCACAGTTAAAATGGCTGACCACTGGGAGATCCTGGCTGGGTCCACAGTTAAAATGGCTGACCACTGGGAGATCTCGACTAGTACCACTGTTAAAATGGCTGACCACTGGGAGATCTCGACTGGTACCACTGTTAAAATGGCTGACCACTGGAACATCCCGACTGGTACCACAGTTAAAATGGCTGACCACTGGGGCATCCCGACTGGTACCACTGTTAAAATGGCTGACCACTGGGAGATCCTGGCTGGGTCCACAGTTAAAATGGCTGACCACTGGGACATCCCGACTGGTACCACTGTTAAAATGGCTGACCACTGGGAGATCCCGACTGGTACCACTGTTAAAATGGCTGACCACTGGGAGATCCCGACTGGTACCACTGTTAAAATGGCTGACCACTGGAACATCCCGACTGGTACCACAGTTAAAATGGCTGACCACTGGGAGATCTCGACTGGTACCACTGTTAAAATGGCTGACCACTGGGAGTTCCCGACTGGTACCACTGTTAAAATGGCTGACCACTGGGAGATCTCGACTGGTACCACTGTTAAAATGGCTGACCACTGGGAGATCCTGACTGGTACCACAGTTAAAATGGCTGACCACTGGGAGATCTCGACTGGTACCACAGTTAAAATGGCTGACCACTGGGACATCCCGACTGGTACCGCTGTTAAAATGGCTGACCACTGGGAGATCCCGACTGGTACCGCTGTTAAAATGGCTGACCACTGGGAGATCCCGACTGGTACCACAGTTAAAATGGCTGACCACTGGGACATCCCGACTGGTACCACTGTTAAAATGGCTGACCACTGGGAGATCCCGACTAGTACCACTGTTAAAATGGCTGACCACTGGGACATCCCTACTGGTACCACTGTTAAAATGGCTGACCACTGGGAGATCCCGACTGGTACCACAGTTAAAATGGCTGACCACGGGACACCATGGCTGGTACCACTGTTAAAATGACTGGCCACCAGGAGATCCCTGTTGATACCACAGGTAAAAAGGCCGGCCACTGGGAGATCCCAGCTGGTCCATTGTTAAAATGGCTGGCCTGCAGCTCTCCACACTAAACATTAGTTAATTATTGCTCCTGTAAACGATGGATCGAAGGGTTGTGGTATGTGTTACAGTTCATTGTGGGCGAGGATGGATCCTGTGGTGTAATCTACGAACAATCATCTGCAGAGGGCCCACCCATTGCTACGATACTGGACCACGTTCTGGATTATTGGTAAGGACGTAGAAGAGAGCAAGTTCCTCTGTTTTAGTAGCTATTGATATGGTGTGTTGGGTAGCAGTTAGCATAACTCTTCACAGTGTCGGCTGTAAGATTAAGATTGATTCCGCCTGTCTGTAAGGATTTTATACATTCTCTGTGACTGCGTAGGTGTCCTCTGGGTGCGCCACATTCCAAACTCGTGTGGTTAGGGTTAGTGGATTGTGGGCAGGCTACGTTGTTGCTGGGAGCATGGCAACACTTGCGGGCTGCCCCCAGCTCATTGGCTGTTGAAGCAAAACAACACATTTCACGGTATGCTTTGACGTATGTGCTTCTGGTGTCAAAATGGTTGTGTTGCTGCGTCTAGTGTGGTAGTGTAGTGGGTAGTGCTTGTCGCTCTCACTTCCAGCTTCCACCGCTGGCTAGCAGTTTCATAAAAAGGAGAGCTAAGTTTGTAAGTCTGTCCCTGCCTCTCCAACAGCAAGCCTCATGTTGTGTCTCCTCACTGATGACACCCAGAAATTGAACTCCTTTCGGACTCGGGCTGAACTACAGAGGACGGGGAGGAGGTCTGGCCTCTGCACACGTAGCACGCAGGCCCACCTGGTGCTCGTGAACCAGAACCCCAGCGTTGGGTAAATAGCCCCACTGCCTTGTGGGCAGCCTTGGGAGAGATGAAGGCTGTGGGAGTAAAGGCAGACAGCAAATCCAGAGTGGAGCCCCTAATACGGCTGGACGTCATTGAACGTCCTCTTGGCAGCTCCTGCAGCCAAGCTGGTGCCAAACGTTGGACTACACCTGTGAGGCTGAGATGGGGATGTTGATGACTGGACATCTCAGGATCTCCATACCCCCACCCAGGCTTGTGATGATGATCATCATCACCCATTATCCTTCAAGACAGATGGATGCCAACCACCGTCACATGTTTCCACTGTCAGGCAGATAAGACAATTCTGGTTAGACTGTCGCCCTCCTCGATCTATTACCCTCTGACTGATTCAAGCCAAGTTGCCAACGCGAATCAGTTTGCAGCAGCCACTCCGGAGCTGATATCTGTTATTTGTTAAGCGGGGTGCCGTGTGCAATCATAATCGGATGAAAAACGGACGTGGGAGCACAGGGGAACATCTGGAAATCTCCAGGAAGGCCATCTTCGTTGCTGCTGCTGCTGTGAGGTCTGGGTCTCTGCGGAGAAGAACAGGCCCCCAGTCCTCAGGGTCACGTTGCCGATGGCCATTGGCGGGGGCATCTTAATATGCTCGGCAGAGGATGGTGCTCAAAGAAGCTGTGCCGGAGGGGATGGTCAGAGGCTCGGAGGTTCGACAGACTTGGAGTCTGCTGCAGTTGGGGTGCTTTCACTGTGTGCTGTGTCTGCGAGGCTGGGTTCGACGGAGCTGTGGAAATTCATAGCGGGGATACTCCTTTCTGCTGCCTGGTGGGATGACGAGTCTATCGGGTCCCTGAGGACTTGTGGAAACTGTGTGGCGGTTTCTTTCGAACATAATCTTTTAACATCTTTGGACTATTTTTACTATGCCCATGGTCTGTTTTTTATCAATTATGCTATTGTTTGCACTGTTATAACTATGTGGTTTTGTGCAGGTCTTGTAGCTTTAGTTTTTGGTCTTGTTTGTCTGGTGGGTTTGGAGCTCCTTTCCAGGGAACGCGCTAAGATGGTAGCGTGAAATTAATACGCAGCAGTCTGTCTGGACTCTGGATTGGGGATTGCCAAACATTATGTGGGTTTTCTGGTGTAGTCTGTTTTGTTATGTGCTTTTGTGATATCATTCTGGAGGAATGTTGTCTCATTTTTTAACTGCATTGCATTTGTGGTTTCTAAATGACAATAAACTGAAACTGAACTAAACTGAAACACTTCAAACCACTTTTTATGATGCTGTTTAAATTCCAAATGCACGCTGGTGTTTCTGTATGTATGTATGCACACTTCATTCTATATCTGTACTTTAACCTCAAACTGTAATTATTCATAATTGTTAAATGTTCTTTATTAGATTTCTTCCCCATTCTGAAGTTTGGTCTGAACAACAACTGAACCTCATGACCATGTCTGCATGCTTTTATGCATCGAGCAGCTGCATCATTGGTTGATTAGATATTTGCATTAACAAGCAGGTGTATCTAATAAAGTGGCCACTGAGCGTACATGAAGAAAAAAAATTGATTGTGACCCCACCATTGGGCGCTTCCACACGGCGTGCTGTTCAGGAAAGCAGCATCCATCATCAGGGACACCCACCACCCAGGACAGGCTATCTTCTCACCGCTGCCATCAGTGAGCAGGTTCAGAAGCCACTTGTCCTACACCACCAGGCTGTGGAACAGTTATTACCCCTCAACCATCAGGCTCCTGAAAATGGGGATAACTTCACTCAACATAGCTTGCCCCATCATTGAAATGTTCCCTCAACCAATGAGCTCACTTTCAAGGACTGTTTATCTAATGTTCTCATTATTTATTGCTTATATATTTATTATCATTTCTTCCTTTTTGAACTTGCATGGTTTGTTGTCTTTTAAACAGTTGTTGTGGTCTTTCATTGATTCTATTACGGTCTGTGGATCTATTAAGTATGCCCACAAGAAAAGGAATCTCAGAGTTGTTTATGGTGAGATATATATATATACTTCAATAATAAATTTGCTTTGAACTTTTTGTGTGTACTCTCTGAGCTTGCGAGATGGAAAATTTCAGAGTGTGATCCCAATGCAGACAACTGGAGTTTGGGATTGCTTCTGTCAGAGAATGTGCACAACTTGCATTCATTTACTCCAGGGCTTTACTTGTACCAACCCGTTCACTTAGACCAGAAGGATCAGCTTGCCTTCTCTTATCGCATGCATCATGGTTCAATGCTTCCCCTCTCTCAGGATCTTTTCTTTCTTTGCGACTGGGCATTCTGTAGGAATTTCTGTCGATAATGGTCAGAAAGTGTGGTTTCCCCTGCGTGTTCCACACAGTGAAAGTGGAATCGAGTCTGCAGACCACAGAATTGATTGTATCTGTGGTAACTTGACAATTTTATGGCCAAAAGATCATCTTTATCTGGGACGGCAAATGATATTTACAATACAGAGGCCTTTAGGTTCCTCATTCGGCATAGGTGGTGGAACTGTATACAATGCATACAGGAGTAAAAAGAGTGGAAGTAAAAACCCCGCCAACCCCAGAACCTGCCTCTTGTTACCAACAGCTTCCTGATTAGTATTAACTTACTTTTAATAATACTCACATTAAACCACATTGATTAAAGATTAACTTTTACTTGTCTCATATATGCCGAAGCATGGTGAAATGCACCGTTTGTGTCAATCACCAACACAGTCCAACATCTTGCTGGGGGAAGCTACAAGGGTAGGCCCACAGCTCACTAACCCTAATCAGTACATCTTTGTAGCGTGGGAGGAAAGCAGAGCGCCCGTGCAGTCATGGGGAGAATGTCCTTACCGTCTCTGATCGGAGATCGCTGGCGTTGTGATGCCAATGCGCTAACATTCACACTACCTTGCTGACGTGAATACTTAAATATAACACTCGGTAATAAGCATGAATCTAGATGGACGTAGAAGCTGAACGTGTGTATATTTGTATTTGATAAATATTTGTAATTCAGATTGTTCCAGTATGAAAGGCGCAGGGGAAACCGATTCTTTTTTTTCTGATCAGTCTCAATACTGCTCACGCATTGGGATGTTGTACTTTAAGTTCCTGGACTATGTTCCAATGTAAATGATGCTCCGCCTGTAAGAATTGGTTGGGCCAGTGCCAGTTGCATGGCAGTTTACTGAATCTGCTGTAAGAGGCATAGGAGCGGAATTGGATCAATCGGCCCATCGAGTCTGCTCTGCCATTGGATCGTTGCCCATTTATTACCCCTCTCAACACCATTCTCCTGCCTTCCCCCCATCACCTTTGATGACCTTACCAATCAAGAACCTATCAACCTCTGCTTTAAATTCAAACGAGAGGACATGATTTTGAGAGTTGGGGGGCAGAAGTTTAAGGGAAACACGAGGGGGTATTTCTTTACTCAGAGAGTGATAGCTGTGTGGAATGAGCTTCCTGTAGAAGTAGTAGAGGCCAGTTCAGTTGTGTCATTTAAGGTAAAATTGGATAGGTATATGGACAGGAAAGGAGTGGAGGGTTATGGGCTGAGTGCGGGTAGGTGGGACTAGGTGAGATTAAGAGTTCAGCACGGACTAGGAGGGCCGAGTTGGCCTGTTTCCGTGCTGTGATTGTTATATGGTTAAATAACTGGGCTCCATACCATCTGTGCCAATGAATTCCACTGAGCCACCACACACTGGCTAAAGAAATTCCTCCTCATTATTTGTTCTGAAGGGGCATCCTGTTCTGAGCTGTGCTGTCTGGTCCTTGAGTATCGGAAACATCCTCTCCATATCCAGTCTAACCAATCCTTTCAGTAGGAAGGAGATGCCCACACATACCCTCGGATGGACTGATTTAACCTCAATAGGATGATAAATAATCGTTTGTATTTTTTGTTCCCTTTGCATAATAAATACTTTGTTGGTGGTCTTTCCATGAACTTGATTGTTCCTGGCAAATTTTTCTTCAGAAGTGGTTTGCCACTGTCTTCTGGGCAGCGTCTTTACAAGACACCTGGCACCGGTGGTGGCATAACCAGAACTTGTGATATGCACCATCTGCTCAGACAAACCATCCACCACTCGATCCCATGGCTACACGAGGCCCTGATCAGGGGTGGGGGGGGAGGGCTCACCACGTACTAGATCTTGCCCGAAGGTGACCTGCAGGCCAGCGGAGGGAAGGAGCGCCTCACACCTGGTAGAGACTTATCTCCACCTCTATACAACTCTTTTTTAAAAAAAAAGTCACACTGTATGCATTTTTTAAAATTAGTATTGTTGATTCAAAATCTTAACCACGTACTTTTCCTTGTACAGTAAAAATCCAGATACAGTTCGAGCTCCAATGATTCCTCTGCCATTGCCAAAGAAACTTTACTTCTATATCACTCCGGAGATAAAGCGAGACATTGAGCATGCCAAACAGAACCTGGACATGTGAGTAGCACAGTCATTACCTGTGTGTAGCTTTTAAACTGAATGCAGAGGGACTGATATTCCCCCCCCCCCACTTCTTTTCACCTGTCTATCACAGCCCCCTGATGTCCCTCCTCCTTCCCTTTCTCCCATGGTCTACTCTCTTATCAAATTCCTTCTTCTCCAGCCCTTTGCCTTTTCCACCTATCACCTCTTAGCTTCTTATTTCACCTGCCTGGCTTCACCAGTCACATTCTAGCTGGACCTCCATCCTCTCTCCCCACCATTTTTTCTCTGCCATCTTCTCCCTTCCTTTCCAGTCCTGATGAAGAGTCGCAGCCTGAAACATCAACTGCATAATTCCCCTCCATATATGCTGCCTGAGCTGCTGAGTTTGTCCAACACCTTCTGGATGTTCCAGCATGTGCAGAATCTCTTGTGTTAAAGAAAGGCCAGATGCTTAACATCATCTTTGCATCATACCTTCTCTCAAATTTGAATAGATTTAATTTCTGTATGGTGAACCTGCGTCCCGAAAGATTTTCTCTCCTGTGTCTGTCCACGTTATCAATTCTAAATTGCTTGAAGTTTCTGCAATGAAATTATCTTGAACCACTTGAACACTAATTCAATTCAGTACAGTGGATTGGGCCATCGGTTAATTGGAATGGCTGCTTATTTGGGACAACCCTTTAAAAAATACAAAAGCTAATTGATAAAATAATCAGGATTCCATTCATTTATTCAGGACACTCTGCCACTTAACTGGGAGAGGGAACTGTTGTTGAACAGTTTCTAACTAGTGTCAGTCATATCCACTTTGTGGCCGTTTGACAAAGTGCTTAGAACGAATGGTTTTTACATACCATCACCTGCATGTTCATGTTCACAAAGCAGTGATTTGTGTCACTGAGAGTTGGCAGGTATTGAAAAGTAAGACAATTTAGAACTGCTTTGCTCACTGCGGTTTGAAGCATTCAGGCTTGGAGATGCCAGAAATGACCGGGAGTGAAAATGAAACGATGTGACTTCTTCAGAAAGTTGGGAACTATGAAGAATTTGAAGGTGTTGACAATCATCTTGAATGTTACAATGAAGTTTGTCAAGTCTACTATCTGCATTAAGTGTCTGCGCTGGATTTTGTTCATAAACATTGCATCAAAAGAACATGTTAGCACACATTGAATGAATTCCTTTGTTGATAACTATTAGGGACCGATGCACAGGTTATAGTCCTGTTGTAGTATTGGTAGTGTTATAATTAGTTTTGTATTTCATTTAAATACATAATGTAATTACTCAGTTAAATGGTAGCTTAACTTTTTTTAAATCCCTTTTTAACTATTTGCATGAAACTTTGGCTAATTGGGGCAGCTGCTAAATTGGGCCAAAATGTACTGGCCCAATGTGTCCCAAATTACTGGAACCCACTGTATGAGTTTTTGTAACTCCACTGTATGAGTTTTTGTAACTCCACCATGGATGCTCCTAAGCCCGGCTGTGAAAGGCAGAGGGTCGGACATGGGGCTAGCAACCCCGCCCTATAAAATCCCAGAGCTACAGAGGCTCCAAAGTCCTCATCCCTGGGAGGGGAACTAGCTTCAAAGATGGGCAACACCTCAGGAAAACTTGAAAGACTGGCCTAGGACAGAGGGCCCCAGTGAGCTGCTGTCACTGGCCTTTGCCCCAGGAGGGGTGAAAGAAGAAGAAGAACCTGTTTTTGTATTTTACCTCAGAGGGTGCTGGATAATGAATCTACTGTCTTGTCCAGTCATCAATAGAGAAAATAATTTTCCAGATAATTTTATATTAATGAAGGTGATTGGATAAAGGAAATGCCGTGTGTGCTGTTCCAATGTCATTAGTCGAGCAGATATGAAGGCCCTTCAGCCCACAATGTTGTGCTAACCTTTTAACCTATTCTGAGATTAACCTATCTCTTCCCTTCCACATAGCCCTCCATATTTATTTGTTCCATGTACATTAGGGACACTTAAGAGTCTCTTAAACACCCCTAATGTATCTGCCTCTACCACCACGCCAACTGTGTTCTACACACTCACCACTTTCTGTGTGAAACGACCTACTTCTGACTTGCTTTCTTTCAGACACCTTAAAATGATGTCCCCTCATGTTAGCCATTGCTACCCTGGGAAAAAGTCTCTTTCATTTTGTATACCGCTATCAATTCACCTCTCATCCTCTTTTACTCCAAAGAGAAAAGCCCTAGATTGCTCTGCCTACCCTTAGGAGACATGCTGTTTAATCCGGGCAGCATCCTGTTAAATCTCCTCTACACTGTCTCTAAATCTTCCACGTCGTTCCTATAATGAGGCGATGTTTCTACCAGATCGGTCATGGAGCTTGCTTAACTTTCTATTATGCAAATTTACAAAACAAGTACAGTAAAAAAAAACAAGTACAGTTTGCATATCTTTGTGTTTACCTTAAGTGAGGCGTGCACGTATCACGCGGTAGAGTCATGGCGTTTACAGTTAACATATTTTTACATATAAGCCATAAGGAATTATTTAAATAAACATGAATGTTTAATCAAACAATACATTTACAATATCACTCAAATACTACTGACATATTAAATATACAGTTCTTCACTTTTTCTGTAATCTCCTTCCAGTTTCTTCACACGCCCCCCCCCCCCCCCCCATTCTTCTCACTCTTTCCCTGATCTCCTGCCATCAGATACAAGGTGTCACAGCATAAGAACCATAGCTGTCAGGCAGGGAAAGAGCTGACTCTCCCGGACTGTTAGACTTCTCAGCAGCCTACTGACAGCCAGCACGTGCCCCAACTCTCCAACTCACAGACACACTCTCACTCTGTGCTGACCACTTTTCATCTTGTATTGCTGCTGTTTCACATATTTACACAGTGGCTTATTTTGCTGTAATAGTGCCAGTGACATAATGTTTACTTAAGCTGAGGCGTAGGCCAGCGACAGCAGTGTGCCAGGGTTCTCAGTCCTGGGCCAGTCTTTCAAGCTGTCCGTAGGTGTAGCCCATTTTTGAAGAACCTTCCTCTCCCAGGAATGAGGTTTTCGGAGGTTTTGTTGCCGTTTCGGTAGCTCTGGGATTTTACAGGATGAGGTTGCGAGCTCCATACCCAACCCTCCTTTCACAGCCGGGCTTGGGACTGTCTGTGGCTGAGTTGCATAAACCTGCTCCTCGCACTTAATATCAACCTCTCAATCTTCAGGCTGTGCGCTCAGGGTCTTGTGCTAATATTATTTTGTGACTGATTGTGCCGAATTGTAGCTTCATGTGCTGTGTGTGACTGTGTTTTGTCTCTCGGCCCCAGGGGAGCGATATTTTACATACAATAAACTTGAACTTCACTTGATTCCATTATCCCAAATGTAATTGCTTCAAAACTTCTGCCTGACTTTTCATTCTGTCTGATGGCCCAGTCCTACACTTGGATCTTCCCTTCCCTTTGCCTTCTCCCCCCCCCTTGTTAAATTTGTTTCTTAAACCCCACCATTTTGCCCAGCTTTTGAAACACAATTACATGGTTTTGTTTGATAACACTGTGAAATCCCTTGGACGAGACACTGGCTAGAGATGGCTCATTAATACCAATTCTTCTTCTTTAGGGTACCCTTTCATTTAAAGTTAATTTATTTCTGAAATTCACAGAGCTGAAATAGTCCCTTTGTTCTAGTTTAGTCAACGACTTGGACATCAGCTGCTTCACCTACAGAAACTTAGGCAAAGACTTTCCCAAGAAACACGGCATAAGTCCTGACTCGTTTGTTCAGATGGCACTGCAGTTGGCATACTATAGGTATGTATTCTCGCCATAATTAACTCTTCAAATCCAGTGTGAGTTTATCAGTTAAGCTGGTTTCAAAATCCAAAGTACATTTGTTATCAAAGCACACGTGCTGTCCGGGCTTCCCCCACTATCCGAAGGTAGAGCATTCCTATGAAACCGTTCGTAAGCCAAAATGTCGTAAAGCAAAGAAGCAATTAGCATTAATTTATATGGGAAAAATTTTTGAGCGTTCCCAGACCCAAAAAATAACCTACCAAATCAAACAAAATAACACATAAAACCTAAAATAACACGAACATATAGTAAAAACAGGAATGATATGACAAGTATACAGCCTATATAAAGTAGAAATATTGTATTTACGGTGTAGTTTCACTTAGCAAAATCGGGAAGTCAGCCAGTCAAAATCAATTTGGAGAAAAAAACTCAGCACGTACACGCACGCACACACAACTGCCTGCACAAGGCTTCGCGGTCATGGTAGTATTTTCGGGGGTAAACACACGTATAAAGCGGGCATCTTTTTTTTGTAAAAGTGAAAATCCTGTTTGGTTAGTGAAAACAGGTACTAATGTAGGTCTTTCGTAACAGCAAGCTGTCGTAAAGCGAACGTTCGAAAAACGGGGGCGGGGGGGGTCCCTGCCTGTATACAACCTTGAGATTTGCCTCCTTACAGGCAGCCACACAACAAAAAACCCAATAGAACCAATTTTTTTTTTTTAAAATCTTTCACTCAATGTGCAGGAAAAAAAGCAAATTGTGCAAATAGTAAAAGTAAGCAACTAGCGTTCAGAACTGAAGTGAGCCCACAGACACGAAGCCAGCAGCCGATTCAGCTTCCTGTTTGTTGCAGGCCACAGCATCGGTTCAGTGCAGAGACAAGTAAACGTCACAAAGCAGAGAGAATCGTCCCCTCCCTTACCTCTGCACCCTGACCTTCTCAGTCTGGCGCTTAAATCATCCAAACCTTATCTGGCTTCTACGTTTGCTTGCCACAGTGCTTAGCGTGGCGCTGTTCCAGCTCGGAGCCTTCCCAGGTTCAGAGTTCAATTCTGGCGTCATCTGTAAGGAGTTAGCGCATTCTCCCCCCGTGAAGTGCGTAGATTTCCTCCGGGTGCTCCGGTTTCCGCCCACGTTAACAGTGTACAAGTTACTAGGTTAATTGGTCATTGTAAATTGTCCTGTGATTAGGCTGGGGTGACACAGCTCGGTTACTGGGGGGTGCACTGCATCTCTAAATAAACAATAGACATGAGATGTTGTTGTAACCCTTCACAGTTTAGCTCTTCCTTGCTGTGTTTATATTGTCAATATCTTTGTGCTAATATTTTACATTTTTGTGTATTTGTGTAGCATTTTGACAGAAATTCCTTTGGGGAGGTTTCTGATGGAAGGATGCCAATCAGAAATGTTCGATCTGCTTTTCTCTCCACAGAGGCTGCCTGACCTACTGAGTGTTTCCAGCCTTTCCTGTTTTTATTTTAGATATCCAGTGTCTGCAGCTATTCGCTTTGCATTTCCTTGTCGACTGCTTTCTATTATTTTTTATTGATTGATGAGAGCTTTTAATTTTAAAGGAGTGATTGAATGTTTAAATTGAGGAACATTTGCCTGTATAATTTTGAGCTGCTGTGGTTGGTCTGACTTTATTAGTTAGAATCATAGAAAAATACAGCACAGAAATAGGCCCTTCAGCCCATCTAATTCTTGGCCAAACATTAGATTGCCCACTCCCAATGAACTGCAGCCATACCATAGCCCTCCATCCCCCTACAATCCATGTACCTCTCCAAACGTCTCTTAAACATTGAAATCAAATTTACATTCACCACTTGTGCTGGCTCTCACAACCCTCTGAGTGAAGAAGTTGCCATTCATGTTCCCTTAAACTTTTCAGCTTTCATCCTTAACCCATGGCCTCTGGTTGTATTTCCACCCAACCTCAGTGGAAAAGGTTAGAAATGGAACATGTCTTCCCATAAGTCCATAAGGTAAGTAACAGAATTAGGCCATTTAGCCCTTTGAATCTGCTCTGCCCATCCATCATGGCTGATATATTATCCCTTTCAATCCAGTTCTCCTGCCTTCTTTCCATAACCCCCTGACTAATCAAGAAGCTATCTCTTGATTATCTCTTGGAAACATTCTGTCCACTCTATCTAAGCTTTTAAATGTTTGAAAGCATTTCTCCCTAATCAGGGAGAAAGAGAGATATCTGATTTTCCCAGCAAGTGGGGAGACATAACAAACAACAAATGGAGTCAAGTTAGGAAAAGGGGAAGCACAACGAGATCTAGGTGTTCTTGTACATCAGTCAATGAAAGCAAGCATGCAGGTACAGCAGGCAGTGAAGAAAGCTAATGGCATGCTAGCCTTTCTAACAAGAGGAATTGAGTATAGGAGTAAAGAGGTCCTTCTGCAGCTGTACAGGGCCCTGGTGAGACCCCACCTGGAGTATTGTGTGCAGTTTTGTTCTCCAATTTTGAGGAAGGACATTCTTGCTATTGAGGGAGTACAGCGTAGGTTCACAAGGTTAATTCACGGAATGGCGGGACTGTCATGTTGAAAGATTGGAGCGACTGGGCTTGTATACACTGGAATTTAGAAGGATGAGAGGGGATCTGATTGAGACATACAAGATTATTAAGGGATTGGACATGCTGGAGGCAGGAAACATGTTCCCGCTGATGGGTGAATCCAGAACTAGAGGCTACAGTTTAAGAATAAGGGGTAGGCCATTTAGAACTGAGATGCGGAAAAACTTTTTCACCCAGAGAGTGGTGGATATGTGGAATGCTCTGCCCCAGAAGGCAATGGAGGCCAAGTCTCTGGATGCATTCAAGAGAGAGTTAGATAGAGCTCTTATAGATAGCAGGGTCAAGGGATATGGGGAGAGGGCAGGAACAGGGTACTGATTGTGAATGATCAGCCATGATCACAGTGAATGGCGGTGCTGGCTAGAAGGGCCGAATGGCTTACTCCTTCACCTATTGTCTATTACCTCACTGATTTATGATGTTAAAAGTCTGCCACATCACTTTTTTCGAGTTCTGTCACACAACCAGATATTCCCACTCTCCCAGTTCTTCTGCCGTGACTCCAGCCAAGCTCTTAGGCCGAGCCTTTGGTGTGCCAAACAATGACCAGTTGTGAAACCCTGAGAGCAGGTCCCATTCCCACAAAGAACTGTAGTCAGCGTGTAACTCAAGGTCAGCGTCTTCAAAAGAACCCCGAAAGGGAAAGATAAAGATATTGAAGATGGAAATAGAGCTGTTTCTGAAGATGCAAGCAAAGGAGTCGCCGTTTAGCAGCATCATCACTCCACTCCACCGCCTTTTTATTCCCTCCATAGATGCTAGCTGACCTGCTGAGTTCCTGCAGCACTTTGTGTTATTTACTCAGCAATCTTGATCAGTCAGATTATATAGGGGTTCCTTATACCGACTTTTTTTTCCCCTGAGGCCATTTCGGCATTTTTACCTGCATTTTGGAGAACCACCTTGTGTAACGATGTGAGAGAGGTAAAGGCCTGAGGAAGAAGGAATCTGATAGGAGAGGAGAGTGGACCTTGGGAGAAAGGGAAAGGAAAAGGAGTGGGAGGTGATGGACAGGTGAAGGGAAGAAAAGGGCTGAGAGGGGAGCCACAATGGGGAATGGAAAAAGATAGGGAGGGAAGAAATTACCCGGTTAGATATATCAGCTTGGAGGTTACCTAGATAGAATATTCTAGTGGTCCAGAATACAAAGATGTGATGCTGAGGCTTTATAAGGCACTGTAGAGGCCTTACCTTGAGTATTATGAACAGTTTTGGGCCCCTCATCTTAGAAAAGATGTGCTGGCATTGGAGAGGGTCCAGAGGAGGTTCACAAGGATGATTCCAGGAATGAAAGGGTTATCATACGAGAAATGTTTAATGGCTCTGGGTCTATACTCGCTGGAATTCAGAAGTGTGGGATCTCATTGAAACCTTACAAATGTTGAAAGGCCTAGAGTAGATGTGGAAAGGATGTTTCCCATGGTAGGAGAGTCTAGGACAAGAGGGCACAGCCACAGGATAGAGGGGCGCCCTTTCAAAACAGAGATGTGAAGAAATTTCTTTAGCCAAAGGATGGTGAATTTGTGGAATTTTTTTGCCAAATGAAGCTGTAGAGGCAAGGTCATTGGATGTGTTTAAGGCAGAGATTGACAGGTTCTTGATTGGACACGGGATCAAAGGTTACAGAGAAAAGGCCGGGATCTGGGGTTGAGGAGGAGAAAGAAAAGGATCAGCCGTGATTGAATGGCGGAGCAGACTCGATGGGCCAGATGGCCTAATTCTGCTCCTAATGGTCTATCCAAATGTCTCTTAAATGTTGAAATCAAGTTCACATGCACCACGCGTGCTGGCAGCTTGTTCCACACTCTCTTAACCCTGTGAGTGTTACCCCTCGTGTTACCCTTAAACTTTTCACCTTTCACTCTTAACACATGACCTCTGGTTGTGGTTGCACCCAACCTCCGTGGAAAAGGTTAGAAATTGAACATATCTTCCCATAAGATAAGAAGCAGAATTAGGCCATTTAGCCCTTTGAATCTGCTCTGCATGGTTATTAACCCTCTCAAACCAATTCTCCTGACATCTCTCCATAACCTTTGACCCATTGACTAATCATGAAACTATCAGCCTCCACCTTAAATGTGTCCAATGACTCACCCTCTGGATAATGGTCTTATGGTCTAATATGAAGTCTTGCTCCTCCAACCTGAACTTGGCCTCATTGTGGCAATGAAGAGGGCCATGGACAGACATGGGAATGTGAGATAGAATTGAAATGGGTGGCAACTGAGAGATCCTGTCTTCAGTTATGGATGCAGCGAAGGTGCTTGATGAAGTGGTTCTCCAATCTGCATTGGGCCTCACCAATGCCCTAGATATAATAGATGGCCCGTCAGAATCACAGGGAAAGTGTCTGCAAAATCATTATCATTTGCAGCTTCTCCATCAAGTTTTGTGTTCCTGTAAAACTAGTTATTCAAATTGATTATTAGAACAGGCTGGTTAGTGAATCCGGACAATTGTGCAGGAAAGCAAGAACAGGAGAAGGCCTCATTCTCAAACTTCCTTCTGCCATTCTTAGAAGAATGAGGGGGATCTCATTACAAACAATCGAATATTGAAAGGCACAGATAGAGTGGACCATGGAGAGGATGTTTCCTATAGTGGGGGAGTCTAGGACCAGAGGACACAGATAGAGTGGATGTGGAGAGGATGTTTCCTATAGTGGGGGAGTCTAGGACCAGAGGACATAGATGGCGTGGTTGTGGAGAGGATGTTTCCTATAGTGGGGGTGTCTAGGACCAGAGGACACAGATAGAGTGGATGTGCAGAGGATGTTTCCTATAGTGGGGGAGCCTGGGACCAGAGGACACAGATAGAGTGGATGTGGAGAGGATGTTTCCTATAGTGGGGGAGTCTAGGACCAGAGGACATAGATGGCGTGGATGTGGAGAGGATGTTTCCTATAGTGGGGGAGTCTAGGACCAGAGGACTCAGATAGAGTGGATGTGGAGAGGATGTTTCCTATAGTGGGAGAGTCTAGGGCCAGAGGACACAGATAGAGTGGACCATGGAGAGGATGTTTCCTATAGTGCGGGGAGTCTAGGACCAGAGGGCACAGATAGAGTGGACCATGGAGAGGATGTTTCCTATAGTGGGGGAGTCTAGGACCAGGGGACACAGATAGAGTGGACCATGGAGAGGATGTTTCCTATAGTGGGGGGAGTCTAGAATCAGAAGGCACAGCTTCAGAAGACAAGAGCATCAATTTAGAACAGAAATGAGGAGGAATTTCTTTAGCTAGAAAGAAATTCATTGCCACAGATGGCTGAGCAGGCTAAGTCATTGGATGTATTTAAGGTGGAGTGTGATAGATTCTTGATTAATCAGGGATTCATATGGTTCGGAGGGATAATAAATCAGCTATGATAGAATGACAGAGCAGACAGTTGGTCAAATTGCCTAATTTTGTTCCTACATCTTATGGACTTATTCGTACAATCATTGTGGATCTATGTTGGCTTCAACTCCTCTTCAATACAATTCCCTCCATTCCCTGATGTATGAAAAAATTATTGTCTCTTTAATGCTTCACCTCAACTAGCCTCTGGGCTAGGTAGTTACAGAGGTACACCACCCTCTATGGAAAGGGATTTCTCCAGGCAGCTGTTTTAAATGACCTGACTCTGTGCTGCCACTTTCAGAATGTACAACGAGCTGTGTTCCGTGTGTGAGACTGTTTCTCTGAGAAACTTCCATCTGGGGCGCACTGATGTAGTTCGATCCTCATCTACGGATTCCTTGAAGTTTGTGGAAAGAATGGATGATCCTGGAAAAGAGGTAATTAGTCTGTATCAACACCCAGTGTCACTGACTTTTTCAACAGGAACAGTCCCTTGGACTGACAATGGAACAGCAGAGCTCAGTACAGACCCACAACGACTTGAGTTATAGAGTTAGGACTGTTTTCCCCCTTTGGGCCACGAGAGAACGTGTCCTCATCGTGAGGGCTGCGGATAAGGTGACTGAACAGTGTGTTGTATTTCCTCCATGGCTGGGAAATCAAGAACTGGAGGCAAAGGTTTAAAGTGAGAGGGAATAGCTTTAATAGGAACTTATGCGATCATAAAACAATACTGCTCAGGACAGGCCCTTCGGCCCACAATGTTGTGCCAAACTTTTAACCTAGTCCAAGGTAAATCTAACTCTTCTCTCCTGCATAACCCTCCATTTTTTTTTCTTTCATCCATGGCCCTGTTTCTTAAATGCCCCTAATGTATCTACCACCACCCCTGGCAGCTCCCACTACTCTCTGTGTATAAAAAACAACCTCTGACATCCCCCCACCATACGTTCCACCAAACACATAAAATTATGCTTCTTGTGTCAGCCATTCCTTTGCAATAATTGAAATTTAACAACTGTAAAATATGATGATGATATTAAAAATACCATTTACTTGGATTTTCAGAAGGCCTTTGATAAAGTGCCACAAATGAGGCTGGCTAACAAGATAAAATACTATGGCCTTACAGGAAAGAAAGAAGAATGGCTGACAGACAGGAGGCATCAAATGAGAATAAAGGGGGCCTTTTTCTGGTTGGCTGCCAGTGACTAGTGGTGTTTATGGAAATGAATAAGCAGTTGACGCTTTAGGCCAAGACCCTTCATCAGGGCATTTCCAGCATCTACAGAGTTTCTTTTGTTTGTGATAAGTCACCTGATGTTCATCTTCTTGTGGGCATACTCAGTAAATCCAAGTACCATATTAGGATCAATGAAAGACCTCACCCAACAGAGCAGACCAGCAACCAATGTGCAGAGAACAAGCTGGGCAAATACAAAAGAGAAAAAAAGCATTAAATATCAAGAACATGAGATAGGAGTCCTTGAAAATGAGTTCACAGGTTGAGAAGTGGAAGTTAGTAACAGGAAGGGGTCAATAACTACTGGGTGTTTTTTATAGATCCCCCAATAGTAATAGAGATATCGAGGAGCAGATAGAGAGGCAGATTCTGGAATGATGCAATAATAATAGGGTTGTTGTGAGTTAACTTTTCTAATATTGACTGACATCTCCCTAGAGCAGCGGGTTTAGATGGGGTGGAGTTTGTTAGGTGTGTAGATAAGCCAACTAGAGGAGAAGCTGGACTTGATCTGGCATTGGGAAACGAACCTGGTCAGGAGCCCAATCTCTCAGTGGGAGAGCATTTTGGAGACAGTGATCACAACTCTATCTCCTTTTCTGGGATGCTGGAGAGGGATAGGAGCAGACAATTTGGGAAAACATTTAATTGGGGTAGGGGGAAATATGATACTATTAGGCAGGAACTTAGGAACATTACATTGAGTGCAGATGTTCTCAGGGAAATGTAGCAAATGTTCAGAGAACATTTGCATGGCGTTCTGCATAGGTATGTTCCATTGAGCCAGGGTAAGGATGGTAGGGTGAAAAACCCATGGATGTAGAAAATCTAGTTACAAAGAAAAGAAAAGCTTATGAAAGGTTAAAGGAACTAGGTACTGTTAAGAACACTAGAAAATTACAAGGTGCCAGGAAGGAGCTCAAAAATTAAATTAGGAGAGCTGGAAGGGCCTATGAGAAAGCCTTGGTGGGCAGGATTAAGGAAAACCCCAAGGCATTCTACAAGTATGTGAACAGCAATAGGATGAGCCATTTGAGAACAGGACCAATCAGGAACAATAGTGGAAACGTGTGCATGGAGTTGGAGGAGCTAGCAGAGGTAATTAATGGAGTCCTGACGAAGGGTCTCGGCCCGAAACGTCGACAGTGCCTCTCCCTATAGATGCTGCCTTGCCTGCTGTGTTCCACCAGCATTTTGTGTGTGGTACTTAATGAATACTTTGCTTCAGTGTTCACCACTGAAAAGGACCTCAGCAATTTTGGGGATGACTTACAGTGGACTGAATCACTAGAGTGTATAGACATTAAGAAAGAGGATATGCTGGAGCGTTTGAAAGGTATTAAGCTAGATAAGTCGCCAGGACTGGATGGGATGTAGCCCGGGCTATGATGGGAAGCAAGGGAGGAAATAGCTGGGCCTTTGGTGATGATCTTTGCATCATCAATAGGGATGGGAGAAGTACCAGAGGATTTGTCATTGGAGAGAGTCCAGAGGAGGTTCTTGAGGATGATTCTGGGAATGAAGGGGTTAACATACAAGGAGCGTTTGGCAGCTTTGAGCCTGGACTCACTGGGATTTAGAAGAGTGCAGGGGGATCTCAGTGAAACCTACCGAATTTTGAACGGACCAGATAGGGTGGATGTGGAGAGGATGTTTCCCATGGAGAGGCAGAACTGGAGGGCAGAACCTCAAAATTAAGGGGCAACCTTTTAGAACAGAGGTAAGGAGGATTTTTTTAACCATAGAATGGTGAATCTGGAATGCCCCGACACACAGACTGTGGTGGAGGCCATCAGAGAAGTTGTTAGTTTCCTGATCAGTCAGGGCATCAAAGGATATGGCGAGAAGTCAGGTGTGTGGGGTTGACTGGGGTCCAGAATCAGAGACGATGAACTGGCGGAGCAGACTCAATGGGCTGAATGGCCTAGTTCTGCTCCTATGTCTTATGGTCTTACTCCAGCACCTTGTGTGTGTTAATCTGGATTTCCAGCATCTGCAGAATCTCTTCTGTCCGTGACTCTACCACAAGCACCCCTGCTGCCCTCGGCCATCTGGTGGGGAGATGTGGGAAGGGAAGGACGAAGAAGCCAGAATAAGGAGGTGGGGCAGGGGAGGAGGGGAGGGTTACCTTCTTCCAAGATAACATTTGGTCGTCACACTCGTTTGATGCTGTTGCAGATCGAGTTTTATTTTTAATTTTTATTTTGATATCCTGTGCAGAATAGACCCTTCCAGCCCTTCAACAAACCCTAAACTAATCACAATTTACATGACCAACTAACCTGCTAACTGCTACATCTTCAGACTGTGGCAGGAAACTGGAGGACCCAGAGAAAACCAACGCATTCCAGGTGAGCCCTTGTGGAGATAACACACTTGACCATTGTTACATTCCCTCCTGCAAAACTTACAAGGCTCTCTTCGACCAGCTTTTGGAAAATCAGATCACTCTTTGATCCTGCTTTTGCTGACGTACCAGCAGAAACTGAAACAAGAGGCGGCCATAGTTAAAGCCCTGTACTGTTGGTCTGACCAATCGTCATTCATGCTACAGGACTAATTCAATGACGTCGACTGGAATGTCTTCTGTGATGAGGCTGTCTCCGAGTTCACAGATGGAGTCACGTGCTTCATCCGGAGTGCATCAACGATGTTGTCCCCCGGAAGTGTAAGCGTATTCCCAAACCAGAAGCCCTGGATCAATAGTTCTGTGCGACATCGAGCTTACATCGCTGGCAATCAACTAGGGCTCAAGAAGACCAGCTACGATCTCCGCAAAGCTACCAGGGCTGTGAAACGATAATATAAGGAGAATATTGAGTTAAGGTTCACAATGACTTGTGGTGAGGGTTGCATACCATCACAGACTTCAAAGCCAATCGTTGTGGTGCCACCAACATCGCAGCCTCTCTCCCAGATGAGCTCAATCGCTTTTACACTCGGTTCGATGTCGCTAACTCTGAGCCTCCGAGGAAAGCCACCGCTACAGCCTGCAGCCTGGTCGTCTCTGAGGCTGAGGTACGCAGATGTTTCCAACGAGAGGACAGTCGCAGGTCTGTGGGACCGGACGGCATCCCAGGGCGAGTACTCGAGATGTGCGCAGCACAACTGGCAGGTGTGTTTACAGACGATTTAAATCTCTCCTTCTCCCAGTGCAAATTATCCACCATGTCCTTGTACCGAAAAAGACCAAGGTAACATGTCTGAATGACTGGCGTCCTGTCGCACCCACCCACACTGGACCCCCTACAATTTGCCTACTGATACAACCGATCGACAGATGGTGCAATAGCCATTGCTCTACACACCGTCCTTACACACCTGGAGAAGAGGGATGCAGTTCTTGGACTACAGTTCAACATTCAACATCCGAGTTGCATCCAGGCTCGACAGGAAGCTCAAAGACCTCGGCTTTCACCCTGCCTTGTGCAGCTGGATCCTGGACTTTCTGTCAGATCACCGGCAGGTGGCAAGAGTGGGTTCCCTCACCTTCACCCCTCTGACTCTCAGGACTGCGTACTGAGTCCCCTCCTTTACTCTCTTGACTGTATCGCCACCCACAGCTCCAATCTGCTAATTAAATTGGCTGATGACACTACATTGATTGGCCTGATCTCAAATAATAATGAGGTGACCTACAGGGAAGAACTCATTTCTCTGACAGAGTGATGTCAAGAAAACAACCTCTCCCTCAATGTCGCAAAAACAAAGGGGCTGGTCGTGGATTACAGGAGGAATGGAGTTGGGTTAACCCCTACTGAATCAACGGATCTGGGGTTGCGAGGTTAAACAGTTTTAAGTTCCTCGGTATACACATCACCGAGGATCTCACGTGGTCTGTACACACCAGCTGTGGGGTGAAAAAGACACAACAGCACCTCTTTCACCTCAGATGTTGAGGAAGTTTGGTATGGGTCCCCAAATCCTAAGAACTTTCTATAGGGACACAATGGTGAGCATCCTGACTGGCTGCATCACTGCCTGGAACGGGAACTGTACCTCTCTTAATCACAGGACTCCGCAGAGAGTGGTGCGGACAGCCTGGTGCATCTGTGGTCATGAACTTCCTGTGATTCAAGACATTTACAAGGAAAGGTGTGTCAAAAAAGGACGCAGAGGATCATTGGGGACCCGAGTCACCCCAACCACAATCTATTCCAGCTGCTACCAATCGGGAAGTGGTACCACAGCATAAAAGCCAGGACCAACAGGCTCCGGGACATCGTCTTCCACCACCATCCCCAGACTGATGAAGTCAAACTGATTTGAGTGTACTCTATATTACATTAACTGTTCTGTTTATTATAAATTACTATGATTGCACATTTAGATGGAGACATAACATAAAGGTTTTTTACTCCTCATGTATGTGAAGGACATAAGAAAAAAAGTCAGAGACTCCTTACAGGAATTGAACTCCAAACTCTACCCCGGGCTGCCGTAGTGTCGTGCTAACTGTTCCGCTACTGATTAGACCCAAGAGTGAGTTTTGAAGAGAACTGAAGAGGTTGTGTACTCACCTGCCAGCAAAAGGCTGTGGTTGGCCAATTGTTGATTTTAAACCTGCGGTTGATAGATTTCCAATAACAAAATATGTTCAGCGTTGCAGGAAGAGATGAGGCCTTTGGGACCAGTCATGATCCCAGTCAATAATGGTGCAGTTAGAGTAAATGGAAACTCCTCCTGTTTCTATGTTTCAAAGCACCTCACTGCATTTACTTTCACAAATTAAATAGACACCACCTGGTCGATGAAAGCAACTTCATTATTCCTTTATGGTTGCACTGTTTGTTTATTTTGTAGTTTATCGTAATTTTTAATTCTTTGCACTGTTTGGGTACACGTACACAAACTGCTGCACAAGTCGGTAGGGTGGTTTCAGAAATCTTCAGGAGAAAATTGAGTGAGCAATTTTTAAAATAGCTGAGGGAAAACCAATGAGATTATATCTAATGGGATAGAAATTCTTTTGTATGGTGTAATATGTTCAGTAACTGTGTTTCAAATCAGGCGTATCAATGGGTGATAATACTCAGTGGTAATGTGAACAGCAACCATGCTCAGTTAGCAAACTGCACAACTCTAACCACTCCCTCAGTGCAACAACACAGTGACCTCTTTGCGCTACAATGGACTTCCTTTTCTTATCATCTTCTTCTTGTATTCTCCTATCATATGATATAACTTGTATTTAATTTGTATTATTTCCTGCGAATGTTTTGTCTCTGACACCTTGTGCCTGTGATAACTGCTACAAGTATGCTTTTCACTGGGGCTGCGCCTACGTGTACTTGTGCACATGACGGTAAACTCGACCTTGACTTTAAGAAAGAGGTTTGCAATTAGTATCAAATGAGGCAATGTCACAGTTGGCATCCTTGTGAAACTCTGGTGGAAATATAAACTCGGTCACTGTTTCTTATCACTGTCTCATGTGAAATTTGCTTCAAAACACTGCAGTTCAGTACAGCCCCTTCGTGCCGATCCTTCGACCTTCTCGAAGATCAGTCCAACCTTCCCTCCTACACAGCCCTGCGTTTTTCTGTTGCCCACGAGCATCTTCAATGTCCCTAATGGTTCTGCCTCTACTATCACCCTAGCATTACGTTCCATGCACCCCCCCACTCTGTGTTTTTAAAAACAACTGCCCTGACACCCCTCTTCCACATTTTCTCCCAGTCACCTTAAAATTACGTCTTTAATAGTAGGCCGTAAGACATTGGAGTAGAATTATGCTCTTTGGCCAATTGAGTCTTCTCCACAGATATTAGCCATTTCTACTTCTGGGAAAAAGGTCTCTGTCTGTCCACTCTATCTATGACATCTCCCTCAAATCACCTCACATTCTCCTTCACTCCATAAAAAGATGAGCCCTAGCTAGCTCAACTTGCCCTCTCTAATCCAAACAAGAGAAAATCTGCAGATGCTGGAAATGCAAGCAACACATACAGAAGGCTGGAGGAGCTCAGCAGGACAGGAAGAGTACAGTAGTCGACATTTCAGGCCGAGACCCTTCTCCACTCCTGATGAAGGGTTTCACCCAGAATCATCGACTGTACTCTTTTCCAGAGAAACTGCCTGGCCTGCTGAGTTCCTCCAGCTCTGTGTGTGTGTTGCTGTTTAAACAGGCAGTATTCTGGTAAATCTCCTCTTCCGTATCCTTGCGATAATGAGGCAACCAGAACCGAACACTATCCTCCAAGAGTGGACCAGTCAGAGTTGTACAGAGTTGCAGCATTACTTCACTCAATACTTTATACACCCCCACCCATCACCATCCTAGCGGGAAGATTTGGCTAGGGAGAGAAAGGAACTTCAGACCCAGATATGTTTGGACTGGAGAGCAGGAGAGGACAGTTCTAATGCTTCATTCACAGTGAAGGTGAGAGATCAGGATTCAAACTTGTTTAATGCCATTCTTCAGTACACAAATGTAAAGGAGAATAAAATGTTTGTTACCGATGCAGTATGAAAAACACTGTAAGCATAAAGAACATGATAAAAACAATAAATATAAATACATAAGAATGCTTATATACATATGTTGAGTGGATTTAGATGAAATGACACCAGGCACAGGAGTGTGTACATAATGTGACTCTATGATGGGCAATGATAAAGTAGTGGTGATGGGGGGTTTGGAGGAGTGGGTTAGGGAGTGGAGGTATTAGGGAGTTGGAGGTTTCCCCAAGTATTACTGTTTTTGATTTCCTGGCATGGATGCTACATAGCCTCCTAGTTGATGGGAGTGGGGCAAACAGTCCATGAGCGGGGTGGGTGGGTGGGGTCCTTGGAACCTTTCTGTATTTACATCATGGATGGATGGTGGTGCCAGTGATGTGTCTGGGCCATTTTGGCTACCTGTTACAGAGCCCTCCTGACTGCCACAGCAGTTTGCAGCTTGTTGGGAGGGTCTTTTCTGGGCATCAGTATAATGACATGAGTTTAGATGTGCAGAGTCCAGCTCTCTTCAGAAAGATGGACTGATTTCATGAGTTTTACAATCAGGCATAAATGAATTGGAAAGTAACAGAACACCATTTTCCCCAAATATACTGTGCCACAGTGATTAATATGGCAAACCTTTCTTCCCTCAGGCACACCAGAAGTTAGCAGCCCTGAGGAAGGCCATTGACTGCCATAGTGCGTATACTGACATGGTAAGACACCACCAGGGTAAGCTGCTCCCAACCATTCAGTCTGGTTTTCCCTTTCTTGCTGCTGTTTGGTAACCAAATTGCCTGAGACTACCTGCTCATCACTCCCCTCTAGTCCCTCTCCTCCTCTCCCACGGTCCACTGTCTCCTCCTGTCAGATTCCTTCTTCTTCACCCCTTTAACTCTTCCACTTATCCCCTCGCAGCTTCTCACTTCATTTCCACGCCTCCACCCACCTTCCACTCACCTGCTCTCGTGTACTACCTGCCAGCTAGTCTTCCTCCTGCTCTTCCCCCCCCCCCTCCCCATCCCAACCTTCTTATTCTGGTTTCTTCCCCCTTCCTTCCCAGTCCTGATGAAGGGTCTCAGCTTGAAACATCGACTGTTCATTCGTTTCCATGGATGCAGCCTGACCTGCTGAGTTCCTCCAGCACTGTGTGCGTGATGTCCAGCTGTCCAGCAAGTGCAGACTATTTTTCAGATGCTTTTCCTGTCGCTATTGGGCAAGTTGATTGAGCTTCAGAACCCGGTTTAAACTCACCGGCATGTGTTGTTTTGCAGCATCAGTACATTACAATAAATCACAGTACTGTTTATGTATAAAATTAATTAAGTAGTGCAAAAAAAGAGCAAAAAAATGAAGAGAAAAAATAGCAAGGTTGTGTACACGTTTCTTTGTCCTTTCGGAAAACTGATGACGGGGGAAGAAGCCGTTCCTAAAATGTTGAGTGTTTGTATTCAAGCTCCTGTACCACCTCCTTGCTGCTGGCAATGAGAAGGGAGACAGCTTGTCGAGGCATCACCTTTTGACGATGCTGGGAGTCAGTGCCCATGATGCAGCTGGATGAGTTTACAACTTCCTGCAGCTTTTTCCAATCCTGTGCAGTGTTAGAATGCTCTCCACGCTATACCTATAGAAATTTGCGAGAGGCTTTAGTGATATTGCTGCTGTCATGCCTTCTTTATAACTGCATCAATATGTTGGGCCCAAGAACTTGAAGCTGCTCAGACTTCCCATTGCTGGTCCCTGCAGTCGAGATTCTCCTGTCTGGCTGCATCATCGTGTGGTACGGAAGCTGTGAGACGTTGGACCACAAGACCCTATGGAATACAGTAAAACCGCTGAGAGGATCACTGGGGAACTCCCCCCATTTGTGGTATTTATCAGGGGCGATGTAGGCGGAGGGCCCAAAACCTTGCTGAAGACCCCTCCCACCCATCCCACAATCTCTTTGATCCACCAGTGCCAGTCATTAAGGAGGATCAGGAGCATCTGGAAAAGCACTGTAAGACTGTGTAGCAGGTCCTTCTCTCAGGCTGTGAGACTAACGTACGCCTGACCACCACTGAGATTTCATCACTAGGACGCAAGCTGCCTACTGTTTCTGTGTGCTAAGCATTTCGGATTAGATTTTATTATTTACGGTAATATTTTGGTGTATGTACTGTGTGTGGTATATGTTTTGTGGGTGCACTGTGGTCCACAGCAATGTTTCATTTGGTTGTATATATGTGCAGTCAGATGACAATAAACTTGAACTTGCAGGTGAGGTGTTGCCTCACCTGGAAGGACAGTTTTAAACCCTCAGTGGGGGTGACGGGAGGAAGTGGGAAGCACCCTAAGATGTTGGGTGTGCATTTTCAGGCTCTTGTGCCTCCTACCTGATGCTTTCCACGAGAGTAGGGCATGTCCTGGGTGATGGGTCCTTAAAGATGGATGCCCTCTTTTAGGGGCATTGTCTTTAGCAGATGGTCTCAGTGGTGGAGGCTCGTGCTCATGATGGAGCTACCATACCAAACAGTAGTGCAATCAGTCGATTGCTCTCCACGGTACCTCTGTAGAAATTTGCTAGAGTCATTGGTGACATAGCAAATCTCCTCTAACTCCTAATTAAGTACAGTATAGTTGTTGGTGTGCCTTCTTCATGATTCTGTCGATGTGTTCTTCATGATTCTGTCAATGTGTTGGGCCCGATGGGCCGAATGGCCTACTTCTGCTCCTCTGTCTTGTGATCTTGTGAACTTTTAGAGTTTCCTGCGTGAAGTCCCTTTGTAGAAGGATTTCCCATAGCTGATTCCACAGGGGTTTTGTTTTACCAGTGAGGGTTGTTAGCCCTGAGTTGCCAAACCTGGAGGGCCGATGGGCCACTCTGTGTCTGGCCTTTATCCTTTGACCTGTGACCCTACCGAGAGCCAAAGCGTAAAGCCCTGACTCCAGCCAACACAGCTCAGGGTCACGAAGGCACATAAGCCTTCAAAGCATAACAAGCTTGTGGTCCATAAGACATAAGATATAGGAGCAGAAATAGGCCATTCGGCCCATTGAGTCTGCTCCACCATTCAATCATGCGCTGATCCAATTCTTCCTGTCATCCCCACGCCCCTGCCTTCTCCCCATACCTCCTTGGAGGATTACAGTTGAATTGAATTGAATTAACTTCATTTCTTACATCCATACATGAGAAGTAAAGGTCTCTATGCTATGTCTCCATCTAAATGTGCAATGTGCAATCATAGTAATTTATAATAAATAGAATAGTCAATGTAATATAGAGTATATTCAAGTCAGCATAAATTAATCAGTCTGATGGCCTGGTGGATGAAGCTGTCCCAGACCCTGTTGGTCCTGGCTTTTATGCTGCGGTACCGTTTCCTGGATGGTAGCAGATGGAATAGATTGTGATTGGGATGCTTCGGTCCCCAGTGATCCTACGGGCCCTTTTTACTCACCTGTCCATGTAAATGTCCTGATCATGAGAACTTCACAACTACAGATGCACTGGGCTGTCCACACCACTCTCTGCACAACTACAGATGCACTGGGCAGTCCTGTGATTAAAGGAGGTACAGTTGCCATACCAGGCAGTGTTGCAGCCAGTCAGGATGCTCTCAATTGTGCCCCCATAGGAAGTTCTTAGGATTTGGGGATCCATACCAAACTTCCTCAACTGTCCGAAGTGAAAGAGGCGCTGTTCTGCCTTTTTCACCACACAGCTGGTGTGTACAGACCATGTGAGAGCCTGGATGCTGAGAAACCTGAAGCTGTTTACCCTCTCAGCCTCAGATCCACTGACGTTGATAGGGGTTAGCCCATCTCCATTCCTCCTGTAATTCACAACCAGCTCCTTTGTTTTTGTGACATTGAGGGAGAGGTTGTTTTCTTGATACCACTGTGTCAGAGAGATGACTTCTTCCCTGAAGGCCACCTCATTATTGTTTGAAATAAGGCCAATCAACGTAGTGCGTCAGCCAATTTAATTATCAGATTGGAGCTGTGGGTGGCGATACAGTCAAGGGAGTAAAGGAGGGGACTCAGTACGCAGCCCTGAGGGGCACCTGTATTGAGAGTCAGAGGGTTGGAGGTGAGGGAGCCCACTCTTACAACCTGCTGGCAATCTGACAGGATCCAGGATCCAGCTGCACAAGGCAGGGTGAAGGCCGAGGTCTCTGAGCTTCTTTTCAAGCCTGGATGGAATTGTGGTGTTGACTGCTGAACTGTAGTCCAAGAACAACATTCTCACATAAGCTTCCCTCTCCAGATGTGTAAGGACGGTGTGTAAAGCTGTGGCTATTGCATCATAAAATATTATTGATACATATAAATAATAGTAGAACAGGATATTATTGATATACAGAATAATAGTAGAACTTAGAATATCACTGAAGCTGTGAATGCCCATGATATGTGTCAAGTGTACCTGTTTGATTTCACTCGCAGACGTTGAAAGGGATGGCGATTGATCGACACCTGTTGGGGCTGAAGCTGCAGGCTATTGAAGAAGGGCTGAGTGTGCCAGAGATCTTCATGGACACGTCATTTGCTGTGGCAACGCACTGGAGACTCTCTACAGGGCAGGTGTGTCTGGGCTATGAACGGGGAGTTGCACTGCTACCCATTAGCATCAGGCCTTTATTCCTCTCCACAGATGCTGCCCGACCTGAGCTCCTCAGCATTTTGTGTGTGTTGCTGGAGACCTCCAGTATCCGCAGAATCTCCTGTGGTTGCATATCCTTTGATTTTGAGAACCCTCTCTGAACAGGTGTGTTCCCATATGAGGAACACTGCTGGACCAGATGTGTTTATGAAATAATTGGCTGGTTTCGTGGTTGCAGGATGGTCGGTGCGAAAGGTTTATTTTTTATTTGAAGACACAGCACGCTAACACGCTCCTCTGCCCTAAACCGCACAACCCATTTGCACCCACGTTGCCAATCAACTTGCGTCTTTGAAACATGGGGGGACACCGGAGCACCCAGAGGAAACCCATATGGTCACGGGAAGAACGTACAAACTCTTCAGAGAGAGGGGCAGGAGCTGAACCGGGGTTGCTGGCGCTGTAATAGCAAGAACACTAACCACTTGCTACCGTGGTGCCGTTTGATATTAGAGCAAGTGCTCAAAGTTGGAACATTTCTCTTTTATAGGTCTCTGCTAGAGCGGACTGTGTGATGTGTTTCGGCCCCATGGAACCAGACGGGTACGGGGTTTGGTACAATCCTTTGGAAGATCACATCAATTTCTCTGTCTCCGCATTCAATTGCTGTGAAGAGACTAACGCAGAGTCATTTTCAAGATCACTGGAGACGGCCCTCTCAGATTTGCAGAATTTGGTCTTGGCAGCATCTGGTCAGAATCCATAGAGAGAGTTGGCCAGGAACAGCCAGTCTCCTGTATAAAGTCAGAAATGCAACCATTTACTGCGAGGTCACCACAGTCTGAACTAACAAGGTTTATTAAGGCTAATTGTCGCTGGATCAGATGTCCCAGCAGCTGAGCTAATAGTTGGTATTCATAAGTGCGCGATGCAGGAAGCTGTTTACAAGTTTGCTTGCTGTCTCCGTGTTCAAAGGTCAAAGTAGATTGGTCCCTTAATTTGTTTGATAAATCCTCAGCTGCATTTTTCTGTTACAAATTAAGTGTGTTAGGATGGAAAAGGTATGCGTCGTTTATTATGCATTGCATTTGACTTCCTTCCGGGAGGTTTATGGGCACCTTCTCTGACAACTCAAGATGTGGAAGTACTGCTTTCACTACATAGAACACTGTACTTGTGGAATAAACCTGTTACAACTATACATCAATTCTGGTTATTTGTTGGATAGTGGATTTATGCACTTTTTACATCCTCTTAATTGTCTTTTTAACTCAGTGCACTTTCCCAATCAACAAGCCCCATACCTTTATTTCTATTTCCACCATCAGCCACTGTACACAAAGTTCAACGTACATTATTATCGAAGTATGTATACTTTACACAACCTTGAGATTCATCTCCTTACAGGTAGCGACAAAACAAAGAAACACAGTAAAATCCATGAAAAAACCCACAACCCCACCACAAAGACGGTCAAACATCCAACGTGCGAGAAAAGTACAAATCATGAAAACAATAAAAAACACAGAACATCGGAATCAGATTTACCATCACCGGCATGCGTCGTGAAATGTGTTAACTTGGTAGCAGCAGTACAATGCAATACATAGAGAGAAAAATAAGTAAATAAATCAATTGCAGTAAGTATAAATGTATATTGAAAAGCTTAAGAATAGTGCAAAAACAGAAATAATATAAATTTTAAAAAAGTGAAGTAAGGTTCATGGGTATGATGCCCATTTAGGAATCAGATGGCAGAGGGGAAGAAGCTGTTTGCTGATTGTGTGCCTTCAGGCTTGTGAAACTCCTTCCTGAGCTTACTCCTTCCTACTACTAGACAGGTATATGGAGGAATTTAAGGTGGGGGTTATATGGGAGGCAGGGTCTGAGGGTCGGCACAACATAGTGGGCCGAAGGGCCTTTAATGTGCTGTACTGTTCTACTTGATGGTAACTATGAGAAGAGGGCATGAGTGCTGGGCACCACTCCTTGAAGGTGTCTTGGACACTACGGGGGCTGGTCCCAAGATGGAGCTGAGTAATTTTACAACTTTCTATAGCTTCTTTTGGCCCAGTTCAGTGCTCCCCCCCGCCCCCCGAATACTAGACAGTGTGCGGCCTGACAGAACACTCTCCACGGTACATTATAGAAGTTTTTGAGTATTTTAGTTGACAAACCCAAACTCTTCAATCTCCTGATGAAATGTAGCCACTGCCTTGCTGCCTTTATAGCTGAATTGATAGTGTTGGGACCAGGTTAGATCCTCAGAGATCTTGACACCCAGGAACTTGAAATTGCTCACTGTCTCCATTTCTGAACCCTCTATATGGATTGGTTCATGTTCCCTAATCTTACCCTTCCTGAAGTCCACAATCAGCACCTTAGTCTTACTGACATTGAGTGCCAGGTTGTCGCTGCGACACCACTCCACTAGCTGGTATATCTCGCTCCTGTACGCCCTCATCTCCATCTGAGGTTCTACCAACAATGGTTATATCGGCAAATTTTCGATGGTATTTGAGCTATACCTGGCCATGCAGTCATGGATATAGATGGAGGAGAGCAGTGGGCTAAGCACACACCCCGATGTGTGCTAGCATTGCTTGAAAGTAAGGGGGAGATATCAGATAGGTAGATACCTTATTGATCGCAAAGGAAATTACAGTGTCACGGTAACAGTACAAGTTCACAAATACAAATACTGGAAGAAAAGTAGAAGGAATACAAACCACAAACAGTCTTAACAGGAGGGGCACATCACTTCTCTGGCTACAGGTTGACTGATTATAGAACTTAATGGATGAGGGTAAGAATGAACTTATACTCTTAGGAACAGTGCAGTTGTCCTAGATTGTTACTGAAAGTGCTCCTCTGTTCAGCCAAGGTGGCACGCAGAGGGTGAGCAACTTTGTCCAGAATTACCAGGATTTTCCATAGGGTCCTTTGTTCTACCTCAGCCTCCAGTGTGTTCAGTTTGACTTCTATAGCAGAACCAGCCTTTCTTATCAGTTTATTGAGCCAGTTGGCATCACCCGTGTTGATGCCATTGACCCAAACACTACCGCATAGAAGATTGTACTGGTAACAACATACTGGTAGAACAGGTGAAGAAGCGGCCTGCAATTCTAAAGGGCCTCAGTCTGCTCAGGAAGTACAGGTGACTCTAGCCCTTCTTGTACACACCCTCTGTGTTGTGCTCCACTCAAGTCTGTCATCTAGGTGCACGGTGAAGCCCTAAGTACACCAGGATTATCACCAATCCACACAGGTTGTGGTCTTCTGGTTAGAAAGTCAAGGATCCAGTAGCAGAGGGAGATACAGAGGCCCAGGTTCTGTAACTTATTGATCAGGACTGTGGGAATGATGGTGTTAAATGTCAACAAACAGCATCCTCACATAGGTGTTTGGATTGTCCAGGTGTCCTAAGTCTGAGAGAAATGAACTGCAGAGTCCCCAGAAGTGAGTTCACCACCATGGAGCCAGTTCAGCCCTGAGTCAACACTGGAGCCCACTGGCTGTAGGCCAGAGCCACGGAGCCAGTTCAGCCCTGAGTCAACACTGGAGCCCACTGGCTGTAGGCCAGAGCCACGGAGCCAGTTCAGCCCTGAGTCAACACTGGAGCCCACTGGCTGTAGGCCAGAGCCACGGAGCCAGTTCAGCCCTGAGTCAACACTGGAGCCCACTGGCTGTAGGCCAGAGCCACGGAGCCAGTTCAGCCCTGAGTCAACACTGGAGCCCACTGGCTGTAGGCCAGAGCCACGGAGCCAGTTCAGCCCTGAGTCAACACTGGAGCCCACTGGCTGTAGGCCAGAGCCACGGAGCCAGTTCAGCCCTGAGTCAACACTGGAGCCCACTGGCTGTAGGCCAGAGCCACGGAGCCAGTTCAGCCCTGAGTCAACACTGGAGCCCACTGGCTGTAGGCCAGAGCCACGGAGCCAGTTCAGCCCTGAGTCAACACTGGAGCCCACTGGCTGTAGGCCACAGCCACGGAGCCAGTTCTGCCCTGAGTCAACACTGGAGCCCACTGGCTGGAGGCCACAGCCACGGAGCCAGTTCAGCTCTGAGGTGACACTGGAGCCCACTGGCTGTAGGCCACAGTGGCAACATCGGTTCAGCGCTGAAGCAAGTAAAGCCTCACAGAGCAGTGAACTGAACACCAGTTTATCCTTCGCCCTTGGCCTCAACTCCTTAATCTTTCCAAATTTCAAAGAAAATTTATTGTCAAACTATTTATATGTCACCTCATACTATCTTGAGATTCATTTTCTTGCAGGCATTATAGGAAAATAAAGAAATACAATAGAATTTATGAAAAACTCTAAACAAAGACTGACAAACAACCAGTGCAAATACCCCTCTCCCCCATCCACTCTATCTCGCCTTTCTTGTCTCTAACTCCAAATTTTAGCACGTCATGACCTAGCCAAAGAGAAGATTCCTCCTCACATAAAGAAATTGCCCCTTTTTATATCTCACTGCAATACTTTCCAGACAAACATATACATATACACCGTGATCTACTCTCAAGGCTGTAGATTGACCATGGCTGTGGACTGGTTTCCTTGTACTTTCTCAAAACTTTCCCATATCCTGGACTAACAATACTTTGACTTACAGCTTCAGTTTTCTGTTACTTGGTATCTTGGTATCTTAGGAATTCATAGCGTAGGGGTTAATGCAACACTATTACAGCTTGGGATTTCCGAGTTCAATTCCAATGTCCTCGGTAAGAAAGTTTATACATTCTTCTCATTCATCCAGTTTCCTCCCACGGTCCAGAGCATACTGGCTGGTAGGTTAATTGGCCATTGTAAATTGTGCTGTGCTTAGGCTAGGATTAAAGCGGTGGGTTGCAGGGTGGTGTGGCTTGGTAGGTCCTGTTCTAAAAATAAATAAAACATACCAAGGAAGAGTCAAATTTAACTATTTCCTTGCATAATTAAAACATCAACAAACTTAAGTTGACAAATAGTCTTCAGTTTGCACTATGCCCCTTTAGGATTCACTGATGTAGGAGAACCTCCAGAAAACCACTGTCTGAATCACCTCCAAGGATATTCAGTTAGTTCAGATGAAGGGTCTTGACATGAAGTGTTGATTGTCCAGTTTCCTGCACAAATGCTGCCTGACCTGCTGAGTTCCTCCAGACTCCAGCATCTGCTGTCCCTTCTGTTTGATTATGGGTGGGGACTTGGGCAGGAATTGACCCCCTCCCTAATGAGTATGATTATTTTGGCCAGTCTCGGAGGCTGTGTGGCTGTGCAGGACATGAAATGCTCCTACGCACATAGTGCAGCTGGAATTTTCTTTTCTATAATGTTCGTATACTTCTGAAATCTTTGCTAAAACACTCTGTATTAAATGTGTTGTATTAGCAGTGTATAACAGAAAATCCCAGCCGTGCGGTGACAAGTCTGTCTGCATGGGAGCATCTCAGTTACCGCATGGCCGTGCACACGTGCAGTTTAGACAGAACAGTACTCAGTAGCAAGAACGACAAGGTCCCTCAACTGACCCACAACCAATTTGCTCAACACGCCCAAGCATGGAGAATCAGAAGCAGGGTTATTCTCACTAGCATACAGTATAGACTTGTGCAGTCTATTAATCACCTCTGTACACTCGTTAGTGCAAATACCTAATCAGCAAATCAAGGCATAAAATCATGCACAGAGTTTACAGTGTGTTAAACAAAAAAACATCCAGTGAGGGGCAGTTCTGAGGGTGAAGACACCTTGTTAATGAGAGAGGTCAGAGGAGACTGGTTCCAGCTGAGAGGAAGGTAAAAACTCAAATAACCACACATTGCAACAGAAGAGCATCTCCAGATTCACAATACATTGAACAGCAACAGCAGCAGAATACCACACCGGGTCCCCCTCCTGGAACAAATAAAGTGGCCACTTAAGTGTATTTCAGCTGGGGTTGGGTGAGACCAGAACTAGAGGCCATGGGTTAAAGGTGAAAGGTGAAATGTTTTAGGGGAACATGAAGGAGAACTTCACTCAGGATGGTGAGAATGTGGAATGAACTGTCAGTGGAAGTGGTAGATGCGGGTTCGATTGCAACTTTTAAGAGATGTTTGGGTCAGTGCACTAATGGGAGAGGTTTGGAGGGCTATGGTTTGGGTGCAGGTCGATGGGACTAGGCAGAATAACAATTTAGCATGATCTAAATGGCCAACGGACCTGTTTCTACACTGCAGTGTTCTATGACTTTGTATACACAAAAAATAGACTCTCTTAGTGTACGCATATTGCAAGTGCTTTGGGAGCATGTAAATTGCTGATGAGAACTTTGACCTATAACACCATAAGACATAGGAGCAGGTGGGCCATTTGGCCCATCGCGTCTGCTCCGCCATTCAATCATGGGCTGATCCAATTCTCCCACTCATCCCCACTCCCCTGCCTTCACCCCATACCCTTTGATGCCCTGGCTAATCAAACACCTATCTATCTCCGTCTTAAATACAACGAATGACTTGGCCTCCACAGCCGCTCGTGGCAACAAATTCCATTGATTTACCACCCTCTGACTAAACTAATTTCTCTGCACCTCAGTTCTAAATGGATGTCCTTCAATCCTGAAGTCTTGCCCCCCTAGACTCTCCTACCATGGGAAATAACTTTGCCATATCTATTCTGTTCAGGCCTTTTAACATTCAGAATGTTTCTATGAGATCCCCCCTCATTCTCCTGAACTCCAGGGAATACAGCCCAAGAGCTTCTAGATGTTCTTCATATGGTAACCCTTTCATTCCTGGAATAATTTTCATGAATCTTCTCAGTACCCTCCCCAATGTCAGTATATCCTTTCTGAAAAAAGGAGCCCAAAATTGCACACAATACTCTGTGTGGTCTCATGAGTGCCTTATAGAGCCTCAACATTACATCCCTGCTCTTATATGCTATACCTCTAGAAATGAATGCCAATATCACATTTGCCTTCTTCACAACTGTCTCAGCCTGAAGGTTAACCTTCAGGGTATCCTGCGCAAGGACTCCCAAGTCCCTTTGCATCTCTGCATTTGAATTCTCTCCCCATCTAAATAATAGTCTGTCCGTTTATTTCTTCCACCAAAGTGCATGACTATACACTACGTTGTATTTCATTTACCACTTCCATTCCCCTAAATTAAGTCTCTCTGCAGGCTCTCTGTTTCCTCAACACTACCTGCTCCTCCATCTATCTTTGTGTCATTGGCAAATTTAGCTTTCAAATCCATTAATACCATAGTCCAAATCATTGACATACATCGTAAAATCAGCTGTCCCAACACCGACCGCAGTGGAACTCCACTGGTGACTGGCAACCAGCCAGAATAGGATCCCTTTATTCCCACTCTCTGTCGACCAGCCAATGCTCCACCCATGCGAGTAACTTCCCTGCAATCCCACGGGCTCTTATCTTGCTAAGCAGCCTCATGTGCGGCACTTTGTCAAAGGCCTTCTGAAAATCCAAGTACACCATGTCTACTGCATCTCCTTTGTCTACCCTGCTTATAATTTCCTCAAAGAATTGCAGTAGGTTTATTAGGCAGGATTTTCCTTTTAGGAAACCATCCTTGCTTTGGCCTATCTTGTCATGTGCCTCCAAGTACTCTGTAATCTCATCCCTAACAATCGATTCCAACAACTTCCCAACAACAGATGTCAGGCTAACAGGTCCATAGTTTCCTTTCCATTGCCTCCCACCCTTTTTAAATAGTGGATTAACATTAGCAATTTTCCAGTCATCTGGTACAATGCCAGAATCTATTGATTCTTGAAAGATCAATGTTAATGCCTCTGCAATCTCTCCAGCTACTTCCTTCAGAACCCAAGGCTGCATTCCATCAGGTCCAGGAGATTTATTCACGCTCAGACCATTAAGCTTCCTGAGCACCTTCTCAGTCATCAGTCAACTTCACTCACTGACACTCTTGAATGTCCGGTATACTTAGATGTCTTCCACTGTGAAGACTGATGCAAAATACGCATTCAGTTCCTCTGCCATCTCTGCATCTCTCATTACAATATCTCCAGCATCATTTCGTATTGGTCCTATGTCTACCCTCGACTCTGCTTTACCCTTTATATACTTAAAAAGGCTTTTAGTTTCTTCGTTGATATTAGTCACCAGCTTCCTTTCATAATTCATCTTTTGCTTCCTGATAACATTCTGCACATTTTTAAAGCTCCTCAATCCTCTATCTTCCCTCTAGCTCTGGCTTCCTTGTATGCCCACTCTTTTGCTTTTACTTTGGCTCTGATTTCACTTGTTAACCACGGTAGTGCTCTTCCCTTTGAAAATTTCTTCTTATTTAAGAAGTATCTGTCCTGCACTTCCCTCATTTTTCGTAGAAACTCCAGTCATTACAGCTCTGCTGTCATTCCTGCAAATGTCCCTTTCCAGCCAACTTTGGCCAGTTCTGCTCTCAAGCCATTGTAATTTCCTTTATTTCCCTGAATTACCGACACATTGAATTTTATTTTCTCCCTCTCAAATTTCAATGTGAACTTGATCATATTGTGATCACTGTTCCCTAAGGATTCCTTAAACTTAAGCTCTCTTATCTCCTCCGGATCATTGTACAGCACCCAATTCAGCACAGCCAATCCCCTAGTGGGCTCAACAAGAAGCTGTTCTAAAAAGCCATCCCTTAGACATTCTACAAATTCTCTCTCTTGAGGTCCAGTACTGCCCTGGTTTTCCCAAGCCACTTTCATGTTAAAATTCCCAATGATTATCATGACAATGCCCTTCTGACATGCCTTTTCTAGCTCCTGCTGTAATTTGTAATCCACAACCCGGATGCTGATTGGAGGCCTGTATACAACTGCCACTAGGGTCCTTTTACCCTTGCCATTTCTTAACTCAACCCATAGAGACTCTACACCTTCCTATCCTGTGTCATCTCTTTCTACTGACTTAATATAATTTCTTATACACAGAGCCACACCACCCTCTCTGCCTACTAACCTATCTTTCTGATACACTGTATATCCTTGGACATTCAGCTCCCAATGGCAGCCATCCCTTAGCCAAGTTTCAGAGATGGCCACGACGTCGTATTTACCAATCTGTAGCTGAATATCAAGATCATCCAATTTACTCCTTATGCTGCGTGCATTCAAATATAACACTTTCAGTCCAGTATTTGTTGCATTCTGTTGTTATAACTGCACCTCTATTGCCCGGTAACTCATCCCTCTGGCTGTGATTTTGCCTCATCTCCTGCCTGTTCTTTCTATCATCTCTGTTGCACGCTATCTTTGCTTTACATGTGTTTTCCCCTTTCTCAGCCCTATCCCCCTGCCAAATTACTTTCAACCTTCCTGAACAGCTCTATTAAACCCGCCTGCTGGGATATCGGACCTGTTTGGTGTGACCCATACAGGGTCCGCAGTGCAGACAGGGGAAGGGCCACCGCACGGTAGAGGAATTATCCTGCGCTTGGGCGTGTTCCATGGCGGCGTGCAGAGAAGTCATTCCGGGAAACCTTACAGTGGGCAATGGCTTCTCCAGGAGACGGCACCAGGTGTTTGGGATCTGCTCCCAAGGCCAGTGACCTCTGCTGGACTCTCTCTACAGCTGGGTCCACGGGAGTTTCTATTTCCATACCAGGTGATCTACAGGGAGATGCTGGGTCGAGCCCATTCTTGGAACCCTCTCCTGCTCGGGCTCAAGACCCTGTTTGAACAAAACCCTGTCTGAGTGCATTAGCTGTCTTTTCCAATCCCCAGTACAGTTTCACTTTCACCGTCCCGCCCATTTATTGCATCCATTTTGCGGAATATTATATATTTTTTACTGTTCCCCCTCCTGCAGGGTGTTCCCTCGCCCCACACTGAAGAAGGCGCGTTTACTCCACTGTGTGGATGTGAGCGGGTTACACATTGACCAAAGAGGGGCGGGGTTCTGCTCCCTGCCCGAGGGGAAGCGGCCGCTTCCGGGATTGATCGGTGAGTGGGGCTGAGGAACGTAATACTGCGGGGGCCTATTTCCCATTGGGGGTCAGTGAAAGGGAGAGCCGCTGCCCCGGTTGACCCCAGCGACAATTCCTGGTCATACCCCAATTCGGGAGGGACGAGCCTCACCGCTCTGCAGTGGGGACAGCGGGAGCTCCTTCAGGAGTCTGCGATCTATCCCTTGATGAGAATTGAATCGGCTGCGAAGAGTCATTTGTGGAGCATGAACGGCCTGGTTGGGCTGAATGGCCTGCTGTTTGGCTTTTGTGTGTTCTGAAGCTCTGGTATGACAAAGACTGGCCTGGTCTATGAGCATCAGGTCAGGTCTCCCGGTATCAATCTAATTGAAAGAGTTCAGAGAAAATTGAAAGGATGTGCCAGGACTTGAGCTCCTGCTTTGCAGAAAAGGGTATTCACTGGAGTGTTGGAGAAGGGGTGGGGTGGGGGGGGGGAGATTTGAAACACAACATTATGAGAGGTTTAGATAGGGTTTTTTCCCACTGAGGTTGGATGATATTAGAATGAGAGGGAGAAGATTTACCAGGATTAAGAGAGAAAGGTGGAATGTTAAGGGGAGCTGTTTCACCCAGAGGATGGTGAGGGTGTGGAAACAGTTGGGGACACGAGTTTGATTGCAACATTTAAGTTTAGGGAAGTACGTGGATGGGAAGGGTAGAGAGGGTGTTGGTCCAGGTGTGGTCGGTGGATCCAGGCAGACTAGCAGTTCAGCACAGAATAGGTGGGCCGAATGGCCTGTTCCTGTGCTGTAGTGATCAATGACTCGAGCTGTAGTTAACCTGCTGGAGATCCGCTCTCCACGGCTCCTCATAAGGGGTAACATTTTCCTTTCTCCAGCCTCCTCCCACGTCACTTCCACCACTGGCATTTGATAAACTTCCGATCCCAATGACTCACTTTCACATTGGTCATGTGATCCAATTTACCTCCCTCCCTTTCCCAGACCCTTTGCCTCCTTTTCTGGGCAAAAAAAAAGATGAATTTATCTCTCCAGTGGATCTCTGGCACCAGCCTACCCACCATCAAGGGCCAGTACCATCACCCTTCCTGCTCATGGACTGCTTGCCCCACTCCCATCAGGGAGGGGCTACTAGCATCTATGCCAGGGTCACCAGACCGCAAGCAGTAAGGCTGATCAACACCTCCATCCACTAACCCACTTCTCTATCAGTTCTTCATTATTTCCCATCAGTCACCTTATGCACAGACACTCCAGTACCTAGCATCACTTTATGGACAACCAATCTAGGTGTACAAGTTATCTTATGTCTTTATATTTATTGTGTTTTTTAATGATTTTTGTATTGCATATCTTATTGTACTTTTTCCGTGCTGCATGGGATCCGTAGAAACAATTATTTTGTTCTTCTTTACACTTGTGTACTGGAAATGACATTAAACAATCTTGAATCTAACCTTCTCAGATTGCAGCAACAACTTATGTTCCATCTGGGTCGGCTCCAACCTGATGACGGGAACATGGATTTCTCTAGCTTTCGGTAATTTCCAGCCCCCCCCCCCCCACCTTTCATTCTTTCTTCATTCCTCACTCTGGTTTCCCTATCACCCCTGTTCTTTTCCTCATCTACCCATCAACTCTGTCTGGTGCCCCTCCTCCTTCCCTTTTTCCCATCGTCCACACCCCAGACAGATTCCTTCTTCTTTAGCCATTTACCTCTTTCACCGCTCACACACTCTAAATGAGACCCAACAATATTTTTATACTGTTGCAACGTGTCTTGCCAACTTTTAAACTCCACACTCTGACCGATGAATGCAAATAAGCTGTTTGCCACCCTATCCCCTTTTGTGGCCAAAGCACAAGGTAAAAATATCTAAACCTGAGATTCAGCAGTGTCATGAGGAGGAGGTATTGGTTTGAATCTATTTTCTTCCAACGGGCAATTGTTGACATTAAATCAGAGACTGGCAGTTTTTATAGAGGGATATATTAAATGCATAGCCCTGAGATCCATAAGGGTTATACAGTACTCTAAACTGAATTCTCTGAAAATAGGAAAAGAACAACTTTTCTCCAAAATGTTTTGAGGATGGGCTGATGAACGAGCTGTTTCTTTCCGCTTTGGGACAAAGGAGGATAAGAGGTGATTTGGCAGAGGTGTACAAGATGATAAGAGGCAGATAGCGAGTGGACAGCCAGAGACTTTTCCCCAGGTTGGAAATGGCTAATACGAATTTGAAAGTAATTGGAGGTAAGCCTGGAGAGGATATCCGAGATAAGTTTTACACAGAGAGCGGTAAGTACATGGAAGACCGACGGGGGTGATGGTAGAGGTAGATACATTGGGGGCATTTGAGTGATTCCTAGATAAGCACATGGATGAAGGAGAAGTGGGAGGTAATGTAAGAGGGAAGAGTCAGATTGATCTCAATCTCAATGAGTGGGCGGAAGGGCCTGTACTGTTGTGTTCCATGTTCAGTGGGCTAGAATAGCAATGTGAAATCTTTAGCAGGTCTTGGTGAAAGATTTGCAGAGAGTAGCTGGAGGGTGGTGAAGACAGACGATAAAGAGTTGTTATCAGCAAGTGCAGCATAATAAGTTTTTGTTTGAATGCAGCCCCTGGAGGCATCTGGAAATGTTCTGAAAGAGGAAAGTTGTTGGTGTTGCATTTACATTGGCCGTTTGATATTATCCTCACAAGAAACATATTTTCTATAGGGAATCGATTCTTTACAGTGATGGAAAGAAGCTGCCCCAGAATTTTGTTTGTGTTCTGCATTTTTCAAACAGCCTTATCAGGTAAGATTTCTGACCTTTACATTAATTATATCTTCTGCTGTAACAACATTAAACATGTATTTTTGGAATAAGCGGAATTGTTTAGATTCAAATTGTTTTTGTGTGTTGTGCAGTGGAATCTTATCAGATAAACAGTTGCCAATCACAAATGGGTGTTTACTGTATCCGTAACTAAATGTGATATTTTTACCTCGGATCCTCTGTGAACGACTTCCTGTCAGTCATTGGGGCACAGACCCAAGCTGTTGTGTTCAACTTTGTTTCTTGATGCTTGTTTGGCAGTAGATGAGATTTGGCTCCCACTCAGAGGCGGGTCTTCACTCTGAACGTGAGCCCTGCTTTGTGTGATCATAGAACATTACACCCACAATGTTGTGCCTACCTTTTAACCTACTCTAAGATCCATCTAACTTTTCCCTCCTAAATTACTGTACATTTTTCTATCCATGTGCCGATCTAGGAGTCTCTTAACTGTCCATAATACACCTGTCCCTACCACCAACCCAACGCACCACTCTCTGTGTTAAAACACTACCTATGACATCCCCTGTACATTTTCCTCCAGTCACCTTAAAATTGTGCCCCCTCGAATTAGCCATTTCCACCCTGGGAAAAAGTCTCTTGCCATCCAGTTCATCTTTGCCCCTTATCATTTTGTACACCTCTACCAAGTCACATCTTATCCAAAGAGAAACAACCTATTCTGAAAGAAAATTAAGGTTGAGAATTAAGGGTTAACAAAATCATGAGAATAGCAGGGTGAGGAGCAAATGGGCTCTGTCTAACTGTACTAATTAGCAATGTCCTGTTAGAAATGAAGAACTGATAACGCACAGTTGTAGTAAGTCCTGTTGGTAATGAAGAACTGACAACGCGTGGAAGTTGTGTGTAAGGAGGAAACCTTAACCCTTCAAGACTGTATGGCTAAAGATTTGGTTTCTTCTAATTAATGGGCAACTGATTGGTACGTGGGAACCCTATGTGTAAGGTATGGGAGCATCCAAAAACTGTTGATAAAGCCGAAGCAGGAACTCTTGACCCCTGAAATCTGCGGGTATTTTATGGTATAAAAGACCAAGATTGTATTCTCTTTCGCAGAATCCTAATTGGCTGTCCATGACAGACAGACGGGCGTACTTTATTGATCCCGAGGAAAATTGGGTTTCGTTACAGCCGCACCAACCAAGAATAGTGTAGAAACATAGCAATATAAAACCATAAATAATTAAATAATAATAAGTTAATTATGCCAAGTGGAAATAATAAGTCCAGGACCAGCCTATTGGCTCAGGGTGTCTGACACTCCGAGGGAGGAAATGTAAAGTTTGATGGCCACAGGCAGGAATGACTTCCCATGACGCTCAGTGTTACATCTCAGTGGCTGATCACATAGTAAAGTAATTAAACCAAGTATCAGATTCTGTGGACTCGTTTAAGTCTAATTGGCGATAGTAAATTTCTCTGACTCCTATCCTCATAAAACGTGGTGTCCTATTCACATGATCTGCAGGTCTCTAAAGGCAATGACACTGCAGTGCTAAGGTGGACAGAATGTGGGCTGTGGAAAAAGTACACAAAACAAACAAACTAACGTAGCTTGGAGGACAAGAACACAGTGTCTTTAGGACAGTTTCGCAGAAAAAAATCTTGCAGAAGCAACCAAAGATGAGGCTGTTTAGACCTGATCATTTGTAACCAGAGAGGCAGGATCTCAATGCAAGATGCTCTGGGTTAGAGTGATCATAAACTGATAGATTTCTATAATCATTTTGAAAGTGCGAAAGTTAGCTATGACACTTGTATATTAAACTTTATAAACAGTAAATACAAGGAAATGAGAATCAGGTTTGATATCACCACTGTATGTCATGAAAACTGTTACATTGCAATACATTAGATTAAAACTTACAAATTACAGTAAGTGTATATATTTAAAAAATAAATAAGTAGTGCAAAAAGAGAGGGAAAAGTATACTGAATAGTTTATCAACACCTCAGCTGTGGTTCTGTTAGGGTCATATACCGTGTCCCGTGCTCCTGTATATCGGAGAGACCCAACAGAGATTGGGAGACAGCTTCTGCGAACAACTATCCTTCAGCCACTAGGAGAAGCAGGATCTCCCAGTGGCCGCCCATTTTAATTCCACTTCCCATTCACATTCCAACATGTCCATTCATGGCCTCTACTGTCGCGATGAGGCCACACTCAAGTTGGAGGAAGAACAACGTCAATTCCGTCTGGGTAGCCTCCAAACTGATGGCATGAACATCAATTTCTTGAACTTCTGGTAATGTCCACACTTCCCCACCGTTCCCCATTTCCCTCTCTCACCTCATTCCCTTGCCTGACCATTGCCCCGTTCCCTGGTGCTCCTCTCCCCTTTTCTTTCCGCCATGGCTTCTGTCCTCTCCTCTCAGACTCCCCCTTCTCAAGCCCTGTATCTCTTCCACTGATCAACTTCCCTGCTTTTTCAACTCTCCCCCTCCCAGTTTCACCAATCACCTGATGTTTCTCTTTCTCCTCTCCCCACTCCTTTTAAAACTACCGCTTTTCTTTTTTTTCTCCAGTCTCGGCCCGAAATGTCGATTGTACTTTTTTTTTACCATAGATGCTGCCTAGCCAGTTGAGTTCCTCCAGCATTTTGTGTGTGTTGCTTAGTTAGTTCATGGGTTCATTGCATATTCCAAAATCTGATGGCAGGCAGGAATCGCTGAGTGTGTGTCTTCAGGGTCCCGTGCCTCCTCCCTGATGGTAACAGTGATGAGAAGAGGGCATGCCCTGGTTGATGGGGGTCCGTGATGATTCTTTTTGAGGCATCCACCTGTTGAACATGTCCTGGTTGCTGGGGAGGCTAGTGCCTGTGATGGATAGTGACGGCGCCTCTAAATTATCTGACCCAGGCCCCTCGGATCCAAAATCCTTTTCCTGACAGTTGTCACCCCAACCCAATCCTCACCCTTCTCCCCATCTCTGCAACTGAAGTACCTGTGTGAAATGGGGGGAGTGGTTCATGCGTCACTTTACAACGGCAGCGATCGCTGATTGGGGTTGAGTTGAGTTTGATTGGGGTTGAGTTTGTATATCCTCCATGTGACCAGTGAGGTTGCTATGGCTACGCCAGTTTCCTCCCACATCCCAGAGACATGAGTTAGGGTAACAGCATTGTAGGCATGCCTTGTTGGCACAAGAAGTAACCCATCACAGTGCTTGGATTGTGTTGGTTGTTAACACAAAACGGTGCATCTCACTGCATGTTTCCATCAAATAAAGATAATCGTTGGTTTTAAATTTTTATATTTTTCCAGTGACGATTCACGTTGTGGGACCAGAGGATTCCCCTGTCGTCGCCGTGGGTGAAGATGTTGTACTGGAGTGCAGAACGGAACCAAACGTCTCCCTGATGGGCATGGAGGTTCGATGGTTTAAAAATTACTTTTCTGCGCCAGTGCACTTGTACGCCGCTGGCCGCGATCAGCCCACCGTACAGGACGCAGCTTACAAAGGCAGGACGCAGCTTTACAGAGAAGAGCTTCCTCATGGGAATGCCTCTCTCAAGCTGAAGAACGTAAATGCACATGACAGTGGGGAATATAGGTGCTTCATCGACTACAAAGATGACTACGATGAAACAAAGATCCTGCTAACAGTTGGAGGTCAGACTCTACTGACAATATTCAAAAAGATTTTAAAAAAATAGAAACATATAACTAATTTGTTAGCAAACTTGGAGTAACCAAAGACCAACTCCAAAACTGAAAAGTAATGGCAAATAAATCATGGCTATTCTTTGGTATTCAATTCATAATCTGATGGTTTGGGAGTGTATGTTTGCCAGGATTATCTTTCCTTCTCTTCATATTAGTGTGGAATTCGCCACTGGTTTAAGCCTCGCCTGAATGACTTCCTGTGTCCACACCCCTCCTCACAGCATCTTCACTCCATCTGCCACAACAGACGGGATGTCCCAGTGACCATCCATTTTAATTCCTTTTCCCACTCTGAAAGTCATTCCATGGCTGTAAAGAGGCCCCTCTCTGGTTGGAGGAGTAACACCTCATACTCTGTCTGGGTGGCCTCCCCTCTTGAACATCTCCCCCCCTTTCTTCTCTATTCCCCATTCAGGTTTCCCTCCCAATCCTTTTCTTCTGCTCACCTGCCCAAAACTTCCCTCTGATGCCCCTCAGCTTCCCTTTCTCCCATGGATCTGTCTTCCCTTAGCAGATTCCATCGTCAGCCTGGTACCTTTTCTACCTAACGCCTCCCAGCTTCTTACTTCACCCTCCCACAGCCAGCCACCTTCCCTCTCACCTGTCTGCTGCCAGTTTGTACTCCTCCCCCTCCTCCAACCTCCTAATTCTGGTTTCAGTTCCCTCACTACCCGTCCGTGATGAAGAGTCTCAGCCTGTGACGTCGACCATTCATTCACCTCCACTGATGCTGCCTCACCTGCTGAGTTCCTCCAGTGTTCTTGTGTGCGTTGCTCTTGCAGCGCCTTTCCTTGTTCAAGAAAAGTTCAAAGTAAATTTATTATCAAAGGACAAGTACATCACCATGTACATTTAACGCAGGCATTCACAGTAAATACAAAGAAACAGAACAGGAAGAAACTGGAGGCCCATGAGCCAGTCCTCATGATCAGAGGTGGAGAGGATCAGCAAATTTAAATTCCTGGGTGTTATTATTTAGGAGGACTCGTCCTGGGCGCAGCACCTGCGAACTATTACGGAGAAAGCCCAGCCACGCTTCTTCTCCTGTAGATTAGGCACGTCATCTAAAACTTTGGCAAGCACCTATAGATGTGTGGTGGAGAGAATATTGACTGCCTGGAATGGAAGCACGAATGTTCGTGTTTCAGTGTTTCAGTGTTCCTCACTGTTGGTGAGGAATGAGATTCAGTCCTTAGCAAGAGGTGACTTGGGAACAGGGGAAGTAGAGTCTGTGTGGATTGAGCTGAGGAACAGTAAGGGTAAAAAGACCCTAATGGGTGTTGTGTACAGGCCCCCAAACAGTAGCGTGGATATTGGGTACAAGTTGATTAGGGAGTTAACATTGGCATGTGCTAAAGGTAATGCAGTCGTTATGGGAGATTTCAACATGCAGGTGGACTGGGAGAATCAGGTCGGTGCTGGACCCCAGGATAGGGAGTTTGTGGAGTGTCTAAGGGATGTATTTTTGGAACAGCTTGTGCTTGAGCCAACCAGGAACGAGGCTATTTTGGACTTGGTGATGTGTAATGCACAGGAATTGATAAGTGATCTTGAAGTAAAGGAGCCATTAGGAAGTAGTGATCATAACATGATAAGTTTTTATCTACAATTTGAGAGGGATAAGGGCAGATCAGAGGTGTCAGTGTTGCAATTAAATAAAGGAGACTACGGAGCCATGAGGGAAGAGCTGGCCAAAGTTAAATGGGCGGATGCCCTGGCAGGAAAGACAGTGGATCAGCAGTGGCAGATATTCTTGGGCATAATACAAAAGATGCAAAAGCAGTTCATTCCAATGAGAAGGAAGGATTCAAAGAGGGGGAAGGGGCCACAGTGGTTGACAAAGGAAGTCAGAGATTGTATAGCATTAAGAAAAAGAAATATGACAGGGCTAAGATGAGTGGGAGTACAGATGATTGGGAAAGTTTTAAGGAACAACAGATCTTAACTAAAAAATCAATACGGAGAGAAAAAATCAGTTATGAGCTCAGTCTAGCCAGGAATATAAAAGGGGATAGCAAAAGCTTTTTTAGCTATGTGAAGAGAAAGAAGATAGTTAAAAACAATGTTGGCCCCTTGAAGAATGAATTGGGAGAAATTGTTATGGGAAACAGGGAAATGGCAACAGAATTTAATGCATACTTTAGATCTGTCTTCACCAGGGAGGACACAAGCAATCTCCCAGATGTATGGATGGGCCAGGGTCATAAGATATCAGAGGAATTGAGACAGATTGACATTAGGAAAGAAACTGTGATGAGTAGACTGGTAGGACTGAAGGCTAATAAATCCCCAGGTCCAGATGGTCTGCATCTGAGGGTTCTAAAAGAGGTGGCTCAGGAAATTGCGGATGCATTGGTTATCATTTTCCAATGTTCCTTAGATTCAGGATCAGTTCCTGAAGATTGGAGAGTGGCTAATGTTGTCCCACTTTTCAAGAAGGGAGGGAAGGAGAAAACGGAGAACTATCGCCCTGTTAGCCTAACGTCAGTCGTGGGGAAGATGCTTGAGTCCATTATTAAGGACGAAATAGTGGCACATCTAGGTCGCAGAAATAGGATTAGGCCGAGCCAGCATGGATTTACCAAGGGCAAATCATGCTTGACTAATCTGTTGGGAGTTTTTTGAGGGTGTAACAAGGATGTTAGACGAGGGGAAGCCAGTGGATGTGGTGTACCTAGATTTTCAGAAGGCATTCGATAAGGTGCCACATAGGAGATTGGTGAGTAAAATCAGAGCTCATGGCATTGGGGGCAGGGTTTCAACATGGATAGAAAACTGGTTGGCAGATAGAAAGCAAAGGGTAGCAGTGAATGGGTGTTTCTCGGACTGGCTGGAGGTGACTAGTGGGGTACCACAGGGCTCTGTATTGGGACCACAGCTCTTTACGATTTATGTCAATGATTTAGATGAGGGCATTGAAAACTATATCAGCAAGTTTGCTGACGATACTAAACTGGGTGGCAGTGTGACATGCGAAGAGGACGTTAGGAGAATACAGGGAGACTTGGATAGGCTGAGTGAGTGGGCAGATACTTGGCAGATGTCATTCAATGTGAATAAATGTGAAGTTATCCACTTTGGAAGCTGGAACAAGAGGGCAGAGTATTGTCTGAACGGTGTTGAGTTAGGTAAGGGAGAAATGCAAAGAGACCTAGGAGTCCTAGTTCACCAGTCAATGAAGGTGAATGAGCAAGTGCAACAGGCAGTGAAGAGGGCAAATGGAATGTTGGCCTTTGTTACAAGGGGAATTGAATACAAGAGCAAGGATGTTCTTTTGCATTTGTACAGGGCCCTGGTGAGACCACACCTGGAATATTGTGTACAGTTTTGGTCTCCAGGTTTAAGGAAGGACATTCTGGCAATTGAGGAAGTGCAGCGTAGATTCACTAGGTTGATTCCTGGGATGGCAGGGCTGTCTTACGCAGAGAGATTGGAGAGATTGGGCTTGTACACACTGGAATTGAGGAGATTGAGAGGGGATCTGATTGAAACGTTTAAGATAATTAAAGGATTTGATAGGATTGAGGCAGGAAATATGTTCCAGATGTTGGGAGAGTCCAGTACCAGAGGGCATGGATTGAGAATAAGAGGTCAGTTATTTAAAACAGAGTTGAGGAAGAGCTTCTTCTCCCAGAGAGTTGTGGAGGTGTGGAATGCACTGCCTCGGAAGACGGTGGAGGCCAATCCTCTGGATGCTTTCAAGAAGGAGCTGGATAGATATCTGATGGATAGGGGAATCAAGGGATATGGGGACAAGGCAGGGACTGGGTATTGATAGTGAATGATCAGCCATGATCTCAGAATGGCGGTGCAGACTCAAGGGGCCAAATGGTCTACTTCTGCACCTATTGTCTATTGTCTATTGAATGCCCTTGAAAGGAAAATCCCACAAAAAGTAGTGGAGCCAGCCCAGTCCATCACTGGTAAAGCCCTCCCCACCACTGAGCACATCTACACGAAATGTTGTTGCAGGAAGGCGGCCATGCCCGCCAGCCGTGCCATGATCTTCTCTACTCGGCCATCAGAAAGAAGGAACTGGAGCCTCAGGGCCAACACCAACAGTTATTGCCTCTGAACCATCAGTCTCTTGAACCAGAGGGTCTAACTTCACTTGCCCCATCACTGAACTGTTCCCACAACCTATGAACTCGCTTTCAAGCACACTTCATCTCGTGTTCTCGATATTTATTGTTTATTTACTAGTATTATCTCTTTTTTAGTATTATCACAGTTTTTGCACACCGATTGATCCCGCTGTTGGTGCCGTCTTTCATCAGTTCTATTACAGTCAGGCGAGGGTGGGGGGTTTTACCGGATTTATTGAGTATGTCTGCAAGAAAATGAATCTCAGGGTTTTGTTTGGCCACGTGTATGTTCTTGGATAATAAATTTACTTTGAACTCTGAACTTTGAATCAATGTCAAAGACGGGCAAATAGCCAGTGTGCCAAAAGACCACAAATTGTGCAAAGGCAAAAAGTGAAAAAAATAAATGAATTAATAATCAATAAGTATTAAGAACATGAGTTGCAGTCGTTGAAAGTGAGCTTATGGCTTGTGCAATCAGTTCAGTGTTGGGGTGAATAAAATTATCTCCTCTGGTTCAAGAGCCTGATGGTTGAGGGGTGATAACTTCCTGAACCTGGTGGTGGGGGTCCTGAGGTTCCTGTACCTCCTTCCTTCTGGATGGCTGCAGCGAGCTAGGAGCATGGCCTGGATGGTGGGGGTCCTTGATGATGCATCATGCTTTCCTACAGGAAAACTCCATGCAGACGTGCTCAGGGTTCGGGAAGGTTTACCCGTGATGGACTGGGCGATATCCACTACCCTCTGTAGGCTTTTCCATTTTAGGGCTTTGATGTTTCTGTTACCAGGCCGTGCTGCAACCAGTCAGTATACTCAGCCTAGCATGTCTGGAGAAGTTTGTCAGTGTTTGAAATGAACCTTTGCAAACTTCTCAGGAAGTAGAGGCGCTGCTGTGCCTTCTTTGTAATTGCACTCGTGTGCTGGGCTCAGGACAGGTCCTCTGAAATGGTGGGTAAAGTTGCTGACCCTCTCCACCGATGCCCTATCTCATGCACCTCCACTTTCCTCCTTGACCTACAGACGATAATCAGCTCTTTGGTTTTGCTGACGGTGAGACGTCCTGCTCTGATAATTATATTTCAATTTCAGGTGTGGGACAGCAGCCTTGGATCGACCTGGAAGGAACCCATCATCACGGAGTTCGTCTCGTGTGCAGATCTGACGGCTGGTACCCTGTACCAACTGTGCACTGGTTGAACGGGAATGAGGAGAACCTGGCCAGACAATCATTGACTACACGGAAAGACCAGTCCAGTGGCCTTTATGCTGTTTTCAGTCAGATTGATGTGACAAGCGATTCTGTGAACAAATATTCCTGTGTAATGAGAAACAATGTACTGAATGAAGAGAAAGAGGCCCAAATCCAATTGTCAGGTGTGACAACAAATTTTCCTAGTTTTATTTATTTATATTTATATTCAAAAATGGAGTGGACAGCCAGAGACCTTTTTCAGGGCCGAAATGGCTAATTCAAAAGGGTGTGATTTTTAGATGACTGGAGGAAATTATTGTGATTGAGGCTGCTCTGTATCGTAGCGGTCAGCGTGACACTATCACAGCTCGGGTGTCGGCGTTCAGAGTTCAGTTTTGGCCTCCTCTGTAAGAAGGTTTGTACATCCTACCGGTGAAAGTGTGGGCTTTCTGCAGCTGCTCCGGTTTCCTTCTACAGTCCAAGATGTATCACTTAGTAGGTTAACTGGTCATTACAGATCGTCCTGTGTTTAGACAGGGTTGAATTGGAGAGTGGCTGGGTGATGGCATGGTTCAGTGGGACAGAGGGACCTGTTCTGCAAAAGTTCAAAGTAAATTCGTTATATAATTATATACAATCAAGAGGTTCATTTTATTACGGGGATACTCAATGAATAAGCTTTCTCTAAATAAAAATAGTAAATAAATATAGATGTCAGAGGTATGTTTTTAACACAGAGAATGGAATATGCTTCCATGGGTGGTAGTAGAGGCAGACACATTATGGGCATGTAGGAAACCTTTATGTAGCCATGTGGATGATAGAGAAATGGACGGCTATGTGGAGAAAAGGTTAAGATTGGTATGCCAGCAGGACATTGTGGGCTGAAGGGCCTGTACCTGTGCTGTAGTGTAGTGTGTTCTATTTGTAGAGATACAGCACGGTAAATTGCCCTTCTGGTCTGTCCAAGTGCACCCAATTACACCCATGTGACCTACTAACCTGCACAAGTTTGGGATGTGGGAGGAAAGCAGAGCACTCGGACGAAGCCGAGGGAGAACGTACAGACTCCTTGCAGACTGCGTTGGGAATTGAACCCAAGTCGCTGGTGCTGTGATAGCATTATGCGAATTTCTACACTACTGTGCCCTCCTGTTTCACAGTATCATTCCTGGGAATACCTCCGTGCAGGTCCCATGACTTCACCATTAACAGCAGATTACCAAGCATGCTGTCACTGACCTCACGTGAAATGTGTTGCTTTGTAGCAGCATAACAAATCACTATACCTTACAGTAAAACAGGTAGTGTTTGTTTTATAATTCTTTATAGTTGTTGAACGTTGTTGTTTCTTGCCGCATGCTGACCAACACACCGCGGCACATTCCTAATGGTGAATAAAGCTGATCCTTGATGGTTTTTTGGATGTACATGAACTTCTGGACAAATGTGATTCTTCATGGTTAAGTGCATCCATGTCGCTTTTAAAATTTAATTTAATTTCCCTCGAACCTGTTAGGCTGTTAGAAAGAGCTTTTAAGAGTCACTTGTGTTGGTGTTCTGGGGTCGCTTCAGATTTGGGTCTGTCAGTAAATTTGGAAACTCTGGTTGCATTACACAATAGTGGGAGTACGGCACGGACAATGATGCTTTTTATATTATTTTGCAGAGGGATTCTTTCCCAGGACCAACGCTTGGATGGTAGCTTTTATCGTGTTTTTAATTCTTGTGATTGGCGCCATTGTTTGTGAAGTGTTTCGCCACAGAGGAAAGCGTGTAAGGATTAAAGGTTGGTGCAAAATGATAGCGGATGATGCGGCAGCCCAGAGGCTAGTGTAATTCTATTACAGCTCACCTGTAAGGTCAGGGTTCAATGCTCTCTGCTGTTTCTAAGGAGTTTGTATCTACACCTCGTGACCGCAGGGTTTTCTCCAACGCTCAAAGGGTGTGCCCTTAGGGTTAGCGAGTTGTCAGAATGGGGCTGGAAGCGTGGTGACTGTCCTTGCTGAATGACTTATTTCATAAGCAGTTTGAGGAAATTTGGTATGTCACCAAAAACACTCACAAAATTCGACAGATGTACCGTGCAGAGCTTTCTAACTGGCTGCACTTCATATCCAATATGGGGGTGGTTTGCTACTGTACAGGATTGAAATAAGCTGCAGGGCGTTGTAAACTTAATCAGCTCCATCAACAGCACCAACCTGCGTATTATTCAGGATATCTTCAAGGAGCAATGCCTCAAAAAGGTGGCATCCATTATTAACGGCCCCTGGCACCCAGGACGTGCCCTCTTCTAATTGCTACCACCCAGAAGGAGGTACGGAAACCTCAAAGATTCAGGAGCAGCTACTTCCCATCTGTCATCTGATTTCCAAATGGACGTCGAATCCATGAGCACTACCTCAGTACCTTTTTATTTCACCTTTTGTTGTTTTGCACTAGCAGTACTTTGCAATACATAATAATAAAAAAACTATAAATTAAATAATATATAAATTAAACAAGTAGGGCAAAAAGAGAGCAAAAAATAGTGAGGTACTGTACACTCATGGGTCACTTTAGAAATCTGACGATGAAGGGGAAGAAATGTTGAGTGAGTATTTTCTGGGGAGGTCTCCTGTGACGCGGTCCCTCCACACCAGACAGTGATGCAACCAGTTAGATTTCTTTCCGCAATATGTCTGTAGAAATTTGTGAAATTTGCAAACAAATTCTTCTCGAACTCCAAAATAAATACATCTTGAAGCTCTTTAACACATGTACATGAAAATATACAGTGAAATGCACCATTTGCATTTTAAGTGGGGTGAGGGGGAACCAGAATGGAGAAGGAGGAAGGGGGATGTACTTACTGGCTGTTAGCAAAATTGATGTCTGGAGGCTACCCAGGTGGAACATGAGGTGTGGCTCCTCCTCCCACTGCAAAAAGAAAAGAACTATTTGTCCTATGAACCTGGTTAATAAGCTGAAGTTAGTGCATGTAATTTCATTTTATTGCTACCAATAAAATTCAGAGAATAATGTTTGAGAAAAGTAAAACCCAAAAAAAGAAAGGCTCTTATTTTATTTGCAATTTTCATAATTTCAGAAGGGCTCCATGTGCTCTAAAGCCAGAGAAATGACCAGGGAATTCCAGTCCCAGTTATAGCAAATGTACATCTGCAAATGTACTTTAGTTTAAGATTATGAGTTTGGGATCAGGTACGTGCACAATGAAAAACACACCCAGTGGCCACTTTACTTCTACAAGTATGTGAAGAGCAAGAAGGTAAACTACGAGGGAATAGGACCAAACAAGGGTGACAGTGGAAAAGTGAGTATGGAACCGCAGAAGAGAGCAGAGGTATTTAATGAATACTTTGCTTCAGTAGTCACCATGGAAAAGGATCTTAGCGATTGTAGGGATGACTTACAGTGGATTGAAAAGCTTGACAATATAGACATTAAGAAAGGCAATTTGGAAAGCATCAAATTGGATAAATCATCAGGACCAGACAAAATGTACCTAGGCTACTGTGGGAAGCGAGGGAGGAGATTGCTGAGCCTCTGGCGATGATCTTTACATCATCAATGGGGACGGGGGAGGTTCAGAGGGATTGGAGGGTTGCAGATGTTGTTCCCTTATTCAAGAAAGGGAGTAGAAATACCCCAGGAAATTATAGACCAGTGAGTCTAACCTCAAAGGTTGTTAAGTTGATTGAAAAGATCCTGGGAGGCAGGACTTATGAACATTTAGAGAGGCATAATATGATTAGGAATAGTCAGCATGGCTTTTGTTAAAGGCAGGTTGTGCCTTACGAGCCTAATTGAATATTTTGAGGATGTGACTAAACACATTGATGAAGGTAGAGCAGTAGATGTAGTGTATATGGATTTCAGCAAGACATTTGACAAAGTACCCCTTGCAAGGCTTATTGACAAAGTAAGGAGGCATGGGATCCAAGGGGATATTGCCATGTGGATCCAGGACTGGCTTACTCACAGAAGGCACAGAAGGTTGTAGACGGGTCATATTCTGCATGGACGTTGGTGACCAGTGGTGTGCCTCAGGGTTCTGTTCTGAGACCCCCTCTCTTCATGATTTTCATGTGACCTGGATGAGGAAGATGAGGGATGGGGTTACTAAATGTGCAAATGACACAAAGATTAGGGGTGTTGTGGATTGTGTGGAGGGCTGTCAGAGGTTAAAGTGGGACATCGATAGGATGCAAAACTGGGATGAGAAGTGGCAGATGAAGTTCAACCCAGATAAGTGTGAGGTGGTTCATTTTGGTAGGTCAAATATGATGGCAGAATATTGTATTAATGGTAAGATTCTTGGCAGTGTGGAGGATCAGAGGGATCTTGGGGTCCAAGTCCATAGGACACTCAAAGCTGCTACGCAGGTTGACTCTGGTTAAGAAAGCGTACCGTGAATTAGCCTTCATCAACTGTGGGATGGAGTTTAAGAGCTGAGAGGTAATGTTACAGCTATATAGGACCCTGGTCAGACCCCACTTGGAGTACAGTGCTCAGTTCTGGTTACCTCATTACAGGAAGGATGTGGAGACCATAGAAAGGGTGCAGAGGAGATTTACAAGGATTATTGCCTGGATTGGGGAGCATGCCTTATGAGAATAGGTTCAGTGAACTTGGAGCGACGGAGGATGAGAGGTAACCTGATAGAGGTGTATAAGATGATGAGAGGCATTGATCGTGTGGATAGTCAGAGGCTTTTTCCCCAGGGCTGAAATGGCTGCCACAAGAGGACACAGGTTTAAGGTGCTTGGAAGTAGTTACAGAGGAGATGTTGGGGTAAGTTTTTTATGCACAGAGTGGTGAGTGAGTGGAATGGACTGATGATGGTGGTGGAGCCGGATACAATAAGGTCTTTAAGAGATTCCTGGATAGGTACATGGAGCTTAGGAAAATAGAATGCTACGGCTAACCCTAGTTAATTTCTAAAGTGAGTACATATTTGGCACAGCATTGTGGGTCAAAGGGCCTGTATTGTGCTGTAGATTTTCGATATTCATTCACTACACCAGTACACCTGCTCACTAATCTAATCAGCCAATCATGTGGTAGCAACTCAATTCATAGAAGCATGCAGACGTGGTCAAGTGATTAATTTGTCTTTCAAACCAAGCATCAGAATGGGTAGAGATATTATCTAAGTGATTTTAACTGTGGAGTGATTGTTGGTGCTAGACAGGGTGGTTTGAGTATTTCACTAGTTGCTGGACGAGGACATAGAACAGTTCAGCACAGGAACAGGCCATTCAGCCCAGACTAGCTAAAAAGCAAGTTAAAAACACCCAGACACTAATCCCTCCTACCTACTTCATGCCTTCATCCCTCCATCCTTTTAAATCCATGTGCCTGTCCAAACGTCTCTTTAAAACTCTCCAGTGTATTTGCCTTTGGATGCATTCCAGGCATCCAGGACTCTGAGTGAAAAAAACTTGCCCCTCACATCCCCTTTGAACCTACCTCTCACCATCAATGCACGTTCTCTGGTATTCTCTGACATTCCATCCCTAAGAAACAGATACTCTCTGTCCACTCCAGTTTTGTGCCATACTCTGCCAGAGCTTCGGCGACCACTTCTTTTTACAAAGTGGTTACCTCAGAGGGAAGATTCTGTGAGTGGTCCCCCACGTCTTTCTCACAGCGAAGTTTTTTTTAACGAGGCCAAGTTGCGAGCTCGACACTCAACCCGGCACGGATGGAAAGCGTGTCTGGGAACGGCCCGACTGGATTTGAACTCGGGAACCTTCGCTCCGGAGTCCAGCGCTGATGTCACTGCGCCACCAGTCACCGCCACTCTATCTATGTCTCTCATAATCTTGTAAACCTCTAACAGATCTCTCCTCAGCTTCCGACGCCCCCGAGAAAACAGCCCATGTTTACCCAGCCTCTCGTGATAGCACATGCTCTCTGAACCAGGCAGCATCCCAGTGAACCTCTTCTGCACCCTCAACATCCTTCCTATAGTGGGGTGACGTGAACTATTTGCAATACTCCTGATGTGGTCTAACCAGAGCTTTCTTAAGTTGCAGTGTAACTGCTTGACTTCTGAACTCAGTGCCCAGACTAATAAAACCAAGCATTCCATCAGCCTTCTTAACCACCCTATCAACCTGTGGCGCCACTTTCAAGGAGTTATGAACTTGGATCCCAAGATCTCTCTGCTCAGCCACACTGTTAAGGATCTTGCTCTCCGTCTCCTAGCATTTGCCCTACCGAGGTGTGACGGCTCACATTTATCTGGGTTAAGCTCCATCTGCCATTTCTCAGCCCATGCATGCAACTAATCAATGCTGTATTCTATTCTTCTACATGATCCACAACTCCACCAATCTTGGTATCATTTACAAATTTACTAACATGCCTTCTAGCACAAACAGCAGATGTCCCAGTACAGATCCCTGTGAAATATCACTAAATACAGACCTCCAGTTCGAATAAGTCCCTTCAAGTATTACTCTGTCTTCGATGAACAGCCAGTTCTGAATCCAAACAGCCAATCTCCTCGGAGTTTCACGCACAACTGTCTTTCGAGCTTACAGAATCTGGTGTGAGAAACGGAAAACATCCAGAGAGCAGCAGTTCTGTGTTGAAAACCTGTCACTGGGGGAGGTCAGGGGAGAACGGCCAGACTGGTTCAGGAAGGCGACTGTAACTCAGATAACCACGCACAGCCGTGGTGTGCAGAAGAGCTCCTCTGAATGCCCAATACCTCGAACCTTAAAGTGGATGGTCCACACATAATACAATGGCCACTAGGTGTATATTGCTCTCTGAGTACAAAATAATCTTCTACTGTTTGCCATTTGCTGCAGAATCTCTGCCACTAACAAACTTTCATGGTCTTTGTTTACAGAACTGAAGCTGTTCTGCATTTTGGAAGGTAGGTTGTGTCTGAACTATTGGCATCAGAGCTTTAGGCTTTTGCACTGACCTTCAGAGTATCATTGGGCAGAAATTCTTATTTTGTGTCTATGACAGTAAACTATGCTTGAAGATGACTTTAATTTGGAAATGTGTTGCAGAATTTGCTAGTCAAGTTTAAGCAGCTGATATTGCAGTGAACAGAGCAACATGGGTAGGAAGTGGTTGAATAGACCCAAAATATTCTTTGGGCTAGAGAGACGAGAACGATGGACCCATGGTATGAAGTTGAGAGCACCTGAGATCGCTTAATGTCAGCAACAGACACAAAATTCTGAAGGACGTCAGGGCAGGCAGCATCTCTGGAGGGGAACAAACAGTTAGTATTTCACCCTTCATCAGGACTGTGAAGGAAGGGGGAAGAAACCCGAGAAAGAAAGTTGGGGGTGGGGGCGAGGGAGGAGTACAAGCTGGCAGGTGATAGTTGAGACCAGGTGAGGGGGAAGGTGGGTGGGTGGGAGAGAGAGGGTTTGAAATACGAAGCTGGGAGGTGATAGGTGAGACCAGATGAGGGGGAAGGTGGGTGGGTGGGGGAGAGAGAGTTGAAGTAGAAAGCTGGCATATGATAGTTGAAACCAGATGAGGGAGAAGGTGGGTGGGTGGGAGAGAGAGGGTTTGAAATTCGAAGCTGGGAGGTGATAGGTGGAAGAGGTGAAGGGCTGCTGAAGAGGGAATCTGATAGGAGAGGAAAGTGGACCATGGCAGAAAGGGAAGGAGGAGGGGAACCAGAGGGAGGTGATGGGCAGGTGAGGAGAAGAGAAGTGATGAGAGGGGAGCCAGAATGGTAGAAGAGGGAAGGAGGTGGGTTGGTAGGGTGTGCAAGTTACTGGGAGATAGAGAAATTGATGTTTACGCTGTCAGATTGGAAACCAATTGGATGGAATATGAAGGGTTGCTCCTCCAGCCTGAGAATGGCCTCCCCATGGCAGTAGAAGAGGCCAGGAAATGCTTAGCTTCTGCTTTTTAGACTTTGTGGAAGTTTACAAAATTGTGAGAGGGATGGATAGGTGAGATGGTCAGAATCGTAATCTCAGGATATAAACTTCATATACTAGAGGGTTTGCTTTAAGGGGGGGGGGGAAGTAAATTTTTAACAATGTGTGTGTGCTTAGAACAAGCTGTCGGGAATGGTGGTGGAAGCAGAAATGACATTTTAGACAGATGGCGCAGCAAAAAATGGGCAGATTTGGTCACATGAAGGCTGTCAGTTTAGACCATAAGTCGTAGGAGTAGAATTGGGCCACTCAGCTCAACAAGTCTGCTCCACCATTTGATAATATTTGACTTATTATCCATCTCAAACTCATTTTCCTCCCTTCTCCCCATACCCTTCGATGCCCTTACTATCAAGAACCAATCAACCTCTGCTGTAAATATAACTTGGCCTCCACAGCTGACTGTGGCAGTGAATTGCATAGATTCACCACCCTCTGGCTAAAGAACTTCCTCCTCATCTCTGTTATAAAGTGAGGTTCTTGCTGTCTGAGGCTGTGCCCTCTGGTCCTACACTCTCCCACTATGGGAAATTTCCTATCCACATCCAATCGACCTCTGCCTTTCAATATTGGAAAGGTTTCAATGAGATGGCTCCCTCCTCATCCCTCTAAACTCCAGCAAGTACAGGCCCGGAGCCGTCAAACACACCCTATATGTTAACATAAAGGGCATCTCATTGAAACCAATCAAGTGATAGAGGCGATGTTTTTTATGGTGGGGTAGTCTAGGACTACCTGTTAAGTCTAGCTGTTAAGTTTTATGACCAACTATCCCTAGTCTCTATGAAGATCGAAAGCGGCACAACTTCGACAGGGCATCAGTGAAAGTCATGGCACAAGTGAACACGCAGCATGCACTAGAATTCCTAGAAGCGTGATTTTTCATGAACAATTCTGTAGACAAACGTGTAGACCTCGATCCTTTTTATGAGCCCATGCAGACAAAATTCCCGACCACAACGCACGAAGTTCGCCACACAGCCAATCAACCCTCCCACATCATAGTTGAATTTCTGAAATGCTGTCCAACCAGCTGATTGGTGAGGGGACATACTACTGCTGTCAGGACACTGACGATGTCTGCTCGCATGGTGATGAAATGCTTGCAAATAAATTGCCAAAATCGGAGAACTCAACCACCCAAGCTACACATTTTCCAAATTTTTCCCAGAGGGACGTCTATTGATAACAGATGATGAGGAATTTCTTTAGCAAGAGGGTGGTAAATCTGAGGAATTCATTGTCACAGACATCCGTGGAGGCCAAGTGAATGGGTATATTTAAAGTGGAGACTGATTAGTCAGGGTGTCAGAAGTTATGGGGAGAAGGCAGGAGAAGCCATGATGACGGACTCAATGAGCCAAATGGCAGAATTCTGCTCCTATGTGGTATGGCCTTATAGATCAGTCTTGACATCAGACTCTCCAATGACAGTATTTCCTTCTTAGAGAAGGGGCCCAAAGTTGCTCACAATGCTCCAAATGTGGCCTGGCCAATGCCTCAGTCTAGATTATTTGACATCATGGTCAGCAGAGACCTTGTGGGCCAAATGGCCTGTTTTCTATTTGGACTTGGAGGTTACATGTGAATTAGACAGAGCAAAATGCATCAGCACCGGAGAAACTGCCCTCATGATAGATCACAGGGTGGAGACGAATAAAGGAAGAGTCACTTTGTTCTGAATTTATTGCTCTAAAAATGTAACCAGTTCTAATTTGACATGGTCCAAAGTAAACTTATTGTCAACGTACATGTATGTCACCATGTACAACCCTGAGATTTGTTCACTTGTGGGCATTCACAGTACAAACACAATGAAAGACTACACTTAACAAAAGTGGACAAACAACCAATGTGCAAAGATAACTGTACAAATACAAAAAATAAAAAATGACAAAATAAGAATTAAATATGCAATAAACATTGAGAATGTGAGTTGTAGAGGCCTTGAAAGTGAGTCCATGGGTTGTGGAACGAGTTTTGCGAGTGAAGTTATCCACACTGGTTCCAGAGCCCGATGGTTGAGGGTTGGTGGCTGTTCTTGGTGTGGGTCCTGAGGCTCCTGGACACTCGTCCCGATGGCAGCAATGAGAAGAGAGCGTGGTCTGGATGGTGGTGGTCCCTGATGATGGGTGCTGATTTCCAGCGACAGTGTAGATGGGCTCAATGGTGGGGGGGCAGGGCTGAAATGTGACATAACAAAACAAAAACCTTTAAAACTTCTTATTTTCTCAACAGGTTATAACGATCATGAAATAAATGAAGGTAAGTACCGAATTTTCCCATTTATATACAAAATAACAAAGTTCAAAGACGTTTATTATCAAAGGACGCATACTATATGCCACCTTGAAATTCGTTTGCTTAGTCAGCCACAAAACAAAGAAACGCAAGAGAACTCACTAAAAAGGAATGTCAGACACACAATGTGCAGAAAAAAAGTCATGCAAACAACAAAATAAGCAAGTAACATTCTGGGTTGGTTCTTGAAAGTGAGTTCACAGCCATGCATGAAGCCAGTCATCACTGCAGCTGATTCAAGAGCCGGTTAGTTCCAGGCCACAACCTCAGTTCAGAGTAAACCGTGTGGAGGGGTGAGCTGAACCAATCCGTCCCTCTTCTCCAGCCGTGACACCCTGACCCAGCACTAAGACCTAACTCTTCCCATCCATCCCACAGTCTCTTTGAGGCAGAAGGTACTGCAGAGTAAGGACAAGGATGTTAGGCTGGGAGGCATCTGGACATTGTGATACTACCTGGTACCTATTGTTTATGACAGCACCAGTAGCATTATACTGTTGTATACTTAACTATAAATTGTATATGCACATTATGTCAATTTGTACATCTACAGTCCTGATGAAGGGTCTTGGCCCAAAACACCAATTGTTTACTCTTTTCCATTGATGCAGTCTGGCCTGCTGAGTTCCTCCAGCATTTTGTGTGTGTTCCTTGTATATCTGGAGAATCATCCTTTCTTTTACCTGCTAATGTTATTGTGAATATTATTTGATATGTACCGTGCCCAACCTCCAAGTGCGATCTGACCACTGACTTGTAAAGCTTTAGCATTACATTCTTGCTCTTGCATTCTAGTTCCCTCAAAATGAATGCTAACATTGCATTTGTCTTTCTTACCAACGCCTCAACCTGCAAGTTAACCCTTAAGGAATCCTGCACAGGGGTTCCCAAGTACATCAGCACCTCTGAGTTTTGAATTTTCTCCCCATCGAGGGATGTCCTTTTGGAAGAGAGATTAGGAGGAATTTCTTTAGCCAGAGAGTGATGAATCTGTGGAATTCTTTGCCAAGTTTTTATGTATATTTAAGGCAGAGATTGCTAAATTCTTGATTGGTCAGGGTATGAAAGGGTATGGGGAGAAAGCAAGAGATTGAGGCTGAGAGGAAAATTGGAGCAGCCATGATAAAATGGTGGAGTAGACTCAATGGGCCAAATGGCCTGATTATGACTCTTTATTTTGTGGTCTGATTATGATCACTGTCTCCTCAGGTTTCCTTTCTCTTAAGCTCCTTAAGCAAGGTTGGCTCCCAATCCCGAATTGCCTTTCCCCGAGTGGGCTCAACCACAGGCTGCTCTAAAAAGTCACCTTGTTGGCGTTCCCTGTCTTGGGGTCTTAACAGCTTGCTGCACCTGGCACATGTGCAGCTTGTCTGAATGTCCTGCTGCCTCGAGATCGAGGCACGCTCAGCAAGTCTGTGGAACAGTAACTGTAGCAGGATCAATGTACAATCGACCAGAGTACAGAGAACAACAAACTCTGCAAATGCAACTATCAGTAAGTAATGAGAACATGAGATAACAAGATTAAGATTCCTTAACGTAAGATCCTTGGTGTGGAAACATCTCAATGGATGGGCAAGTGAGTGTAGTTATCCCCTTTTGTTGGATGCTTGAGGGGGTAGTAAAGGTTCTTGAACCTGGGGGTGAAAATCCTGAGGCAGCTGCACCTTCAGCCCGATGGCAGCAGTGAGGAAAGAGCACGGCCTGGGTGGTGAGGATCTCTGATGATGGAAGATACTTTCCTATGACAGTGTTTCGTGTAGATGTGCTCAATGCTTTAGCCATGATGGACTGGGCCAAATCCACTTCTTTTTGTAGGGTTTTCTGTTCAAAGGCATTGGTGTTTCCATGATGCCGGTCAATACACCCTCCACTACATGTCTACAGAAGTCTGTTGAAGTTTCTGATGTCATGCCAGATCTAAGGAAATACAGGCGATGCACTTGCGGGCTGCCCCCCACCACATCCTTGGATTGCGTTGGTTGTTGACACAAACAATGCCTTACACTGTGTGATTTGATGTGCATGTACAGTTTTTCTGTCCTTTGTGACTCTCTAATATTCTGTCTTTTTCTCTCCTGTAGTTTCTGTGACCCTAGAAGGCGAAACTGCAAATCCTAAACTTGAGCTGAGAAACCAGGACAGGGTGAGACTGACCGAGGTTGAGCAGAATTGCCCCGACACCGGGAAACGCTTCACGGAACTGGAATCCGTGCTGGGGCTGGACGAATTCAGATCAGGGCGATATTACTGGGTGGTGGAGGTGGCGATGAATCGGAACTGGAGTCTGGGTGTTGCCACAGAGACTGCCGAGAGGAACGGGATGGCTGAACTGAAACCGGAGAATGGATTCTGGACCATTGGGCGTGTGGGAGACGAGCTTCACGCAAACGACTCTATTCCCATCACCCTCAGCACCCAGCCTGTCCCCGAGAAGCTGGGTATTTATCTCAGCTACGAGTCCGGGATAATTTCCTTTCACAGCTTGCCTACAAAGACCTGTATCTACACCTTCACTGTAGACAAATTCGAGGGGAAACTTTATCCTTTCATCAGGACCAGCCACGTTGACAAATGGGTGAAGGTGTCCTCTGGTTCCGTGCTGGATTTGCATAAAGAGCCACATTCCCGGGGCACCTTCAGGAACAGGTTTCGGAGGCTGTGGAGTGGAAAACCCTACTGATAGCACTGGAAGAGTTGCATCTCATCTCAAGTACTCTGTAAACTATCAGCAGAGCTGCAGTAAGACAATAATCCATTTGGTGACAACACTCTGGGTTGCAGAATAGATTTTTACAATTTTTTAAATCAAAAATGATCCAGAAGAACACATGGATGATATTATTGCATAGCAGACATAGTTTTCTTATTCCTTGTTAGAATATGCAATACTCCAGCCCAGTACAGGCCATTCAGCCCATGATGCTGTGCTGACCTCTTAATCTACTAAAATCAATCTAACCCTTTCCTCCTACATTTTTCTTTCATCTGTGTGCCTATCTAGAGTCTCTTAAATGCCATTAATGTAACTGCCTCTTCTACCACCCCTGGGTGGGTGTGCCACACACCCACCACTTTCTGTGTTATAGAGAACTATCTCTGATATTCTGACGTTACCCCTATAAATTCCTGCAATCGGTTCTGACTGTCCACTCGATTTATGCCTCTTATCATCTACACCTCAGGCTGGTCACCCTTTGCTCCAAAGAAAAAAGCTGTAATTCACTCACCTACTGTACGATCAAAAGACATGTGCTCACATCCAGGCAGCATCCTGGTGAATCTCCTCTGCACCCTCTCTAATCCAGGCAGCATCCTGGTGAATCTCCTCTGCACCCTCTCTAATCCAGACAGCATCCTGGTGAGTCTCCTCTGCACCCTCTCTAATCCAGACAGCAGCCTGGTAAATCTCCTCTGCACCCTCTGTAATCCAGGCAGCATCCTGGTGAATCTCCTCTGCACCCTCTCTAATCCAGGCAGCATCCTGGTAAATCTCCTCTGCACCGTCTCTAATCCAGGCAGCATCCTAGTGAATCTCCACTGCACCCTCTCTAATCCAGGCAGCATCCTGGTGAATCTCCTCTGCACCCTCTCTAATCCAGGCAGCATCCTGGTAAATCTCCTCTGCAGCCTCTCTGAAGCTTCCATGTATTGGGATGTGTGGTATTGCTGGCAAACCAATGAATGTCTTTGCATATGGCACTGGTGAGACACAGTGATGTTTTGCAGACAGCAAACAGAACTAATAATCATTCTATTAAATGTATTTTTTTCTGGACTGCGATCACTGCAATCTGCAGCCTGTAATTTGCCTTTGGGAGTTGTGCTTTTGACCCATCTACGCGACCTGTCGTCTTTGCGGTATCCTGAATGATTTGCCGAACTGGACCCTCAAGAACGGCAGGTATGGCCGGGGCAGCCGTTGCTGGAGTGGACTCGGGGCTGGATGTACGTGGCAGAACCCAGATGTGAGAGCGGAAAAGCAAACCAAAGTTTAGCTGATTTAAGCATCGAGCCATATTAAAACGTCGAGGCTGAGGGCAGAGGACAAACCAGTGATCTGCTCACTGCTCCATTGGGCTTTACGCACCTCAGCACTGGACCGACTGTAGCTGCAGCCATTGGGGACTCTACAGTTCACATTCCCTGCGTTGTTTACTTTTAATGTTTGCACAATTTGTTCTTTCTTTCCGTTTTGCTCGTTTGTGTCTTTGTTTGGGGTTCCTCGTGGATTTGAATGTGTTCCTTTGTTTTACGGCTGCCTGCAAGAAGATGAATCCCTACGTTGTACGTACTTTGATAATAAATGTACTTTGAACGTGAGTGTGGATTGAAATCGCATATTTGCTCTCCAAGAGCTGTTCCTCAGCCCACTGTCAGGAAATGTGGAGGCTTGACCCAAAAGCAGAGCGGCGGAGACGATTCAGCAGTGAATGATCAATAACAGGCCATGAGGGCAAGAGAGAACTGAAACCATGCACAACAGGCATTGAGGTAAACCTCGGGTGGGGAGACTGGAAAGCTAAGAGCAACTGTTTGAAGCCACTGGTTCAATGGGTGAACAAGGACTGTGGATGAGAAGTGGGGTTAAATAGGCTGCAGGTGAGGAGTCTGGAATGAGTGGCAGGTGGATCCTATTAGTTGGGTGGGGCTTGCATGTGTAGGCCTGATGTCCGCATGCGTCGTCTCATGTTCCAGCGCCAGTATAGCATGTCCACAATGCCCAGCCGAACAGAACACAACAAGCAGCAAAACAAGTCCTGTTCCACAATAAACTGTCCAAATCTTCACCCCAAACATTGACTGTTTAATCCTCCCTATAGATCCCGTCTGACTTACTGAGTTCCTCCGGCATTTTGCATGTGCATCAGGGAAATAGACCTTTCACATCCTCTCAGGCCTCCAACCCCAGGACAGAGCTCTGCTTCCACTCCTAAGCCCCGAACTCACCGGACCAGGAGTCCAACCTTCGGGCCTTGGCCTCCGGACTCACCGGACCAGGAGTCCAACCTTCGGGCCTTGGCCTCCGGACTCACCGGACCAGGAGTCCAACCTTCGGGCCTTGGCCTCCGGACTCACCGGACCAGGAGTCCAACCTTCGGGCCTTGGCCTCCGGACTCACCGGACCAGGAGTCCAACCTTCGGGCCTTGGCCTCCGGACTCACCGGACCAGGAGTCCAACCTTCGGGCCTTTCGGGCCTTGGCCTCCGGACTCACCGGACCAGGAGTCCAACCTTCGGGCCTTTCGGGCCTTGGCCTCCGGACTCACCGGACCAGGAGTCCAACCTTCGGGCCTTTCGGGCCTTGGCCTCCGGACTCACCGGACCAGGAGTCCAACCTTTGGGCCTTGGCCTCCGGACTCACCGGACCAGGAGTCCAACCTTCGGGCCTTGGCCTCCGGACTCACCGGACCAGGAGTCCAACCTTCGGGCCTTGGCCTCCGGACTCACCGGACCAGGAGTCCAACCTTCGGGCCTTGGCCTCCGGACTCACCGGACCAGGAGTCCAACCTTCGGGCCTTGGCCTCCGGACTCACCGGACCAGGAGTCCAACCTTCGGGCCTTGGCCTCCGGACTCACCGGACCAGGAGTCCAACCTTCGGGCCTTGGCCTCCGGACTCACCGGACCAGGAGTCCAACCTTCGGGCCTTGGCCTCCGGACTCACCGGACCAGGAGTCCAACCTTCGGGCCTTGGCCTCCGGACTCACCGGACCAGGAGTCCAACCTTCGGGCCTTGGCCTCCGGACTCACCGGACCAGGAGTCCAACCTTCGGGCCTTGGCCTCCAGACTCACCGGACCAGGAGTCCAACCTTCGGGCCTTGGCCTCCGGACTCACCGGACCAGGAGTCCAACCTTCGGGCCTTGGCCTCCGAACTCACCGGACCAGGAGTCCAACCTTCGGGCCTTTCGGGCCTTGGCCTCCGGACTCACCGGACCAGGAGTCCAACCTTCGGGCCTTGGCCTCCGGACTCACCGGACCAGGAGTCCAACCTTCGGGCCTTGGCCTCCGGACTCACCGGACCAGGAGTCCAACCTTCGGGCCTTGGCCTCCGAACTCACCGGACCAGGAGTCCAACCTTCGGGCCTTTCGGGCCTTGGCCTCCGGACTCACCGGACCAGGAGTCCAACCTTCGGGCCTTGGCCTCCGGACTCACCGGACCAGGAGTCCAACCTTCGGGCCTTGGCCTCCGGACTCACCGGACCAGGAGTCCAACCTTCGGGCCTTGGCCTCCGAACTCACCGGACCAGGAGTCCAACCTTCGGGCCTTGGCCTCCGAACTCACCGGACCAGGAGTCCAACCTTCGGGCCTTGGCCTCCGGACTCACCGGACCAGGAGTCCAACCTTCGGGCCTTGGCCTCCGGACTCACCGGACCAGGAGTCCAACCTTCGGGCCTTGGCCTCCGGACTCACCGGACCAGGAGTCCAACCTTCGGGCCTTGGCCTCCGGACTCACCGGACCAGGAGTCCAACCTTCGGGCCTTGGCCTCCGGACTCACCGGACCAGGAGTCCAACCTTCGGGCCTTGGCCTCCGGACTCACCGGACCAGGAGTCCAACCTTCGGGCCTTGGCCTCCGGACTCACCGGACCAGGAGTCCAACCTTCGGGCCTTGGCCTCCGGACTCACCGGACCAGGAGTCCAACCTTCGGGCCTTGGCCTCCGGACTCACCGGACCAGGAGTCCAACCTTCGGGCCTTGGCCTCCGGACTCACCGGACCAGGAGTCCAACCTTCGGGCCTTGGCCTCCGGACTCACCGGACCAGGAGTCCAACCTTCGGGCCTTGGCCTCCGGACTCACCGGACCAGGAGTCCAACCTTCGGGCCTTGGCCTCCGAACTCACCGGACCAGGAGTCCAACCTTCGGGCCTTTCGGGCCTTGGCCTCCGGACTCACCGGACCAGGAGTCCAACCTTCGGGCCTTGGCCTCCGAACTCACCGGACCAGGAGTCCAACCTTCGGGCCTTGGCCTCCGGACTCACCGGACCAGGAGTCCAACCTTCGGGCCTTGGCCTCCGGACTCACCGGACCAGGAGTCCAACCTTCGGGCCTTGGCCTCCGAACTCACCGGACCAGGAGTCCAACCTTCGGGCCTTGGCCTCCGGACTCACCGGACCAGGAGTCCAACCTTCGGGCCTTGGCCTCCGAACTCACCGGACCAGGAGTCCAACCTTCGGGCCTTGGCCTCCGGACTCACCGGACCAGGAGTCCAACCTTCGGGCCTTGGCCTCCGAACTCACCGGACCAGGAGTCCAACCTTCGGGCCTTGGCCTCCGGACTCACTGATTTCAGTCTATGACCTCTAGTATCACAGATGAGTGGAGTCTGACCCAGCTCGCTCAACCGGTCTTTTTCAGAATCAGGTTTATCATCACTGACAAACGTCATGAACTCTGCAGTTTTGAGGCAGCAGTGCAGAGCGATACATAACATATACTATAAATCATCATAAATATTTATTTTAAAAATAATAAGTGGTGCAGAATATGGCCAGGTAGTGTTCATGGGTTCAGAAATTTATGGTGGGGGGGGGGAAATGTTGTGCGTGTGTCTTCATGCTCCTGTACCTCTCCTCCCTGATGGTTGTAATGAGAAGAGGGCGTGTCCTGGGTGGTGAGGGTTCTTTGTAATGGATGCTGCCTTTTTGAGGCATCACTCTTTAAAGATTCAAGACTGTTGAATGTCGTTTCCGGTGCTCAAGTGTAAAGGAGAACAAAGGAGTTGTAACCATGGATCTGATGCCTCGAGTTTTGATGTTCGGGTTGCCGGGGAGGGTGGAGCGGTCGGAGTCTACAGCTCTCTGTGAATTGGTGCCTCCGTATCAAACAGTGATGCAACCAGCACATCTGTAGGGATTTGCTAGTCTTTTTCTTTGCGAAGACAACCAAAAGCTAAAGATGATGGGGGTTTAAGAGAAGTTTGCATAGGATGAGAGGGGTCTGCAGTGATATCATTGTGGTGCAAGTAGGCGGGACTAAGCAGAAGATCAGGCATGGGCTAGATGGGCTGAAGGGCCTGTTTTGGTGCTGGAGTGGATGTAGGAGAATGAAGGGTTATCTCATTCTTTTGAAGCCTGTCACCCCTGCCAATAGCAGCTTGCCAAGATCCTGGGCCAGTCTTTCAAATTGTCCCCAGGTGTAGTCCATCTTTGAAGATCCATTCTCTCCCAGGAATGGCATACTTGCAGCTTCTGTTGGCATTTTTACAGGTTGGCGTTGCTAGCCCCATGCCCAATCCTTCACAGCCAGGCTCAGAGCCACTTACTGCGGAGCTGGGCTGATCACGATGGGCGGAGGGTTTAGAAATAAAGAACCAGAGGGCACACGTTTAAGGTGAGGGGAAAATTTTACTAAGGTCCTGAGGGGCACTCCAACGTAGTCCGTATGTGGAAGGAGCTGCCCGAGGAAGTGGCTGAGACAAGTGCAATGAGGACACTTGGATAAGTACATTGATAGGAAATTATTAGAGGGCATTGGGTCAAATATGGGTAAACAGGACAAGCTTAGCTTAATTGGCACAGTGGGCAGCATGGATGAGTTGGTCTGAAGAATCTGTCTGTGCGACGTTGCGCTGTGACTCTGATATTCTTCACAATCTTTGCCGTTCACTGAACAGCCTGATGAAGTGTCTCAGCCCAAAATGCTGACTGTTTCATCCTGTCCATAGACACTGCCTGACCTCCAGAATTCCTCCAGTACTTTGTGTGTTCAAGGTTTCCATCATCTCCAGAACATCTGATCTGCATTTATAGTAACTTTGTTCTCTTCTTCCCCTACTGAGTGTCCACTGCCTTTATTTTCTGCTTCAGTTTAAAATGTCCTGTCCTTGTGATGTTTGAGATGTCAATCTGTCCACACGCTTGAGATACCAGGGACTGCAGAGGCCGAGGTCCCCACCTGCTGTTGGGAAACGGTACTGCAGGGCCGCATTCTGACGCTGGAAGGGGCAACTTACTTCACAAGGGGATCACGATTAAACAAACATATCTCGGGCTTTCCCCCTCCTGTAGTCTTGGACACTGTGATGTCCACTGAAATTCCACCCACATTCACACCTGCAGCTCGGCGTTTGCCGGGTAACGAGAATAAGTTTCTCAAACGTGACTTCCCCGTGCAACAGGAGGGTTGTGGCGGGACCATCTGTATCTGCCACCATTCACGCAGTCGTCGAGCGCTGCAGCACGGAAACAGTTCCTGCTCAACCCAGTCCCATCGACCCGCCCTATATCCATGTACCTTCCAAACTTCTCTTAAATTTTACCATCGTACCCGCATCCACCAGTTCCGCTGGCATTTCGTCCCACAATGAGTGAAGAGGTTCTCCCACAGGTCCCCCCTTAACATTTCACCCTTCACCCTTAACATATGACCTTTAGATCCTTCCCAACCTCCTCCTCCCCCACCACCGATGCTTTTCACCATTATCCAAGCGCCCCAAGCGAAGAAAATTTTTCGCTTTCGTTGAATCACAGGTTCACATTGGTTCAAATCCGGAACGGAGGAGTAGAGAAAGTTCGGAATAATTCTCTGCGTTTGGTTAAATAAGGTATCGCCCACATATCGGCCGGGATTTGTTTTTTTTCATCGTCGGACACGACATTGATCGCGACCCCTTCCGAGGGGGAGTTTGGACCCTCCCAACCTCGGTGGGAAAAGGCTACTTTCATTTACACCATCTATCCCTCATAATTTTGTACACCTCTGTCAAATCTCCCCTCGTTTCCCTGTGCTCGAGGAAATGAAGTCCTAACCTATTCAATACTCAGGTCGTCAAGTCCTGGTTAACATGCTTGTAAATTTTCACGCTACTCTTTGAATCATATTGGCTCTTTTCCTGTAGGTAGCTAACCAGAACTGGAATCAGTTTTAAACACTGGGCGACTATTAAACACAAGAGATTGTGCAGATGCTGGAAATCCAGAGAATGCTGGAGGAACTCAGCAGGTCAGGCAGCATCTGTGGAATGGAATAGACAGTGGAGGCCGAGACCCTTCATCAGGACTGGAAAGGAAGGGGGCAGAAGCCAGAATACGAAGCTGGGGTGGGGAAGGACTACAAGGTGATAGGTGATGCCAGATGAGGGGGGAAGGTGGGTGGGTGCGGGAGGGGACGCGATCAATGTCGTGTCCAACGATGAAAATAAAATACAAATCCCGGCCGAAATGTGGGCGATACGCAGAGAATTATTCCGAACTTTCTCTACTCCTCCGTTCCGGATGTGAACCAGTGTGAACCTGTGATTCAACGAAAGCGACAAATTATCTTCGCTTGGGGCGCTTGGATAATGGTGAAAAGCATCGGTGGTGGGGGGGGGGGTCTTGAGGCTGAGTGAAATTCTCTGTTAAATTGCCTAATGGCGGACCGCCTTGAATTCGTGAAGACACTGGAGATCGTGGATAATGGAATCGGGAACAATCTGCGGGAGGAAATCAAGAGTGGGGACAGCTTTTGCGATGGGAAAGAGAATTGTGCACCCCCTGCTCCGCAAGCTGAGGTAGTTTGTTTCTTTCTCTTACCCCACGCCCCCTCCCTCCCCCTCCCTCCCTCCTTCTCCCGGGAATACAAAGCGTTTAGCGGACAAGCGGCAAACCGCAGCAATCGATCAGCATTCGGAGACTGTTTCTTTCCCCCCACCCAATCGCAATGGCTTCTACACAACTGGACGAGGTCTTGTCGGAAGATCTGACTTGTCCCATCTGCCTGGACTTCTTCTCCGATCCGGTGTCACTGGAGTGCGGGCACAACTTCTGCCGCTCCTGCATCACCCAGACCTGGGAGAGGAAGGAGAAAATCAGCTGCCCCGAATGCGGCGAGGAGTTTGCAGAAAGAACCGTCAGAGGCAGCCGGGCCTTGGCGAACTTGTCCGAGAAAGCTCGGAAATTGAACCTGAAGACAAAAGAAAAGGGGGACAGTTTTCTCTGCGACGAACACTGGGAAGAACTGAAGCTGTTTTGCCAAACCGACGAGAAGCTGAGCTGTTACTCTTGTCGAGATGCGCGGGAACACCGGGAGCACCATTTCATGCCCGTTAACGAAGCGGTTGAAATATATAAGGTAACGTGTTGCAATTCTTACTGTTTGATCGTGCTTTACACGCTCTAATTTTGTTTTCGTTTTTCCAAAAGGCTTTGGTGAAATCTGCCCTGGACTCTGCCACAGAGAAGAAGTCATTGGTTCTGGAAATGGAGCATCAGCAGAAACAGAAGATCTCTGAGATTAGGGTAAAGTCTTCCTCGGCCAGAGCTCTGCTTCCTTCCCTGCACCAGACCATGTTCTTATTTCACCTGTTTCTTTCCCGCAGGACCAGTCAGAGGTTCTGGAAAAGCACATCGTGTCAGAGTTTTCCGAAATCCACCAGTTTCTCACTGGGAAGGAGAAAGCTTTGATCTCCGATCTCCAACAAGAGAAGGAGGAGGTTTTGGAAAAGATGCAGAAAAACCTGCTAGAGATCCAGGAGCGTTTAAAATCTCTTCGGCGGGAACTCTTGAAGTTGCAAGAACAGATGGAACAAAAAGACATAATGCTCTTTCTGAAGGTGAGGATTAATACTGGGGCTATTATACACAGTCTGGTATTAGTTGACAGAAAGAACTTTCGTTGAGTGAAAGACTAGATATTAAGATTCCACTTATGTATATTGGTCTGTTTACTAATAATCAGCCTGGGCTAGTGAGGAATTCGGGATATGCTAAGAGTAATGGGATCTCCCAGTGGTGACTCATTTCATTCCTACTCCCCATGCTCATTCTGACATGGCCTCTTGTTCAGCCACGATGAGGCCACACTTAGGTTGGAGGAACAACTCTGGATAGCCCACAACCTGATGGCATGAACATCGATTTCTCAAACTTCCAGTAATGCTTCCCCTCTCTTTCAAATTTCCCCATTCCTATTTTATCTGCTCATTACCTCCCTCTGGTGCTCCTCCCATTCCCTTTCTTCCATGCTCTTATACACTCTCCGATCAGATTCCCCCTTCTCCGGTCCTTTATCTCTTTCACCAATCAACTTCCTGGCTCTTTACTTCAACCTTACCTCTCTCCCGAGTTCCACCTGTCACCTACCACCTTGTATTTCTTCCTCCCCTCTCCTCACCTCACCTTCTTGCTCTGACTTCTCATCTTCTTTTTCCAGTCCTGATGATGGGTCTCATCCCGAAAAGTTGACTGTTTACTCTCTTCTGGCCGGCTGAGCTCCTCCGGCATTTTGTGTGTGTGTGAGTGTGTGTGTTGTCAGTGTCATTCAGTGATGCTCTTCTGCACACCACTGTTGTTTGGCACGGTTATTAGAGTGACTGTCACCTTTCTGTCAGCTTGAACCAGTCTGGCCATTCTCCTCTGACCTCTGACATGGCGTTTTTGCTCACAGAACTGCTCCTCACTGGATTTAGAAAAAAAATCATACCAGTCTCTGTAAAGTTTAGAGATAATTGTGCATGAAAATCCCCGGAGATTAGAAGTTTCTGAGATACTCAAACCGCCCCTTCTGGCACCAGCAATCATTCCATGGTCAAACCACTGGGATCACGTTTCTTCCATACTCTGATATTTGGTCTGAATAGCAGCTGGACATCTTGACCATGTCTGCATGTTTCATGCATTGAGTTGTTTGACTGACCAGATATTTGCAGCAAAGCTGTACCTAATAAAGTGGCCTCTGAGTGTACATTATTAGGAATTTGAGGTAGTGGGTCAGTCAAAATGCAAGATGCCACCAAAAACAACGTTAAACCATTATAAAGAATTACATAAAATAAATTAAAGATTAAAGCACAGATAATGGAATGAAATGTTCATAAAACATAAATCCCAGCATATATTTACAATGTAAATAGCAATGTAAAATTAGTTTAAAGCATTTACAGTGCAGTGGGTAGATAGAAGGGGTGTGGGAGGACAAACTGGAATGGTTGATCAGATTAACTGCCTGGGTGAAGAAACTCTTAAGGTGAAGTGATGTATTTTGTCTTATTAGCCATATGGTGCTTATATTTACGTTTATAAGTGTGGAAAGCGTCACTAAATATTGGGCTCCAATTTAATCATAAAGGCAGGTTTCTCCAATAATTTACACCACATTTAAATTAATTGATTGTTTAAGCTCTTCTGGATAGAACGTACTGAGTTGCGAAACCGCCGGTAACCTTTCTGGGAATGTGATGGAGTCACTCAGCATAGAACCAGGCCCTTCGTCCCCAAGCTGACCAGGATGCCCCATCTGCCTGCGTTTGGCCCACATCTTTCTAAACCTTTCCTAACCACGTACCTGTCCCTTTTAAATGCTGTTAATGATGCACAGGATCAGAAAAAAGCTGCAGAGGGTTGTAAACCCAGACAGCTCTATCCCAGCATTGAGGGCATCTTGAAAAGGGGCTGACTGTCACCATCCAGGACATGAATGCTACCATCACCTTCTCATTGCTACCATCAGGGAGGAACATGAAAACACAAACTCAGTGGTTTGGCAACAGCTTCTTCCCCTCTGCCATCAGATTTCTGGACAGAACACTACCTCACTATTTGGCTCACATTTTGCACTATTTTATTTTTTTATTTTAAAATGTAATAGTAATTTTTATTTTTGGTCTTGTGCTGACGATGCAATGACCAGATCCTCGGTGCTAACCGTGGGGTCAGGAGGTATGTGCTGACCACTGCCTGATGGACTTGTGGTCAGAGAGCTTCTACGCGAGTGATAGGCAGTGTAGCAACGTCCGGCTGACTGGGATGTTGCGTGGCAACGGATCCGGCCCTATCCTTCGCAATACCGGGGACAGGTGGAACCTCAGCACTAGGTGCTACTTGGTGCCCACGTAATTAAGTTCCACAAACAGCCTGATACAGCCACACACAAAGCTGGTCATCAGGGTGAGGGCAACTGTGGGATATCGATCAGTTGCAGATATGGATGGAGTTCAACCTGGGGCAGGGTGAGATGCTGAACTTTGGGAGGTCTGTCAACGGCTGGATCTTTAAAACAACGTTGATGAACGGACAGATCTTCAGTTCCAGGTATATGCTCTCTACGAGTAGATAAGGGGATAAAGAAAGCGTATTGCATGCTGAAAGTTCAAAGTAGATTTATCGTCAAAGTAAGTGTGTGTCACCATATACTATGCCAAGATCCATTTTCTTGTGGGCATTCATAGTAGAACAAAGAAGAACAATAGAATCATTGAAAAACTTCATGCAAAGATTGACAAGCAACTAACTTGCAAAAGAAGAGAAATCGTGCGAATAAAAAATATAAATAGTAACTAAATAATAATGAGAATATGAGTTGTAGAGTCCTTGAAAGTGAGCTCATTGGTTATGGAATCAGTTTAGTATTGAGATGAGTGAAGTTATCAACACTGGTTCAGGAGCCTGATGGTTGTAGGGGAATTAACTGTTCCTGAACCTGGTGGAGTGGGTTGTCAGGTTTCCATACCTCCTTCCTGATGAGAAGAGAGAGAGGCCAGGATGGTGGGGGTCCTTGACGATGGATGCTGCTTTCTTGAGCCATTGTGTAAATGGTGGGGAGGGCTCTTCCTGTGATGGCTGGGCTGTATCCACTACTTGCCTTCATTAGTGGAGAAACTGCGCTCAAGAGCCAGCAAGTTTTGTTGCAATTTTATAAAGCTCAACCTGCAAAAAGTTCGATGTAATCTCTGTTACGACTTAGACTCCCAGTCCTGATTAGCTCACATTTCTGCTTATCTATTTCAGGAGGAGACTTGGCGTAATGTGAGGTAGGTCGTATTCTTTATTGAGGCTCTCCGAGGTGTGTACAGATTGCTCAGAAATGCGTTGATAGTTAATTTGGGATTGTGTTTAATGTTTACAGTGGGAATGATGAGCACCAGAAATTGTCAGTCAAGGGCGGCTTTCTGAATGTGGAAAAATTCAAAGGACCTTTCTTGGAAACAGTGTGGAAGGAGATCCTCGATGCTTTTAATCCTGGTAAAGCTCTTTCAGTTTCCTTTTATCCTGATTTGTTCATTTCTCTTTTGACAAAAAAAATTAGATTGTTATACAGTAGATGAGGATGCAAAGACTAGAGTAAATGACAGATGTAAAGCACCCTGAAATGTTGGGCTGAGACCCTTCATCGGGACAGGTCTGACAGGCTCTCAGCCTGAAACATCGACTGTTTATTCCCCTCCATAGATGTTGCCTGACTTGCTGAGCTCCTCCAGCGTTTTGTGTGTATTTTGTGCATGTTACTCTGGATTTCCGACATCTGCTGAATCTCTTGTTGTGTCTATCACTTTAATTTTATTCATACTCTAACTTCTCTTGTGTATAGACTTAGTAAAGTATCAGTTCAAACTCGAGGTGGCAGTGAAGGGTGTTCAATTCTCGCTGCTGTCCGTAAAGAGTTTCTATGCCCATCCTGGTGCTCTGGTTCCCTCCCACATTCCAAAGAATTACGAGTTAGGGTTAGTACTTTGTGGGCAATCTGTTTTAGTGCCACCTGCTGACCCCTCCCAGCACACCTTCAGACTGTCAGTCACCGACACAGACTGCCCATTTTCACTCTATGTTTCGATGTACATGTGACAAGTAAAGCTAATATTTGAAGATCATTAATCTTTAGAGTGATAGAGCAATACAGAATGGATAAAGGCCATTCAGCCCAACCACCTCATACTGACAACACTCAGTGCCCACTCAGGTAACCTGAATTTCCTGTGATTGGTCAATGTCCTTCCGGGCCCCATCAAGTGCTTCTTATATGATACTGGTTATTTATTTTTATGATTTTTATGTATTTATATTTATTGTGTTTTTTATAATTGTTTTCTTTATCTGATTGTGTTTTTTTTTGTGTGCTGCATCAGATCCAGAGTAACAGTTATTTTGTTCTCCTTTATGTCTGTGCACTGGATTACACAATTCTGATGAAAGGTCTCAGCCCGAAACATCAACTGTTTACTCTTTTCCACAAACCTATGGCATGTGTGCCCAAAATGGCACATGCAAAAATTTTGTTGGCTGCCCCTCAGTTTTTTAAACCCTCCCCATATTAAAAAGATACATGATGATTATCTTTACCGCATGGGTAACATCTAGCAACAGACCCAACGGCTTCTCGATACACAGGACGGGCCAAACTGCTGATTTGGAAAAGGCAAAAGGTGGAGTTGCATGTTTCATAATAGACTCTCGGTTGTGCTCCAATGTGGCGGTTTTGTCAAAATCGTGTCAAAATTGTCAAAAACGTCTAAAGATCAAATCCCAACCATGCTACTTATCAAGGAAGTCCTCCTCCGTGATCCTGGCTGCAGTTTACATAACATCAGCGCCCGATTATAATCAAGTGCTTGAGATATTGCATAATCAGGCTTGTTTGAAGAACTCCCTACCCAATTATCATCAGCATATAACCTGTAGCACCAGAGGTCCCAGCACGTTAGACCGCTAATACTAAGATAAGGAATGCCGACCACTCCGTTCCCAGACAGCATTTCAGGAAATCAGATTCCTTCTACCTGTATCCAGGCAGAGGCAAAGAGGAAAACTCCAGAGATTAGGACAAGAAAGAGGTGGTTGCCGGAGGCTGGAGGGTGGCTATGGGATTGTTTCCTGTCAGTGAACTGGCTCCTGCTCTGTGGAACTGAATGAACAGACATTTGTCCATGACGTGGTTGTAACAGACAAGTATGTCCCCACGATATCATGCCTAGAACCCCACATATTGCATTTAGTTCCGGTTGACTCAGTCTGTTTCCTGGTCTGCATTTTACTATTCCCAGCTGTAGTTTAAATTCAATCTACCACCCATATTCAGATCTGAAGGTTGGTTGCTGAAGTTAATGATTTCTATATATCCTAACTCCAAAATACTCTCGAACAAGGGGTCTTAATTTTAAGGTGATTGGAGGAAAATTTAGAGGGGGGTGTCAGAGGTAGGCTTTTTATACAGGGGGTGGTGGATGTGTGGAATGCGGGGCCAGGGGTAATGGTAACCCACTCTTAAGTATTGAGTTTCAGAACCAGTATTCATTTTAATATGTTGCAGTCAGTAATGAATTTAAAGTCTGCCAGTGGCAGTGGTAAAGGCGGGGACATTAGGGGCATTTAAAAGACTCTTGGATAGGAATATGGATGAAAGAAAGAATGCAGGGCTGTACGGAAGGGAAGGGTGAGATCGAGCTCAGAGATTGACACTGTACAGTGGGCTGTACTGTTCTATGTTCAATTAGTATTTTCTTTGTTCCCACACCCCTTCCTCAGCTTCTGTGACCCTGGATGTGGAAACGGCAAATCCGAGACTGGAAGTGTCCGATGATCGGAAGAGCGTGCGGCTGAGCGGGGTCTGGAATAGTCTCCCTGACACCAGCAAGCGGTTCACCGACTGGGCCGGTGTGCTGGGCTCGGAGGGATTCACAGCGGGGAGGTATTACTGGGAGGTGGAGGTGGAGGGGAATTCTATCTGGAGTTTGGGAATTGCTGCAGAGTCCGTGGAGAGGAAGGGATGGGTGGGAATGATCCCAGAGAATGGATTCTGGACTATCGGACGGGTCGGTGACAGATTTTATGTGAACACTTCCCCTGGGTCCCCTCTCCCTGCTGACTCCATCCCCAAGAAGGTGAGGGTTTGCCTCAGTTATGAGTTGGGAAAGGTTTCATTTTACAACGCGGACACCAAGTCTCATCTCCACACCTTCACTGGGAATAAATTCACGGGGAAACTCTATCCTTTCTTCTGGACTGGGGATGAAAACAAGTGGCTGAGAATCTGCTCCGGGTCAGGTCCTGGGACCAACATTGGGAGTGGGGCTCAGGGGCTGTAGGGGCAGAAACCCCCTTTGAAAGATGGCGTTGAATGGGTCCCATTTAACAAATAAGTCCCAGTGGAGCCTGTCAATTATACCAGTGAGAATACAGAAGAATGATAAATAAATGAATAAATTCTCCTGCGCCTCTTCTACAGTCATTTGCTCCCTGCCTCGTCCACTCAATCCACACCATCGCCTTTTGTATAATTGATGTTTTTCATGTGAGTGCTGGGTCTGTGGGAGATACAGCAAAGCAAGGGTTAAAGACAATGTCCAGGCGAAGATGACTGCAGCCGTGTGTATTCAAAGCCAGACAAGGGAGAGCTTTGAAGTGAGATGCCTCTGGTAGGCAGAGGTGACTGTGGCAGTTTGTACTCAAAGCCAGGTGAGTGAGGACTTACTGTACACAATAGAGGGTGCTGGAGACAGATGAGATAGGAATAATGTACAATAGAGGGTGCTGAGACAGATGAGATAGGAATAATGTACAATAGAGGGTGCTGAGACAGATGAGATAGGAATAATGGAAGGATATGAAACTTGCTTCTCTAACTTCGAAGTGTCAGTGGTTGCCAGCTTGTAGCCTCTATTGGCTTTAACACCTCCATTATGAATGGGAATTGATTTTGCAAGTAAGGAATTGAAAGGTACAATTTATCAAATGGTCGATATCTGTAACTGATAAGCCAATTTTGTAGAAAACCAGCAGTGTTCTGTCCTGGCTTCAGAACAGTGTGGGTAACAGGGGCCATACTGTTCTCTAATGCACAAGTAAAATGAACTGTGGTTGAGTTGTAAGAGTGTGTGCATCCCTGTTATTTTATTTCATCATCAGTGACGATGGGTTTTTAATGCTCTGTGCCTGTGACGTTGCTGCAAGTAACTCTTTCATTACACCTGTATTAATGTGTACATATCAATATGACCATAAACTTGTCTTTAACTTGACTTCATCTGGGAGTCCTTCTCTATCCGTACCCCTCGCTCTAGAAAAACAAAAGTACTCAAACTGCTGAATTGAAGAAGGAAAGTTGAGAAGAATGCTACATGTACACGGAACAAAAATGACACCATATCACAAGGATTAACGGTTTTGGCTGAGTCACGTTATCCACTATTCGTGTTATGGAAGCGATGAACCTGGCTCTCCAAGACAAATCTATATGTACTTGAAAACCTGTGTAAAAAAGAGAGAGCCTTGCGAGTGTAGGGGGCCCAACTGATTGACTCGACAGTCAATTGGCCGGGCACACACTTGCCACATCCTTGCAATTGATATGATGCAGGTCAAAGATGGTACCCATGAAAAATCAATTTGGGGGATTCAGCGGCAAATGGAAAAAAGGAATCTGCAAGGGTTGACGATGACCAACGCTGATATAGACAGAGCCAGTGTTCATAACTGTTCTGAGTGAACCGATGATTCAGCTGGTTTGGGCAAGGGGAAAAAAGGTGATGAGAGAGAAAAATGTAAATAATCAGCTCTTTCCCAAAAGGTTCTCTATTTTGATGCAGTACCTTCTTTGGTCAGAGGACCTGGTGCTGTGTAAAGGGCAGTTGTATAAAACAGAGAACAGTCTGATCAATAGATCCAGATGGAAGGAGGGTTCTCACACAATTCCTGGACTGGAGTGAATTACCTTTTTGAATTCTGTTAAACAAAGTGGAGACTATCCCCAGCGCATGGAGCGAAGAACACTACAGCCCAGTATAGTGCATTGTTGTGTCAACCTCTTAACCCACTCCAAGATCAACCTAACCCTTCCTTCCTATATAGACTCCCCCATGTGCCCATCGTAGAGTCCCTTATATGTCCTTAGTGTATCTGCGTCCACCACCACCCACCCCAGCAGGGGTGCACTCACCACTCACTGTGCAAACAAATCCCCCAATCACTCTAAAATTATCTCCCCGGGGAGTAGTTATTTCTGCCTTGGGAAAAGTTCTCCGGCTATCCACATATCATCCTATGCTTCTTGTCGTACTGTGCACCTCTATCAAGGTCACTCAGCCTTGCTCTCTAATCCATGGTAAATCTACTCTGTGCCCTCTATAAAGCTCCTGCATCCTTCTGATAATGAGGTGACCAGGGCCCTCAGGCTGTGCTGGTTGTTAGCGTAAATGACACATCTCACTGGATGTTTTGATGTGTGTGGAATGAATGAATGAATCAGAATGTGAATCTGGTCTTCTGGACATTGCCCCCGGACTGCAGAACCGGCCTTGCAGTTCGTTGTAGTTCCGGTGTCGGCCAGGAGGTGGGGATGCTGAGCGGCATCAGCCGGTCTGAAAACATGCCGATGACCACACACTCAGCCGGCAGACAGGCGCAAAGTTGAATTTACAGATTTTTTTTCAATTAGGTCATACACCAAAGATCGGAGAACATGGAATTCTGGACAATATAATAATGAGGTTGGATAATTGGTTGTTTGGAGGTAAACAAAGGTTAGATTTATTTATCGCAAGTGCATTGAAAAATACCGCGACGCCCTTTTGCCGCGTTCTGTACTGATGCATCTGAGTATTGAGGTGGTACAAGGAAACCGTGACAGAATAAAGCGTCACAGTTACAGAGGAGGTTCAGGGCATGCCATATTTTAACATCTCCGTCTTGCCGTCTCAAAATTTATACACTCCTCGGCTTCCTCTGTTCAAACAAAAGAGAAAAAGTACGTACTGTTGTACGCTCCGTGCGCTTTCGCAAACGGAGGCGCAATCGGTGCCGAGAATTATCTCAGTTGTACTAGAGCAGGGCAGACAGACCTGGGGAGTGATATTTAAAATAAAGATTAGCTTTCTCTGTCACAGGTGCATCAAAAGGGAGCACTTTGCATCCAGTGACGACAATGCCATTAGTTGTAAAGTAAATGTGCAAAGAGATAGGTCTGGTCCGCGGTCTCAGATTCTCAGTCGGAGAAAGGCCAATTTTGATGGAATCAGAAATGATCTGGCAAGTGTGGATGGGACAGGCTGTTTTCTGGAAAGGGTGGGTGGCTTTCAAAGACAAAATTCTGAGAGTACAAAGCTTCTATGTGCCTGTCAGAATAAAAGGTAAAGATAACAAGTTTAGGAACTTTTGTTTTCAATGGATATTGATGCCCTGGGGTAGGAGAAGAAAAGGTGTAGGCAAGTAGGAACAAATGAGGTGCCTCTGGAGCACAAGGAATGCAGGTGAGTATTCCATAAATAACTCGAAGGTGAAAAGGAGCCACAAAGTTGCCAAAGCAGACAAGGTGAAGGGGAATCCTTAGGGAATCTACGATATGTTCAGAGCTAAAGGATTGCAAGGGACAAAATTGGTCTGCTGGAAGACCAGAATGGTAATCCATGTGTGGAGCCAAAGAATGTTAAATGAATTCTTCGCATCTGTATATTAAGTCGGGAGCCAGATACAGAGTCTACAGAGTGGCATTAACTTCATGGACCCTGTACAGGTTACAGAGAAGGAAGTGTTTGATACCCTGAGGCAAATCAGGATGGATAAATGCCCATGGCCTGATGAGGTGTTCCCTCATACCCTACAGGAGGCAAGTGAAAAAAGTTGCTGGGGCCCTAGCAGAGATACTTAAAACATCCTTAGTGACAGGAGAGGGAGGACAGCCAGTGTTGTTCTACTGTTTTAAAAAAGGCTCTGAACAGAAACCAGGAAACTATCAGCCAGCGAGTTTGACATCAGCTGTGGGAAAGTTATTGGGAGGTATTCTAAGGGAACGAGTATATAAGTGGATAGACATGGACTGATTAAGGATAGTCAACATTGATTTTTGTGTGTTAGGTTATTCCTCACCAATCTTATAGTTTTTTGAGAAAGTTACCAGGGAGGTGGATGAAGGCAAGGCAGCTGATGTTGTCTACATAGACTTTAACAAGGCATTTGACAAGATTCTGCTCAGGAGGCTGGTCAGGAAGGTTCAATCGCTCGGTATTCAGGGTGAGGTAGTAAATTGCATTTGACATTGGCTTTGTGGTAGAAGCCAGAGAGTGGTTGTGGAGGGTTGCCCCTCTGACTAGAGGCCTGTGACTAGTGGTGTGCTGGGTCCATTGTTGCTTGTTATCTATAATCAATGAACTGGATGATATTGTGGGTAACTGGATCAGCAAATGTGTGGATGACACTAAGATTGGGGGTGTAGTGGACAGTGGGAATGGCTAAGCAATACAAACAGAATGCTGCAGGAACTCAGCAGGCCAGGCAGCACCTATGGAAAAGAGTGAACAGTCAACATTTCAGCTCTAGACCCTTCATCAGGACTGGAGGGAAAATAGATGAGAAGTTAGAGAAAGAAGGTGGGGGAGGGGAGGAAGAAATACAAGGTGGTAGGTGATTGGTGAAAGTGGGAGGGGGAAGGGTGGATTAAAGAGCTGGGAAGATGGTTGGTGAAAGAGAAAGGGGAGTCTGATAGGAGAGGACAGAAGGCCGTGGAAGAAAGGGAAGGGGAGGGACACCGAGGGAGGCGATGGACAGATGAGGAGATAAGGTGAGAGAGGGAAATGAGAATGGGGAATGGTGAAGGAGGGGAGGGGGCATTACTGGAAGTTTGAGAAATCAATGTCATGTCATCTGGTTAGAATCTACCCAGACAGAACATAACAGGTTACTCCTCCAACCTTGGTGTAACCTCATTGTGGCAGTAGGGGAGGCCATGTTGGAATTGACCTGTTGGAATGGGGAGTGAAATTAAAATGGGTGACCACTGGGAGATCCCGCTTTTTCTGCCAAAGTATAGGTGCTTGGCCAAGCAGTCTCCCAATCTACATTGGGACTCACCGATATACAGGAGGCCACACTGGGAGCACGGGACACAGCAGATGACCCCAACAGACTCACAGGTGAAGTGTCACCTCACCTGGAAGGACTGTTTGGGGCCCTGAATGGTTGTGACAGAGAAGGGTGTAGAGGCAGGTGTAGCACTTGTTCCACTTGCAAGGATAAGTGCCAGGAGGGAGAACGGTGGGGAGAGACCATACACCATAAGACAGCGGAGCAGAATTAGGCCGTCTGGCCCATTAGGTCCACTCCATCATTTTTTTCCCGATCCCTTTTCCTTCTCCTCCTCAACCCCAGTTCCCGGCCTTCTCCCAGGACAAGTTTTGATGCGGTGTCCAATCAAGAACCTATCAATCTCTGCGTTAAGTACACCCAACGGCCTGGCTTTCCCCGCTGCATGTGGCAACAAATTTGGAGGGTGAGGAGAGATGAGCTCGGTGGTGGGATCTTGTTGGAGTTGGCAGAGGTTAAGGAGAGTTATGTGCTGGATGCAGAGGCGGGGTGGGGGTGGTAGGTGAGGACAATAGGAACCATGTCCTTGGTGGGGTGGTAGGAGGATGGGATGAGGGCAGACGTGAGTGAAATGGAAGCAATGTGGTTGAGGGCAATGTTGATGATGGAGGAAAGGAAGCCCATCTTTTGAGGAAGGGGACAACATCTCCTCTCCTGGAGAGAAAAACTTCATGTCTGCCCTCAACCTATCATCAGGCCACTAGTGATAGGGTTCCTCTTGTCCTCACCTACCACCTCACCAACCTCTGCATGTAATTCTCTGTAACTTCCCCCATTTCTAATAGGATCCCACTGCCAAGCTCATCTTTAATCACCTCCCGTCCAATTTTTGTATCCTATGCTCCCGGTGCGGCCTCCTTCATACTGGTGAGATCACTTCACCGAGCATCCACACTCTGTCCACCAGAACAAGTGGGATCTCCCAGTGGCCACCCATTCCCATTCCCATTCCACTTCCCATTCCCATCTCATCTCATGGCCTCGCCTCGAGGAGGCCACACTCTGCTTGGAGGAGCAACACCTTGCACTCCATCTGGGCAGCCTCCAACCTGATGGCATGAACATCGATTTATCGAACTTCCGGTAATGGCCACACCCTCACCATTCCCCATCCCCATTTCCCTCTCCGAACTTACCTCTTTACCTGTGCCATGGCCCGGACTGTGAACTCCACATTCCGCTTCACGATCCAGTCCATCAATCCTTATTCCGGGTTTTCCTGTGTTCCCTGGTTCCACTGGGTGCCTTAATTGAGTAACCTGATTCTCGCTTTGGGCTGGCTCCATAAATAGCTTCGGGATTCAGCTGCTGGACAGTTCCTTTCCCTTCCTTCTGCAGCCTATACCTGAAGCCTTGCCTGCCCAGGAGTCCTGTGTCCTGTCCAAGCCAAGGCTTTGTTTCCCGTCTCCCAAGACCTAGTCAAGGCTTCGTGTTCTCATCCTGTCCTGTAGCCACATCTTGTCCTAGCCTAGACCTGGGTTCCTAGTTCCAGCCAAAACCCAGGTTCCGGGTCCTTGTCCAGGCTCTGTTCTGGAGTACTGTGTTCCCTGTCCAAGCTTTGTGTCCTCCCAGTCCATGTGGCTCACCCACCCAGAGTACCTCGCCCAGCCTGGTGCTGGAGATTCCTTGTCCTGCCTAAGCCTCGGCTTTGTGTTCTCATCCTGTCCATGTGCCTCGTCTTGTGAAGCAGTTCCATGTCCAGTCCTGTAGCCCCATCTTGTCCTCACCTAGATACGGGGTCAGAGCCCAGGTCAAGACCAAGGTTCTGGGTCCCTGTCCGGTCTCTGGCTCGGAGTCCTAGCCCAGGCACCTAGTTCCAAGTTCCTTGTCCTGGTCCCGCTTTCCTAGTCTTAGTCTTAGCCCTGGCCCTGAATCCTAGAATCATCCAGGGCTTGTGTGTCAACGTCCAGCGTCGTTTCTTCCCTCGCTTTCTTGATAAACCTAGTCCTGTCCTTAGTACTTCCGTGTCAGTGTCTTGCATTTGGGTCTGTTCCCAACGGCCCCTTATGCCCATCACCTCCCTCCCTTCCTATTCTTCCATGGCCTCTGTCCTCTCCTATCAGACACACCCTTCTCTGGCCCTGTATCTCTTCCACTGAAAAGTTCCCAGCTCTTTACTTCACTTCACCCCTCCCCTCTCACTTATCACCTACTACTTAGTATTTTTTTCCTTCTCTACACCACTCTCTTTGACTTCTCATCCTTTTTTCTTCAGTCTTGATGTAGGGTCTCGGCCTGAAATGTCGACTGTACTCTTTCCCATAGACGCTGCCCGGCCTGCTGAGTTCCTCCAGCGTTTTGAGTGTGTTGCTTGGATTTCCAGCGTCTGCAGATTTTCTCTTGTCAGGGAGGAAGTCTACTAGGGCTTCTGGAGGGATCTGCATCGGCTAGAAAGATGGGCTGAAAAATGACAGACAGCAGGCAAGTGTGAGGTTTGGCATTTTGGTAGGACCAACTAGGGTAGGCCTTACGCAGTGAATGGTTGGGTATTGAGGAGTGTGGTAGAACAAAGGGATCTCAGAATACAGGTACATAATCTATTGATAGATAGATAGGGTCGTAAAGTTCTTAATTGCCAGGCCTTTGGAACACTGGCCATCATAATACTTTGGTATTGAGTACAGGAGATGGGATGTTATGTTAAAGTTGCATAAGACATTGGTGAGCCCTAATTTGGAGTAATATGTGTAGTTTTCATCACCTACCTACAAGGAAGGTGTAAATAAGGTTGAAATAGTGTAGAGAACATTTACAAGGATGTTGTTGAGGAGGAACTGCGTTATAAGGGAAGATTGAATAGGTTAGAACTGTATTCTCTAGAACATAGAAGATGCTGAAGAGATTTAACAGAGGTATATAAAATCCCAAGGGGTATTGATTGGTAAGGGTTTGGATTTTTCTACTGAGGTTGGGTGGGACTACAACCAGAGGTCATGGGTTAAGGGTGAAAGGTGGGAAGTTTAAGGGTAACATGAGAGGAAACTTCTTCACTCAGAGGTCCCTGAGGGTGTGGAATGAGCTGCCAGCACACCTTCGTGGATAGTAGGGATATGGAGGGCTATGGTCCCAGTGCAGGTCGATAGGAAGTACGCAGCTTAAAAGTTTTCAGTATTGTCTAGATGGGACGAAGGGCCTTCTCTATGACCGAATAACGCTGAAACATAAGTGAAATGGGCCATTTGCTTGAACGACCAACACAGTCAGAGGATGATTTCTGATCAAAGAATTCAGATTTCAGGGCGAGACCCTTCATCAGGGTCGCTCGCCTTCTAAATCTGCCTCCGACCCCCTCCTCTTCCGGTCAGCCACGATGTAAGTAAGCGAAAGGACTCCCTCTTTTCCTTAAAACGTCCTCCCGCCCGCAAATGCGAGGTAACACCCAGGGGCGGAGTTCACAAATTGCAGACCGGCAGCCGGCGAGCTCTACTTCCTTATAAGGAAGAAATGCAAATGAAGCATCGAGTGAGCAGCAAGAAGGGTTTTAAAAGCAGAAGTGGCAAATAAAGAAATTGTAGCAGAGCTGAATTGTTTTCTGGGCGGTTGGTAGCAAGTAAAAGCCAAATAATGGGTGAACGATCTGGTTCGCGGTGATGTAAAGGTGTAATGTTACTGGTTGGCAGGGAGCGAGCGGGAGGAGCAAGCATACTTACCTGGCAGGGGAGAGACCGTGATCATGAAGGCGGTTCTCCCAGGACGAGGCTATCCCATTGCACTTCGGGTGTGCTGACGCCTGCGATGTCCCCAAATGCGGGATACTCGACTGCAAAATTTGTGGTAGTGGGGGACTGCGTTCGCGCTCTCCCCTGATTTTCAATGTAAAAACAGACTAACGGTGCACTTTCTGCTGCAGGCGTGCACTTTATTGCAGATTAAGTTGTTACGTCACCGTGCACAAGTAACTCTGCACGGTGAGGATCAGGAGTCGAAGTGTGTTTGGATTGTGCGGATGTGATGTCTGTGTTCTTTGCCGAACCAAACAGTTCCTCCAGGTTCAGTACCCCTGTGGTCATTTTCAGCAGATGCGCCATGTTTGCACCTTGACTGAGAAATATTTTTTCGGCATTCACAGCAAATGCAAGGAAACATAATAGAATCAGTGAAAGACGGCACGGAACAATGGACGGACTGAAGAAAAAGGTATCTGAGAGTGGGTTATATGAGGAGGGGCAACAGGGGAAGGTGAGGTGAAAAGGGAGCCAGAATGGAGAATGGAAAAAGAAAGGAGGTAGAAATTACCGGAAGTTGGAGAGGAGGGCACGTTAGTGTAGTGGTCAGCAGAACGATTTACAGCACTAGAGACCCGGGTTCATTCCCCGCCGCTGGCTGCACAATCTCACTGTGACCCCGTGGGTTTCCTCCGGACGCTCCGGTTTCCTCTCACAGTCCAAAGGTACTACATGTTAGAAGGATAACTGGTCATTTAAAATTGTCTCCTGATTAGGGTAGGATTACATCAAGGGTTGCTGGCTCACAGCGATTTCCCGCGTTGGATCTTAGTAAGTAAAATCGATGTTCATGCTGTTGGATGCTACCCAGACGGTTGTTCCTCCAACGTGGAGCATGGACCGACATGTCTGAATGGGATGTCCACCGCTATGACTAAATCTGGTCCCGCGTACCTTGTAGATACTGGCAGCTTCTTTGTGTTCCCGTACAGACGCACAAATCGCTCTGAAAAAATTATTGTCGGTTTCACAAAACAGTTCCAGTTCCTTCTGGTGTTCCTCGCAGTGAACTTTACTCCGCCGCGCTTTCGTCATCAGATTTAATGAAATTTTCTCCGCCAGGTTCGCCGTGGCTCACACTATCGGAGGTGCTATCCCCGAATTCACCATGTGATACAGAAGTCGTACCCGCACTGCAGAGAAATCGGACTAATGAGGAAATCCAGGCAGATCACGCAAATCGTCTTCTCAGTCCAAATCAGGACGCCTTGAATTCCCGGCATTTGCCCTACTGATACACAGAAAAATGCTGGAAATTCAGAGCAACACACGCACAAAATGCTGGAGGAACTCAGCAGGTCAGGCAGCATCTATGGAGGGTAATGAAGTGTCCCAAGACTCTGGATCAGGACCCGAGTTATAGAACTGTAAGCGAGTGCCTGAGGTCTCCATCAGTCAGATAGAAGTTGCTTCTCAGCTGTCTGGACATGAGAGCAAGCTGTTGCCCGCGTAACAAGTTTGCTCCCAGCAGCGTCGCAGTAGCTGCCAGTCAACGTTGAACTCAGCGCCTTACCGACTTCAGCTCCGGATTTTTCCACCGGGGTTCACTCCTGAAGCCTTCGCCGAGAGTTGGGAGAAGCCGTGGCGGGGCGGTTTGAGATCAAAGATTTCCTTCTCCTAACTGACGGCTGACGAACCCCATCAGCCCGAATTGACTGGTTCTCAGGCCCCGGTAACCCGCCTTTGGCCCTTCTCCTGTCAGTAGACAGGCTTACGAGTGCAGACCAGGAGCAGGACTTGGTTGTCCGAGGCTATTTGGGAGCGTTCAATAGGTAGAACCATAGAAAATTACAGCACAGAAACAGGCCTTTTGGCCCTTTTTGGCTGTGCTGAACCATTTTTCTGCCTAGTTCCACTGACCTGCACCTGGACCATATCCCTCCATACCCCTTTCATCCATATACTTGTCCAAGTTTTTCTTAGATGTAAAAAGTGAGCCCGCATTCACCACTTCATCTGGCAGCTCATTCCACACTACCACCATTCTCTGTGTGAAGAAGCCCCCCAATGTTCCCTTTAAACTTTTCCCCCTTCATCCTTAACCCATGGCCTCTGTTTTTTCTCCCCTAGCCTCAGTGGAAAAAGCCTGCTTGCATTCACACTGTCTATACCCATCATAATTTTATATACCTCTATCAAATCACCCCTCATTCTTCAACGCTCCAGGGAATAAAGTCCTAACCTATTCAACCTTTCTCTGTAACTCAGTTTCTCAAGTCCCGGCAACATCCTTGTAAATCTTCTCTGCACTCTTTCAACCTTATTAATATCCTTCTTGTAGTTAGGTGGCCACAACTTCACACAATACTCCAAATTCAACATCAACCTCACCATAACATTCCAACTCTTATGCTCAATATTTTGCTTTATAAAGGCCAAAAGCTCTCTGCACGATCCTATTTACCTGTGACGCCACTTTTCGGGAATTTTGTATCTGTATTCCCAGATCCCTCTGTTCTACTGCACTCCTCAGTGCCCTCCCATTTACCTTGTATGTTCTACCTTGGTTTGACCTTCCAAAGTGCAATACCCCACACTTGTCTGTATTAAACTCCATCTGCCATTTTTCCAGCTGGTCCAAATCTCTCTGCAAGCTTTGAAAACCTTCCCCACTGTCCACTACACCTCCAATCTTTGTATCATCAGCAAATTTGCTGATCCAATTTGCCACATTATCATCCAGATCATTGATATAGATGACAAATAACAATGGACCCAGCACTGATCCCTGTGGTACATCACTAGTCACAAGCCTCCACTCAGAGTAGCAATCCTCCACTACCACTCTCTGGCTTCTTCCATTGAGCCAATGTCTAATCCAATTTACTACCTCACTATGTATATCTAGCGACTGAATCTTCCTAACTAACCTCCCATGCGGGACCTTGTCAACCCCTCCATCTACCAAAACCCTCCCCGAAACTATTTCATCTGCCATTTCTTTGCCCATTATTCTGTAGCCTCTCGACTTCATCAGAACTACCTGCCTCTCCACCTAACGTCTGCAAACTTCTCAACAAAATATACTTTATTCAAAAATAAAATTATGTACAATAAACCATTGAATGACTCAGTCCTTTACAAATGTTTCCATTACAGTCTTTACATTCCCCCACTGCGTTACTTCATATTTACTGTTACGTACTCGTGACACATAACAGTGGAGCCCTTGTCATGTGACTGGGGTTGAAGCTGTACTGGACTTGAGGTGATGGTCTTGTGATGGTGGAATGACGTCATTTTCCCGCCAGTAGAGATCATGTGACGGTTTTTTTTATAGGTTATAAAAGGTAGACCCCACCCTGTGAGGAGGGGCAGTTCGTGGCTGGATTTGCCAAGTTGACTTCATGCCTCTGCGTGTTTGAAGTGATGACGCAGTTTAGTTGAAGGATGAAGTTTTTATTTAATGTCTAAAGTTTAAAAGGTCATTGCCAGCAGGTTCTTTATGATTCTGTTAGTTTGAGAATTAGAGGAGAGTGAAGATTCGAAGTTCGGAAGTTAAAGATCGAGGAGAATCGCTTTCTACGGTGAAACGGGGGCGACCTTTGTTTGATCCTTATTTGGAAGGATTTCGTTGACTATCTTCGTGTTAATCCCTAGGTTTACCTAGAAAGGATTGAAGGTAGTGGAGAAGGAAAGGTCAGTGCCTTTAAGCTGTTCTGTTCCGTGAATTCTTCGTGGGAAGTTCGATGTCGGGGATCGAAGCAAGCGACGTGAAAGAGAACCTAAATCGTCCTATAAAGTCTCTCCTTTTAAATGGACTGTGAGCACATTGAACTTTTGGCAATACCACTTTAAAGAACTGTTTTGGAATATCACTTTACGAACTGTTTGAACAGCCGCTCAGCAGCTGTTTCCGGTTACGGTAGTGTTTGTTTACTTTTGGGGGGTTTGTTTTCGGTGTTTAATAAACGTGTTGTTATAAGAAACCCTTGCCGAACTCATATATTTATTGTTGCCTGAATACGTAACATTACATACACTTGTTCACCTGGCGGCTCATTCCTCACTCCCACCACTCTCTGTGTGAAGAAGCCCCCCAATGTTCCCTTTAAACTTTTCCCCCTTCATCCTTAACCCCGCCCCCTACCCTAGACTGTGGTCCTTCCCCACCGGGCCCTTGCGGTGGCTGCACCGAGTTTGAGTGCGTCCCTCAGCACGGACTCCTGCAGCCGAGAATGTGCCAGTCGGCAGCATTCCCCCACGGACATCTCCGTGTGCTGGTAGACCATCAAGTTTCGGGCCGACCAAAGAGCGTCTTTGACCGAGTTGATGATCTGCCAGCAGCACCGGATGTTGGTCTCGGTATGCGTCCCCGGGAACAGCCCGTAGATCAGAGAGTCCTCTGTAACGCAGTTGCTGGGGATGAACCACAACACTGCCCCTTCCATCCTCCTCCACACCTTCTCCACGAACCCACAGGGTGCAAAGAGGTGGGTCACCGACTCCTCCTCACTGCAGTCCTCCTGTGGGCAGAGGGGTGTGGAGACGACGTTCCGGACGTACAAGAGGGATCGGACTGGGAGGGCCCCTCTCACCGCCAGCCAGGCGAGGTCTTGGTGCCTGTTGGTGAGGTCTGGCGATGAGGCATATTGCCAGGAACTGGACGGTCTGCTCAGGGAACAGAGTATCACCGTGTCCATCTCGTCATTCTCCTGCAGTGCCTGCAGGACCTGACGTGCTGACCACTGTCTGATGGCCCTGTGGTCAAAGGCATTGACCTGAAAGAACTTCTCGACGAAGGACAGGTATGGCGGCAACGACCAGCTGACAGGGGTGTTGCGCGGGAAAGGGGCCAGACCCATCCTTCGTAGCCAGGGCGACAGGTAGAACCTGGGCACGTAGTGGTACTTGGTGCCCACGTACCTGGGATCCACACACAACCTGATGCAGCCACACACTAGGCTGGCCATCAGGGTGAGGGCGACACTGGGAACGTTTTTGCCCCCGTTGTCCAGGGTGTCCATGGTGGTCCGTCTGACCCGCTCCATCTTGGATCCCCAGACGAATCTGAAGACGGCTCGGGTGATTTCCGAGCTGAAGGAGCGGGGGCTGGCCACACCTGCGCCAAGTACAGCAGCCCTGAGAGCACCTCACACCTGATGACCAGGTTCTTGCCCGCTATCGATAGAGAGCGCCCTCCCCACGGCCCCAGTTTCTGTTTCACCTTGGCAGTCCGCTCCTGACAGTTCTGATCCACGTACCTGAGACCCTGGGATCCACACACAACCTGATGCAGCCACACACGAATCTGGCCATCAGGGTGAAGGCGACATTGGGGACGTTTTTACCCCTATGGCCTATGGCCGTCGATGGAAAAACAATAGTTCCACCCCTTCGAGTTGTGCTACCCAGCAACCCTCCAACTTTACCCTGGCCTAATCATGGGACAATTTAGAATGCCCTATTAATCTACCAACTGGAACGTCTTTAGACTGTAGGAGGGAACCGAGCACCCAGAGGTCACAAGGAGAAATATACAAACTCCTTACAGGCAGCAGCGGGTACGTTGGCCGTCGCTGGAAAAACAAGTTCCTTCAGTTCTCGATGTTGCGCTGTGTCGTTCTTTTCGGAACCGGTCTGCAGATCGTGCCAGGCACGGGGGTGGCGATAGAGGAATTGTCCAAAGGAACACGGAGAGACAACGGAGCAGATTAAAACGTCAACCTAATTTTCTCCGTTCCTTAATTCCTGCCTCAGGAGTAAAAAAAAGGACAGTTTAGATTTCGTAGACGGAGAAAACGGAGGGGGATGTGTTTAAATTAAGTCCCAGGGTGGAAGATCCACGCTTTGCAGTTGGAAAAGAATTGCATCTGTCATTAGTTTGAAAATCAGGGGAGAGCGCGAACGCAGTCCCCCACTACCACAAATTTTGCAGTCGAGTATCCCGCATTTGGGGACATCGCAGGCGTCAGCACACCCGAAGTGCAATGGGATAGCCTCGTCCTGGGAGAACCGCCTTCATGATCACGGTCTCTCCCCTGCCAGGTAAGTATGCTTTCTCCTCCCGCTCGCTCCCTGCCAACCAGTAACATTACACCTTTACATCACCGCGAACCAGATCGTTCACCCATTATTTGGCTTTTACTTGCTACCAACCGCCCAGAAAACAATTCAACTCTGCTACGTTCTTTATTTGCCATTTCTGCTTTTAAAACTCTTCTTGCTGCTCACTCGATGCTTCATTTGCATTTCTTCCTTATAAGGAAGCAGAGCTCGCCGGCTGCCGGTCTGCAATTTGTGAACTCCGCCCCTGGGTGTTACCTCGCATTTGCGGGCGGGAGGACGTTTTAAGGAAAAGAGGGAGTCCTTTCGCTTACTTACATCGTGGCTGACCGGAAGAGAAGGGGGTCGGAGGCAGATTTAGAAGGCGAGCGACCCTTATTAAGGGACTGGACACGCTGGAGGCAGGAAGCACGTTCCCGCTGATGGGTGAGTCCAGAACTAGAGGCCACAGTTTAAGAATAAGGGGTAGGCCATTTAGAACAGAGTTGCGGAAATTTTCACCCAGAGAGTGGTGGATATGTGGAATGCTCTGCCCCAGAAGGCAGTGGAGGCCAGGTCTCTGGATGCATTCAAGAGTGAGTTAGATAGAGCTCTTATAGATAGCGGGGTTAAGGGATATGAGGAGAGGGCAGGAACGGGGTACTGATTGTGTATGATCAGCCATGATCACAGTGAATGGCGGTGCAGGCTAGAAGGGCTGAATGGCCTACTCCTGCACCTGTTGTCTATTATCTATTGATGAAGGGTCTCGCCCTATAATCTGAATTGTTTCTTCCTTTTATCAGAAATCATCCTCGCAAACGCCACATTTCACCGTAGGTGTCGATGTTTCAACAAATAAAGCGAATTTAAAAATAATCTCATCTAATCTACTCCTGTGCTAAATTTTGTTATTCTTTATTACGTTCAGTTCTTCAAGTGCCCGGGACTTTATGCATTTTCTTCCGTGTTAGACCAGCAATATTTGATAATTAATTTCTCCGCCATTTCGCTTTTCACCTATGCAAATTCCTCTCTGACTTGTGGTCCAGGAGGAAATGAATCTCAGAGTTATTTATGGTGACATATATGTACTTCGATAAGAAAATTACTTTGAACTTTGATAGGGTGCAGTAACTGCAAATTGTGTCCAGCAGAGAAGGGGCTTGATTCCAAATTAATAGACCCTGTGTCTCCTTTGCTCAACATGGGATCAGGGCACAGAGACCCGACCGAGGTCCGAGTCTGGAATCAGGGCACAGAGACCGGGCAGAGGTCCGAGCCTGGGATCAGGGCACAGAGACCGGGCAGAGATCCGAGTCTGGGATCAGGGCACAGAGACCGGACCGAGGTCCGAGTCTGGGATCCGGGCACAGAGACCGGGCAGAGATCCGAGTCTGGGATCCGGGCACAGAGACCGGACCGAGGTCCGAGTCTGGGATCCGGGCACAGAGACCGGGCCGAGGTCCGAGTCTGGGATCCGGGCACAGAGACCGGGCCGAGGTCCGTGTCTGGGATCCGGGCACAGAGACCGGACCGAGGTCCGAGTCTGGGATCCGGGCACAGAGACCGGGCAGAGGTCCGAGCCTGGGATCAGGGCACAGAGACCGGGCAGAGATCCGAGTCTGGGATCAGGGCACAGAGACCGGACCGAGGTCCGAGTCTGGGATCCGGGCACAGAGACCGGGCAGAGATCCGAGTCTGGGATCCGGGCACAGAGACCGGACCGAGGTCCGAGTCTGGGATCCGGGCACAGAGACCGGGCCGAGGTCCGAGTCTGGGATCCGGGCACAGAGACCGGGCCGAGGTCCGAGTCTGGGATCCGGGCACAGAGACCGGGCCGAGGTCCGTGTCTGGGATCCGGGCACAGAGACCGGACAGAGATCCGAGTCTGGGATCAGGGCACAGAGACCGGACCGAGGTCCGAGTCTGGGATTAGGGCACAGAGACCGGGCCGAGGTCCGTGTCTGGGATCCGGGCACAGAGACCGGGCGAGGTCTGAGCCTGGGATCCGGGCACAGAGACCGGGCCGAGGTCCGAGTCTGGGATCCGGGCACAGAGACCGGGCCGAGGTCCGAGTCTGCAGTTTCCGACCCGCAGAGACGGCTCACCATCTCCTCTCCTGACCAGAATGGACATTACAACAAACTGCAAGGGCAGGTTTGACCGTCTGGGGGCAACATCCAGATTTAAGACCAGATTCTCTTTCAGATTTTGATTCATTTATTCATTACACGTATATCGACACTGCCAATGGAATGCGTCGTTGTGCTAACAATCAACACAACGTGAGGTGTACAGGATGATCAGAGGCCCAGATTGAACGGATAGCTGAAGACTTTTCCCAAGGCAGAGCTGGCTAAGGGAACGTATAGCGGGATCTCAGACTTGCTTGCATGGAGCGCCCTGCTGGGGTGGTGCTGAAGGTAGATACGTGAAGGATATTTAAGAGACTCGTAGATCGGCACATGGGGGGGGGTTCTTTGTAGGAGGGAAGGGTTAGATTGGGGGTTCCCAACATATTTTTTTATGCCATGGGCCAATACCTTTAAGTAAGGGGTCCATGGACAACAGGTTGGGAACCCTGAGTTAGATTTATCTTGGAGTTGGTGAAGAGGTTGACACAACTTTGTGGGCTGAAGGGCCTGTACTGGGCTGTACTGTTCTATGTTCTATGGTTAGCCCATAAGTGTCACCACACACTCTGGCAGCTGCTATGTTCAACAAATTTGAAAAGGAAATTTCACTTTGGTCCAGGAACCCTCCTTCATCTGCTCTGGGTACTTTGACATGTGATGGATCTGTTGATTAGACCACAACTGGTCCCTGTTTTACATAATGGCCATGCACACCAATGTTCCCTCAAATTTGAAATGCCCAGCGTGCAAAAATATCTTGTACTGTGCAATTTTTTGGCCCTGTGTCATCAACATGAGATCACTGAATAATTTCTTCAATATATAAACAGTGGATAGTCAGAGGCTATTTCCCAGGGTTAAAACGGTTGTCGCAAGAGGGCACAGGTTTAAGGTGCAGCGGTGTAGGTACAGAGGAGATGTCAGGGGTAAGTTTTTTATGCAGAGAAAGTCTGCAGGCCACCCCCCAGGTACAAGCACAGGAGGCGGACACCAGCAGAGATCCTCAGCTCCGGGAACCCGGGAGCGGAGCCACGTCTGGCGCCCCGCGGCCTGAAGGGGCAGCAGGCCTGGGAGACAGTTTAACATCTGCAAGTTGTTTACTTTTAAATTCCAAAACAAACTGTAATTGATTCACATGCACCTTGTTAACAAGCCATTGTTCCTTCAGCCTGGTTACTGCTTCTGAAACCAATCCAGACTTTAAATTTTCTTTATTCAATTTAGGAACAACACCTTTCCCTTCTCCTTCAATAATATTCACATCACCAGCTTTCATCTCATCATTCACTTTCAACACACCTTCTAACACAAACAACTGAGAACTCTCACTTTCCACTGGTACCAAGGTTAACCCTTTCTTCACTGAACCAAGTCCATCTGACCCAAAAGGACTGCATTCCTTCTCAACTAAATCAGATACCTCAGACTTTTCCTGAGCTTCAACACTAGGTTCAGTGCCCTGTGCATCCACACCTTTCACACCCTGAACACACGCAAACGGGACATCTACCTCTTCCAGGCTTTCAATACCAGTCCCCTTTTCAAATTCTAATTTTCCCTGATCCTCCCAGCTACTCTCTGGGCCACTCCCCTTCGGAGTAAACTCAACCTTGCGGGTTAAGACAGCCTCGTCTGCTTAACACAGCAGACTCCCGCAAGGTGGCGGCATCCTTTTCATCTAGGACAGCCCTCACATCATTATCGGGAACACATTTAAATTCTTCAACTGCAAACTGCTCTGTCAAACCAGACAGATCATCCGTGTCCAACCCTGGACCTTCTATCTGCCATATCTGTTTCTCATCTTTACTCTGTGCCTCCATAACCTCCTTCCTCACTCCTAAGTGTCCACCTAGGGGTCCCTTTGTGAGCCAAGTTCAAAATTTCATCCCGATAAACCTTCGGAACCAGCACCTGGTGTACCACCGCCCAGCCCTCATCGACTGGCACCGTGGTCGGCCTCCACTTCCTCATTAACACTCCCTCCTTCAGGTAGTAGCCCTCTGGTTCCCTATCAATTTCTACCTCAGGAAGAGCAGATTCTCTCAACGCCACAAGCTCCTCATCACATCTCTGTTCCTTCATAAATTCCCTCCTGGCTAAGGGTAGATCTACCTCCTCTCCTTTACTCTTTTTCACCCCACTATCCTCCGTTTTACCACCCTCTAACCCCTCTTGGTACAGGGTCGGTAAAAACGTCTCCGCCAAATCAACACCGGATTCATTTAAACTGGCTCCTTTCTCGATATGCTGCGAGTGATTGCGCGGGCGGGATAAATCCTGGACTCTATGGGCGGGTCCTCAGCACTCACAGGCTTGCTTGTCAGCTTCACTGCTGAGTACACATCCCCACCTTCAAGATCATTACCAAGAAGGACGTCCACGCCGTCCATCGGTAGTTTCGACCGCACCCCTATTTCGACTGGTCCAGATACCAGGTCACGTTTCAGAAACACCCTGTGCAAAGGTACGGCCTCGGACCCTTTCCCAATACCTCTTAACACAGCCTCCCCAGTCTCAGTTTCCGGACCAAAATCCAGCACCTTCTTTAAAATCAATGATTGTCCAGCCCCAGTATCTCTCCAGATCCGCACTGGAACTGGGGATTCACCCTCCTTTACAGACACCGTCCCTTTCGAGATAAACTTCTCACGCCCCTCTTGTGCTCTATCTACCTTTGCCTTCCTCATCGATCTGTTGACCGGCTCAACGCAACCAGTTGGGATCGCTGTTTTCCCTTTTCCCGTCCCCTTCTTCACAGCAAAACACTTAGATGCGATATGACCAGCTTTCCCACAATTATAACAGGTAAAGCTGGGAACCTTCCTGCCAGCCTGCTTTTCCTCTTCCTTACCTTTTCCACTGGCTCCCGGCTTACTCTCTGCCTTAGCCGGTGGGCTTTCTCTACCGTCTCTACTGCCTTTCTGGTAACTCTTATTTGAGGAAAACTTTGACGTGTGGGTTAAGGCGTATTCGTCTGCTAATTGGGCAGCCGCAGACAGAGTCTCTGTCTCCTTCTCATCCAAGTACGTCTTCATACTCTCAGGGAAACAACCTTTGAACTGCTCCATCAGTATTAACTGTAACAGTTTATCATAATCTTCAATGACCCCTTTTGAGGCGCACCAACGCTCACAATACATTTGCATCTCACGGGTAAACTCTAAATATGTGTGGTTTCTCCAGTTCCGGAACTTCAGCCGGTATGCCTCTGGCACCAACTCGTAACTCTTCAGTACAGCCCTTTTTACTTCCTCATAATCCTTAGACTCATCTATGGACAATGCCGAATACGCTTGCTGAGCCTTCCCCCTAAGTACACTCTGTAACAGAACAGCCCATTTCCCCTCAGGCCAGTTCTGATTCACAGCCACTTTCTCAAAATGGAGGAAGAACTTATCGACATCCGTCTCCTCGTATGGAGGTACCAACTGAATCTCCAGACCAATCTTGAACCCCTCATTTGGGTCTGCCGCCCGGTCTCTTCCCTGCTGTACCTTTAATTTCTCTATTTCCAGCGCATGCTGCCTCTCTTTCTCCCTTTCCTCCCTCTGCCTATCAGCCTCTTCCTTCTCCCTTTCAGCCTCCTCTCTCCTCCTTTCAGCCTCTATCTCCTTTATCCGGAGCTCATGCTCCCTTTTCTCCTTCTCCTCAGCCAACCTTAATTTTTCTATCTGTAGCTGAACCTCAGCTGCAACAGGTTTCCTCTCAGGGAACAGGTCCAATGCATCCGGCGTGAACACAACCTCGGGTACATAGTGCACAGCTATTGCTCTCTGTATATCCCACTTTCTCATCGTCGATTTCACCGCTGAGAGATTTAATCGTTTCGCAACACTCACCAATTCCGCCTTCCCGGCATCCTCTAATGCCCCCGAAGTCGGATCTTTTACAAATTTGTCTATTTCCATATCTGCTGGTTTCCCATCTGGTTATCCATGCAACCAGATCAGAGAAGGGACTTTTATCCCGATTCACTGGCCCCCCCAATTTGGTAATCAAATCCCAAAAGACGAGGCCCCAATTTGTTACGTACCCCGTAACTGGGTGTCAGACCAGCAGAAATAGAAGTATCCATTGGAGTCTGGTGGTACTATATTCAAAAGTGTTTATTCGTAAAATAAGGAAAACAATACCAATAATGCAAATAAAGATATAACACAAGTTAGCAGTAATAAACCTAAAAGTGTAGGAATAATAATAAGAAATAATAAACAAGCTCTAACGCTGTCTAGGGGTAAATGAATTGTCATAGAAAAGTATAAAGTTCAGTTCTGTTCATGCGTGCTGAGATAGTTATGGTTGTTGTGTTGTAATCGTTGGAGAGAGAGAGAGCGAGATGTAACAGCAACTGTTGCGGCATGCAAAACTCCTTGTGGCTTTCTTAATCCGTCGTATCGTTGTGGCCATTCAGTTAAGACCCCTCTGGTCTTCAGCTAGACCGTTCTTCTGTGGTGGACTCATCACTCTGGCATGAGTGGACACACACACAAGTCCCCACCGGCCCTGCTGTCACACTGTGAGCTTTACTGACCGATCTCCTGGTTCGGTCTCTGATGCCCCACACCTTTCCTGTGGGTTCCAACACTCAATCAATGTCCACTGGTGTGTCTGAAGGGTGTCTCTCCAGACCTGTCTTTTTATCTCCACTAACGGGGTCTCAGCTATCAATTAATTTTGAATGACTGTGTTCATCAAACCAGCCTGCTCCTGCAGTCCCCTGAGGAATGTTAATGAGCAAAATAGTAGAAGACAAGTAACCCTCGCAGAAGTCATAATACAGTAAATCAACAGTCTCTCTCCCCTCTCTTATCTGTAGCAGATGTTCTTGCATGTTTTCCATCTCTCTCTCTCATGAGCGGCATAGCAACAGTAACAGTTCATGATTCTCAGGGAGGGGGGATGGGTAACTCTGCACCCCATTGTCCATTTGATCTGTTCATCACTCATAACAGTATTTGCACCACATTATTCCATATCCTACACACATTTAAATACTGCACCTACAGTCATGCATTCTTGGTCCTTTTGAATTTTGTCCCTGTGGTACAATTTAACTCTCTCGGTCTGCAGTGGGGTATAGATGTCTGAGTGGCGACTTAGATCAGCTCTAATTTGCCTGCCAAAGCAACAGGTCCGCAGCAGATGCCACCACTGGCTCTGGAACATCCCTGGAACATCTGGGCAGGAAACCTGCATACATCAAGATGTTCTTTATTGATTACAGCTCAGCATTTAATACCATCATCCCCTCTAAACTGATCAGTAAACTATTAGACCTGGGCCTCAGAACCCCCTGTGCAATTGGATCCTGGATTTCCTCACCTGCAGACCCCAGTCAGTTTGGTTTGGCAAAAACTCCGCTTCCACAATCTGCAGTACACCAGAGCACCTGAGGACTGTGTGCTTAGCCCCCCGTTCTCCTTCCTTTACACCTTTGACAGTATGGCTACGTTCAGCTCCCACACCACATACGTTTGCTGAAGACACCACTGTTGTGGGCCATATCAAAGGTGGTGATGAATTAGCATACAGGAGGGAGATGGAAAGTTTGGCTGAGTGGTGTAATAACAACAACCTCTCACTCAATGTCAATAAGAACAAAGAACTGATTGGAGACTTCAGGAGAGGGAAACCAGAGGTTCACGAACCAATAATCATGGGAGGATCAGAGGCGGAGAGGGTCAGTAACTTTGGGTGTCACTATCTCAGAAGACCTGTCCTGGACCCATCATATCAATGTAATTGCAGTGAAAGCACAACAACACCTCTGCTTCCTCAGGAGTCTGCAGAGATTCGGTATGTCTTCAGAAGCCTTGACAAACTTCTATGGATGTCTGGTGGAAAGTGTACTGACTGGCTGCATTATGGCCTGGTATGGGAACACTAATGCCTTTGAGTGAAAAATCCTACAGCAGGTAGTTGATTTAGCCCAGTGCATCACAGATAAAACCCTCCCACCACTGACTACATCTACACGAAACGTTGCCCTAGAAAAGCAACATCCATCATCAAAGATCCTCACCACCCAGGCCATGGTCTGTCCTCGCTGCTGCCATCAGGTGGAACGGTACAGGGGCCTCAGGACTCACCACCACCAGGTTCAAGAACAGTTACTACCCCTCAGCCATCAGGCTCTTCAACAATAGGGGGTAACTACACTCATTTTATTTCTGGTGTTCCCACAACAGATGGTCTTGCTTTAAGGATTCTTTAACTTGTTAATTCATGCTCTTGTTACTTATTGCTATTTATTTATATTTGTATTTGCTCAGTTTGTTGTTTTTTTGATCCTGTTTCTATTTACTGTTTTAGTGATTTGCTGAGAATGTCCACAGGAAAAAGAATCTCAGGTGCAGGAGGGAAGGCCTCAGGTTTGTAGATAATTGGGCTTTGTTCCAGGGAAGGTGGGATCTGTTCCAACGGGACGGTTTACACCTGAACTGGAGTGGTACTAACATTCTTGCAGGGAAGTTTGCTAGTGTTTCTTGTGGGGGGGGGGGGGGTTTCAGCTAAATTTGCAGGGGGCAGGGTTCCAGAATGTGAGAGAGGATAGTGAGATGAAGAATAAGGGACAGGTGGGGACTAACACGGTTCCGGAATATTAAGTGTGTAGCAGAGAAAGGTGAGGCGGAACAAGTGATAAGGAGGACACATGTACAGAGGGGTGGTCTGACGGAACATGGAGTTAAATGTGCAGAAAGAATAAGTAAATTTAGGAAGGACAATAAAATTCTAGGGGCATATAGCCCGATGGGAGTTCGGGGAGCTGGGTTAAGCACAATAGGCAGAGATTCAAACAGAGAGAGGAGAAATGGGCTAAAAATTCTATATCTGAATGAAGTGTCAGAAATAAGGCGGGTGAGCTTGAAGCTCAGGTGTGAATGGGTAACTATGATCTTGTTGGGATAACGGAGACATGGCTGCAGGGAGATCAGACCTGGGAAATGAATGTACAAGGGTATACGTGCTATCATAGGGACAGAAATGTGGGCAGAGAGGGTGGGGTGGCCCTGTTGGTGAGGAATGAGATTCAGTCCTTTGCAAGGGGGGACATAGGATCAGGAGAAGTAGAGTCTGTGTGGATAGAACTGAGGAACAGTAAGGGCAAAAGGACCCTTATGGGTGTTGTCTATAGGCCACCAAACAGTAGCATGGATATTGGGTGCAAGTTAAATAGGGAGTTAACATTGGCATGTGGCAAAGGTAATGTCGCAGTAGTTATGGGGGATTTCAACATGCAGGTGAACTGGGAAAATCAGGCTGGTGCTGAACCCCAGGATAGGGAGCTTGTAGAGTGCCTACAGGATGCATTCTTGGAACAGCTTGTATGGGAGCCGACCCGGGACAAGGCTATTCTGGATTTAGTGTTATGTAATGACCAGGATTTGATAAGCGATCTTGAAGTAAAGGAGCCATTAGGAGGCAGTGATCACAATATAATAAGCTTTTATCCGCAATTTGAGAAGGATAAGGGCAGATCGGAGGTGTCAGTGTTGCAGTTGAACAGGGGAGACTATGGAGCCATGAGGGAGGAGCTGGCCAAAGTTAACTGGATGGATATCCCAGCAGAAAAGACAGTGGAACAGCAATGGTAGGTATTCTTGGGAATAATGCACAAGGTGCAAAATCAGTTCATACCCCGGAGAAGGAAGGATTCAAAGGGGGGAAAGGGGCCACAGTGGTTGACAAAGGAAGTCAGAGATTGCATATCATTAAAAAAAAGGAAGTATGACAGAGCTAAGGTGAGTGGGAGGACAGATGATTGGGAAATTTTTAAGGAACAACAGAACTTAAGTAAAAAGGCAATATGGGGAGAAAAATGAGGTACAAATGCAAGCTAGCCAGGAATATAAAGGATAGCAAAAGCTTTTTTAGGTATGTGTAGAGAAAGAAGATAGTTAAGAACAATGTTGGGCCCTTGAAGAATGAATTGGGTGAAATTGTTATGGGAAACAGAGAAATGGCAGAAGTACTTAACAAGTACTTTAGATCTGTTTTCACTAAGGAAAACACAAGCAATCTCCCAGATGTATGGATGGGCCAAGGACATAGGGTAACAGAGGAAATGAAACAGATTGACATTAGAAAGGAAACGGTGATGAGTAGACTGATGGGACTGAATGCTGACAAATGCCCAGATCCAGATGGTTTGCATCCTAGGGTATTAAAGGAGGTGGCCCTGGAAATTGTGGATGCATTGGTAATCATTTTCCAAAGTTCCTTAGATTCAGGATCAGTTCCTGAGGATTGGAGAATGGCTAATGTTATCCCACTTTTTAAGAAAGGAGGGAGGGAGAAAACAGAGAACTATCGACCTGTCAGCCTAACATCAGTAGTGGGGAAGATGCTAGAGTCCATTATTAAAGATGAAATAGTGGCATATCTAGATAGCAGTGATAGGATTGTGCCGAGCCAGCATGGATTTACCAAGGGCAAATCATGCTTGACTAATCTATTGGAGTTTTTCGAGGATGTAACCAGGAAGTTAGATAAGGGAGATCCAGTGGATGTAGGGTACCTTGATTTTCAGAGGGCATTTGATAAGGTCCCACATAGGAGATTGGTGGGTAAAATCAGAGCTCATGGCATTGGGGGGAAGATATTGACAAGGATAGAAAACTGGTTGGCAGATAGAAAGCAAAAGTTAGCGGTGAATGGGTGTTTCTTGGAATGGCAGGTGGTGACTAGTGGGGTGCCACAGGGCTTGGTATTGGGACCTCAGCTGTTTACGATTTACATCAATAATTTAGATGAAGACATTGAGAATAATATCAGCAAGTTTGCTGATGATACTAAGCTGGGTGGCAGTGTGACATGTGATGAGGATGTTAGGAGAATTCAGGGTGACTTGGATAGGCTGGGTGAGTGGGTAGATACTTGGCAGATGACGTTTAATGTGATTAAGTGTGAGGTTATCCACTTTGGGAGTAAGAACAGGAAGGCAGATTATTATCTGAACAGTGTAGAGTTAGGTAAGGGAGAAATACAGAGATCTAGGAGTCCTTGTTCATCAGTCACTGAAGGTGAATGAGCAAATGCAGCAGGCAGAGAAGAAGGCTAATGGAATGTTGGCTTTTATTACAAAGGGAATTGAGTACAAGAGCAAGGAAATCCTTTTGCATTTGTACAGGGCCCTGGTGAGACCACACCTGGAGTATTGTGTACAGTTTTGGTCTCCAGGGTTAAGGAAGGACATCCTGGCTGTAGAGGAGGTGCAGCGTAGATTCACAAGGTTAATTCTTGGGATGTCTGGACTGTCTTACGCAGAGAGGTTAGAGAGACTGGGCTTGAACACGCTGGAATTAAGGAGATTGAGAGGGGATCTGATTGCAACATATAAGATTATTAAGGGATTGGACAGGACAGAGGCAGGAAATATGTTCCAAATGCTGGGAGAGTCCAGTACCAGAGGGCATAGTTTGAGAATAAGTGTTAGGTCATTTAGGACAGAATTAAGGAAAAACTTCTTCTCCCAGAGAGTTGTCTGGAATGCACTTCCTCGGAAGGCAGTGGAGGCCAATTCTCTGGATGCTTTCAAGAAGGAGCTAGATAGGTATCATATGGATAGAGGAATCAAGATATATGGGGACAAGGCAGGAACCGGGTATTGATAGTAGATGATCAGCCATGATCTCAGAATGGCGGTGCAGGCTCAAAGGGCTGAATGGACTATTTCTGCACCTATTGTCTATTGGTTGTATGTGGTGACATGTGATATAGTAATAAATTTTACCTTGAACATTGAACTTGCTTTGCATCTTTATCTTTTAAGGAATTTGAGCTTGCCAGCTGCCAGTCTGCAATTTATAAACCCTGGCCTGGATGTCGCCTCGTCTCATCCATGTGGACGGACAGTTTATGGGAAAACAGGTGAGCCCTTTTGCTTATTCACATCATGGCTGAGCGATAAAGAAGGGGGAGGAAGCCTCAATAAGAAGGTGAGGGACCTTGATGAAGGATCCCGACCTGAAGTCTGGATTCCTTTGATCAGAAGTCATCCTCGGACTGTGCTGTTAGATGACACATTCCAGTGTAGTTTTCAATGTTACACTGCACGTATGACATATAAACTGAATATAATGTACTTTATTTCTCCAGCGCTGAATTTTATTAATGCTTATTCATTTCAGCTCTTCAATTGCATGGGATTTTATGCATTTTGGAGGTCAATAATATTTGATAATTTCTGTGCCACTTCCTTTTCCTTCCATAGAAATTCCCCCTCTGATCTGTGATTTAATAGTTGGTAAGGTTGGTTGTTTGGACTGTGTCTTGTAAATGCAAAGTTCAAAGTACCACTGAGACTAGTCAATAAATCCAGGAAACTTAAAACAATCAATGAAAGACTGCACCCAACAGGACGGACAACAACCAATATGCAAAAGACAACAAACTGCAAATGCAAAGAAAACAAATAACAATAAATAAAGAAGCAGTAAATATTGAGGGGATGAGATAAAGAGTCCTTGGAAGTGAGCCCAAAGTTTGTGGAAACAGTTCAGTGATGGGGTAAGTGAACTTGAGTGAAGTTATCCCCGTTTATTCAATGCCTGATGGTTGAAGGGTAAAACCTGTTTCTGAACCTGGTGTTGTGGGTTCCAAGGCTCCTTGACCTTCTTCCTGATGGCACTGATGAGGACAGCCTGGGTGGTGCGCGATGCCGCTTTCCTGTGGTAGCACTCCATGTTGATGTGCTCGGTGGTGGGGAGGGCTTATTCATTTGTAGGGTTATCTATTCAATGGCATTGGTGGCTCTGTACCAGGCCATGATACAACCACTCAGTATATTCTATTAAAGGGAAATTATAGGTTGCAAATGGCAGTGAGGGTAGTTCAAAACTCTGTAGGTAAGTGAGAGAATCGGGAGGGGTTGAGGAGTTGGTAGCGTGGCTTGTGAAAGGCTGCTCAGATCTCACAGGATTATATTAGATTTGGTTTGTTTTTTTTAACTACACATACATGGAAACATCTAGTAAAATGCTTTGCATTAACAACCAGTACAATTCTAGGATGTGCTGGGGGCAGCCTGCAAATGTGGCCATAAATAATGGTGCAGACATTGTGTGTTCACAATGTTCGGCAGAGCAGCACAAACAACAGCAATGCAAATCCTTCACTCGCTCACACAGATGACCCCTGGACGTGCTGCCTCTTAGCTGTCACTGGTCTTTCTTCTTGGGGCCCTGTAGACCATAAGGTATTGGAGCAGAAGTCTGTTATGACATTTCATCATGACTGATCCAATTTTCCTCTTGGTCCCAATCTCCTATCTTCTCCCCATATCCCTTCATCCCAGACTTGGCCTCCAGCTGCCTGTGGCACAGAATCCCACAGATTCACCGCTCTGTGTCTAAAGAAATTCCTCCTCATCTCCATTCTACAAGGATGCCCCTCCATTCTGAGACTGGAGATAGTCTCTCCCACCATAGGAAACAGCCTCTCCACATCCACTCTCTCAAGGCCCACCATTCGATAGGTTTCAATGCAATCACCCTCATTCTTCTAAATTCCAGTGACTACAGGCCCAGAGCCATCAAACGCTCTTCATATGACAGACATTCAGTCCTAGGATTATTTTTATGAATGTCCTTTGAACCCTTTCTAGTTTCAGCACATCCTTTCTAAGATACAGGGCCCAAAACTGCTTACAATACTCCAAGTGAGGCCTCACCAGTGCTTTATACAATCTCAACATTGCATCCTTTCTTTTATATTCTTGTCCTCTTGAAATTAATGCTAACGTTGCATTTGTCTTCTCACCGCAGACTACACCTGCAAATTAACCTTTAGAGAATCCTGCACAAGGACTCCCAAGTCCCTTTGCACCTCAGTTTTTTTGTATCTTCTCTCATTTTAGGAAATAGTCAACTCTTTTATTTCTTTTACCAAAATGCATGAACATATACTTCCTAACACTGTATCCCAACTGCCACTTCTTTGCCCATTGCCCTAATCTGTCTAAGTCCTTCTGTAGCCTCTCTACTTCCTCAAAACTACCTGCCCCTCCACCCACCTTCATATTGTTTGCAAACTCGGCCACAAAGCCAACAATTCCATCATGCAAATCATTGATGTATAATGTAAAAAGATTCAGTCCCAACAGAGACAACCCCTGTGGGACAACATGCATTACCAGCAGCCAACCAGAAAATACTCTGTTTATTCCTACTGTTTGTCTCCTGCCAATAAGTCACTGCTTTATCTGTGCTGGAATCTCTCCTGTAGCACCAGAAGCTCATAGTTCGTTTAGCAGCCTCATGTGTGGTACCTTGTTGAAGACCTTCTGAAAATTCAGATACACATCAAGTGATTCTCCTTCATCTATCTGCTTGTTATTTGATCAAAGAATTCCAACAGACTTGTCAGGTGAGATTTTCCCTTGAGTAATCCATGCTGAGTACAGCCTATTTTATCGTGTGCCCCCAAGTACCCCGGGACCTCATCCTAATAATCAACTCCCAGCCACTGGGGTCAGACTAACTGGCCTAGAGTTTCCTTTCTTCTGTCTCTCTCCCTTCTTGAAGAATGGAGTGACATTTGCAATTTTCCTATCTTCTGGAACCATTCCAGAATCTAGTGATTCTTAAAAGATCATTATTAATGCCTCCACAATCTCTTCAGCCACCTCTTTCAGACCCCTGTGATGTGCACCTTCTGGTCCCGGTTTCTCATCTACCTTCATGCCTCTCAGTTTCCCAAGAACCTTCTCTCTCATCATGGTAACTTCACACACTTCATGATCTCTGACACCTGGAACTTGCACCATACTGTTAGTGCCTTCCACAGTGAAGACTGATGCAAATTACTTATTCAGTTCACCTGCCAGTTTGTTGTCCCCCATTAATACCTGTTCAGCATGGTTTTCTAGCAGGCCAATATCTACTGTCGCCTTTCTTTTACACTTCATGTATCTGAAGAAACTTTTGGTATCCTCTTTAATATTATTGGCTAGCTTAATTTTACATTCCATTTTTACCTTCTTTATGACTATTAAGGTGCCTTTTGTTGTTTTTAAAAGTGTCCCAATTCTCTAACTTCCCATTAATTTTTGCTGTATTAATTGCCCTCTCTGGGGCTTTTATGTTGGCGCTGACTTCGCTTGTTGGCCATGGTGGTGTCATTTTGCCTTTGGAATACTTCTTCCTCTTTGGGATGTATCTATCCCCTGCCTTCTGAATTGCTTCCAGAGATTACAGCCATTTTTGCTTTGTTGTCATCTCAGACCTCGTATTTTGAACCCCTCGTCCTCAGTGATCGCCAACCTATGACCTCAGAGTGCTCTGACCTGAACTCTGACCTCCAACTCCTCCCCCTAACTCTTCATTTGCTGACCCTGACCTCTCACTCCCCTCATCCCTGTCCCTACTGACGGACGTTTCAGCTCAGCTCCATCTTTGAAAAAGAATATCATCAGACAGAGGAGACTATCAGAATAAAAAACAAAAGCCAATGTTTTGAAATGATTAAAAAATATATACTAAGCCTTTCTCTGACAGCTCCTGTTAATGTTGACTGTAAGAAAGTCCAACTAGAGTACCAGGAAGCTGGTGTGTAAATTTAGAATGGTGAATTCCCACAACATTAAATGCTGGTTGAAACCTTTGGAACTAACTTGTTCGATAGGATTTCATAAGGCCCCACCAACACTAAAAGCCTCAATCTTTTTTCCAATGTTGTGCAAAGTTCAGTTTGAATGCTAATTTCTGGCCTTCCTAAGCAATTTATAATCTAACTTCAACTCATCCAGAATGGCGTTGCTAAACCATTGAGCCAGGATAGGAGAACACATCACTCCTATGCTGTACATGCCACTCTGCATTGGCTTCTTGTAACTTTTAGAATTGATTTTAAAGGTTTCTTATTTGTTTTCAAAGCTCTTCAGAATGAACTACGTTGTTAAACTGTAAAAAGTAAAAGGGGTGCAGACTCAGTTGATACATTTCAATGCCAGCTCAAAACCTATTTATTTAAATTGCTTTTAACAAACATCTTCTGTTTCTCTCATGTTTAATTTTTAACTTTAATTTTATCTTCATATTTGTACTTTAATCTGAATGTAAAGCACCTTGAACTGCATTTGTATGGGAAGTGCTCTCTAAATAATGTTGTTCTTCTTATTATTAATTTGATGCTGTTCTTCAATAAATTTACCGTGAACTTTGAATTGCAGGTGTTTCGAAGTTTATAAAAGCTGAAAGTACTTTGAAGCAGGAAGTATTGGCTGTGATCATGGCTTGCAGGGAACAGGATGTGGGCTGGAGTGAGGAGACAATCTGCTCCATCTGCCTCGAATTCTTCACTGAACCGGTTTCTCTGGAGTGTGGGCACAGCTTCTGTTTTGCCTGCATCACCCAGTGTCAGGAAAGGAAGTCAAATTTCTGCCCAGAATGTCGGGCAATCTTTCCAGCCAGGCAGCTCAGGATCAATCGAGCCTTGGCAAAGCTGGCTGAGAGGGCTCGAGAATTAAACCTAAATTTGAATGAGGAAGAAAATAATCTTCACTGTGAAGAACATGAGGAAGAACTGAAGCTGTTTTGTGAAACGGACAAGAAACTGATCTGCCTGATCTGTAGAGATGCACTGGAACACAGGGAGCACCACTTTCGACCAATTAAAGAAGCTGTGGAAATTCAAAAGGTAAAGAAGATTTCATTAGCTTGGATCTGGTAATTTGTCCCCTCTCTCACTTTTTCCATTTCCCATTCTGGTTCCCCTCTTCCTCCTTCTCCTCCCCTGCCCATCACAAGCCTCTGGTGCCCCTCCTTCCATGGTCCACTGTACTCTCCTATCGGATTTCATAATCTTCAGCATGTTCCCTCTTCTGCCTTCCACTTCCCAGCTTCCTACTTCATTCCCATATCCCCCACCCAGCCACCTTCCCCCCTGACCTGGTCTCACCTGTCACCTGTCAGCCTGCACTCCTTCCGATCCCGGGACCTACTTATTCCGGTTTCTGACAGTCTTGATGAAACGTTGACTATTTATTCCCCTCCATAGTTGCTGCCTGACCTGCTGAGTTCCTCCAGGATTTTGTGTGTGTTGCTCTGGATTTCCAGCTTCTGCAGAGTCTCTTGTGTTTAAGATTAGATTTCCCGATTGTTTCAGAAGGTTTCCTCCCTCCACTAGCTTTGTTCAGTCTAAGTTGAAAGCTAACCTTGCAGGCCACTCTCCCATGAATTTTTTCTCCCCGAGAAAACTTGACTAACTTTGTCAGCGATGGACCTATCACCCGAAGGGAACTGATGCCTGCTTATTCCTCCAGACACATGAAGGACATGTTGGTCGGGCTAGACCATGGTGTCCCAGCTGTCTACACAAGCCAGGGATGTACATATGGGGGGCAAGCTGTTGTCCACGTAGCAGCTACCCCATCTCCAAAGGAATGGTCACTGTGGCACCGTAAGAGCTGCCCGTTAACACTAAACACAGCCTTGGGGACAGACACCTATCTCCAGGACACCATACCACTCACGGGCATGAGGCAATTAGGGTTGCCATGGTGGTGTAGCAGTTAGCTCAGCACTATTACACAACAGGGCTCGGTGTTCAGAGTTCAATTCTGACACCACCCGAAAGGAGACTATACACCCTCCCCTGTGTACCCCCCCCCCCCCCCCGTTGGAGTCTTTAAGGTCTGTATCCCCTCCCCCCCGGTGAAGTCTGTAAGGAGTCTGTATCCCCTCCCCCCCGGTGGAGTCTGTAAGGAGTCTGTATCCCCTCCCCCCCCCCAGTGGTGTCTGTAAGGAGTCTGTATCCCCTCCCCCCCGGTGGAGTCTGTAAGGAGCCTGTATCCCCTCCCCCCCCCCGGTGGTGTCTGTATCCCCCCCCCCCCCGTTGGAGTCTTTAAGGTCTGTATCCCCTCCCCCCCCCTCCAGTGGTGTCTGTAAGGAGTCTGTATCCCCCCTCTCCCCCGGTGGAGCCTGTAAGGAGTCTGTATCCCATCCCCCTCCCCCGGTGGTGTCTGTAAGGAGTCTGTACCTCCCCTCCCCCCGTCCCCCCAGTGTGGTCTGTAAGGAGTCTGTATCCCCCCACCCCCCCGGTGGAATGTGTATTGGAATCTGTAACCCCCCCCCCCCCGTGTCCTCTGGAAGGTGTCTGTACCTCCCCCCTCCGGTGGAATGTGTATTGGAGTCTTTAACTCCCCCCCCCCCCCCCCGTGTCCTCTGGAAGGTGTCTGTATGCCCAGCTGTAATTGGTTTTCTCTGGGCCCTCTAGTTTCCCCAGTCATCGGGGGTAGCTTGGGGAGTGTGGCCTACTCTGCACTGTGTCCCTAAATAAAATATGTTGTCCCTATGTTGTGCTTCTTGTGCTGTGCGCTGTTTGTGACTCTAGCACCATGGCTCCAGAGGGATAATCTTTCATTTTGCCATGTGCATGTGTATGACTGAATGACAATAAACTTGAACTTCATGTTCTGTCTCAATCCAAGGCTCAGATAAAAACCTCCCTGGTCCTACTCATGGAGAAGAATTCACTGATTTCGGAGACAGAGAGGAAGCAGATACAAAAGATCAGAGAAATCAGGGTAAAGTCTCCCAATGCTTTTCTGTGATATTCAGTGATTTACCCGACCTGGCTTCTATTAAATTTTACGTTTCATTTCAGGCACAGTCTCATTCTCTGCAGGACTATGTCACATCTGAGTTTGACAGCATGCACCAGTTTCTCAATGTGAAGGAACAAGAGTACATTAGAGACCTGAAGGAACAAGAGAAGAGAATTCGTGACACCATGGAAGAAACGCTGAGAAAAATTCAAGATAACTTGCATTCCATTCAGGAGGAGATCTCAAATTTGCAGAAACGGATGAAGGAGAAAAGTGGAGTGGTGTTCCTAAAGGTGGGGGGGGGGGGAGTCAATATTTTAATTCAGTTCCATGAACATGAACATTGTTGCAAAATGAGTTCAGATGAAATGAGTTCTATTGAAGGGTCTTGGATTGAAATGTCCCCTCCATAGATGCTGCCTGACCTGCTGTGCCCTTTATGCCATCCAAAATTCTTCCTGCTTACTTTTTCAAAACATATCATGATTTTGAAGGTGTTAATTAATGTTCCCATAAATTTCTTTTTTTTAAGGAACACCTCTTCATCCTTTCCATGTGACATTCACATGGTTCCTTCAAACGAACCTGCCCTAATCTTTACTCTCTGCCACTGGGTCATTACCATAGCATGGTGGTCAAAGCTGGTGACTTATAAAAGTTTAACAATAGCTCTTGACATAACGTCTGTTATTTCCAGGCTATTTCCCACATTAGCATGGGAAAACTACTTTTCCCCCTGTTACAACATACCACAACATGCTAGAGAAACCCAACAAGCCAAACAGCAGCAAAGAAGAGGGCCTGATCAGATCTCAGCCCTAAGCAGCAATGGTTTATTCCCCTCCCTAGATGCAGCCTGACCTGCTGAGTTCATCGAGCGTTTTACTTGTATCATTCTTGAATACAGAGGGATCCTTGGGTCCCAAGGCCATAAATCTCTGAAAGTGGCCCAGTGGAACCTCTTTTTTTTTTGCCAAGGTCCACTGTCCTCTCCTATCAGATCCCTTCTTCTTCAGAGCTTTACCTCTTCCATCTATTCCCTCCCAGCTTCTCACTTCATCCCCTCTCCCCCACCCACCCTCCTCCCCTCTGATCTGGTCTCAACTCTCACCTTAGGCTCCTTTCTTTCCAGTCCCTATGAAAGGTCTTAGCCTAAAATGCCCATTGTTTATTCCTTTTCATTGATGCCAGCTGATCAGCTGAGTTCCTCCAGCATTTTTTGTGTGTTGCTCTGGATTTCCAGCATCTGTAGAATCACTTGTGTTTACGTCTTACCTTAGTATGTTTACCTGGCCTTCTCTTAAACGTGGGATTGTTTGTTATGTGAACAAAGTCACTGGAGAGACTTAGTTGTTGAATATGGAGCAGTGAGGCACGAAGTGAGACACAGCAATCATCATACGGAGATCCTTTTGGAGCAAGGGGTCTGCTCGACTCAACCCCAACACAACATTTTATGTGCTAAGGACCAAAGGACAATTCCACATTTCAATGCTTCCTTTGAACTGCACACAACCTTCACACCTCCCACATCACACCCACACCACAACACCTGAATGCACTTTAATTAGCGTTGTCTGGTCTTTGCATTAACTGTGATTCACATCTTTTAGGAACTCATTGTTCAGAGCTGCATTTTCAATTTAATCTACAGTCTATATACATATCTGAAGATTGGTGGCTGAAGTTATTGCTATATGTACTAAACCCAAAAATACACTAATAGTATTGTTGTAACCACTCTGTATAAGCTAGGATATCCCATCCTTACCATCCTGTTAAACAAACCTCCCCTGAGGCCTCTTTTGGATGATTTTAGAGGCTACTCATGAGTTCACATTGGGATGTTGACAGGATGCAGAACTGAGCTGGAAGTGACAGGTGCAGTTCAATCCAGAAAAGACTGATCTTGAAGACAGAGTGCAAAGGACAGCGGTGTGTAGGAGTAGACTCCTAGACCATATGCCCCTCAAAATTGCCATGCAATTTGAAGGGTGGTGAAGATGGCTTATAATATGTTACCCTTCGTTAGATGGGATTTGAGTTCCAGAGCTGGGAGGTAATGTTGCAGCTCTATAAGACTCTGGTTAGACCACACATAGAATATTGTGTTCAGTTCTGGTCACCTCATTAGGGGAAGAATATGGAGGCCTTAGAGAGCGCACAGAGGAGATTTACCAGGATGCCGGCTGGATTAGACAACGTCTTATGAGCTGGGGCTTTTCGCTTTTGAAACAAAGCAGAATGTGAGGTGACTTGATAGAGGTGTACAAGATGATGAGATGCAAAGGTAGAGTGAACAGTTGGACAATATTCCCAGGACAGAGCCAGCTAATACAAGAGCAGTAAGTTTGATATTATTAGAGAAAAATACGGGGGGGGGGGGGGGGGCGTCGATGTCAGAGATAGTTTTTGTTTACAGTGGTGGGCACGTGGAATGTTCTGCCAGTGGAGGCAAATACATTTGGGACACTTAAGAGACTTTTAGATAGGCATAAAGATGAAAGAAAGCTGGGAGGAATAATGAGAGATAAGGGTTACATTGATCTTGAAGTGGGTTAAAAGGGCAGCACAACATTGTGGGCCAAAGGGCCTGTATTGTGCTAAACTGGTTCACGTTTTATGTTCTATGCACTCTTTACCAAGCTCATCCTGAACTTCCACTCGCAGCCCCACTCTGTCATAATCATTCATAACTGAAGTCCCTCATTACTAAGCGTACAAGCAAACTGAAGAAAAAGATTACCTTTATTTGCTAAATTTACATCAAAACATAGAGTGAAATGGATTGTTTTGCATCAACAGTCTGAGTATGCTCTGGGGGGTGGGCAGCTTTCCCATCTGTGCATCGGCAGCACAGAAAACTCAGAATTCTGAGCCCCTTGCAATTGTGTGAGTATGCCCACAAGAAAATTAACTCAGGGTAGTATATGTACTTCAATAATAAATTTACTTTGAAATTTATGGGTACAGGTGATTATTCCTGAATATTAAGTTGTATCTGCATTTTTGTTTTCAGAAAGAAATTCATTGTATGAACAGGTAAGACATTTTCTTCACTGAAATTCTGCACAGGCTGGGAAAATATTTCAGAAAGCTATTCATGACTTATGAGTGGACAGCCAGAGACAGTTTCCCACACCAGAAGTGGCTAATACAAGGGGCCATGATTTTACCTGGGGGGAAAGTACAGAGGGGATGTCAGTGATGGGTTTTGTTACACAGGGAGTGGTGGATGTGTGGCACGTACTGCCAGGGGTGGTGGCACAGGCACGGGCAGATACCTCAGGGACATTTAAGAGGTTCCTAGGTAGGCACACATTGACGTGTGGCTTAGTTACCAAGGCTGGTCAAACCATTTCTATTGACAGGAGAAGGGGCAAAAATGGGATATGTTGAGGTCAATGCTGCCTAGCCATTTCAGCAATGCCGCTGGTGCCAAAGTGCATTGGTCTGTGCCGTTCATCAGCTGGGTGGACAGAGGGAACCTGCTGCAAGGGCAACAGCTGGCTCTCCATATCATTCTGCTTTGGCTTGCGTATCAGGTAGACAGCTGGGACACCACATTCATGGCTGACCCCGACCTACAGAGATAGGCAGATGGGTGATAGAAACGCGGAGGGGTATGTGTGTGGGAAGGTAGAGATTGATTAAGACCACGAGGTATAGAAGCAGATTTAGGCCATTTGACTCATTGAATCACCTCCATCATTTAATCTAATTTTCCTTTCAGACCCAATCTCCTGATTCTCCTTGTAACCCTTCATGCCCTGACCAATCAAAATCTATCAACCTTTGTTTTAATATACATAAAGTTTTGGCCTCCACATCTGCTTGTGGCAAGGAACTCCGCGGATTGATCACTTTCTGGCTAAAGACCATTCGAAAAGGATGCCCCTCCATTTTGAGTCTGTGTCTTTTCATCTTAGATGCTCCCACATCCTTTCCAAATCAACTCTATCAAGGCCTTTCAACACTTTCAATTAGGTCACCCCTCATTCTTCTAAATTCTAGTGCACGTAGGCTGAGAGTCATCAAACGCTCTTCATGTGACAAGCCTTTCAATTCAGGAATAATTTCTGTGAACCTCCTTTGAACCCTCTCCAGTTTCAGCACATCCTTAAGGGGCCCAAAACTCCACGTGAGGCCTCACCAATGCTTTATAAAGCTTCAACATTATCAACATTTTATATTCTAGTCCTCTTGGAATGAATGCTAATGTTTCATTTGCCTTCCTCACCATAGACTCACCCTGCAAATTAACCTTTAGAGAATCCTGCACAAGGACTCTCAAGTCCCTTTGCACTTCAGTTCTTTGTATTTTCTCTCCATTTAGAAATTAGTCAACCCTTTCATTTCTTCAACCAAAGTGCATGACCGTACACTTCCTGACACTGTATTCCATCACTTTTGCCTCACTAAGTCCTCTTGTAGCCTCTCCACCTACCTTCATATCAACTGCAAACTTTGCACAAAGCCATCAATTTCATCATTCAAATCATTGACATATAATGTAAAAATAATCAGTCCCAACACAGACCCCAGTGGAACACTAGTCACTGGCAGCCACCAGAAAAGGTTTCCTTTATTCCCACTCTTTGGATCCTGGCATTCAGCCACTGCTTTATCCTTGCTAGGGCCTTTCCTTTAATACTATGGGCTTATAGCTTGTTAAGTGGTATCGTATGTGGCACCTTGTCAAAGACTTTCTGAAAATCCAAGGGACAACACCAACCGATTCTCCTTTGACTATCCTGCATTTAATTTCTTCAAAGAATTGCAGCAGCTTTGTCAGACAAGATCCGCTTGAGGAAACTATGCTGACTGTGGCCTATTTTATTACACGTCTATTACTCTGAGACCTCATCCTTAATAATCGACTCCGACATTTTTCCCACCACTAAGGGCAGACTAATGAGCCTATAGTTTCCTTTCGTCTGCCTCTTTCCTGCTTGAAGAGTGCAGTGACATTTGCAATTTTCCAGTCTTCTGGAACCATTGCAGAATCTAGTGAAACTTGAAAGACCATTACTAATGCCTCCACAATCTCTTCTGCCACTTCTTTCAGAACCCTGGGGTCTACAGCCTCTGGTCCGGGTGACTTATCTACCTTCAGACCTTCCAGTTTCCCAAGAACCTTTACTCTGGTAATGCTAACTTCACACACTTCATGCCCCCTGACACCGTGGACATCCACCATATTGCTAGTGTCTTCCACAGCGAAGACTAACGCAAAATGCCGATTCAGTTTGATCGCTGTTTCATTGTTCCCCCATTACTCCCTCTCCAGCATTGTTTTTCAGCGGTCTGAGATTCACTCTCACCTCTCTTTTACACTTAATGTAGCTGAAGAATACATAAGATATCTTAATGTCTTTTAATGAGATTTAGAGTATGTTAAAAGTTTAACACCTTTACTGGGCTGTACTGAACTATATTTCATTTATTACTGATGGCTTCACATTTTCAGGGGTAGCAATGACTATGAGGTGCTGCCAGTGGCAGATGGTGCCCTGTCTCTCGAAAAATTTGGATTCACCTTCTTCTTGGCATGGAAAGAAATGTCTGAAGCCATCAATCCAGGTAAGACTCCTACTCTGACCTGTATGCTAGATTTGGTTTTGCAGTGCATAAATAACATGAAAACTACTTCAATTTCTGTATAATTATAGAATGCAGTTAAAACCGGCTTCAGTGCTTCTTCATATACCCAAGCATGACTGGTACAGGAGTTACACAAAATGCTGGAGAGAAAAAGGGGGTAGGGGGACTGAGGGGAGAGAAGAGGAGAGGAGAGAGAGGTGGAGGAGGGTAGGGGAAATACTCCAGTGGTAAAATAGCACAACCGTGGCTGACAGGGGAAGTCAAAGCTATTGTAAAAGAAAAAGGAAGGCAATACAACAAAGCAACAATTAGTGGGAAGATAGAAGTTTTTAAAAACCTTCAGAAAGCAACTAAAAAATCATTGGAAGGGAGAAAATGAACTATGAAAGCAAGCTAGCAAATAATATCAAAGTGGATAGTAAAAGTTTTTTCCAAGTATGTTAAAAATAATAAAGAAATGAGAGTGGATAAAGGACCACTAGAAAAAGAGGCAGGAGAAATAATAATGGGGGCAGGGAGTATTTTGTGTCAGTCTTCACTGTGGAAGACACTAGCAGTGTGCCTATGTTGTAGTGTGTGAAGGAAGAGAAGTGGATGCAGTTACTGTTAGAAGAGAGAAGGTGCTCAAAAAGCTGTAAGACCTAAAGCTACATAAGTCACCCGGACCAGAGGAACTGCACCCTAGGGTTCTGAAAGAGGTAGTGTTAGAGATTGTGGTGGCATGAGGAATGACCTTTCAAAAATGATTAGACTCTGGCATGGTGCCAGAGGACTGGAAAATTGCAAATGTCACTCCACTCTTTAAGAAAGGAGGAAGGCAGCAGAGTGGTTGGGAAGATGTTGAGTCAATTGTTAATGTTGGAAAATTGCATGCTCATGCACTTTTGAAGTAGAAGTAAATGAGCAGCCTATTTTCTAAACTGGGAGTAAGTCCAGGAATCTGAGATGCAGAGGGACTTGGGAGTCCTGGTGCAGAACACCCTGAAGGTTAACTTGCAGGTTGAGTCAGTGGTGAGGAAGGCAAATGCAATGTTAGCATTCATTTCAAGAGGTATAGAATACAAGAGCAGGGATGTGATGCTGAGGCTTTATAAGACACTGGTGAGGCCTCACCTTGAGTATTGTGAACAGTTTTGGGCCCCTCATCTTAGAAAAGATGTGCTGTCATTGGAGAGGGTCCAGAGGAGGTTCACAAGGATGATTTCAGGAATGAAAGGGTTATCATATGAGGAGCGTTTGATGGCTCTGTGTCTGTACTTGCTGAAATTCAGAAGGATGAGGGGGGATCTCGTTGAAACCTTACAAATGTTCAAAGGCCTAGAGAGGTTAGATGTGGAATGGATGTTTCCCATGGTGAGAGAATCTAGGGCAAGAGGGCATAGCCTTAGGATAGTAGGGTGCTATTTCAAAACAGGGATGCGGAGAAATTTCTTTAGCCAAAGGGTGGTGAATCTGTGGAATTTGTTGCCACCTGCAGCTGTGGAGGCTGGGTCATTGGGTGTATTTAAGGCAGAGATTGATAGGTTCTTGATTGGACACGGCATCAAAGGTTACGGGGTTAAGGGTGGGAACTGGGTTTGAGGAGCAGATAAAAAAAGGATCAGCCGTGATTGAATCACGGAACAGAGTTGAAGGCCAGATGGCCTAATTCTGCTCCTGTCTTATGGAGGGGATACGAGGCAGAGCGGGAGGGAGAAAGTGAAGAAGAGGGAGAGAGTGAAATGGAGAGTGAGAGAGGGAGAGAGATAGATAGAAAGAGAGGGAGCAAGAGAGAAGGAGAGACACAGAGAGGTGGGGAGAGAGAAAAGGGGAAGAGAAAGTGTTTGAGAAAGAGGAAGGGAGTAAAGGAGAGGGAAAGAGGAGGAGGGTGATGAGATGAGAGTGGAGAAGGAAGAGGAGAGAAGGAGGGAGGAGAAAGTGTGAGAGGAAGGGAGTGGAGAGTGAGAGAGAAGAGACAGTGAGGAGAGACAGAGTGAGAGAGATAGAAGGAGAGGGAATAGGGTGAATTAGGAGGAGAAGGATAGAAGGGGAGGGGGAGAGAGTGAGTGAAGGAGAAGGAGAGAATGAAAGGGACAGCGGAGGGGAGGGAGCGAGAAAGAGAGAGGAGAGATGGAGGAAGAGAGAGTGAGACTATTGAATTGTAATGTCATGTGGATCCCTGTATTCATGAAGAACTGAGAAGCTGTATGTAGGTAGCCTTATGAGACAAGGTCGACCCTCTGCTTGCCTATCTGCAAGAATTAAGAGGTAACGTTAATGAAACGTAGAATATTCTGTGAAGATGGCTAGATAGGCATTGGGAATGTGTTTCTCCTCATGAGGGAGTTTACAGTTAAGGATATGGTTACTGAATAATGTATGGTCCTTTGTCATGGAGATAAGATCTAAATAAAAAAATTATTATCAAATTGTGTGTGTGCTGCCAGATCCTACTTAGAGATTAGTTTCCTTCCAGGCACTTACAGAAAAGTAAAGAAGTGCAATTGAGTTTATGAAAAAAAAACTACACAAAAACAAAGACTGACAAACAATTAATGTACAAAAGAATATAAATTGTACAAAAAACAAAACTGGGAACATGAGTTGTGCAGTCTTTGAAAGTCAGCCTGTAGATCGTGTGTCAACTCAGTATTATGGTGAGTGAAGTTATCCACCCTGGTTCAGGAGTCTGATGGTTGAGGGATAATAACTGTTCATGAACCCGGTGGTGTGAGGCCCAAGCCTCCGATACCTCTTGCCCGTTGGTGGTAGCATGAAGAGAGCATGGCCTGGATGGGGATGGTTAGAGTCTCTGAACCTGGTGGTGCGAGGCCCAAGCCTCCGATACCTCTTGCCCGTTGGTGGTAGCATGAAGAGAGCATGGCCTGGATGTTAGAGCCTTTCATACATAATGCTGCATCTGTACTCAGTGAGGGTGGGGAGAGTTTTTTTCCTTCTGGAGGGGCTAAAGCTTTGAAATTCTGCAAACTTTGAAAAGGCTGCAGAGGGTTGCAAACTCAGCCAGCACTGTCATGAGCACCAGCCTCCCCACCATTGAGGACATCTTCAAAAGGCAATGCCCCAAGAAGGTGACTTCCATCATGAAGGACCCCCCCCCCCCACCTCCCAGGACATGACTCCTTAACATTACTTCCATCAGGGAGGAGTTACAGGAGTCTGAAGACACACATTTTACATCTTGGCAACAGCTTCTTCCCCTCCGCCATCAGATTTCTGAAAGGTCCATGAATGCTATTGCACTATTTTGGTCTCTCTTAGCTCTATTTTTTTTTTGTTTATTTTCTGATTTAATCCCTATTGTGATTATAATTCTATTATGCATTGCACAGTACTGCTGGCAAAAGTCACGGCATATGTTAGTGATAATAAATCTGATTTTGATTCCTTCCCTGGGCAGCTATGGAAACCGAATTACTGGAAGTATTCCAGGCAGGGGAATAGTTCACAGGAGTCAAGGGTAATAGGGATCAGGCAGGAGAACCAAGGCTGTCTGAGACAATATTTTATAGAAGGGCAGAACACGTGAGCTCAGATAGATGAATAACTCTTTGTTCCAGCAGCTTCTATACCTCAGGGAGAATAATGACGTTCCCTTTGAAGAGCTGGTCCGTACTGTTCTACCACATACCTTTGCTTTCAACTGGAGACTTTTAATCCTTAATGCTGCTGCAATCTTTCTGCATTTTATGCTTTGTATCACTGATAATTTATGAACTTTTACCCTGCCTTTGAAGCCTGGGCACAGATTCAGGAATGCTTAATGCAACTTGAGTTTAAAGAGAACAATATACTTATTGCTCTGGGTCTGATGCTGTGCCAAAAAAAAAACCAAAAGATAAAGAACACAATTCTGTAAAAGCTCATTCTGTAAAAGGGCTGGATGGTTTAGAGTTTGTGAAATGTGTGCAGGATAGTTTTTTGCAACAATACATAGAAGTACCGACTAGAGATGGGGCAGTGATGGATCTCCTGTTAGGGAATGCGACAGGTCAGCTGACAGATGTATGTGTTAGGGAGCACTTCGGGTCCAGTGATCACAATAGCATTAGCTTCAATATAATTATGGAGAAGGACAGGACAGGACCTAGAGTTGAGATTTTTGATTGGAGAAAGGCTAACGTTGAGGAGATGCGAAGGGATTTAGAGAGAGTGGATTGGGTCAAGTTGTTTTATGGGAAGGATGTAATAGAGAAATGGAGGTCATTTAAGGGTGAAATTATGAGGGTACAGAATCTTTCTGTTCCTGTTAGGTTGAAAGGAAAGGTTAAAGGTTTGAAAGCACCATGGTTTTCAAGGGATATTAGAAATTTGCTTCGGAAAAAGAGGGATGTCTACAATAGATATAGGCAGCATGGAGTAAAGGAATTGCTCGAGGAATATGAAGAATGTAAAAGGAATCTTAAGAAAGAGATTAGAAAAGCTAAAAGAAGATACGAGGTTGGTTTGGCAAATAAGGTGAAAGTAAATCCGAAAGGTTTCTACAGTTATATTAAAAGCAAGAGGATAGTGAGGGATAAAATTAGCCCCTTAGAGAATCAGAGTGGTCAGCTATATGTGGAGCCGAGGGAGATGGGAGAGATTTTGAACGATTTCTTCTCTTCGGTATTCACTAAGGAGAAGGATATTGAATTGTGTAAGGTGTGGGGAACAAGTAAGGAAGTTATGGAACCTATGACAATTAAAGAGGTGGAAGTACTGGAGCTTTTAAGAAATTTAAAAGTGGATAAATCTCCGGGTCCTGACAGGATATTCCCCAGGACCTTGAGGGAAGTTTGTGTAGAAATAGCAGGAGCTCTGACGGAGATCTTTAAGATGTCATTAGAAGCGGGGATTGTGCCGGGGGATTGGCATATTGCTCATGTGGTTCCATTGTTTAAAAAGGGTTCTAGAAGTAAGCCTAGCAATTATAGACCTGTCAGTTTGACATCAGTGGTGGGTAAATTAATGGAAAGTATTCTTAGAGATGGTATTAATAATTATCTGGATAGACAGGATCTGATTAGGAGTAGCCAGCATGGATTTGTGCGTGGAAGGTCATGTTTTACAAACCTTATTGAATTTTTTGAAGACGTTACGAGGAATGTTGACGAGGGTAAGGCAGTGGATGTAGTCTATATGGACTTCAGCAAAGCCTTTGACAAAGTTCCACATGGAAGGTTAGTTAAGAAGGTTCAGTCGTTAGGTATTAATGCTGGAGTAATAAAATGGATTCAACAGTGGCTAGATGGGAGATGCCAGAGAGTAGTGGTGGATAATTGTTTATCGGGATGGAGGCCGGTGACTAGCGGGGTGCCTCAGGGATCTGTTTTGGGCCCAATGTTGTTTGTAATATACATAAATGATCTGGATGATGGGGTGGTAAATTGGATTAGTAAGTATGCCGATGATACTAAGGTAGGAGGTGTTGTGGATAATGAGGTGGGTTTTCAAAGCTTGCAGGGAGCTTTATGCCGGTTAGAAGAATGGGCTGAACGTTGGCAGATGGAGTTTAATGCTGAGAAGTGTGAGGTTCTACATTTTGGCAGGAATAATCCAAATAGAACATACAGGGTAAATGGTAGGGCATTCAGGAATGCAGTGGAACAGAGAGATCTAGGAATAACAGTGCATAGTTCCCTGAAGGTGGAGTCTCATGTAGATAGGGTGGTGAAGAAGGCTTTTGGTACGCTGGCCTTTATAAATCAAAGCATTGAGTACAGAAGTTGGGATGTAATGTTAAAATTGTACAAGGCATTGGTAAGGCCAAATTTAGAATATTGTGTGCAGTTCTGGTCACCGAATTATAGGAAAGATATTAATAAATTAGAGAGAGTGCAGAGACGATTTACTGGGATGTTACCTGGGTTTCAGCACTTAAGTTACAGAGAAAGGTTGAACAAGTTAGGTCTCTATTCATTGGAGCGTAGGAGGTTGAGGGGGGATTTGATCGAGGTATTTAAAATTTTGAGAAGGATAGATAGAGTTGACGTGAATAGGCTGTTTCCATTGAGAGTAGGGGAGATTCAAACGAGAGGACATGATTTGAGAGTTAGGAGGCAGAAGTTTAAGGGAAACACGAGGGGGTATTTCTTTACTCAGAGAGTGATAGCTGTGTGGAATGAGCTTCCTGTAGAAGTAGTAGGGGCCAGTTCAGTTGTGTCATTTAAGGTAAAATTGGATAGGTATATGGACAGGAAAGGAGTGGAGGGTTATGGGCTGAGTGCGGGTAGGTGGGACTAGATGAGATTAAGAGTTCGGCACGGACTAGGAGGGTCGAGATGGCCTGTTTCTGTGCTGTGATTGTTATATGGTTATAATAATTATTTTTTCAAAAAAATTACATGGATGGTAGGGGTATGGAGGGCTATGGTCACAGTAGGCGGCTTAAATGGTTTGGCATGGACTAGATGGGCCGAAGGGCCATTTTCTGTGCTGTACTTTTCTAGTACTCTACGACTCTAAAACACAATAAATAAAAATACATAAAATAACGAGTACATACATTGATTGTATGCCCATAAAGTGACGCTAGGCTGTACATAATGTGACTGATGGGAATAATAAAGTAGTGGTGGAGTTAGTGAAGGTGTTGCTCAGATCTACTGCTTGGGGAAAGTAACTGTTTTTGAGTCTGGTGGTCCTGGTGTGGGTGCTACTGAGCCTCCTCCCTGACGAAAGAGGGCCAAGCAGACCATGAACAGAGTGAGTGCGGGCCTTCATGATGTCACTGGCTCTTTTCCAGCACCTTTCTGTATAAACGTCCTTGGTGGTGGGTCGGCTGGTGCTAGTGATGTGTTTTGACCACCCGTTGTAGAGTCTGGAAACGCCACTGGGAAACCACTACCTTGCCAGTGATCTACTGTATCCAGTGCTCCCAGTGAGGCCCGACGTAAATTGGGCACTGTTTCGTCGAGAGCCTTCACTGCATCCAGCACAAAATTTCCCAGTAGCTACCCATTTCAATTCTACTTCCCATTCCCATTCGGACATGTCTGCCCATGACCTCCTCTACTGCTGTGGTGAGGCTAAACTCAGGCTGGAGGAACAACAACCCATACTCTGCCTGGGTGACCTTCAACCTGACAGCACGAACAACGATCTCTCTAACTTCCAATAGTTCTCCCCACCCCCCCACCTCTGTTTTTCCATTCCCCATTCTGGTTACTGTATTAGCCTTTTCTTTCTCATCCCCCACCCATAACCTCCTCCTGGTGCCCCTCCTTCCATAGTTCACTGTCCTCTCCTATTCTTTGTCAGCCCTCTACCTCTTCCACCTATTCCCCTCGCAGCTCCTTCATTTCCCCCTCACCTGATCTCACCTATCACCTTCCATTGGCGCAGGTGATAGGTGATGCCAGCTGAAGGGGCGGGAGAGGAGGGAGGACATCAGTCGTCTGGGTAAGCCTACCTAGAGTAAGTTTAAATTTTCTCTTTAATGAGAGCTCAGCGAGACTCTCTCTCACCGCCCTGCCTGTGATTTGTTGCTGCTTTCTGCCACTTCAATCACTTGCTCACCCAGACTCGTCTCACGTCATCCTGCTTCCACCTTTCCCTCTCCCCGCCGCAACTGGCTTTACCCATCACTTTCTAGCTTGAGATCCTCACCCTCCCCACCTTCTTTTGTTATCTTCCTCCCCCTTCCTTTCCAGACCTGATGACGAGTCTCAGCCTGAAACCTCGCCTCCATAGAAGCCATCTGACCTGCTGAGATCCTCTAGTGTTTGGTGTGTTTCTTATTTGAATGGCTCTTTCCTCCGACAGTGGCTCAGTTTATTTGCGTTAACAAACATACCTTTGACTATATGGCCATAGTATTGTCCGAGATACTCAAATAATCTTACTCACTGTCAGGACTGCTAATTCATAGCAGATCTAACTATTGTGCATTTTTCTAGGAGCCTATTTCTTCACTGCAGCATAGTTAGAGACTGTGGGCAGCAGGTACAGAAGCCTTATGTCGCCCACAACTAGGTTCAGGGACAGGTATTACCCAACAGCCATCATGCTCCTGGTATGTAATTATATACTCTGTGTGTGTGTATATGAATATGTGCATATGTATAGAACATAGAACATAGAATAGTACAGAACATTACAGGCCCTTTGGCCCACAATGTTGTGCCGACCCTCAAACCCTGCCTCCCATATAACCCCCCCACCTTATATTCCTCCATATACTTGTCTAGTAATCTCTTAAACTTCACTAGTGTATCTGCCTCCACCACTGACTCAGGCAGTGCATTCCAAGCACCAACCACTCTTTGTGTAAAAAACCTACCTCTAATATCCCCCTTGAACTTTCCTCCCCTTACCTTAAAGCCATGTCCCCTTGTACTGAGTAGTGTTGCCCTGGGGAAGAGGCGCTGGCTGTCCACTCTGTCTATTCCTCTTAATATCTTGTATACCTCTATCATGTCTCCTCTCATCCTCTGTCTCTCCAAAGAGTAAAGCCCTAGCTCCCTTAATCCCTGATCATAATCCATACTCTCTAAACCATGCAACATCCTGGTAAATCTCCTCTGTACCCTTTCCAATGCTTCCACATCCTTCCTATATTGAGACGACCAGAACTGGACACAGTACTCCAAGTGTGGCCTGACTAGAGTTTTATAGAGCTGCATCATTACATCGCGTCTCTTAAACTCTGTCCCTCAACTTATGAAAGCTAACACCCCATAAGCTTTCTTAACTACCCTATCTACCTGTGAGGCAACTTTCAGGGATCTGTGGACATGTACCCCCAGATCCCTCTGCTCCTCCACACTACCAAGTATCCTGCCATTTACTTTGTACTCTGCCTTGGAGTTTGTCCTTCCAAAGTGTACCGCCTCACACTTCTCCGGGTTGAACTCCATCTGCCACTTCTCAGCCCACTTCTGCATCCTATCAATGTCTCTCTGCAATCTTCCACAATCCTCTACACTATCTACAACACCACCAACCTTTGTGTCATCTGCAAACTTGCCAACCCACCCCTTTACCCTCACATCCAGGTCATTAATAAAAATCATGAAAAGTAGAGGTCCCAGAACAGATATTTGTGGGACACCACTAGTCACAACCCTCCAATCTGAATGTACTCCCTCCACCACGACCCTCTGCCTTCTGCAGGCAAGTCAATTCTGAATCCACCTGGCCAATCTTTCCTGGATCGCATGCCTTCTGACTTTCTGAATAAGTCTACCATGTGGAACCCTGTCAAATGCCTTACTAAAATCCATGTAGATCTCATCCATTGCACTACCCTCATCTATATGTCTGGTCACCTCCTCAAAGAACTCTATCAGGCTTGTTAGACACGATCTGTCTTTCACAAAGCCATGCTGACAATCAGACCATGATTCTCTAAATGCCCATAGATCCTATCTCTTAGAATCTTTTCCAGCAGCTTTCCCACCACAGATGTAAGGCTCACTGGTCTATAATTACCCGGACTATCCCTACTACCTTTTTTGAACAAGGGGACAACATTCACCTCCCTCCAATCCTCCGGTACCATTCCCGTGGACAACGAGGACATAAAGATCCTAGCCAGAGGCTCAGCAATCTCTTCCCTTGCCTCGTGGAGCAGCCTGGGGAATATTCCATCAGGCCCCGGGGACTTATCCGTCCTAATGTATTTTAACAACTCCAACATCTCCTCTCCCTTAATATCAACATGATCCAGAACATCAACCTCACTCATATTGTCCTCACCACCATCAAGTTCTCTCTCATTGGTGAATACTGAAGAGAAGTATTCATTGAGGACCTCACTCACTTCCATAGCCTCCAGGCACATCTTTCCACTTTTATCTCTAATCGGTCCTACCATCACTCCTGTCATCCTTTTGTTCTTCACACAATTGAAGAATGCCTTGGGGTTTTCCTTTACCCTACTCGCCAAAGCCTTCTCATGCCCCCTTCTTGCTCTTCTCAGCCGCTTCTTAAGCTCCTTTCTTGCTACCCTATATTCCTCAATAGACCCATCTGATCCTTGCTTCCTAAACCTCATGTATGCTGCCTTCTTCCACCTGACTAGATTTTCCACCTCACTTGTCACCCATGGTTCCTTCACCCTACCATTCTTTATCTTCCTCACCGGGACGAATTTATCCCTAACATCCTGCAAGAGATCCTTAAACATCAACCACATGTCCATAGTACATTTCCCTGCAAAAACATCATCCCAATTCACACCCGCAAGTTCTAGCCTTATAGTCTCATAATTTTCCCTTCCCCAATTAAAAATTTTCCTGTCCTCTCTGATTCTATCCTTTTCCATGATAATGCTAAAGGCCAGGGGGAGGTGATCACTGTCCCCCAGATGCGTGTATCTGTATATGTATTCTTTTGCACATTGCTTGCATGCTAGTCTTTGTTAATGTTTAGTTTTTCAGAAATTCTATTGTATTTCCTTAATTTACTGTAAATGCCTGCAAGGAAATGATGACATACTGTAGATACATTGACATTGACTTTGACATGAGTGTTGGTACCACTGATTTGCTTGTCTCCGCGCCTGACTCATTTACTGACCAATACCTACGGACCAGGGGACTCCCCTTAGCAACGCACCCCCCCCACCCAACCCAAGACTCTCTAATTCTCTGCTTCTTCCCGCAGTTGCTGTGGCCCTGGACGCGGAAACAGCCAATCGGCTGCTCGAGGTGTCTGATGACTTGAAGGCCGTGAGGTGGACTAGGAGACAAAAGACAGTCCCTGACACCAGGAAGCGGTTCACAGTCTGGCCGTGTGTGCTGGGGTCGGAGGGATACACGTCAGGGAGACATTACTGGGAGGTGGATGTGGCGGGGAATCGGGGCTGGGGTCTGGGAGTTGTCAAAGAGTCAGTGGAGAGGAAGCAACGGGTTGATCTGGCACCAGAGAATGGATTCTGGATCATCCGGAGAACGGGTGATGGGTTCAATGTTCCCACCTCCCCAGAGTCCAGTCTCCCTGCCGGTCCCATCCCCGGGAGGGTGGGAGTTTATCTCAGTTATGAGTCCGGGACAGTTTCATTTTACAACGCGGAGACCAAGTCCCATCTCCACACCTTCACTGGGAATAAATTCACGGAGAAACTTTATCCTTTCTTTTGGACTTTGGATGAAAACAGCTGGTTGAAAATCTGAAATAAAAGATGTTCAGCAGCAAGGCCAGCAAAATGCTGGAGGAACCAAACTGGTCAGGCAGCATCAGTGGAGGAGTGGAATAAAAAGTCAGTGTTTTGGGCCGACACCCGGCATCCAGACTGTGCTGACTGTAGGGTGATTGTACGTGTCCCCTGTGACCACCTGGGGTCCCCTGAAAACAGCTCCTTTGGTTCACTGGTCCATGCCAAACTCGGTCTGTTTTTAATGGCTTCTAAACTATCCAATCTCAGATATTAACTGTTTCTGTTCAGAATCAGAATCAGGTTTATTATCACTGGCATGTGTCGTGAAATTTGTTAACTTAGCAGCAGCAGTTCAATGCGATACATAATCTAACAGAGAGAGAAAAAAATAATAATGAATAAAATAAAACATAATAATAAATAAACAAGTAAATTAATTACGTATATTGAATAGATTTTTAAAAATGTGCAAAAACAGAAATACTGTTTATTAAAAAAAGTGAGGTAGTGTCCAAAGCTTCAATGTTCATTCAGATATCGGATGGCAGAGGGGAAGAAGCTGTTCCTGAATCACTGGTTGTGTGCCTTCAGGCTTCTGCATCTCCTACATGATGGTAACAGTGAGAAAAGGGCATGCCTGGGTGCTGGACGTTTTTAATAATGGACACAACCTTTCTGAGACACCGCTCCCTAAAAATGTCCTGGGTACTTTGTAGCCTAGCACCCAAGATGGAGTTGACTATATTTACAACCTTCTGCAGCTTCTTTCGGTCCTGTACAATAGCCCCTCCATACCAAATAGTGACGTAGCCTGTCAAGATGTTCTCCACGGTACAACTATAGAAGTTTTTGAGTGTAATGTTGATGTGCCAAATCTCTTCAAAATCCTAATAAAGTATAGCAGCTGTCTTGCCTTCTTTATGACTACATCAATATGACTACATCAATATATTGGGACCAGGTTAGGTCCTCGGAGATCTTGACGCCAGGAACCTGAAGCTGCTCACTCTCTCCACCTCTGATCCCTCAATGAGAATTGGTATGTGCTCCTTTATCTTATCCCTCCTGAAGTCCACAATCAGCTCTTTCATCTAACTGCCAGGTTGATGCTGTGGCACCATTCCACTAGTTGGCATATCTGACTCCTGTACGTCCCCTCGTCACCACCTTTATGGTAGTGATGGCAGAGGGGCCTAAGTCTATGTCTTCAGGCTCCTGTAGCTCCTTCCTGCCAGATTTCCACAGATGCTACCTGACCTAGTTAATTGTTCCAGCATTTTCCATTTTCTATTTCCATACCATTTTGGCCTAGTAATTTTCTTTGGGATTTCTATTCAAATAATGTCCCAGCACTTTACTGTTAACTTTGACCACTGTAAATTGCCCATAGGTGTGTGCTAAGCAGGTCCGTTGTGAGTCGAAGGCTATGAGAATGAGAGGAAAGAGTGGGTGGTGAAATGTGGGGACATGGGACTGGTGGGATGCTTTGAGAAGTGGCCTGTTCACGAAAAAAAAATGTTAATGCTGAATCGATCTAATTTTGATAATGTAGTTGAATTACTTGTTTTCTTAATCCAGAATAAACTATGTAAATAAACTTCTGATTCTTACATTTGTAGACAATGGTTTTATATTAAATTGCATCAAACCAATAGAATCAAGCTCCAGTTTACGTTTAATTGTCATTCAACCACACACATGAACACAGCCAAACAAAACAAGGTTCCTGTAGAGCACAGCACATGTTAGCAAAGGTGTTCAGTCACCAAAAAGAATATAGCACAGGTCTCTGGGTGGCATGGCCTGAGTGTTCAATGGTCTTTTTGTTACACTACTGCAATAATTGAGGGGGATCTTCCAGCCACAAGCTGGCCCCTCCCTCTTTTGTAGTGGAAGAACCTTGTTTGGTGCAGCATCGTGGGCTGAAGGGCCTGTATTGAGCGGTAGGTTTTCTGTGTTTCTATGTAACCCCACACCGTGGCCCTCCCCAACTGAACCCCTGTGGTGGCTGCACCGAGCTTCACTTTGTCCCTTCTGTGGTCTTCAGCAGCCCTCCACAGACATCTCGATGTGCCGGCACACCTAAGGATAGTTTTCACCTTCTTTGGAACAAAATACACTTTATTGATGATAGAAGTATTTACAAGGTTAAAGCATTCAATGCCCTTTCATCCTTTACATAGCTGTACACGGTCAGTGCTCTCCATACAGCTCTTTTTGTTTTAGTGATAGCTCAGGCCCTTTGAGCAGCACCACCCCAGCATCCCGGCCCCCAGCAACACGTTTGGCTCTAACTGAATCACAGAGCACTCTACAGTAGCCAATTAACCTGTCCGGTATGGCTTTGAAGCGTGGGAAGAAACCAGAGCACAAGGGGAAAGCTCAGGCATTCCATGGGGAGTACGTACCCTCTGCTAACAGAGGATGCCACGATTGAAGTCCAAACTCTCATGTCCTGAGATAACTGCTATGCTACTAGGGCACTCAAATAGATGCTACCATCATTCAAACAACTTAATAGTCCTGCTGTCACTCATGTGCCTCCCTGGGGTGGTATAAAAACTCCTACAATAATTGAGGGGCTCCCTCCCTCTCCAGCAGGAGAAGAAGCCTACATTGTGGTCCTTTCCCACTTGTGGGGGTTGCACTGAGCTTCAGTGTGTCCCTCAGTGTGTACTCCCACAGCCTGCTATGTGCCCGTCGGCAGCCTTCCTCCATGGATATCTTGATGTGCATGTCAGACTAACAAGTTTCATCTGATCAAAGAGCATCTTTCACCGATCTGATGACCTGCCAGCAGCACCTGAAGTTTGTCCCACTTTTAACACAGGATGCTAGACAAGAATCAGTGATTGCAATTCTCCCTTTCGTTGGCAAGTCGACATGAAGAAGCATGGTTAAATGCCAAATTCAGTTTGAGAGTGAGATATCTGGGGCTGAAGCCAGCCTATCAAACTTAAATTGAGCAGGGTACAGTCGTGAGAGCATAGATTTGGCTGAAATGGATGAGGAAGACATATTACAGGAAAAGATTGGGTAATAGCAATGGAAGATACTTAAAGAGGCTTTTCATAAATCTTCTCATTAAGTTAAGAAGGCCTCTCTAATTCTTCCATTCATGACAGAATTAGTTCAAAACAGAGAGCTAACGAAAACATTTAGAGCTTCTGCAGGCTAATGAAAAGCCATCCCAGTTTCATAAACTACACCTGTTATGGAAACACCAATGCTCCAGAGTGGAAAACCATACAATAAGTGATGGATACTTCCAGTCCATCCTAGGTAAAGCCCTCCCCATCACTGAGAACAGCCACAAGGAGTGCTGCCACGTCCATCATTAATTACTCAACTGCACAGTGTCCTCTTCAGAGAGTGCTACAGGAGCTTTAGGCCCCACACAAGCAGGTTCATGAACAGTTATTACCCTTCATTCTTCAGTTCCCACACCACCAGGTTCATTAACAGTTATTACCCTTCATCCATCAGGTCCCACACTACCAGATTCAAGAAGTTATTACCCTTCAACCATCAGGTCTCACACCACCAGAGTCAGGAACAGTTATTACCCTTCAACCATCAGGTCCCACACCACCAGATTCAAGAAGTTATTACCCTTCAACCATCAGGTCTCACACCACCAGATTCAGGAACAGTTATTACCCCTCAACTGTCAGGTCCCACATCACCAGGTTCAGGAACAGTTATTACCCCTCAACTGTCAGGTCCCACACCACCAGGTTCATGAACAGTTATTACCCCTTAACTGTCAGGTCCCACATCACCAGGTTCAGGAACAGTTATTACCCCTCAACTGTCAGGCTTCTGAATCAGCATCGATAACTTTACTTACCTCAACACTGAACTGATTCTACAGACTCACTTTCAAGAGCCCTTCACAGCTCATGGTGTCAATAGTATTTCTTTTATTTGTATAATTGGTCTTCTTTTGCACTTCGGTTACTGTTCATTCTTTTTTGTGCGCAGTGTTACGGATTCAGCAACAATAAATATATAAGTGAGGCAGGGTTTTTTAATACCAAATAAAACATTTATTAAACACTGAAAAACAAACCCCAAAAGTAAACAAATGACTAACGCAACCAGAAATCAGCTGCTGTGTGGCAGCTTAAACAGTTCTTAAAGGGATAAAGTGAAAACAGTTCTTAAAGCGATGTTGCAAAAACAGTTCTTCAAAGTTGTACTGTGAAAGTTCAAAATGTTTACAGTCCATTAAAGGAGAGACTTTTTTAGATGATTTAAATTCTCTTTCACGTCGTGTTGTTGCGGTTCCCAGTCGAATTATACTTTTCCCGGAGAATTTACGAAGATGTAAATGAAACGGCTTAAAGGCATTGACCTTTCCTTGATGAAACTGTGCACCCAACCCTTTCTGCTCTTATCGCAGGGGCTAAAACAGGCACAGCCAATGAATTCCTTCCGAATGAGGATCAAACAAGGTCGAAGCTGTTTCACCGTCAAAATAGGCTTTCCTCGATCTTTTAGCTCCCGAACTCCGATCTTCACTCTCCACTAATTTTTAACTGGAAGTATTATAAAGAAACTGCCGGCAATGACCGTTTAAACTTTAGGCATTAAATACAACTCCACCTTTCAACAGAACTGCGTCATAATATTTGACCACACAGTAGCATGGAATCAAAATGGCAAATCCAGACACGAACTGCCCCTCCTCACAGGGAGCGGTCCTCCTTTTATACCCTGTTGGAAAAAACTGTCACATGACCTCTACTGGTGGGAAAATGATGTCACTCCACCAACACAAAACCATTACCTTAGGTCCAGTATAGCTTCAACACCACTGTCATGTGACAAGTACAAGATTCCCACTGGTTGGTAACACCTTCCTCCAAAAAAAATTTTGGTCTGTCAGGAACAAAATTTTAACAATTACTTACAAGAAAAAAAAACAAATGTATACATTTTATAACATACACAGCATACATAGTATTATCATATAGCATCTTACAACTTACAAAACAGTAGGAGTGTTACAAATGTTATAAAAAAAATCACTCCATAAAAAAAGTACATTCTACATTCAACATCGAGATAGACAATCAGCAATCACATTATCTTTACCTTTAATATGAGTGGTCACAATATTGTACTCTTGTAACATCAAATTCCAATTTAATAACATTCTGTTTTTGTTTTTCATCTTACTCAGAAATGCTAACGGATTATGATCAGTGTAAATGATAATAGGTTAGTAGGGAATGTTAGTAAATGTTAGTAGGGAAGTGGTGTTAGGTAAATTGAAGGGATTAAAGTCAGATAAATCCCCAGGGCCAGATGGCTTGCATCCCAGAATGCTTAAGGAAGTAGCTCAAGAAGTAGTGGATGCATTAGTGATAATTTTTCAAAACTCCTTAGATTCTGGATTAGTTCCTGAGGATTGGAGGGTGGCTAATGTAACCCCACTTTTTAAAAAAGGAGGGAGAGAAAAACCAGGGAATTATAGACCGGTGAGTCTGAAATCGGTGGTGGGAAAAATACTAGAGTCGGTTATCAAAGATGTGATAACAGCACATTTGCAAGGAGGTGAAATCGTCGGACAAATTCAGCATGGATTTGTGAAAGGAAAATCATGTCTGACGAATCAGAGAATTTTTTGAAGATATAACTAGTAGAGTGGATAGGGGAGAGCTAGTGGATGTGGTATATTTAGATTTTCAAAAGACTTTTGACAAGTTCCCACACAGGAGATTAGAGTGCAAACTTAAAGCACACGGTATTGATGTGGATAGAGAAATGGTTGGCAGACAGGAAGCAAAGAGTGGGAGTAAATGGGACCTTTTCAGAATGGCAGGCAGTGACTAGTGGGCTCAGTGTTGGGACCCCAGTTGTTTACAATATATATTAATGATTTAGACGAGGGAATTAAATGCAGCATCTCCAAGTTTGCCGATGACACGAAGCTGGGCAGCGGTGTTAGCTGTGAGGAGGATGCTAAGAGGATGCAGGGTGACTTGGATAGGTTAGGTGAGTGGGCAAATTCATGGTAGATGCAATTTAATGTGGATAAATGTGAGGTTATCCACTTTGGCTGCAAGAACAGGAAAACAGATTATTATCTGAACGGTGGCTGATTAGGAAGAGGGGAAGTGCAACGAGACCTGGGTGTCATTGTACACCAGTCATTGATGGTGGGCATGCAGGTACAGCAGGCGGTGAAAAAGGCAAATGGTATGTTGACATTCATAGCAAAAGGATTTGAGTACAAGAGCAGGGAGGTTCTACTGCAGTTGTACAAGGCCTTGGTGAGACCGCACCTAGAGTATTGTGTGCAGTTTTGGTCCCCTAATCTGAGGAAAGACATTCTTGCCATAGAGGGAGTACAAAGAAGGTTCACCAGATTGATTCCTGGGATGGCAGGACTTTCATATGAAGAAAGACTGGATCGACTAGGCTTATACTCACTGGAATTTAGAAGCTTGAGGGGGGGATCTTATTGAAATGTATAAAATTCTAAAGGGATTGGACAGGCTAGATGCAGGAAGATTGCTTCCGATGTTGGGGAAGTCCAGAACGAGGGGTCACAGTTTAAGGATAAAGGGGAAGCCTTTTAGGACCGAGATGAGGAAAAACTTCTTCACACAAAGAGTGGTGAATCTGTGGAATTCCCTGCCACAGGAAACAGTTGAGGCCATTTCATTGGCTATATTTAAGAGGAAGTTAGATATGGCCCGTGTGGCTAAAGGGATCAAGGGGTATGGAGAGAAAGCAGGTACAGGGTTCTGAGTTGGATGATCAGCCATGATCATATTGACTGGCGGTGCAGGCACTAAGGGCAGAATGGCCTATTCCTGTGCCTATTTTCTATGTTCCTCTGTTTCTATGTTTCTATAAGTGGTTTTTGAGTTGTACCAACATATACGTCAAAATATTCTAAAGCTAAAACAAGAGATAATAATTCCTTCTCTATTGTCGAATAGTTTCTTTGATGCTTATTAAATTTCTTAGAAAAGTAAGCCACTGGATGATCAACATCACCCTCATCCCCTTGCATGAATACTGCTCCTGCAGCCTCATCATTAGCATCTACAGCTAATGGAAAAGGTTTTTCAGTCAGGTGCCTTGAGCACAGGTTGTTGAGATATCATAGTTTTCAATTTCTCAAATGCTTCTTGACAAGGCACTGTCCACACAAACTTCTCATTCTTCTTCAAGAGGTTAGTTAATGGAAGAGCAACATTAGCAAAATTCTTACAAAATTTTCGATGATATCCTACCATTCCCAAGAATCTCCTGAGTTTTTTTTTCCCGTTGGAGTGGGAATCTCTAAAATTGCCCAAACTTTTGCCTGGACAGGACTACCTTACCTTGACCCACAACATAACCAAGGAGAGTGACAGTGGCATGTCCGAGTTCACTTTCAGCTAAATTAATAGTTAAGTTAGCTTTTGAAAGCCTTTCAATTTCTCCACCACAATAATGTGTGCTTTTCAAGTATAATTTCCTGTCACTAAATCATCAATATGGTTAATCAACCAGTTAATCATCCTCTGGAAAGTACATGGGGCATTCTTATCCCAAATGGAAGAACATTATATTAATATAACCCAGATGGAGTTGCAAATGCGGAAATCTCTCTACCTCTATCCATTAGTGGAACACACCAATACCCTTTCAATAAATCAATCTTTGTAAGGAACTTTGCTTTTCCAACTTTATCTACACAATCATCTACTCTAGGAATTGGATATGCATCTTACAGCATTCGTTACAGCATTCACCTTCCTATAGTCCATACAAAACCTAATACTGCTGTCTGGTTTTGGCACCATAACACAAGGTGAACTCCAATTCCAGTTAGAAAGTCTAATAATATTATTCTCTAATATATATTTAATTTCTTTCTTAACAAGTTCACATTTTTCTATGTTCATCCTATATGGGTGTTGTATAATGGGTTTGGTATCTCCAACATCTACATCGTGTGAAGCTATTAGTAGTCCTTCTCGGAACGTCTGGAAACAAATCTTTATATTTAAAAATTAATTGCTTCATCGGCTGTTTCTGCTCTGGCTGTAAATGTGTTAATCTTTCATCAATATTTCCCAGAATGGTTGAGTTTGGTAACCTGACAGAAGCAATGTTGGATTTAGAATGAGATTCAGATGAATCAGCTATCATGTTCCTAGTGAGATCAAACTCATTATCATTAACCACAACAGCCACAGTAGCAGATTGTTTCTCATAATATGGCTTTATCATATTTATATGGCAAAGTTATGTTGGTCTTCTACGATCTGGAGCTTTTATCTCATAATCCACTTTGTCAATTTTGGACACAATTTCATAAGGACCAGGCAATCTAGCTTGTAAAAAAAGGATTCGTTTGCACTGGGAAAAGAACCAGCACCTTCTCTCCAGGCTTAAACATCCTCATCCTAGCTTCTTTATTGTACCAGGTTTTCATTTTCTCCTGAGCCAATTTCAAATTTTCCTTGGCTAAGCTACAAGCTTTATGTAAACTGTCCTTAAATTTTAAAACATAGTCCAACAAATTAGTGTGTACTTCCTTACTAATCTACTGTTCTTTTAATAAAGCTAAAGGTCCCCTAACTCTATGCCCAAATACAAGTTCAAATGGAATGGAACTGAAGGATTCTTGTACTGATTCCCTTACTGCAAATAAAAGTAAGTTTATACCCTCATCCCAATCACTTTCATTTTCCACACAATATGTCCTATCACATTTTTGAGGGTAGCATGAAACCTCTCCAAGGCACCTTGCAATTCCAGATGGTATGCAGATGAAGTGATTTGCTTAGCTCCCAATTTATAAACTATCTGTTGAAACAATCCAGACATAAAATTACTGCCTTGATCAGATTGTATTTCCTTAGGTAATCCAAAATAAGTAAAGAATTTTATAAGAGCCTTTGTCACAGTTTTAGCTGTTATATTCCTAAGTGGTACTGCCTCTGGAAACTTAGACGAAGTACACATTATAGTCAACAAGTACTTTTCTTTCTTTTTCAATCTTTTTATTGATTTTCACATGTACACAAAAATAAACATAACATAATAATGAGTAAATTATGAATACAATAGACTTGAAATCACATTGATAATAAGATAACAATATCCTATTAAACATCAACAGAAGAAAATACCTTAATCAATCAGGTCCATATGATTATATATGAAAAAAAAACAAAAATAACCATTAAAAAAGAAAAAAAAAATTTGAAAATATGTGAAAAAAAGTATATATTAAAAAAAATAAAACTCTAAACTAAACTAACATGGGCAATAATAATAGTTTACAAGTATATGATAGTGTCAAAAAACTCCAGAACTCCATACCTGAACATGAATAAGCAGAAAGAAGGTCTGGAAAAGGCCAAATTAATTCATATGAAAATGTCGAATAAACGGTCTCCAAGTTTCTTCAAATTTAATTGATGAGTCAAAAATAGTGCTTCTAATTTTTTCCAGGCTCAGATAAGAAATAGTTTGAGAAAGCCATTGAAACGTGGTAGGAGGATTTACTTCTTTCCAATTTTGTAATATAGACCTTCTGGCCATTAATGTTACAAAAGCAATCATTTGTCTGATTGAAGGGGAAAACTGATTACCATCTTCATTTGGTATGCCAAAAATTGCAGTAATAAAATGAGGTTGTAAATCTATATTCCAAATTGAGGAAATAGTAGTAAATATGTCCTTCCAGTAATTATGTAAAGTGGGACATGACCAGAACATATGGGTCAATGAGGCCACTTCTGAATGGCATCTGTCACATGAGGGTTAATATGAGAATAGAATCGAGCAAGTTTATCTTTAGACATATGAGCTCTATGTACAATTTTAAATTGTATTAAAGCATGTTTAGCACATATAGAAGAAGAATTAACCATTTGCAAAATTTTTTCCCATTTATCTGTTGATATATTATATCGAAGTTCTTTTTCCCATTCTTGTTTAATTCTAACTGATATTTCTGGTTGTATCTTCATAATCATATTATAAATAAAAGCTACTAATCCCTTCTGACAAGGATTTAAGGTAAAAATCAAATCTGTAAAGTCCACCAAAGTTGAATTAGGAAAAGATGGTAAAACTTTATGTAAGAAATTTCTAATTTGTAAATATCTGAAAAAATTAGATTTAGGTAATTCAAATTTGTTGGAAAGTTGATCAAATGACATCAAAGTATCTTCAAAAAAGAGATCACGAAAACATTTTATACCTTTCCTTTTCCATATGTTAAAAGCTTGATCTGTCCAAGAGGGTTTGAAAAAGAAATTAAGTAAGATAGGACTGTCAAGAACAAAGTTTTTCAAAGTAAAAAACTTACGAAATTGAAACCAAATTCGTAATGTATGTTTAATAACAGGATTAGATATTTGTTTATTAAATTTAACTAAATCCGCAGGAAGACAAGAACCAAGAACAGAGAATAGAGAATATCCCTTTACCTCATTACATTCCAAATTTACCCACTGTGGGCACAGTGGTGAATCCAAATCTAGTTTCCAATACATTAAATTACGAATATTATTTGCCCAATAATAAAATCTAAAATTGGGTAAAGCTAAACCACCATCTTTTTTTGATTTTTGTAATTGCTTTTTACTTAACCTAGGGTTTTTATTTTGCCACACAAATGAGGAAATTTTTGAATCAATGTTATCAAAAAAAGATTTAGAAATAAAAACTGGTAGGGCTTGAAATAAGTATAAAAATTTCGGTAAAATCATCATTTTAATAGCATTAATCCGACCAATTAATGATAAAAACAAAGGAGACCATCTTGTAGTAAGTTGATGAATTTGATGAAGCATAGGTAAAAAATTCAGTCTGTATAAATCTTTATATTTCTTGGTAATTTTTATACCTAAATAGGTAAAGTTATCAGTAACAACTTTAAATGGTATCCTATCACTCAATAAAGTTTGTGCATTTAAAGGAAATAATTCACTCTTATCTAAATTTAGTTTATAACCAGAAAAAGTACCAAATTGAACCAACAAGGATAAAATAGCGGGAATAGACCTATCAGGGTCAGAAATATATAACAGCAAATCATCAGCATAAAGTGATAATTTGTATAACTTCTCTTTACGGGTAATACCAAAAATATTAGGAGATTCACGAATAGCAATAGCTAAAGGTTCTAATGCAATATTAAATAATAAAGGACTTAAGGGACAGCCTTGTCTCGTACTACGAGATAATTGAAAAAAAGAGGATCTATAGTTATTTGTAAAAACAGAAGCAACAGGTTTATGATATATTAATTTAATCCATGATATAAAGTTAAGACTAAAATTAAAATTTCTCAATGTATTAAATAAATATATCCATTCAACTCTATCAAAAGCTTTTTCAGCATCTAATGAAATAACACATTCTGGGACTGTGGGTGGTGAAGTATGAATTATATTAATCAATTTTCTAACATTAAAAAAGGAATACCGATTCCTCATAAAACCAGTTTGATCTTCTGAAATAATCTGAGATAGTACTTTTTCTAATCTAATAGCTAAAATTTTTGTAAGAATCTTAGAATCTACATTTAATAGTGATATAGGGTGATAAGATGTACATAAAGTAGGATCTTTATCTTTTTTAAGAATTAGAGAAATATTAGCTTCATAAAAAGATTGAGGTAATCTCTTCTTAGCAAACGCATCATTAAAAATTTCACATAACCAAGGAGAGAGCAAAGAAGAAAAAGTTTTAAAAAATTCTAATATATAACCATCAGGACCAGGAGCTTTCCCTGAATTCATTAATGAGATAGCCTCTCCTATTTCCACCATAGAAATAGGAGCATCTAACAGGCCATGGTCTTCATCAATCAGTTTAGGAATATTCAAATTGTTAAAAAAATTATCTATCATAGACTGGTCACCATCAAATTCTGAATGATATAAAGATTTATAAAAATCTTGAAAGGTATTATTAATTTCTTTATTATCAGTAGTTAAATTACCGTCTTGTTTGCGAATTTTAATAATTTGTCGCTTAGTCGAGATAGCCTTTAATTGATTAGCTAACAGTTTACCAGTACGATCACTATGAATATAAAATTGAGCCCTGGTCCTAATTAATTGATTTTCAATTGAAGAAGATAATAGTAAACTATGTTCCATTTGAAGCTCAACTCTCTTCTTATAAAGTTCTTTGGTAGGAGTCACGGAATAAATCTTATCAATTTCCTTGATTTTATCCACTAGTAAAGCAATATCTAAATATCTTTGTTTTCTTTTACCAGCAGAATATGAGATAATTTGTCCACGAATAAAAGCCTTAAAAGAGTCCCAAAGTATTCCTCTGTCGATTTCTTCAGTACAGTTTGTTGAGAAGAACAAGTCAATTTGCTGTTTTATATAAGTAATAAATTCTGGGTCTTGAAGCAAAGTAGCGTTAAGCCTCCAAGATCTGATATTATTGGAATAGTCCGAAATCTTAATAGATAACTTCAAAGGTGCATGATCCGAAATAGTAGTAGAATCATATTTACAATCAATAACATCCGTTAATAACCGATGATCAATAAGAAAATAGTCAATTCTAGAATAGCTATGATATACATGTGAAAAAAATGAAAATTCTTTATCTTTAGGGTTCAAAAACCGCCATATTTCTGTAATTCCCGAGTCAACCATAAATGAATTAATAAGTAGGGCTGATCTGTTCGGAAGAGTAGGTTTAGATCTATCCATCGAAGGATTCAAACAACAATTAAAATCTCCACCCATTATCAACATATATTCATTTAGATTAGGAAGGGAAGTAAATAAACGTTTAAAAAATTCAGGGCAGTCAAAGTTTGGAGCATAAATATTAACTAGAACAACTTTCCGATGGAAAAGTAAGCCAGTTATCAACAAAAATCTACCCTGTGGGTCAGAGATAATTTCATGATGTGTAAACGATATTGAGGGATCTATAAAAATAGACACACCCCTAATTTTAGCGGTACAATTCGAGTGAAATTGTTGACCCTTCCAGAACCTAAATCCTCCCTCCTGATATGGGTCTCCTGTGCAAAGATAATATTAGCATTCAGTCTATGGAATACTTTAAATAAGCAAGTACTGATAACCAGTTTTTGTCTTCGGTAATGGACCTACACAATCTATAATAACTTTAGAAAACGGTTCACCGAATGCTGGAATAGGTTGTAATGGAGCCACTGGTGTAACTTGATTTGGTTTACCCACAATTTGACAGGTATGGCACGTTCTACAAAACATCGCCGCATCTCTTCTTAGACCAGTCCAGCAAAAATGTTTTAAAATCTTGTCCACAGTTTTCCTTACCCCTTGATGTCCACCCTTAGGTACACTATGAGCTAAAGTCAAAATCTCATTTCAATAAACTTTAAGGACAACTACCTGGTAAACAATATTCCATTCATCACTTGCAGGAATTGTGGACGATCTCCACTTCCTCATCAACACTCCTTTTTCAAAATAATATCCTACTGGCACCTTCTCAATTTCACTATCTAGTAGAGCTTGTTCTCTTAATTTTATAATCTCAGGGTCCCTACTCTGCTCTGCTATCATCTCCTTCTGAGACAGAGATATATCTTCATAGTCAGACTTACTCCAAGAATCTTGTTCAAACAATGAAGGGGGTAAGAAAGTCTCTGACACATCCTCAAAACGCGAATCCTGAGTTGAACAGTCCTGAGTAACAACCTCATTCTGCGCATCCATCTTTTTAACCATAGCTCTAGTCACAACACAGGAAGAATCTGTGTTAGAATTCATCTGTGGTTCCTCTGACTCCATTGTCAAATGCACTTCAGAAAAAACTTGTCCATCTGCCAAGTCATTACCTAACAATAAAGAAATATCCTACACAGGTAAGCTAGGCTGTAATCCTACTTTAACAAGTCCTGTAACTAACCCTGACTCTAAATTTACTTTATGCAAACGTACAGGCATAAAGGCACTTCCAACACCTCGTATATAATTTACCTCACCAGTGTCAGACTCTTCATTAAACTTCAATACACTGTCTAACATCAGTGATTGAGAAGCTCCAGTATCCCTAAGGATTTTTATTGGCACTGGAGTAGATCCTTCTTTCAAGGATACAAACCCTTCAGTTATAAAATGATCATAATCCCTTTTTAACTTGGTCAGGTTCTATCAAAACTCATTTGTGTTTATCGAACCCTGTAATTTTACAGGTGTTTCAATATGTTGCACACAAGCATCTGGGACTGCTTCCTTCTCTTTTCTTTTTCAATCAGAAACAGTTTGCTATTACATGGTCAAGTTTCTTACAATAGTTACAAATAGGACCAAACTGTCTTTCTTTCACAGGTTTTCCTTCCGCCTTACCTTTCTCATTAACTTCTGATTTAATTTCTGATTTACCTTGAGTCTCTGTGTTATTTTTCCTCTTAAAAATTCTGCCCTGAGGAAATTTATTCTTATGGATTAATGCATGCTCATCAGCTAATTTAGCAGAGTCCTGCAATGTATCAGTATCCCTCTCATTTAAGTAGGTCCTTACTTCAACAGGGATGCTTCTTTTAAATTCCTCCATTAAAATCAGCTCTTTCAATTTATTATAGTCCCCATTTACATTTAGAGGAAACCCATCTCTCAAAACACACATCTTTATCATAGGCAAATTCCACATAAGTTTTTTTCCACAGACTTCTTCAAACTTCTTAATATTTCTCTATTCACTTCTGGGACCAATTCATATGCCTTCAAAATCTGCTTTTTCACAATATCATAATCAAGTGCTTGCGCAGCAGTTAAAGCTGTATAAACTTGTTGTGCTTTGCCTTTAATTACACTCTGTAACAACACTGACCTTTTATCTTTTGGCCACTCTGAAATCTGAGCAATCGTTTCGAAATGTTGGAAATTTCTTTCTACTTCTTTTCACTAAATGGAGGGACCAATTTAATTTCTTGACTAACAACAAACGGTTTTCTAGAACCAGGAGACTGACTCCCAGACCTTAATTCCGCCATCGCATATTCAAATTCCCTCTTTTTATGTACAACTTCTAACCTACAATGCTCCAGTTCTGCTTTACTTTGTTCCAACTTCATTTGTTCAACTTGCAACTGCATCTCTAGATTACTTATTGGAACGACTCTAAAATCGATTCATCAAAATCATCTGAATCCACATAGTGTGACGCGATTTTTCTCTGTATTAGAGCCTTTGATGTAGACCTCGAAATACCTTTAAGTTCCAATCTACTAGCTATCTCAGACACCTCATTTTTTTTCACCTTCGCTAATAACTCTGTGTCTGGCGAAGCCAGAAACTCATCAATATTCATTGTTGCCAAATACCACTCACAATCCAATCAAACAAAAGAATCGAGTATTCCCCTTTTCCAAAACAATGATTCAAAATATAACAAGCATCTAAACCCAAAAATGGTTGATCCCAGATGAGCCCCCATATTTATGTTACGGTTTCAGCAGCAATAAATATATAAGTGAGGCAGGGTTTTTTTTATAACAAATAAAACATTTATTAAACACTGAAAAACGAACCCCAAAAGTAAACAAATGGCTAACGCAACTGGAAATCAGCTGCTGTGCGGCAGCTTAAACAGTTCTTAAAGGGATAAAGTGAAAACAGTTCTTAAAGCGATGTTGCAAAAACAGTTCTTCAAAGTAGTACTGCGAAAGTTCAAAATGTTTACAGTCCATTAAAGGAGAGACATTTTTTAGACGATTTAAATTCTCTTTCACGTCATGTTGCTGCGGTTCCCAGTCGAACTATACTTTTCCCGGAGAATTTACGAAGATGGAAATGAAACGGCTTAAAGGCACTGACCATTCCTTGACGAAACCTTGCACCCAACCCTTTCTGCTCTTAACGCAGGGGCTAACACCGGCACAGCCAACGAATTCCTTCTGAATGAGGATCAAACAAGGTCGAACCTATTTCATCGTCAAAATCGACTTTCCTCGATCTTTTAGCTCCCGAACTCCGATCTTCACTCTCCACTAATTTTTAACTCGCAGCAATGAAACTGCCGGCAATGGCCTTTTAAACTTTAGGCATTAAATAAAACTCCACCTTTCAACGGAACTGCATCATAATATTGGGCCACGCAGTCGCATGGAATCAAAATGGCAAATCCTGCCACGAACTGCCCCTCCTCACAGGGAGCGGTCCTTCTTTTATACCTTGTTTGAAAAGCTGTCATATGACCTCTACTGGTGAGAAAATGACGTCACTCCACCATTGCAAATCCATTACCTTAGGTCCAGTATAGCTTCAACACCACTGTCACGCGACAAGTACAAGATACCCTCGGGTAAGTAACAATAGACTTTCATAAATTCATTTATACTTCATTTTTCCTGTAAAAACCTGCAAGAAAATGAAACACAAAGCAGTACTGTAAATAGTAATATACATGCACTTCGATCATAATTTTACTTTGACTTTCAACAAGTTCATATTATCAGCAAGTCCTGTCCTTCTCACTCGGAGCATTTATTTGGTGTATGCACCATATGACTGTTCAGTCCAGCAAGGGTAAAGCCCTCCACACCACTGAACATGGAGTTGTTATGTTCCTTGGACTTTCTGAGTATGCCTGGAAGAAAACAAATCTCTGAGTTGTATGTGGTGATATATATGTACTGTAGACTAGAAGACTACAAGACATAGGAGCAGAATTAGACCATTCAGCCCATCAAGTCTGCCCTGCCATTTTATCATGGCTTATCATTTCCTTCTCAACCCCATTCTCCTGCATTCTCCCCATAATCTTTCATGACCTGACTAATCAAGAAAATATCAAACTCCACCTGAAATGCACCCAATAACCTGGCCTCCACAGTCACATGTGGCAACAAATTCCACCTATTCACCAGGCGTGGGCTAAAGACATTTCTCCTCATCTCTGTTCTAAATGGATGTCCCTCTATTTTGAGGCTGTACACTCTGGTCCTAGATTTCCCCACCAAAGGCAACATCCTCTTCACGTCCACTCTAGCTAGGCCTTTCAGCATTCAATAGGTTTCAGTGAGATCCTCCTCATTCTTCTAAATTCCAGCGTGTACAGGCACAGAGCCTTCAATCTCTACTCATATGAAAATGCTTTCATTCTGAATCATTCTTGTGAAGCTCCTTTGATCCCTCTCTAATGCCAGCCCATCTCTTCTTAAATAAGTTGCTCAAAACTGCTCACAATACTCCAAGCGAGGACTCAGCAGTGCCTTATCAAGACTCAGCATTACATCATTGCTTTTATACTTTACTCCTCTTGAAATGAATGCTGACATCACACTTGCCTCCCTCACCACCAATTCAACATGCAAATTAACTTTTAAGGAATCCTGCCAATGACTCCCAAATCCCACTGCACCTCAGATTTTTGCATTTACTCAGCATTTAGAAAAGAGATTATTCCTCCTACCGGTGCATCCCAACACTGTATTTTATCATTCACCTCTTTGCCCGTTCTCCTAATCTGTCTAATTCCTTCTGCAGTGTATCTTCTTCCTCAGTAACACGTGCCTCTCCACCAGTCTTCGTATTGTCCACAAACTTTGACACAAAGCCAACAATTTCATCATCCAAATCATTGACATACAGCATAAAAAGAAACGGTCCCAACAGACTCCTGTGGAACACCACTCACCACCGGCAGCCAATCCGAAAAAGATGCCTTTATTCCCGCTCTTTGCCTCATCCCAATCAGCCAATGCTCTATCCATGCTATTATCTTTCCACTAATATCCTGGGCTGTTATTGTTTAGCAGCCTTATGTGCAGCACCTTGTCAAAAGCCTTCTGAAAATCTAAGTACACAACATCCACCAATACCTCTTTGACTACCCTGCTTGTTATTTCTTCCAAAACTTCCACCAGATTGTCAGAAAAGATTTTCCTTTAAGGAAGATCAGCCATGCAGACTTCGGCTGATTTTCTCATGTGTCTCCAAGTACACTGAAACCACACCCTTAGCAATCGACTCCAACATCTTCCCAAGCACGAAAGAACAAGATAAAAGAGTCCATAAGACCATAAGACACAGGAGCAGAATTGGGCCATTCAGCCCATTGAGTCTGCTCCACCATTCCATCATGGCTGATTCTGGATCCCACTCAACCCCATATACCTGTCTTCCTGCCATAATCTTTGATGCCCTGACCAATCAGGAAACTATCAACTTCTGTCTTAAATATGTCCACAGACTTGACCCACACCACTAAGACCATTAAAAGACGATTAAGTCCACGGATTTACTACTCTCTGGCTAAAAAACATTCCTCCTTACCTCTGTTCTAAAGGGTCGCCCCTCAATCTTGAGGCTTGTTCTTGATATCCCAGAGGAAACATCCTCTCCATATTCACCCTATCTAGTCCTTTCAACATTTGGTAGGTTTCAATGAGGTTTCCACTCCACACACCCGCATTCATCTAAATTCCAGTGAGAACAGGCCCAAAGCTTTCAAACATTTATCTAATGTTAACCCCTTCATTCATGGAATCATCCTCGTGTGCATCCTCTGGACTCTCTCCAATGACAACACATTCTTTCTGAGAAATGGGGCTCAGAACTGTTGACAATACTCCATGTGGCCTGACTAGTGTTTTAAAAAGGCTCAGCACTATCTTCTTGCTTTCAAATTATATTCCCCTTGAAATAAATGACAACATTGCATTTGCCTTCTTTACCAAAGAGTCAAACTGTATACAAAGAGATATTCTAAAGTAAAAGCTTTTACAAGCATTTAAAAAATAAAAAAAATGAATGAGAGTGGATATAGGACCTCTAGAAAACGAGGATGGAGAAATAGTAGCAGAGGATAAAGAGATAGTAGATGAACTATATTTAAAACGTTCCGACAGGACGGTTTACATCTGTACTGGAGGGGGACAAATATTCTTGCAGGTAGATTTGCTAGAGAGGCTCCAGTCGATTTAAACTAGATACAGGGGGGGGGAGGGGGAGGGGAACCAGAGTGGATTGGAGTGTAGGAACAGATGTATGGGAAAAGGAAGAAAAAGAAGACAGTAAAGTTCTTTGTACTGTTAGAGATAAACAGAGAGGAAGAGTTGGAGAATTTTTTAAATGCATTTATCTTAATGCTAGGAGCATTGTAAGAAAGGTGGATGAGCTTAGAGCATGAATTGATACCTGGAAATATGATATTGTAGCTATTAGTGAAACATGGCTGCAGGAGGGGTGTGATTGGCAACTAAATATTCCTGGATTCTGTTGCTTCAGGTGTGATAGAATTGGAAGGACAAGAGGGGGAGGTGTTGTGTTGCTTGTCAAAGAAAATATTAGTGGTGCTCTGACAGGATAGATTAGAGGGCTCATCTAGGGAGACTATTTGGGTGGAATTGAGGAATGGGAAAGGTGTAGTGACACTTATAGGGGTGTATTTTAGACCACCTAATGAGGAGCAAGAATTGGAGGAGCAAATTTGCAAGAAGATAGCAGATATTTGTAGTAAGCACAGGGTGGTGATTGTGGGAGATTTTAATTTTCCATACATAGACTGGGAAGCCCATACTGTAAAAGGGATGGATGGTTTGGAGTTTGTAAAATGTGTGCAGGATAGCTTTTGCAGCAATACATAGAGGTACCAACTAGAGAAGGGGCAGTGTTGGATCTCCAGTTAAGGAAAGAAATTGGTCAAGTGATCAAGTGATCAAGTGTATGTGTTGGGGAGCACTTTGTGTCCAGTGATCACAATGCCATTAGTTTCAATATAATTATGGAGAAGGATAGGACTGGACTCAGGTTTGAGATTTTTGATTGGAGAAAGGCTAACTTTAAGGAATATAAAAGTGGATAAATCTCCAGATCCTTACAGGATATTCACTAGGACCTTGAGGGAAGTTAGTGTAGAAATAGCAGGGGCTCCGACAGAAATATTTCAAATGTCATTAGAAATGAGGATGGTGCCAGAGGATTGGTGTATTGCTCATGTGGTTTCATTGTTTAAAACGCGTTCTAAGAGTAAACCTAGCAATTATAGGCCTGTCACTTTGACGTCAGTGGTGGTAAATTAATGGAAGGTATTCTTAGAGATGGTATATATAATTATCTGGATAGACAGGGTCTGATTAGGAACAGTCAGCATGGATTTGTGCGTGAAGGATCATGTTTGACAAATCTTATTGAATTTTTTGAAGAGGTTGCGAGGAAAGTTGACGAGGGTAAAGCAGTGGATGCTGTCTATATGGACTTCAGTAAGGCCTTTGACAAGGTTCCACATGGAAAGTTAGTTAGGAAAGTTCAATCGTTAGGTATTAATATTGAAGTAGTAAAATGGATTCAACAGTGGCTGGATGGGAAATGCCAGAGAGTAGTGGTGGATAACTGTTTGTCAGGTTGGAGGCCGGTGACTAGTGGTGTGCCTCATGGATCTGTACTGGGTCCAGTGTTGTTTGTCATTTACATTAATGATCTGGATGATGGGGTGGTAAATTGGATTAGTAGGTATGCAGATGATACTAAGGTAGGTGGTGTTGTGGATAATGAAGTAGGTTTTCAAAGCTTGCAGAGAGATTTAGGCCAGTTAGAAGAGTGGGCTGAATGATGGCAGATGGAGTTTAATGCTGATAAGTGTGAGGTGCTACATTTTAGTAGGAATAATCCAAATAGGACATACATGGTAAATAACCATATAACCATATAACAATCACAGCACGGAAACAGGCCATCTCGGCCCTCCTAGTCCATGCCGAACTCTTAATCTCACCTAGTCCCACCTACCCACACTCAGCCCATAACCCTCCACTTCTTTCCTGTCCATATACCTATCCAATTTTACCTTAAATGACACAACTGAACTGGCCTCTACTACTTCTACAGGAAGCTCATTCCACACAGCTATCACTCTCTGAGTAAAGAAATACCCCCTCGTGTTTCCCTTAAACTTCTGCCCCCTAACTCTCAAATCATGTCCTCTCGTTTGAATCTCCCCTACTCTCAATGGAAGCAGCCTATTCATGTCAACTCTATCTATCCCTCTCAAAATTTTAAATACCTCGATCAAATCCCCCCTCAACCTTCTATGCTCCAATGAATAGAGATCTAACTTGTTCAACCTTTCCCTGTAACTTAAGTGCTGAAACCCAGGTAACATCCTAGTAAATCGTCTCTGCACTCTCTCTAATTTATTGATACCTTTCCTATAATTCGGTGACCAGAACTGTGCACAATATTCCAAATTTGGCCTTACCAATGCCTTGTACAATTTTAACATTACATCCCAACTTCTGTACTCAATGCTTTGATTTATAAAGGCCAGCGTTCCAAAAGCCTTCTTCACCACCCTATCTACATGAGACTCCACCTTCAGGGAACTATGCACTGTTATTCCTAGATCTCTCTGTTCCACTGCATTCCTGAATGCCCTACCATTTACCCTGTATGTTCTATTTGGATTATTCCTGCCAAAATGTAGAACCTCACACTTCTCAGCATTAAACTCCATCTGCCAACGTTCAGCTCATTCTTCTAACCGGCATAAATCTCCCTGCAAGCTTTGAAAACCCATCTCATTATCCACAACACCTCCTACCTTAGTATCATCGGCATACTTACTAATCCAATTTACCACCCCATCATCCAGATCATTTATGTATATTACAAACAACATTGGGCCCAAAACAGATCCCTGAGGCACCCCGCTAGTCACCGGCCTCCATCCCGATAAACAATTATCCACCACTACTCTCTGGCATCTCCCATCTAGCCACTGTTGAATCCATTTTATTACTCCAGCATTAATACCTAACGACTGAACCTTCTTAACTAACCTTCCATGTGGAACTTTGTCAAAGGCTTTGCTGAAGTCCATATAGACTACATCCACTGCCTTACCCTCGTCAACATTCCTCGTAACTTCTTCAAAAAATTCAATAAGGTTTGTAAAACATGACCTTCCACGCACAAATCCATGCTGGCTACTCCTAATCAGATCCTGTCTATCCAGATAATTATTAATACTATCTCTGAATACTTTCCATTAATTTACCCACCACTGATGTCAAACTGACCGGTGTATAATTGCTAGGCTTACTTCTAGAACACTTTTTAAACAATGGAAGCACATGAGCAATACACCAATCCCCCGGCACAATCCCCGCTTCTAATGACATCTTAAAGATCTCCGTCAGAGCTCCTGCTATTTCTACACAAACTTCCCTCAAGGTCCTGGGGAATATCCTGTCAGGACCCGGAGATTTATCCACTTTTAAATTTCTTAAAAGCTCCAGTACTTCCACCTCTTTAATTGTCATAGGTTCCATAACTTCCTTACTTGTTTCCCACACCTTACACAATTCAATATCCTTCTCCTTAGTGAATACCGAAGAGAAGAAATCGTTCAAAATCTCTCCCATCTCCCTCGGCTCCACACATAGCTGACCACTCTGATTCTCTAAGGGGCTAATTTTATCCCTCACTATCCTCTTGCTTTTAATATAACTGTAGAAACCTTTTGGATTTACTTTCACCTTATTTGCCAAACCAACCTCGTATCTTCTTTTAGCTTTTCTAATCTCTTTCTTAAGATTCCTTTTACATTCTTTTACAAGGGAAGTAAATGTTAGGGCATTGAAGAATGTAGTAGAACAGAGCGATCTAGGAATAATGGTGCAACGATCCCTGAAGGTGGAATTTCATGTGGATAGGATGGTGAAGAAAGCTTTTGTTATGCTGGCCTTTATAAATCAGAGCATTGAGTATAGGAGTTGGGATGTAATGTTAATATTGTACAAGGCATTGGTTAGTCCGAATTTGGAGTATTGTGTACAGTTCTGGTCACTGAATTATCGGAAAGATGTCAACAAAATAGAGAGAGTACAGAGGAGATTTACCAGAATGTTACCTGCGTTTCATCACCTAAGTTACAGAGAAAGGTTGAACAAGTTAGGTCTTTATTCTTTGGAGCGTAGAAAGTTGAGGGGGGACTTGATAGAGGTATTTAAAATTATGAGGGGGATAGATAGAGTTGACGTGGATAGGCATTTTCCATTGAGAGTAGGGGAAATTCAAACAAGAGAACATGAGTTGAGAGTTAGGGGGCAAGAGTTTAAGGGTAACACGAGGGGGAATTTCTTTACTCAGAGAGTGGTAGCTGTGTGGAAGAAGCTTCCAGTAGAAGTGGTAGAGGCAGGTTTAGTATTGTCATTTAAAGTAAAATTGGATAGGTATATGGACAGGAAAGGAATGGAGGGTTATGGGCTGAGTGCGGGCCAGTGGGACTATGTGAGAGTAAGCGTTTGGCACGGACTAGAAGGTCTGAGATGGCTTGTTTCCATGCTGTAATTGTTATATGGTTATAAATAAGCAATTTGCATCGGTGTTCACTGTGGAAGACACCAGCAGTGTTCCAGATGTTGAGGGGTGTGAGGGAAGAGAAGTGAGTGCAGTTACTATTACAAGGGAGCAAGTAATCAAAAAGCTGAATGACCTGAGTCAGATGGACTGCACCCTAGGGGTCTGAAAGAAATAGTGGGGGAGATTATGGAAGCATTAGTAATGATCTTTCAAAAATCACTGCACTCTGGCATGTTACCAAATTAATTGGAAAATTGGAAATGTTACTCCACTCTTTAAGAACCTGCTGGAATTCTTTGAGAAGATTACAAGTAGGATAGATAAAGGGGATCCAGTGGATGTTGTATATTTGGACTTTCAGAAGGCCTTTGAAAAGGTGCCACACATGAGGCTGCTTCCCAACTTCAGAGCCCATGGTATTCCAGGAGAGTTACTGGCATAGTTAGAGCATGGACTGATTGGCAGGAGGCAGTGAGGATAAGAATAAGAGGATCCCTTTCTGGTTGGCTGTCAGTAACGAGTATTGTTCTAAGGGATTGGTGTTGGGACTGTTTCTTGCTAGCAAATGATATGCAATGTTGGAAAATGCATGGTCAGGTACTTTGGTAGTAGAAATAAAAGTATGGACTATTTTTTAAATGGTGAGAAAATCTAGAAATCTGAGATGCTAAGGAAGTCCTTGTGCAGAACACCTTAAAGGTTAACTTGCAGGTAGAGTCAGTGGTGAGGAAGGCAAATGTAATGTTAGCATTCATTTCAAGAGTTCTAAAATACAAGAGCAGGGATGTGATGCTGAGGCTTTATAAGACATCGGTGAGGCTTCACCTTGAGTATCGTGATAGTTTTGGCTCCTCATCTGAGAAGTTGTGCTAGCATTGGAGAGGGTCCAGAGGAGATTAACAAGGATGATTCCGGGAATGAAATTGCGCTATCATCCTTCCTGACTCTACCTACCAACATCCCCATCACTCGGGATCTTATCCCCCTGTCAAGTTAGTTTAAACCCTCTCCAACAACTCTAGCTGTGAAATCTGTCCGCAAGGATATTTGCTCCCCCTCATTAGGGTTCAGGTGCAGCCCGGCCCTTTTGTACAGATTATACGAGCCCCAGAAGAGATTACAACGTCCAGATTTCTGCTCCTCCCGCTCCGCACCAATTCCTGAACCACACATTCGTCTGCGAAAACATCCTGTTTTGCAATTTAGAGATTGTTGCCCTGGAGATTGCTTTTATAATAAATTTACTTTGAACTTTGTGATAATTTCTAATTTATTTCGTCAGCGATTTCTTTGATTCATTTTAACAGCGCCACCTCATTAAAGTAATTTAATCCAGCCGTCCTAATTTTGATAAGTTTGGGTTTGTTTCCTGGTTCCGCGTGACGCCTGCCGGGAGACACAGTTAAAGTCTACTGGATCGGGGAGAATCGGAAATAAACATGGCTTCAAAACAGCAGGTTTGGAGTTTAACTCAGGAACTGATCTGTCCCATCTGCCTGGATTTCTACACCGATCCGGTGTCACTGGAGTGTGAACACATCTTCTGTCGCTCCTGTATCACACGGTGTTGGGACGGTGCGGAGAGAAACTCCTGCCCGGAATGTAGTGAGGTGTTTGCGGACCGCACCCTCAAGGTCAACCGGGCCTTAGCAAGACTGGCAGAGAGAGCTCGAAAACTAAACCCGAATCCGAGAGAGGAGAGTAAATTTAACTGCGAGGAACATGAGGAAGAACTGAAGCTGTTCTGTACGACCGACAAGAAACTGATCTGTGTGATCTGTGCGACTGCACGGGAGCACAGGGAGCACCGCTTCCTGCCGATTAAAGAAGCTGTCGAGGTCTACAAGGTAAATAGAAAAATAATTTGATAGTGTGATTATTCAGTTCCGGTTCTTACATTTCTTTCTATTTACAAACACAATTCTTAGGCTCAGGTGAAATCTTCCGTAACATCGCTCAGAAAACGCATATCAGAGATCCTGGAACATGCACTGCGTCAAAAACAGAAGATGTCTGGACTTAAGGTGAGGTCTTCTTCAAAAGACGCGACTGTGTCGATTTATCGCCGTTATTGCATTGCGATAATTATTGCCCGCCTTGCATTTGACAGGAAAAGTCATACATTCTGCAGTCACACTTCAGAACTGAATTCTCTAAAATGCACCAGATTCTCGTTGAGAAAGAGCAGCACTTACTTAGAGAACTCAGGGAAGAAGAGAAGAGGCTTCTAAACCGAATGGAGGAAAATCTTCGAGCGATTCAAGAAGACTTAATTTCTGCACAGCGGAAACTCTCAAGCTATCAGAAAAGGTTGGATCAAGAAGGCGCCGTGGTATTTCTCCAGGTGAGGGATTATATTTCAGATGAGTTAATTGAAATTGCAGTCACAAAGCAGTAGATGACAGTATTGAAAGACACAGTATTGCAATCAACTTAAGCTGACGAACGTTTCGTCTGTTTCGGAGCGGTTCTGCTACTGTGATCAAACTAACTTGTCCCCCACAAAATCAGTAGAATTCTTGTAATGCCTCCCTGTCCTCCTCCTCAGCCCAGGGAATCATCTGTTACAATCCTGAAACAGAGAGAATCAGAATCAGATTTATTGTGTCTTGAAGATTTGTTAACAGCAGCAGCAGTTCATTGCAATGCATAATATAGGAGAAATAATAAGTAAATCAATTTACAGTATACGTATATTGAACAGATTAAAATCGTGCAAAACAAAAAAAGTAAATGTATATTAAGACAATGAGGGAGTGTTCACGGGTTCAATGTCCATTTAGGAATCGGATGGCAGAGGGGAAGAAGCTGTTCCTGAATCACTGAGTGTGTGCCTTCAGGCTTCTGTACCTCCTACTTGATTGCAACAGTGAGGAAAGGCATTAATAATGGACGCTGCCTTTCTGAGACACCGCTCCTTAAAGATGTCCCAGGTACTTTGTAGGCTAGTACGCAAGATTGAGCCGACTAAATTTATAACCTTCTGCAGCGTCTATCAGTCCTGCGCAATAGCGCCCCCCCGCCATACCAGAGGGTGATGCAGCCTGCCAGAATGCTCTGAATGGTACATCTATAGGAGTTTTGAGTGTACTTGTTGACATATAAAATCCCTTCAAACTCCTAATGAAGTATAGTCCCTGTCTTGCCTTCTTTATAACTGCAACGATATGTTGGGACCAGGTTTTGTCCTCAGAGATCTTGACACCCAGGAACTTGAAGCTGCTCACTCTCTCCACTGACATTGAGTGCCAGGTTGTTGCTGTGACACTACTCCAGTAGTTGACATATCTCACACCTTTGCCCTCTCTCTTCACCACTTAAGATTCTACCAACAATCATCAGCAAATTTATTGATGGTATTTGAGCTGTGCCTAGCCACAGTCATGGGTACAGAGAGAGTAGAGCAGTGGGCTCAACACACACCCCTGAGGTGCACCAGTGTTGATCGTTAGTGAGTAGGAGATGTTATCACCAGTCCACACAGGCTGTGGACTTCAAGCTAGGAAGTCGAGGACCCAATTGCAGAGGGAGGAACAGAGGCCCAGGTTCTGCAACTTTTCAATCAGGATTGTGGGAATTGTGGCATTAAATGCTGGTCTATAGTCGATGAACAACATTCTGACGTAGCAGCATAATTGTATCACAAGTTATCTATTTCCTTGGACTTGATGTCCAAATACAAATACACCTATAAAACGCAAACCAGAGAAAGTCTGCAGATGCTGGAAGTCCAAGTCAACATGCACTGAATGCTGGAGGAGCTCAGTCAGTCAGGCAGGCTCAAAGATTCTAAGTACATTTATTATCACGGAGTGCTTGCAGAGTACATCACCGAGATTCGTCTTCCCCACGGCCAGGCACGAAATAAAGAAAACCATGGAACCCGTTCAAAGAAAATCAGCATTCCCCTCCCCCCCCCCCCAAACACAAACAGCAAGGGAAAACAGCAAACGGCACAGGAAATCATCAAACCACAAAGTCAACGGAACTGTCTAGGAATGGCCAGTTTTAGTTCCACTCAGTGCAATCGTGTCGTTCGGTGACCGCAGGCGCAGAGCCAGGCCGCCCCGATCAGAACTGCACAAAGTAACAAGAAAGGATCAAACAGAAACTAGAGAAAAAAAAAACTTCAGAACGTGAACTACAGGGTCCAATCCACAAACCGGTTCCACTAAATCTTGCCGAAGACCGGCAGCATTGAGCATTGAGGAGAGAGAGGCCGAGCGAACGCGGGCACTTTCCTCCGGGAGCATCGGGCGAGAGGGAGAGACCAGTCACATGCAAGCACCTTTCTCCAGCATCTACGGAAATGAACAAACAGGCAACGTTTCAGGCCGAGACCTTTCAGGACTAAAAAGGAAGGTGGAAAACGCCAGAATAAAAAGGTGGAGGGAGGGGGATGTAGGATAGCTAGAAGGTGATAGATGACGTCCTGTGCGTTGGGAAGGGAAAGGGCTGGAGAAGAAGGAATCTGATAGGACAGAAGAGTTGCCCATAGGAGAAAAAGGAGGAAGGGACCCAGGGGGAGGTAATAGACAGATGAGAATGGGACAGAGTGGGAAATAGGAGAAGATGGGAGGGAGTGGGATTTTTTAAAACTGGAAGGCGAAATTGTTATTCATCAGGTTGGAGGTAACCTGGGAGAGAATATTCCGTGTTGCTCCTGCACGCGGAGGTTGGCCTCTTCTTGGCAGAAGAGAAGGCCATGGACCAACTTGTTGGAATGGGAATGGGAATTGGAATTAAATGTTTGGCCACCGAGAAATTCCTCTTTTGGTGGATGGAGCAGAGGTGCTCGATGAAGTGATCCTCGGGTCTCAGCGATGTAAAGGATGTCGTATCGGGAACACGTGACAGAATAGACAACTCCAACAAGCTCACAGGTGAAGTTTTGCCTCACCTGTCGCCCGGGTTACGTAGGATGAGTCCGGCCCCTTTCCCGCGCAACACGCGTCAGCTGGTAGTTGCCGCCATACCTGTCCTTCGTAGAGAAGTTCTTTCAGGTCAACGCCTTTGACCACAGGGCCATCAGGCAGTGGTCAGCACGTAAGGTCCAGCAGGCACTGCAGGAGAAGGACGTGATGGACACAATGGGGTGGTTCTCTGAACAGACCGTTCAGTTCATCTGGCAAAATGCCTCATCGCCAGACCTCACCAACTGGCACCAAGACCTCGCCTGGCTGGCGGTGAGAGGGGCCCTCCCAGTCCGATCCCTCCTGTACGTCCGTAACGTCATCTCCACAACCCTCTGCCTACGGGAGGACTGCAGAGAGGATGAGTCGGTGACCCACCTCTTTGCACACTGTGGGTTCGCGGAGAAGGTGTGGAGGAGGATGGAAGGGACAAGTGTCGAGGTTCGCCCCAGGCAGCTGCGTTACAGAGGACTCTCTGATCTACGGGCGGTTCCCGGGGACGCACACGGAGACCAACACCCAGTGCTGCTGGCAGATCATCAACTCGGTCAAAGACGCTCTTTGGTCGGCCCGAAACTTGATGGTCTACCAGCACACGGAGATGTCCGTGGGGGAATGCTGCCGACTGGCACATTCTCGGCTGCAGGAGTCCGTGCTGATGGACGCACTCAAACTCGGTGCAGCCACCGCAAGGGCCCGGTGGGGAAGGCCCACAGTCTAGGGTTCTTCTCTCGCGGGAGTTGAGGGGTAAGGGGGTGGGGTGTATACCCCTCAACAAGTGTATGTAAATATGAAGTAACAGAGTGCCACCTGGGTGGCAAAAGTGTGGGAATGTAAAGACTGTAATGGAAACATTTGTAAAGGACTGAGAGTCATTGAATGGTTTATTGTATATAATTTTATTTTTGAATAAAGTATATTTTGATTAATAAGAAAAGTCTGCTGTAATGGGTGTGAGAGGGACTTCGTCACTGATGGGAAACTAACGTTTAATTTCAGAACCTGATCCTTACAATAGATTAGTTATCTATATCTGGTTTTCATCAATCATTTCTTTTAATAATTTTGGTTAAATGTATAGAATTACTTAGTGCTCTAGATTGCTGACATGCAATTTAATCCATCCGTTCTCCTGCTGATGTTCTTCCTTCAGAGTCACTCCAGAGTTATTATCAAAGTGGGTATGTTACTTTGGGATTCGTTTTCTTGCAGACATTTGCAGGAAAATAAAATTCAATATAGTTTTGGAAAAGCAATATATAAACCAAAACCAACAATTACTAATGAACAAAGAGAAACTGTACAAAACATAATAAAAAATTGAGAACATGAGTTGTAAAGAGTCCCTGAAAGCGAGTCTGTAGTTTGTGTAATCAGTTTAGTGTTGGATGATGGGTGTCCTTAATGATGGATTCTGCTTTCTTGTGGCAGTGTTCCATGTAAATATGCTTAATGTTAGGGGAGGCATTGTCTGGATGGGCAGCCTTTCCCATTCCTGGGAATTCGTGTTTCCATTTCTTGCCATGATGCAATTAATCATATTCCGAATTTTTAGATGACGTAGCGGATCTATAGAAGTTGGCCAAAGTTTTAGATGACGTGTCGAATCTATGCAAACTTCTGAGAAAGTAGAGGTGCTGTCATCCCTGTCAACATTTCTACATCTCCACCTTTGCTACCAGCCAAACATGTTTGTGATTCGATGGCCTCTCAGGAATTCATCCAGTTCCCCCTTAAACCTTTTATTCAAACACTGCCATGGCAGTTCATTCCAAGATTCACTTTCTGACTTTCTGCAATTTGTTAATGGCAATGTCTTTACTTTTTGGTTTGCGTCTTAATCCTCTTACAAGTAGACATCATGTCTGCACATACTCCTTAGGCAATCCATTGATAATTTAAGATCCTCTATCGAATCTACCCTTGCATTTTACCCAGGTAAACGGGCACCATGTTTTTAAATCTTTCATGTTATTTGCATCCTTTCAGTAATCATGACATTTTCATTCTCTCTGCTATTTATTGTTTCATGCTTGTAGCATGGAGAGTTGGTTAGGTTTAGCAACCTACAAAAATTATTGCGGGGGCTGTTAGTGTTGTGACCAGTTCAGATTTGTGTTTCATTTATTTCAGGAGGAAGTGATTCAGAATGAAAGGTAAGACACTCTCTTCACTGAAATTTGGCAAGGTTTTATAAAATTATTCAGGATTTTATTGTTGTTCATTTTGTAACAAGTTGTTTAATATTCACAGGATCAGTAACAAAGAATATAAATTTGATGCAGAAGATGAAATGTTTGAGGTTGGAAAATTCGATCACCCCTTGATGATTAAAGCAGCTTTGAGAGAAATGCTTGATGCCATTAAGCCAGGTAAAAGTGACAGAATTTTTTTCAAAATTAGTAGAGATCTTTATGTCCTAATTAGAATAATTGAGAAGTCAGCACAATTCTTTCCGGTTGGTTTGTTGTACACAACAATTTTCACTGTATGTTTCGATATACGTATCACAAATAAAGGTAATGAATAAATTAAATATCTGAGACCATACGACCGTAAAAGATTGGAGCAGAATTATGCCATTTGGCCCATCCAGTCTGCTCCAGCATTTCATCATGGCTGATTAAATTTTCCTCTCATCCCCAATCTCCTGCTTTCTCCCTGTAACCCTTCATGCCCTGACAAATGAAGAATCTATCAGCCTCTGCCTTAAAGACTTGGCCTCCACAGATGCCTGTGGCAAAGAATTCCATAGATTCACTGGCTAAAGAAATTGCTCCTTATCTCCATTCTAAAAGGACAACCCTTTATTCTGAGGCTGTGTCCTCTGATCTTAGACTCTTCCACCATAGGGAACATACTGTCTATATCCACTCTATCACCATTCTACAGGTTTCAATGAAGTCTCTTCTCATTCTTCTGAGTTCGAGTGAATACAGGCCCAGAGCCATCACACATTCATTATATGACAAGCTATTCAACCCTGGAGTCATTTTCGTGAACCTCCTTTTGGACCCTCTCCAGTTTTAGCACATCGTTTCTAAGATAAGGGCCCAAACCTGCTCACAACTAGTGAGGTCTCTCCTGTGCTTTACAAAGTTTCACCCTACATCCTTCCTTTTATATTCTAGTCTGAGAAACATAGAAACATAGAAAACCTAAAGCACAATACAGGCCCTTCGGCCCACAAAGCTGTGCCAAACATGTCCCTACCTAGGGTTACCCATAGCCCTCTATATTTCTAAGCTCAATGTTTCCATCCAGGAGTCTCTTAAAAGATCCTATCATTTCCGCCTCCACCACCATTTCTGGCAGCCCATTCCACGCACTCACTACTCTCTGCATAAAAAACATACCCCTGACATCTCCTCTGTACCTACTTCCAAGCACCTTAAAACTGTGCCCTCTCATACTAGCCATTTCAACCCTGGGAAAAAGCCTCTGACTATCCACATGATCAGTGCCTCTCATTATCTTGTACACCTCTATCAGGTCACCCATCATCCTCTGTTGCTCCAAGGAGAAAAGGCCAAGTTCACTCAACCTGTTCTCATAAGGCATGCTCCCCAATCCAGGCAACGTCCTTGTAAATCTCCTCTGCACCCTTTCTGTGGTTTCCACGTCCTTCCTGTAGTGAGGCGACCAGAACTGAACACAATACTCCAAGTGGGGTCTGACCAAGGTCCTATTTAGCTGCAACATTACCTCTCGGCTCATAAACTCAGTCCCATGATTGATGAAGGCCAATAAACCGTATGCCTTCTTAACCACAGAGTCAACCTGGGCAGCAGCTTTGAGTGTCCTATGGACTATGATCCTTCTCACAGCCAAGAGTCTTACCATTCTGCCATCACTTTTGACTTACCACAATGAACCACCTCACACTTATCTGGGTTGATATCTTATCCTATTCAAGTTATTTATATTCCTGTTTATTCATATACATGCTTTTATTTGTTTGCTTGCTTATTTTTTCTTGACAAATGTTTATATTTATTTTGGGGAGCCATGGTAACGTAGTTGTTAGCGTGATGATGTAATAGCTCGGGATGTTCCGGAGTATGGAGTCTCTGTACGTCCTCCTCGTGGAACGCATGGGATTCCTCCGGATCATCCGGATTCCTCCCACAGTACAAAGTGGCACTGGGTAGATTAGCTGGCCATTGTAAATTGTCCCGTGATTACATTAGGGTTAATCGAGAGTGTCGGAGGTTACTTGGGCAGCTCTGGTAGTAAATCACACCCTATTATCTGGGCACGTGAACTCAATGCTGCTGTAGCAGCCGGAGTGGTTGATATCCAGTTATTTAACACATAGAGACTGAAAAAAGAGTTAATACCAATGTGGTGACTATGATTGTTATAACAATCTGCGTAGTTCACAAGTTTTGGTAACAGAAGTCTGTGCTGGTGTGTAGTCCAGATACTGGTTAACTCAGTTCTCTCCTCTAATGACCATAATAGCCTCGCAACTGCTGTGAGACCATCCCGTGTTAGCATTTTAAAGGGAATTGTTAGACTACAGTCTGCATTGGCTTGGGCTGCAGTCAGCCTATCAAAGTTGCCCGAAACTCGATGGTCTACCAGTACATGGAGATGTCCGTGGGAAATTGCTGCCGACTGGCACATTCATGGCTGCAGGAGTATGTGCTGAGGGATGCACTGAAACTTGGTGCAGCCACCGCAAGGGCCCGGTGGGGAAGGACCACAGTCTAGGGTCTTTTTCGCACGAGTTGAGGGGTAGGGGGTGGGGTGCAAAGAGTGTGAAGATGTAAAGACCGCAATGGACACACCTGTAAAGGACTGAGAGTCATTGAATGGTTTATTGTACATAATTTTATTTTTGAATAAAGTATATTTTGTTTTTAAAAAAAAATCAAAGTTGCTATTAAAAAAATTAACTGAAGGTGGATTGGTCTATTGTGGGCAGAACATCCATCCTGTCCCCCCTTAACATCACAATGCAATAGAGTGTGTTAATTTATATGTGGAACCCATGCATCTCTCTCTCCCTCTCACACTCACATGGTTAACCTGTGCAGCTGTATGTACAGAGATACACCGACGCCGCACGTGCATTAGATAATCACACGCAGGGTGCAGGGTTACTCCAAGTAGAAACACATACAATACAACAGAAATAAACTCTAACTCAAGCAGAGGGATAACCGAGGGACAGATATCCATTCAGTCTCTCCTAGATCCCCAAATACGTTGAGGATCTCTTTAAAACAGGTGTGATATTTGATCATTACCCGGCATAATCAAAAAATGGGCTCAAAAGTCTACATAGTGTTTATATTTTCACGCTACATTTCAAACCCAGAAGGAAAATGCTGATGCAGCCTTGATGGAGGGTCTCGGCCCGAGACGTCAGCTGTTTACTCTTTCCCATAGATACCGCCTGGCCTGATGAGTTCCTCCAGCATTTTGTGTGTGTTGCCTAAGGAAATGTCTACGATGCTAAAATCTGATATAAATATGAGAACAAATATGTTCAGGATGTTCTTCAGGTTAGGCGCCATGTGGACAGAACAAAATAAAGTCAACATTTCACGTTACCCACCTGTCATCAGAACGTAGATCATGTTTATCTACCTGAAATGTTGATCTTGTGTTTTTTAAAAGTGAAAATAATTTTATTGCCAAAGCTTATATATGTCACCATTTGGCACATTGAGGTTCACTTTCTTACAGGCATTTACAGGGAAAGAAATAAATGCATCTTTCCTACAGGAAAGGTATAAATCAGGCTGAAAGAGTAGAGAGGGAATCTCCAAGACGTTGCCCGGACTGGAGGACCTGAGTTATATGGAAAGATTGAATAAGTTAGGACTGAAGATTGAGGGGAGATTTGATGGAGTTGTACCAAATTATGTAGAATTCTGATAGATTAAATGCAAACAGGCGTTTTGCATTGATGCTTGGTAGGACTGCAACTAGAGGTCATGGGTTAAGGGTGAAAGGTGAAATGTCTAAGGGGACCATGAGGGGAAACTTCTTCACTCATGACAGTGTAGAACGAGCTGCCATCGCAAGAATTGCAACGTGAGCTCGATTTCAAAGCTTAAGATCAGTTGGGTTAGCTACGTGGATAGTAGGGGCATGGAGGGCTATGGTCCCAATACAGGTCAACAGGACTAGGCAGTTAAAATGATTCGGCACGGACTAGATGGGCCGAAGGGCCCGTTTCTGTGCTGTACTTTTCTATGACTCTAATTTATGAAAACAACAACTGACAAGCAACCAATGTCCTGAAGAAGACAAACATTGAAAACAATTAAAAAAAACAAGTAAATAAATAATACAGAGAGAATGAGGTATAGAATCAATCACAAACAGAAGAGAATCTGCAGGCGCTGTAAGTTCAGAGCAACACACGCCGGTCAGGCAGCATCTATGGAGAGATAAATAAACTGTTTCGATGACGCTGCCGAACTTTGTGAGTTTCTCCAGCATTTTGTGTGTGTCAAATCAATCCTTGATTTCCTCATCCACTTTCCTCTGCCTTTCCACTATGTTCTCGGTCTCCTGGCACCGATTTTTGCCTTACCATCTCTCCTCTACAGACCAGCGTGAACCTTGCCAGAGGTTTGTTGTCCATCCGATGTAGTTGGACGAATGCCGGAGAAGGTTTAAGTCGGTGGCAAGGAAGTGCCTGCGGCCGAGCGGTTTCTCCTCCGGTCTCTGGGCCGCCTTGCCCAAGTGTTCAATCCACTCCGATCCCCAGGGACTCTCTAATTCTCTGCTTCTTTCCCCCCCTCACCCCCACCCTACACACAGTCCCTGTCACCCTGGATGAGGAAACGGCGCATCCGGCGCTCGAGGTGTCTGAGGATCGGAAGAGCGTGAGATGGACCGGGGCCCGGAGGAATCTCCCTGACACCGGGAAGAGGTTCACAATCTGGCCTTGTGTGCTGGGATCGGAGGGATTCACATCGGGGAGACATTACTGGGAGGTGGAGGTGGAGGGGAATTGGGGCTGGAGTCTGGGAGTCGCCGCCGAGTTTGTGGAGAGGAAGGCAGGTGTCGGGCAGAGACCGGAGACTGGGGTTTGGGTCATCGAGCGGTCGGGTGACGAGTTTTATGCAAACACCAGCCATCCATCCCTTCTCGCTTCTGATCCAGCCCCCGGGAGGGTGGGAGTTTATCTTAATTACGAGTTCGGAACAGTTTCATTTTTCAACGCGGAAACCAAGTCCCACCTGTACACCTTCGCCGTGGATAATTTCATGGGGAAACTTTATCCTTTCATTGGGACTTGGGATGAAAACCAGTCGTTGAGAATCTGTTGCGACTTTGCTCTTGATCTACCCAATTGTCAGGCCCGGAGAGCGGCAGCAGGAGCGGGGGCCAGGTCCGGCAGGAGAAGCGTTCCTCATCACTGGCGGATTCAGAGACCTAAACTCCGATGAGCCAGGAAATAAAAACCGGTGCAGAGAATAAAGCACAACACAATAGATAGAGAGCTGCTGATCCATTAATTTGAATGCATTAACTGCATCCGCCGATAGAAATCGAAATACTTAGTGTGAAATTAAAGATTGAAACAATCTGTTTGTATTTCAAAAACAGACTGTTCATAAAATAAATGTACAATATATATAAATGACAAAAAACCTGATTGATTTTCTTTACATTTCCAGTGTCGATCTGTGTAAGATTTAAATTTAATTTTATTTAGAGACAAAATGCGGAACATGCTCTCCCAGCCCAACGAGTCGCCCCGCCCAGCAACTCGCCTGTTTATCACTAACCTAATCACAGGACAACTTACAATGAACAATTAACCCGCTAGCGGCATGTCTTTGGAGGAAAGGGAAGCACCGGCTGGAAACCCAGGCGGTCACGGGGAGGATCCTACAGACAGTGCCGGAATTGAACGCCGAATTCTGGGGCGCCCCGAACGTAATGGCGTCGCACTAAACCTCTGAGCTTACTCATGTTACGTACCCCCTAACTGGGTGTCAAACCAGCAAAGACAGAAGAATCCGTTGGAGTCTGGTGGTACTATTTTCAAATAGTGTTTATTAGTAAAATACACAAATCAATATCAACAATGCAAATATATAGATAATATATGTTAGTAATACTAAACCTAAAAGTGTGGGTATAATAATAATCAATAATAAACAAGCTCTATCGATGTCTAGGGGTAAATAAATTGTCATATGTAAGTATAAAGTTCAGTTCAGTTCATGCGTGCTGAGGTAGATGTTGGTTGTTGTGTTGTAATTGTTGGGGAGAGAGAGGGAGAGGAGAGAGAGAGAGAGAGAGAGAGAGAGAGGGAGAGAGAGAGAGAGAGGGAGAGGGAGAGGGAGAGAGAGAGGGAGGGAGAGGGAGAGGGAGAGGGAGAGGGAGAGGGAGGAGAGAGAGAGAGAGAGAGAGAGAGAGAGAGAGAGAGAGAGAGAGAGAGAGAGAGAGAGAGAGAGAGAGAGAGAGAGAGAGAGAGCAGTTACAGCTACAGGCAGGCCAACCTTCCTTCACGTTCTTGATCCGTCATTTTGTTGTGGCCATTCAGGTATGACCCCTCTGTCCTTCAGCTAGACCGTTCTTCTGTGGTGGACTCGTCACTCTGGCATGAGTGGACACACACACACGTCCCCACCGGCCCTGCTATATCACTGTGAGTTAAACTGACCGATCCTTTTTTCGGTCTCTGATGCCCCACACCTTCACGTGGGTTCCAACACTCAACCAGTGCTCAATAGTGTGTCTCCTGGTGTGTCTCCCCAGACCTCACTTTTATCCCCACTCACGTGGTCTCAGATGTCAATCAGTTTTGAATGGCTTTGTCCATCAACTCAGCCACTGAGGCTGTCCACTGAGGAATTTTAATGAACAGAATGGTATAAGGTAAACAACCCTCTCAAAGCCATAAGTATCCCAGAAGTCATAATACGGTGGATCAACAAGCCTCTCTCCCCTGCTTTATCTCTCTCTTATCTGTAGCAGATGTTCCAGTTCCAGCATGTTTTCTCTTACATCTCTATCTCTCGCTCATTAGCAGCATAGCAACAGTTACGGTTTGTGATTCTCCCGAGGGAGCATGGGCAACTCTGCACCCTTCTGCCCATCAGAGCTGTTCATCCTACATAACACTCACAATCTGATCGGTTCTAAAGGGTGATCACATTCTGTGCACAGAAAATCGTTGCCACTCATGTGGACGTTTGGAATGATACGGATATTAAGTTTTTCTGCACTGTGTGTATCCTTTAAATGTTTGATGGCAAGAGGATCTTAGACTACCGACATCCCCCACAAAGCCTTTACTCTAAAAAAGAAATTGTGATAAAATATACACGCAAGAAGAAACTGCATTTCTAAAATTCATGGAATATAGAACAACATAGCATAGTAGAAGCCCTTCGGCCCAGGACATTACGCTGATCTCTGAACATAATCTAAACTCAATTTAACCCTTCCCTCCCACGTCTTCTCCTTCTACTTAAGCACCATCACCCCTGCTGGGACAGAGGCCGCCGACAGTAGCTCTGCAGAGTCCATAAGACAATAAGGCACAGGAACAGGATTAGGCCATTCAGCCCGTCGAGTCTGTTCTGCCATTCCACCATGGCCTATCCCGGATCCCACTCAAATCCATACACCCCATTTCCTTTGATGCCCTGACTATCGGAAACGACCAACTTCCACCTTAAGTGTACACACAGACAGCCTCCACCGCCGTCTGTGGCAGAGCATGCCACAGATTTATAACTCTCTGGATAAAAACGCTCCGTCAATTTTGAGGCTGTGCCTTCTGGTTCTGGATGACGCCACCATCGCAAACATCTTGTCCAAATCTACCCTCCCTAGTCCTTTCAACATTCGGTAGGTTTCAATGAGATCCCCCACCCCGCATTCTTTTAAGTCACAGTCAGTCCCGAAGCTGCCACACCCTCCTCGTATGTTAACCCCTTCATTCCCGGAGTCATCCTCGTGATCCTCCTCTGGACTCTGTCTACAGTATCAGTGCCTCAGCGACAGAAGCAGGGGGTCTGTTACACCAGACAAGACCCAGGACACAGACTGTGCAAGGAGCCCGTTGGAACCATCCAGCAGCGTGCAAGATGCAGGCACGGTCACATAGAAGACCTTTCAACAGTACTGTAGTAATTTTATGCGTTCCACTGTACTGCTGCCGAAACAAAACCACATTTCGTGATATATGTGAGTGATGGTAGACCCGATTCCGATATGGGTCTCTATTGTGGACTGAGAGTGGGAAGGGGAGGGAGAGGGAAGACCCGGACAGACATTCCCTAATGATCAATAAACCAATTGCTTGATATAAAACGAGCTTGCCGGTGTCTCAGGGCGAGCGTGTCTCACCCGCGCTAGCCCAGCACTCCATCTCTGCCATCTTTCCAACACACCTCCCACGGCGCTCCGAGATCTTATCAAATGTCCCATTGAAGCACGCGTAAACAAGATTTGCTGTGGTGTATCGGCGCCACATGCAACAAAGGGGACATCCAACATTGATAAACAATGATATAATATAGCTTAAATTATGAATATGGAATAAAATATGTACAAATAACACCATATAATTAGACTATAAACAGCATTATAAAACAGTGAGTTTTGCAGTGCAGTGATGGGGTAATAGGTAGAGGGAGCATGTGGGGTTGGTGGCAAACTCGATGGTTTATCAGATTAACTGCCTGGGGGAGAAACACTTAAAATGGCGTAAACTGTTTTAATAGCCCTGTAGTTCTTTTCAGAAGGGAGCTTTTGGAAAAGACAGTTTGGTGTTTTTTGGGTGGGGGTATGGGGGTTTGGTTCAAGACACTGATGGTGGTGGTGGGGGAGGGGGGGAGGCACAATAACTGTTCCTGAACCTGGTGGTGTGAGCCTTGAGGTAATCATTCCTACCTGTGTCTTCTGACCCAGAAAACCCCTTTATACTTTCGCCATCAACGCTCCTTACGCAGAAGGCAGGAGCACCTCCTCCACCAGGAGACTTCTCAGACAAGGATTTGTACACAAAGCAATGGAGACAAGTCCAGGCTCTGGCAAATCAGTTCTGGCCTCGCTGGAGACAAAAATATCTACCTTCGTTGCAACAGAGACGAAAGTGGACAGAACCCCGCAGGAATCTTCAAGTCGGAGACCTAGTCCTGCTCAGGGACAAGCAGATCACCCGCAACAGCTGGCCAATGGCCAGAATCACTGCTACATTCCCTAGCGAGGATGGACATGTCAGGAAGATCGAATTGAAGACTACCGACCAAGGCGATGTGAAAATTTACCAAGGGCCAGTTACAGAAGTTATTCTACTTCTACCCAATGACTGATTAAGAGACTAAGTTTTGTACTCTGCTCATTGTGACCTTACGAAGGTCAAGCGGGGAGTGTGCTGTCTTTACGACAGTTATTTAGTTTATAATATTTTCGCTTAGTAATTCATTCAATAGTATTTTCTAGTTAGAATTAGAAGTGTTTAAAGTGTATTCATTGCATGTAAAATATATCGGCATGCGATGACGTCATATCCGGTTTCGCCGCGTCTTGTGGGAAAACACCGGTTTGAAATTAGCGCGAGGGTGGGGGCTTTCCACGAGGCTCACCTGAGCACAAGCAGTTTTGCAGGCATGAGAAATCACAGTGAGAGCAACGCTGTAAGTTAATAGATAATCGATATATTGAACTAAGATATTAATGCTGATCCTGTTAGAGGTAACGACGGTAGATAATGTTTATGCTTTCGTTAGTTAAAGAGTCGCGGATAGTTTGCATGGAAGTGTATTTAAAGTAGTCAATGGAGCAGGTAAACTCTCCCTGTATACTGCACCTTAGTGTAATGTAGTTATAGTCACCTTTGCAAGTATTTACACTTGAAATGTGATATTAAGGAAGGAACAAATACTGTATCAATCTTGTATTGTTTTATCAACAGTTTTCACCATATGTTAATGTGAAGAGTGAACAGTAAATGGTTAATCTTACTGCGATCTGGTTCTTATTAACTGTGGTTTATCCGGACGTTAAATTCGGCGTTTCGTTACACCCGAAGGAGAACGTGACAGTGAAAAAGCGGCATTATCAGGTGTTTCAAGTGCTGCAATGTCAGCTCAATCCAGCATCAAGTCGACGCCGCCCAGCGACAAGGGCAGTAAACCGACATCAAGTAAGCCCACTCAGGCGTTATCAGGTGTTCCAAGTGCTGCAATGTCAGCTCGATCCGGGATCAAGTCGATGGCGCCCAGCGACAAGGGCAGTAGAACGACATCAAGTAAGTCCGCACAGGCAAGAGCCAAGGCAGAAGCCGCCAAGGTGCGACTGCATTACGCCAGACAAGAAGCAGTTTTGAAAATGAAACTGGCCACAAAAGAAGCCGAAATCCAGAAAGAAAGGGCCGCCAGACAAAGAGAAGAGGCTGCCAGAGAAGCCGAAGAGGCTGCCAGAGAAGCCGAAATCCAGAAAGAAAGGGCCGCCAGACAAAGAGAAGAGGCCGCCAGAGAAGCCGAAACCCAGTTGGAAATGGCAAAAATATCGACAGAGTTGCAAGTGCTGCAGCTAGAAAGAGAAGAAGCTGCTGCCATGGCGGAAGCAAAGTACATAGAAGAAGCTGAAGGGTCGCGTGATCTGACCGCAGCAAGATCTACTTTAGAAAGGACCAGACTGGAACGCACAAGCGACTATGTACAATCTCAAATAGACAGGCAGGCTCGTCTCCCCTCTTCATACGTATTCGATAACTTCCCCAGCTACGAGGAACCTCAGAGAGTCACGATTGCATCACATCCATACGAGGAAGGAAATTTACCCTCACGGCTCCGTGATGAAGTCAAGAATGAAAGAACCGACAACGCTCCTTCACCCCCACAACAGGACGGCGGGGAGGGAGAGGTTCACTCCAGGACAACAATTGTCAGCTCGAACTGTACAGAAGTTTGCGGTCAAACTCAGTCAAGCCGTTCTTGTTCCGAGATCTGCCTCACTGAGGTGTACCCTAAAGAAGCACAACAAGACATTACCAAGCGTAAGGTAACCGACGAGACGCTAGGTCAGTCAGTTTTCGTTCAATCCGAGCACGGAAACAAACTTGCACAATCAGCTCAAGATACCATTTCTTTAAAAATCAAAGACACCAAGGTCTTCAGAGATGAAGCAAATAATGGGGTTGCCCCATTGCCAATCAGAGAACCACGCCAGCGCTCACCAGATAACAAAGAGCAGGCAGTCAAACGGTTCACGTCCTTACGGAAAACCCGGAAAAGGAAACCTGAGATGCAGCAACACACCCTATTGGCTCACGAGGTACTGTGCACCCTAATGGCAGAGGTCACAGCCATTATAAACGCACAATCATTCCTACCTGTGTCTTCTGACCCAGAAAACCCCTTTATACTTTCGCCATCAATGCTCCTTACGCAGAAGGCAGGGGCACCTCCTCCACCAGGAGACTTCTCAGACAAGGATTTGTACACAAAGCAATGGAGACAAGTCCAGGCTCTGGCAAATCAGTTCTGGCCTCGCTGGAGACAAAAATATCTACCTTTGTTGCAACAGAGACAAAAGTGGACAGAACCCCGAAGGAATCTTCAAGTTGAAGACTTAGTCCTGCTCAGGGACAAGCAAGCCGCTCGCAACAGCTGGCCAACGGCCAGAATCACTGCTACATTCCCTAGCGGGGATGGACATGTCAGGAAGATCGAATTGAAGACTACCGACCAAGGCGATGTGAAAATTTACCAAGGGCCAGTTACAGAAGTTATTCTACTTCTACCCAATGACTGATTAAGAGACTAAGTTTGTACTCTGCTCATTGTGACCTTACGAAGGTCAAGCGGGGAGTGTGCTGTCTTTACGACAGTTATTTAGTTTATAATATTTTCGCTTAGTAATTCATTCAATAGTATTTTCTAGTTAGAATTAGAAGTGTTTAAAGTATATTCATTGCATGTAAAATATATCGGCATGCGATGACGTCACATCCGGTTTCGCCGCGTCTTGTGGGAAAACACCGGTTTGAAATTAGCGCGAGGGTGGGGGCTTTCCACGAGGCTCACCTGAGCACAAGCAGTTTTGCAGGCATGAGAAATCACAGTGAGAGCAACGCTGTAAGTTAATAGATAATCGATATATTGAACTAAGATATTAATGCTGATCCTGTTAGAGGTAACGTCGGTAGATAATGTTTATGCTTTCGTTAGTTAAAGAGTCGCGGATAGTTTGCATGGAAGTGTATTTAAAGTAGTCAATGGAGCAGGTAAACTCTCCCTGTATACTGCACCTTAGTGTAATGTAGTTATAGTCACCTTTGCAAGTATTTACACTTGAAATGTGATATTAAGGAAGGAACAAATACTGTATCAATCTTGTATTGTTTTATCAACAGTTTTCACCATATGTTAATGTGAAGAGTGAACAGTAAATGGTTAATCTTACTGCGATCTGGTTCTTATTAACTGTGGTTTATCCGGACGTTAAATTCGGCGTTTCGTTACACCCGAAGGAGAACGTGACAATAACTTCTGTAACTGGCCCTTGGTAAATTTTCACATCGCCTTGGTCGGTAGTCTTCAATTCGATCTTCCTGACATGTCCATCCTCGCTAGGGAATGTAGCAGTGATTCTGGCCGTTGGCCAGATTCCTGTGGGGTCCTGTCCACTTTTGTCTCTGTTGCAACAAAGGTAGATATTTTTGTCTCCAGCGAGGCCAGAACTGATTTGCCAGAGCCTGGACTTGTCTCCATTGCTTTGTGTACAAATCCTTGTCTGAGAAGTCTCCTGGTGGAGGAGGTGCTCCTGCCTTCTGTGTAAGGAGCATTGATGGCGAAAGGATGAAGGGGTTTTCTGGGTCAGAAGACACAGGTAGGAATGATTGTGCGTTTATAATGGCTGTGACCTCTGCCATTAGGGTGCACAGTACCTCGTGGGCCAATCGGGTGCGTTGCTGTATCTCAGGTTTCCTTTTCCAGGTTTTCCGTAAGGACGTGAACCGTTTGACTGCCTGCTCTTTGTTATCTGGTGAGCGCTGGCGTGGTTCTCTGATTGGCAATGGGGCAACCCCATTATTTGCTTCATCTCTGAAGACCTTGGTGTCTTTGGTTTTTAAAGAAATGGTATCTTGAGCTGATTGTGCAAGTTTGTTTCCGTCCTCGGTTTGAACGAAAACTGACTGACCTAGCGTCTCGTCGGTTACTTTACGCTTGGTAATGTCTTGTTGTGCTTCTTTAGGGTACACCTCAGTGAGGCAGATCTCGGAACAAGAACGGCTTGACTGAGTTTGACCGCAAACTTCTGTACAGTTCGAGCTGACAATTGTTGTCCTGGAGTGAACCTCTCCCTCCCCGCCGTCCTGTTGTGGGGGTGAAGGAGCGTTGTCGGTTCTTTCATTCTTGACTTCATCACGGAGCCGTGAGGGTAAATTTCCTTCCTCGTATGGATGTGATGCAATCGTGACTCTCTGAGGTTCCTCGTAGCTAGGGAAGTTATCGAATACGTATGGAGAGGGGAGACGAGCCTGCCTGTCTATTTGAGATTGTACATAGTCGCTTGTGCGTTCCAGTCTGGTCCTTTCTAAAGTAGATCTTGCTGCGGTCAGATCACGCGACCCTTCAGCTTCTTCTATGTACTTTGCTTCCGCCATGGCAGCAGCTTCTTCTCTTTCTAGCTGCAGCACTTGCAACTCTGTCGATATTTTTGCCATTTCCAACTGGATTTCGGCTTCTCGGGCGGCCGCTTTCCTTTGTCTGGCGGCCTTTTCCTTCTGGATTTCGGCTTCTCTGGCGGCCCTTTCTTTCTGGATTTCGGCTTCTCTGGTGGTCAGTTTCATTTTCCAAACTGCTTCTTGTCTGGCGTAACGCAGTAGCACCTTGGCGGCTTCTGCCTTTCTGGCGGCCCTTTCGGCTTCTCTGGCAGCCAGTTTAATTTTCAAAACTGCTTCTTGTTTGGCGTAATGCAGTCGCACCTTGGCGGCTTCTGCCTTGGCTCTTGCCTGTGCGGACTTACTTGATGTCGTTCTACTGCCCTTGTCGCTGGGCGCCATCGACTTGATCCCGGATCGAGCTGACATTGCAGCACTTGGAACACCTGATAACGCCTGGGTGGGCTTACTTGATGTCGGTTTACTGCCCCTGTCGCTGGGCGGCGTCGACTTGATGCTGGATTGAGCTGACATTGCAGCACTTGAAACACCTGATAATGCCGCTTTTTCACTGTCACGTTCTCCTTCGGGTGTAACGAAACGCCGAATTTCCAGGGTCGTTGTTAGTCGTAAGGGCTTCGGTCTTGAGCACTGACACGGGTTTATCAATGTTGAAAACATTCGAAACGGATCTGCCTGGCTTGGTGTAAATCGAACTGCTTCCTGGACCTACAAGGCTAGGGTCGTTTCGCCTCTTCGCCTCCTTGCACACAAACCTAGTGAGGAGCTCAAAGGGAGGAAATCGACCATCGTGGTCTTCCTTGTACTCTGAGGCAACAGTCAGCCACTTGTCCTGCAGCCCAAATGGAAGTTTGTCCACAATTGGTCTAATCCCGGATGGAGTATCTAGGAATACTAAACCAGCTGAATAGCCATCTTCTTTGGCGCCTCGGATCTCCATGAGTAAATCTCCGAATTCTCTTAACTTAAAGTGATCTTTGGCTGACACCTTAGGAAAGTTTTCCAGACGTCGATATAGCGCCGCTTCAATAATGTCGGAGGCCCCATATCTCTCCCAAAGTCTCTCCCACGCTTCGCTTAAGGCTAGCTCAGGTTTGTTGATGTACACTGAACGCATGCGTCTCACCTGGTCGCGTGATTCTTTCCCCAGCCATTTCGCCATAAGGTCCAACCTTTGGGTTGCACTGAGCTGGACCCCGTCAATCACGTTGGTGAATGTGGAGAGCCAAGCACGGTAATTTTCGGGTTTATCGTCAAACTGGTACAGTCCCGAAGTGACGAGATCCCGTCGTGCTAAATACTGCAGCGTGGGATCGGCTGCAAGCGGCATGCGGGCTGGAGAAGTACGTTGGCGCCCATATGACTGAGAACGCACGTTTCTCATGGAATTTGCCATCCTGGATTCAACCTCCGCGTCTCTTCGCATCGAACTTTGTAACTTTGGTGTCAAAGTATATCGGTTGTCAGCTCTTTCGTTCTTGACTTCATCGCGGGGCCGCGAGGGTAAATTCTCTTCCTCGTAGCTGGGGAAGTTATCGAATAGGTATGGAGAGGGGAGACGAGCCTGCCTGTCTGCTTGATATTGTACATAGTCGCTCGTGCGTTCCAGTCTGGTCCTTTCCAAAGCAGAGCTTGTTTCGGTCAGATCACGCGACCCTTCAGCTTCTTCTATGTACTCTGCTTCCACCCTGGCAGCTTCTCCTTCTCCTTCTAGCTGCAGCACATGCAACTCTGTCGATATTTTTGTCATTTCCAACTGGGTTTCGGCTTCTCTGGCGGCCTCTTCTCTTTGTCTGGCAGCCTCTTCGGCTTCTCTGGCGGCCCTTTCTTTCTGGATTTCGGCTTCTCTGGCAGCCTCTTCTCTTTGTCTGGCGGCCCTTTCGGCTTCTTTGGTGGCCAGTTTCATTTTCAAAACTGCCTCTTGTTTGGCGTAATGCAGTCGCACCTTGGCGGCTTCTGCCTTGGCTCTTGCCTGTGCGGACTTACTTGATGTCGTTCTACTGCCCTTGTCGCTGGGCGCCATCGACTTGATCCCGGATCGAGCTGACATTGCAGCACTTGGAACACCTGATAACGCCCGGGTGGGCTTACTTGATGTCGGTTTACTGCCCCTGTCGCTGGGCGGCGTCGACTTGATGCTGGATTGAGCTGACATTGCAGCACTTGAAACACCTGATAATGCCGCTTTTTCACTTTCACGTTCTCCTTCGGGTGTAACGAAACGCCGAATTTAACGTCCGGATAAACCACAGTTAATAAGAACCAGATCGCAGTAAGATTAACCATTTACTGTTCACTCTTCACATTAACATATGGTGAAAACTGTTGATAAAACAATACAAGATTGATACAGTATTTGTTCCTTCCTTAATATCACATTTCAAGTGTAAATACTTGCAAAGGTGACTATAACTACATTACACTAAGGTGCAGTATACAGGGAGAGTTTACCTGCTCCATTGACTACTTTAAATACACTTCCATGCAAACTATCCGCGACTCTTTAACTAACGAAAGCATAAACATTATCTACCGTCGTTACCTCTAACAGGATCACTATTAACATCTTAGTTCAATATATCGATTATCTATTAACTTACAGCGTTGCTCTCACTGTGATTTCTCATGCCTGCAAAACTGCTTGTGCTCAGGTGAGCCTCGTGGAAAGCCCCCACCCTCGCGCTAATTTCAAACCGGTGTTTTCCCACAAGTCGCGGCGAAAACGGATGTGACGTCATCGCATGCCGATATATTTTACATGCAATGAATATACTTTAAACACTTCTAATTCTAACTAGAAAATACTATTGAATGAATTACTAAGCGAAAATATTATAAACTAAATAACTGTCGTAAAGACAGCACAAGGTTCCTGTATATTCTTCCTGATGGCAGCAGCAAGAAGAGATCATGTTCTGGGTGGTGAATGTCCTTGATGTTAGATGCTGCTTTTTTGTGACGGCATTTCGTGTAGATGTACTCAGTGATGGCTTTAACTCAGCTAATCGAAGAATCAAACAGTTCTCTAACAAAAGTGTTCTTATGTTCCTCAACTGACCAGATCTGCTTGACATCGAGTGTAAGAGAATCATCTCTGTTTTAATGTCATTTATTCAAAAAATCTTTATTCATAAGCCGTATTGTTATGTGTGCTGGACAAACCAGATGGAAATGGGGTCCAGAGCTGACCCCCCCCCCCCAGGAACTATGCTGCTAATGAGAGAGAGAGAGAGAGAGAGAGAGAGAGAGACGAAGAACAGAGGTAGAGACATCTACTACAGATAAGAGAGAGAGAGAGAGAGAGAGAGAGAGAGAGAGAGAGAGAGAGAGAGAGAGATGAATGATTTATGCATTATGGCTTCTTCACTGATTATTTACCTTTCGTTGCAAGGACGTTTCTTTGCTTGTTAACATTCCTGAGGAGACAGCAGGAGTGGCCTAGTTTGATGGACATGGACATATTGAGTTGATGGATACCCCGTCAGTGGGGATAAAAGACGGGTCTGGGGAGACACCTGCAGACACACCAGTGGACACTGAACGAGTGTTGTGCACCCACAGGAAGGTGGGGGCCTGGAGGATCGGTTCAGGAGAATCGGTCTGGAGCATGGTGGATGAAGGCAGACCGGTGGGGACTTGTGTGTGTGTCCATCCTGGCCTGGGTGACGAGTCCATCACTGAAGAACGGTCTAGCCTGGAACAGAAGGGTCACAATCGGTGACCCCAACGGTACAACAGAACAAGACGACGACGGAAGGTTTGCCTGCTGCAGCTGCTCATCTCTCTCTCTCCAACATTGTAACACAATAACAACTACCTCAGCATGAACTGAACTGAACCCTATATTCCCTTATGACTGTTCGTTTATCCCTAAACTTTGATAGCGCTTGTTTTTTGATAGTTGATAGTTATCCCTACACTTCAGTTTTTATTATTGCTGACCTGTTTTATATGTATATTTGCATTATTGATACTGTATTGCTTAGTTTACTAATAAACACCTTTAGTTACAGTACTACCAGACTCCAACGTATCCTTCCATTTCTGCTGGTCTGTTAACCCAGTTACGGGGTACGTAACAGCACATACATAGCTTTCATTACATTCAGGATCTCGTCCAGAACTTAATATAATTTAATATAAATTATACTTTTCTATTAACCTCATATCTATACATGTGTAATGTCATCAAGTTGACACGTTCTCTGTGTAAAACATGGACGCCATTCATTTTGATATCATTGACCAGTATGGAATCCTGTGTTTGTGGAACTGATAAAAAGGAAATGCCCCTTTCCTGAAGAAGTGACCAGACTGTGAACGGTAGATCCTACCAACACAAATCCTCCACACCACCAAGAGTCTGACCATTAATACTATATTCTGCCATCATATTTGACCTACCAAAATGAACCACTTCACACTTATCTGGGTTGAACTCCATCTGCCATTTCTCAGCCCAGTTCTGCATCCCATCAATGTCCTGCCGTAACCTCTGACAGCCTTCCACACTATCCACAACATCCCCAACCTTTGTGTCATCAGCAAACTTACTAACCCATCTCTCCACTTCCTCATCCAGGTCATTTATAAAAATCACGAAGAGTAAGGGTCCCAGAACAGATCCCTGAAGCACTCCACTGGTGACCAACCTCCATGCAGAATATGATCTGTCTACAACCACTCTTTGCCTTCTGTGGGCATACGCAAAGCAATGTGCCCTTGGACATAATTCCTCCTTACTTTCTCAATAAGCCTTGCATGGGGTACCTTATCAAATGCTTTGCTGAAAACAATATACACTACATCTACTGATCTCCCTTCATCAATGTGTTCTGCCGTACTCACCTCAATCATAAGCAAATGCTTTGAGAGGCTGGTCAAGGACTACATCTGCAGCCTTCTACCACTCACACTGGACTCCCTACAATTTTCTTACTGATAAAACCAATCAACAGACGATGCTGTACCACAGCACTACACACTGTCCTCACTCACCTGGAGAAGAGGGATGCTTATGTGAGAATGCTGTACTTGGACTACAGTTCAACATTCAACACCATAATTCCCCCCAGGCTCGACAAGAAGTCCAGAGACCTTGGCCTGCACTTTGCCTTCTGCAGCTGGATCCTGGACTTCCAGTCGGATCGAGGGCAGATCGTAAGGATAGGCCCCCTCACCTCTGCCCAGACCCTCAACACAGGACCCCATAGGGACTGTGTCCTGTGACTCTCCTCCACTCCCTATACACCCTCAACTGTGTTGCCAAGTTCAGCTCCAATCTGCTGATCAAATTTTCAGATGGACGCCTTATTTCCAACAATGATGGGACAATCTACAGCCTACAGAGTTTGTTTTCCTGCCACAGTGGCGCCAAGAAAACAAGCTCTCTATCAACGAAGGAGTTAGTCGTGGATCACAGGAGGAATGGAGACATCAATTGGACTGTGATTGAGAGGGTGGGTAGTTTCAAGTACCTCAGTATACTCATCACCGAGGATCTCACCTGGGCAGTACATACGGGTGTGTGGTGATAAAAACACAACAGCGTCTCTTTCACCTGAGATGACTGAAAAAGTTTGGCATTACCCTCCAAATACTCAGGACTTTCTACAGGGACACCATCCATAACATCCTATATTATCGATAACATTGATAACATAGGAACTGTACTACCCTCAATCGCAGGGCACTGCAGAGAGTGGTGCAGACAGCACATCACATCTGTGGACGTGAACTTTCCTCTATTCAGGACATTGACGGCAGAGGGTGCGTAAAAAGTACCCGGAAAATCATCAGGGATTCTAGCTGCCCCAACCGCAAATTGTTTCAGCTGCTTCCATCTGGCAAACTTTCCATTTACAAAGTAAATTGCAGGATACTTGGTAGTGTGGAGGAGCAGAGGGATCATGGGGTACATGTCCATAGATCCCTGAAATTTGCCTCACAGGTAGATAGGGTAGTTAAGAAAGCTTATGGGGTGTTAGCTTTCATAAGTCGAGGGATAGAGTTTAAGAGACGCGATGTAATGATGCAGCTCTATAAAACTCTGGTTAGGCCACACTTGGTGTACTGTGTCCAGTTCTGGTCGCCTCAGTATAGGAAGGATGTGGAAGCATTGGAAAGGGTACAGAGGAGATTTACCAGGATGCTGCCTGGTTTAGGGAGTATGGATTATGATCAGAGATTAAGGGAGCTAGGGCTTTACTCTTTGGAGAGAAGGAGGATGAGAGGAGACATGATAGAGGTGTACAAGATACTAGGAGGAATAGACAGAGTGGATAGCCAGCGCCTCTTCCCCAGGGCACCACTGAGTACAAGAGGACATGACTTTAAGGTAAGGGGAGGGAAGTTCAAGGGGGATATTAGAGGAAGGTTTCTTACTCAGAGAGTGGTTGGTGCGTGGAATGCACTGCCTGAGTCAGTGGTGGAGGGAGATACATTAGTGAAGTTTAAGAGACTGCTAGACAGGTATATGGAGGAACTTAAGTTGGGGTTCATATGGGAGGCAGGGTTTGAGGGTTGGCACAACATTGTGGGCTGAAGGGCCTGTAATGTGCTGTACTATTCTATGTTCTAAATGGTACCAGGACAGCTTCTTTCACCAGTGTAATTTATCAATACACTCTGATCTGATCGTGTACCTGACTGTACGCGCATGTATACAAAACAATAAAATACAATCTCAGTGTTTGGGCAATTCCTTGTTGTTTTATTTACTTAGCAACGGAAATGCAATATACAATTTTTTTACTCTGTCATTTTGTGAAATGGATGTAAGAAATAAAATTCTAATTCTAATTCTAATACCTTTTTAAGTATATAAAAGGGAAAAGAGAGTCAAGGGTAGATATAGGACAAATATAAAATGTCGCTGGAGATATTGTAATGAGAGATGCAGAGATGGCAGAGGAACTGAATGCATATTTTGCAACAGTCTTCACAGTGGAAGATGTCTGCAGTATACTGGATATTCAAAAATTTCAGGGAAGTGAAGTTTGTGCAGGGAAAATTACTACTGAGAAGGTGCTCAGGAAGCTTAATGGTCTGAGGATGGATAAATCTGCTGGACCTGATTGAATGCACCCTCGGGTTCTGGAGGAAGTGGCTAGAGAGATTGTGGAGGTGTTAACAATGATCTTTCAAGAATTGATAGATTATGGCATTGTACCAGATAATTGAAAAATTGGAAATGCTACTCTGCTATTTAAGAAGGTTGGGAGGCAGCAGAAAGGAAACCTCTTAGCCTGACATCAGTGGATGGGAAGTTATTGGAATTGATTGTTAGGGATGAGCTTACGGAGTACCTGGAGACACATGACAAGATAGGCCAAAGCCAGCATGGTTTCCTGAAAGGAAAATCCTGCCTGACAAACCTACTGCAATTCTTTAAGGAAATGACAAGCAGGGCAGACAAAGAAGATGTAGGAGATGTGGTGTACTTGGACTTTCAGTAGGCCTTTGACAAGGTGTGGCATATGAGGCTGCTTAGCAAGATAAGAGCACATGGAATTATAGGGAAGTTGCTAGCATGATGGAACATTGCCTGGTCAGCAGAAAACAAAGAGCGGGAATAAAGGGATCCTATCCTGGCTGGTTGCCGGTTTCCACTGGAGTTCCACAGGGGTCAGTGCTGGGACTGCTGCTTTTTTATGATGTATGTCAATGATTTGGACTACGGTATTAATGGATTTGTGGCTAAATTTGCCGATGATACAAAGATAGGTCGAGGAGTGGGTAGTGTTGAGGAAACAGAGAGTCTGCAGAGAGACTTAGGTAGATTAGGGGAATGGGCAAAGAAGTGGCAAATGAAATAGACAATAGACAATAGGCGCAGGGGTAGGCCATTCGGCTCTTTGAGCCAGCACCGCCATTCATTGTGATCATGGCTGATCATCCACAATCAGTACCCCTTTCTTGCCTTCTCCCCTTATCCCTTGACAAATACAATGTTGGAAAGTGTATGGTCATGCACTTTGGTGAAAGAAATAAACAGGCAGACTATTATTTAGATGGGCAGAGAATTCAAAAGGCAGAGATGCAAAAGGACTTGGGAGTTCTTGTGCAGGATACCCTAAAGGTTACCCTGCAGGTTGAGTCGGTTGTGAAGAAAGTGAATGCAATGTTGGCATTCATTTCTAGAGGTATAGAATATAAGAACAGGGATGTGATGTTGAGGTTCTATAAGGCACTTGTGAGACCACACTTGGAGTATTGTGTGCAGTTTTGGGCTCCTTAGTTTAGAAAGGATGTACTGACATTGGAGAGGGTACAGAGAAGATTCATGAGAGTAATTCCAGGAATGAAAGGGTTACAGTATGAGGAACATCTGGCAGCTCTTGGGCTGTATTCCCTGGAGTTCAGGAGAATGAGGGGGAATCTCAAAGAAACATTCTTTCCAAATGTTAAAAGGCCTGAACAGATTAGATATGGCAAAGTTGTTTCCCATGGTCGGGGATTCTAGGTCAAGAGGGCACGACTTCAGGATTGCAGGACATCCATTTAGAACTGAGATTCGAAGAAATTAGTTTAATCAGAGGGTCGTAAATCTGTGGGATTTGTTGCCACGAGCGGCTGTGAAGGCCAAGTCATTTAGTGAACTTAAGGCAGAGATACATAGGTTCTTGATTAGACAGGGGCATCAAGAGGTATGGGGTAAAAGCAGGGGAGTGGGAATGACTAGAAGAATTGTATCAGCCCATGATTGAATGGTGGAATAGACTTGATGGGCCGAATGGCCTACTTCTGCTCCTGAATCTTATGGTCTCATTATCTTACTCAGGCAGTTGAGAGCATCATAACATAATTATTTGTAACTGTTTGGTAGGGACACGGAACTGCAGAGGACAGGAAGGCTCTGGAATGGGGAGTTAAAAATGCCCAACGCATCACTGACACCGGACTGCCTGCCAGCAAGAACACATAAACAGAAAGGTGCCAGAAAAAGGCCAGCAAAATCATAAAGAATCACACCCAGCCTGTTCATGGACTGTTTGTCCCATTCCCACCAGGGAGGAGGCTACGTAGCATCCATGCCAGAACTCAAAATCAGTCACTTTTCCCAAGCAGTAAGGCTGATCAACCCCTTCACCAATCATTCGTCCCTGCTGCTTTACACATTGGTAGACACTTTTTAACGCCTCCTCTCAGGGAAAAACGAAATACAATCGCGCCATTCACGCTGGGTCGAGGGATTTTAGGACCCGAGGGTGTCGGGGAACTCAGGACTCCAAACAGAAAGGGGTTGTTTCGATGAATATGCTTTCTTTATTTTTCATTGTAGGAGGCAGTTAACAGGTTGAACGAAAGGGTTCCTAATGCCTGTGACTTGCACGTTCAGATTCCTAGCACTTATAGTTGACGTTTGTATTTCCGGGCTCCGAGAGAGGCGTATTGCCTAAAGTAGGAAGTCAGTAACTCCCCTCTGAAAGCATTCTGAATCCGGACGTGTTGGTAATCAACATGGCTTCGATACAGCTGCTTAGCTTAACCGAAGAAATAACTTGTCCCATCTGCCTGGATTTCTTCACCGACCCGGTTATGCTGGAGTGTGGACACAACTTCTGCCGTTCCTGCATCACACGGTGTTGGGAAAGGGAGGAGAGAAACTCCTGCTCGGAATGTAGAGAGGAGTTTGAAGACCGCACCCTCAGGGTCAATCGGGCCTTGGCAAAACTGTCTGAGAAAGCTCGAAAACGAAACCTGAACCCGAAAGAGAAGGGAAGTAAACTTCACTGCGAGGAACACGAGGAAGAACTGAAGCTGTTTTGTGAGACGGACAAGACTCTGATCTGTCTGATCTGTAGAGATGCACCGGAACACAAAGAGCACAGCTTCCTGCCGATTAAAGAAACTGTGAAGGTGTACAAGGTAAATGGAAAGGCTGTTTGATCACGTGATTATCGGATTACATTTTCAATATTTTATTTTTTACACACTGCATTTCAGGCTCATATCGAATCTTCTATACAATCGCTCGCAAAAAGGACGTCAGTAATCCAAGAAATGGAGCAACGTCAGAAGCAGAAGATCTCTGGACTTAGGGTAAGGACTTCTCCTAAAGCGTGAATTTGTGTCCATTTATTCCTCTTTTGCATCATAGAAAAACCTGCCCCTTCATCTGCTCCCTCACTACCATTCTTCCTTTTAGCCCATCACCCACTGGCAGTTTGCCAGTGTTCTCCATCCTGGGCCAGACTTTCAAGTTGTCTAGAGATATAGTCCATGTTCCAAGATCCTTTCCATCCCATGAATGAGGCTTTTAGAGTTTCTGTAACGTTGGGTCTTTACAGGATGGCTAAACTCCTCTTCTGCAGCCTGTGTTTGGGACCGTTCACCACCATCCGGGGCCCGATAGCAGTTCTTCCTGGTGAGGCAGCACTTGGCATGTCAATCCACTGGGGTCTTTTGCTGTTTCTGGTGCTCTAGGTGCGGCCTCCTCTACATCGGTGAGTCCAGTCGCCCATCTTCATTCCATCCGCTGTAAAAGCAAGCATCTCTGGGTTGCGAGCTATTTTAATCCCGCTTCCCATTCCCACACTGATACGTCTGTACATTCCCTCCTCTAATGTTACGTTGAGCCCAGATGCAGGCGGTAGGAGCCGTTCCCAATATTCCTCCAAACTGACAGCATCAACATCGACTTATCTGACTTCGGTTAACCACTCCCGTCGGTCTTCCCCTCCCTACTTTATTTCTCTTAACCCACTGGGCTTCTCCTTTCTTTCCTCACGCACCTCCCCCATCCTCATGATTTATCAAGTCAAGTCAAGTCACTTTTTATTGTCATTTCGTCCATAACCGCTGCTGCAGTACACAGTAAAAACGAGACAATGTTTTTCAGGACCATGGTGTTACATGACACAGTACAAAAACTAGACTGAACTACGTAAAAAACAACACCAAAAAAAAAACTACAGTAGACTACAGACCTACCCAGGACCGCATATATTGCACAAAACAGTGCAGGCATTACAATAAATAATAAACAAGACAACAGGGCAGTGAGATGTCAGTCCAGGCTCTGGGTATTGAGGAGTCTGATAGCTTGGGGGAAGAAACTGTTACATAGTCTGGTTGTGAGAGCCTGAATGCTTCGGAGCCTTTTCCCAGACGGCAAGAGGGAGAAGAGTTTGTATGAGGGGTGCGTGGTGTCCTTCATAATGCTGTTTGCTTTGGGGATGCTGCGTGTAGAGTAAATGTTCATAATGGCGGGAAGAGAGACCCCAATGATCTTCTCAGCTGACCTCACTATCCGCTGCAGGGTCTTGTGACCCAAGATGGTGCAATGTCCGAACCAGGCAGTGATGCAGCTGGTCAGGATGCTCTCAATACATCCCCTGTAGAATGTGATGAAGATGGGGAGGTGGGAGATGGACTTTCCTCAACCTTCGCAGGAAGTAGAGATGCTGCTGGGCTTTCTTGGCTATGGATCTGGTGTTGAGGCACCAGGTGAGATGCTCCTCCTGGTGAACACCAAGAAATTTGGTGCTCTTAATGATCTCTAACGAAGAGCTGTTGATGCTCAGTGGGGAGTGGTTGCTCCGTGCCCTCCTGAAGTCAACAACCATCTCTTTTGTTTTGTTCACATTCAGAGACAGGTTGTTGGCTCTGCTCCAGTCCGTTAGCCACTGCACCTCCTCTCTGTAAGCTGACTCGTCGTTCTTGCTGATGAGACATCGCACATACTTTCCTCTCTCCTGTTCCTCACCTCCTTGCCTTTATTCCATGGTCTACTCTCCTCCCCTATCAGATTCCTTCTTCTGCCGCTTCCTCCTTTAACTACCACCTCCCAATTTCTCACATCATTCCCTCCCTTTCAACTTCTTACTCCCTCACCCTCTCACCTGGATTTACTTGCTGACTGCCAGCTTGTAATCACAGCCCACTTCCCTCACGTTTTGTTCTGGCCTCTGCCCTTTGTTTCCAGTCCTGATGAAGGATCTTGTCTTGGTGATACTTGGTGTTCACCTGGAGGAGCATCTCACCTGGTCCCTCAACACCAGCTCCATAGCCAAGAAAGTCCAGCAGCATCTCTACTTTCTGCAAAGGCTGAGGAGAGTCCACCTCCCACTTTCCCTCATCCTCATCACATTCTACAGGGGTTGTACTGAGAGCATCCTGAGCAGCTGCATCACTGCCTGGTTCGGAAATAGCACCGTCTCGGATCGCAAGACACTGCAGCGGATAGTGAGGTCAGCTGAGAAGATCATCGGGGTCTCTCTTCCCACCATTACAGACATTTACACCACATGCTGAATCTGCAAAGCAAACAGCATTGTGAAGGGCTCCACACAGCCCTCACACAAACTCTTCTCCCTCCTACCATCTGGCAAAAGGTACTGAAGCATTCGGGTTCTCACGACCAGATTGTGCAACAGTTTCTTCCCCCAAGCCATCAGAATACTTGGAGTCTAGACTGACATTGTAATGTGTCTCCTGTACTGTGCCTATTGTCTTGTTTATCAATTATTGTACTTCCCTGAACAGTTTTATGTTGTTTTACGTTGTCTAGTGTAGCCTTGCGCTGTCTCACATAGTCTAGTGTAGTTTTGTGTTGTTTCATGTAGCACCAGGGTCCTGGAGGAATGTTGTTTCATTTCTACTATGCACTGTACCAGCAGTTCATGGTTGAAATGACAATAACAGCAACTTGAACTTAAACATGTCGACTGTTCATTGCCTCCTACACCTGCTGATGGTGCCCGGTCTATTGTGTACCTCCGGTGTTTTGTGCGTGTTTCCTCAGATTCCCAGCACTTACACCTCTCTCATCTGTACGTCACAACAATACTCACCTTTCATTCGACAGGAACAGTCACATATTCTGCATTTCCACATCACATCTGAGTTTGCTAAAATGCACCAGATTCTCGCAGAGAAAGAGCAGCGCATACTTAGAGATCTCAGGGATGAAGAGGAGAGGATTCTAAACAGAATGGAGAAAAATCTTCGAGAGATCCAGGAGGATTTAAATTCCATACAGCTGGAAGTCTCAAAGTTACAGAAACGATTGGAGCAAGAAGGTGTAATATTTCTGAAGGTGAGCGATGATGCTTCAGATTAGTTCAGTCAAAGTGCAGTCACAGAGCAATAGGTGAAAAGCTGGACAGTCTCGGAAATGCCTGTGACTTCTTGTGGAATGAGATGTTGCATCATTGACAGTGAGAGTGTGATTTTATTTGCATTTCCCTGGGTCTATGTTTTAGAGGAATGGTTGAAGGGGGGGGGGGGCATCTCATTGAAGCATATCAAATATTGAAAGTCCTAGGCAGAGTGGATGTGGAGGGTATGTTTCCAATAGTGGAAGAGTCTAGTGGGTGTGTCCAGGACCAGAATAAATGGATTTAGAACAGAGATGAGTAAGAATTTCTTCAGCCAGAGACAGCTCTGGAGCCAAGTCATTGGATATATTTAAAACGGAGCCTGATAAGTTCTTGATGAGACAGGGTGTCAAAGATTATGGGGAGAAGGCAGGAGAATGGGGTTGATATATCAAGCATGACAGAATCGCAGAGCAGGCATGATGGGGGACAATGGCCTAATTCTCCCCTATTTCTTATGGCCTATATACCCCCAAACTGACATTCAAATCCAAGTGCACCTGCAAGCTGTCAACATGCCGGATGTAACGGGTGTGACAGAGACTGTTTTGCAGCTCAGTACTAACGCTACGTTCCAGAACATGACACATACAATAGATTTATGTATACCCGATTTCCCTCGATAATATTTAATAATTTTGGTGTAATTTGCTCCATCTGCTTTTGAAATATATTCTGCATAGAATTACATCATTTTCTAGATCGCAGCCAGAATATTCTGCTCTGTGCCCATTTTCCCATTTCAGAAAAACTTCCTTCCACTTCACCCAACCAAAATGCTTTTAATTTAATTTTCCCTTATAGATTCAGTCAGCTTCCCCTTACAAATTACAAATTTGCTTCTAACATTTCTGTGGTCATGCCTTCCTGATATCACTTCTGAAATGTATGTGGAAACATGCTAGTTAGGTATGTGGTGTCTATTAATGACCATCATATACCATTTCTTCATGCAAATTTTATGAAATCTACTGACAATTTAAGATCCACTATAACATAATTCATTCCATTGTATGGAGGCAAAAGTGTCTAGTGTGTTCACTCCTTCCTGTTCATTGCATCCTTTCTGTTATCACAAACTTTGCTTCACCCTTGTGCTTTATTGCATGTTTTGTTTCTCAGAAATTTATGCCTGCTCTCTGTGCGTCATGCAGAATTTAGAATTTCTGTCAATTCATGATGACTTGCTGAAAATTTCTGGTGTAATGAGCAGTCAGACTCAGTCAATTGAGATCTGTGCTTTATCTGTGCTTTTTCAGGAGGAAGCTTGTCGGAAGACGAGGTAGGATATTGTCTTTTCTAAAAATCTACAAGGTTTTATGAAATAAGTCAGAAATTTCCTGTTCATTTTATAACCAGCTGTTTAATATTCACAGGATTAGTGAGAAATGTACATCATCATTGGTAGCCGATGTGCTGCAGATCTCAAAATTTGACCATCCGTTTTTGCTTCACGCAGCATTGAGAGAAATGCTTGACGCCATTAAGCAAGGTAAAACTGACTCTATTAGTTTTTGTCCGATTTATTGGTAATGAGCATTCACAGTAAATGTATCATCAAAGTACGTAAATGTCACCAAATGCTACTGTGACATTCATGATGTCTGCAAACATACGCAGAAAAGGGACAAGTGAAAAATAGAGGATATTCCAGTCTCAAAACCACCTGTAAAGAAGAATCACTTTGAAACAGTCACATTGGGATGTCAGGTCTAAGAATGCAGCTCGACCGATACACCCCTATGTCTTCTATTCATTCACAATCTGTAAAGCTCCAGATACTTCATTTGAAATCCCACTGCAGCCGCCGAGCAATTTAAATCCAGTTAATTTACACACTGCGGACAAAACAAAATGTTATTATCAATGTGGGGACTACAATTGTTATAAAAATGCCTGCGGATCACGTACGTCTTAGCAATAAAAGTTCGCAAACTTGCTGCGTCCCATGTGCAGTCCAGCTGCTAGTTAACTCTCTTCTCTCCTCTGATGACCACAATAACTTCCCAGCTGCTGTGAAATCAACCCCTGTTATCATTCTAAAGGGAATTATCAGACCACAATTTTCATTGGCTGCTGTAGCAGATCAACTGAAATTAATAAAGTCAGCATAACAAAGTTCCCATCAAATTGCAATGAAGGAGAATCAGCTTACTGAGGTCAAACGCATGATAATATTCACCCTTAGTACTAGAATCCAGTGCATTGATTTTTATGTGGAAGCCACGCATGCATCACTCACGCCCGAGTTAACTTGTGCAACCACAAGTACAGTCACCTCCACTGCCTGTTACACCAGTTATAAAGTTGAGTGATGTTATCTCCATTGGTTCAAGATCCTGATGGTTGAGGGGTAATAACTGTTCCTGAACCTGGTGGTGTGGGTCCTGAGACTCCTGTACCTTCTACCTGATGGCAGCAGTGAGAAGAGAGCGTGTCCTGGGTGGTGGGGATCTCTGATGATGGATGCTGCTTTCCTGCGACAAAGCTTCATATAGATGAGTTAATAGTGGGGAGGGCTTTACCCTTGAAGGAAAATTAGGCCTACACAGTAATATTTACATGAATCTGCAGAAAGGCACTATACTTACCACAACTAGAGCAGTCAGATTGTTCCTAGAATGCGTATACTTGGCTATGCCTGTACCTCAGGTTTTACCAGCTTAAGCCGAGAGAAAAAATATTAGTAAGTAGGTAAGTACATAAGTAGATGGATAAATAAATAAACATATAAACAAGGAAATAAATAACAAACAAGCACGTCTGTAAATAAAGAGGCCATGAGTTGTAGATTCTTTAAAATTGACTCCATAGGTTGTGTTCAGTGATTTGCTCCAAATGATGTAAACGATCACAAGAAATATTACTCCTACTGTACTCAAATGATGCAAACCTTTCTTTCCAACTGCATCTTCAGTGTCAAATCATTCACTGCTTTCCCCTTCTGCTCTCCTCTGCTGTCCCACCTCATCCTCAGTCCTCAAGCAACACTTTCATCTCACCATCTCTGCTTTACAGATCAGACTGAACAGTGGCAGAGGTTTGTTGTCCATCTGACATAGCGAAATGAAGAATGGATAATGCGTGAGTCTCCCCTGGTCCTATGGTCATGCTGCTCCAATCTCCCTCTGATTCCCGCAGACTCTCTAATTTTCTACTTCTCTCGCCCACCCCCCCCAGACTCTGTGACGCTGGATGTGGAAACATTGGGTCCAAGGCTCGAGGTGTCTGAGGATCAGACGAGCGTGAGGTGGACCCAGAATTGCATCAGTCCTCTTGACACTGGGAAGAGGTTCATAATCTGGCCCTGCGCTCTGGGATCGGAGGGATTTACAGCTGGGAGACATTACTGGGAGGTGGAACTGGGGGAGAATTGGGGTTGGTGTCTGGGAGTCGCCGCAGAGTCCGTGGAGAGGAAGAGAGAGGTCAAAATGACAACTGCGAATGGCGTCTGGGCTATTGAGCGGGTTGGTGATGAGTTTCATGCAAACACATCTCCTCCATCCCTTCTCCCAGTTGATCCATCCCTTGGGAGGCTGGGAGTTTATCTCAGCATCGAGTCAGGGATAATTTCCTTTTATAATGCGGAGACCAAGTCCCATCTCTACACTTTCACTGGGAATAAATTCACAGAGAAACATTTTCCTTTCTTCTGGACTTGGGATGAAAACCAGTGGCTGAGAATCTACTCTGGTTCTGCTCCTGATCTCAGCATTGTACAAGCCTAGCGAGCTTGAAACTAAAACCAGTCAAAGAAAGGAAATGTAGAAAACAATTTAGAACTGTCAATCCATTAACTTTCACACATTCATAGCATCTGTCAATGGGAAATATTCTTCTGTGAAAATATAAAGACTGAGGTAATCATTTTGTATTTCAAAATTCAATTTTATTGGTAAAAAGTTCACATATAGGCAAGAAATATAAATCCAAATCAAAAACAGTGTATTTTTTTTACATTTGTCACATGGTTGAGTGTATAATTTGCAGTGTTATCGGTCCTCTTCAGCCCAACTAGCCCTTGACGCCACACTACACCCATCTGACCAATTAATCTGTCTTTGGACTGTGGGAGGAAACTGGAGCACCCGGAGGAAACCCACGCGGTCACAGGGAGAACATATATACTCCTTATGGGAATTCAAACCAGGCTGCTGGTACTGTGCCACTCCAAATGTGCATATTTCTTTGTATTCAAAATAAACTTTATTCAGAATAAAAATATTTAAGACAATAAACCATGCAACGCCCTTCATTCTTAAATTCCTAGTGTGTTACAACCAGGGGTTGTTTTCAGTTAAGTATGTGTATTGTACAGTATATTCTCAGTGTCACCTCATGGGTATGCTGTGTTTACCTTTTGTGTCTAATTGTTTGCCTTTGGACTGGTTCTGCTTCTTCACTTTGTCTTGCAGGTTTGAGTATCCTATGGACTTGAACCCAAAGCTCTCTCTGACCTCCACACTGCCAATAGTCCTAACATTAATATTATACTCTGTCTTCAAATTTGACCTTCTGAAATTAACCACTTCACACTTACCTCAGTTGAACTCCATCTGCCACTTCTCAGCCCAGTTCTGCATATTATCAATATCCCGCTGTAACCTCTGACAACCCTTCACACTATCCACAACATCCCCAACCTTTGTGTCATCAGCAAACTTACTGATCCACCCCTCTACTTCTTCATCCAGGTCATTTATAAAAATCACAAAGAGGAGGGGTCCCACAGCACGTCACTGTTGAACACCACTTGTCACAAACCTCTATGCAGAATATGTACCATCTACAACCACCATTTGCCTTCTGTGGGCAAGTCAATTCTGAATCCACTATGCAAGGTCTCCTTGGATTCCATGCCTCCTGTCTTTCTGAAGGAGCCTTGCATGGGGGCAGCTTATCAAATGCCTTGCTGAAACCAATCTAGGAAGTCCAAGGCCACTACTCCTTGCATTTGTGGTGGAACAATTATTGGATAATAGCCAATAGGCTACTGTGGTGCCCCTGGAGGACAGATGGAAGCAAGATGCAGAGGTTTGTGGGGGCTGGTGGGAGGGTGGTCGGGGGGGGCACAATAATGGCTGGAGTCAGAGGGTCAAATGTGCAACAGTGGGAAAGATGGTGGGAGGAGTTGAGGGCTATCTGGAAATGGAATAGACATCATTGATACAATTGTTTCTCCGCCATGGCAGAGTCTGACCAGTTGTTCTTCCAGTTTGCATTGGACCAGTAATGAGAATGTGGAACTCACTTCCTGAAACTTGTTCTTCGACCAGCTCAGAGAGATATCTACATTCAATGTCGACTTTATTAAATACACCCGTACACCTGCTCGTTAATGTAAATATCTAATCCGCCAATCATGTGGCAGCAAGTCAATACATAAAAGCTTGCAGACATGGTCAAAAGGTTCAGTTACTGTTCAGACCAAACATCAGAATGGGGAGAAGATGTGATCTATGCGACTATAACGATGTTTGATTGTTCGTGCAAGACAGGGTGGTTTGAGTATCTCAGAGACTGCTGATTTCCTAGGATTTTCATACACAATAGACAATAGACAATAGGTGCAGAAGTAGACCATTCGGCCCTTTGAGCCTGCACCGCCATTCTGCGATCATGGCTGATCATCTACTATCAATACCTGGTTCCTGACTTGTCCCCATATCCCTTGATTCCCCTGTCCATAAGATGCCTATCTAGCTCCTTCTTGAAAGCATCCAGAGAATTGGCCTTCACTGCAGTGCATTCCAGACCCCCACAACTCTCTGGGAGAAGAAGTTTTTCCTTAACTCTGTCCTAAATGACCTACCCCTTATTCTCAAACCATGCCCTCTGGTACTGGACTCTCCCAGCATCTGGGACATATGTCTTGTCCAATCCCTTAATAATCTTGTATGTTGCAATCAGATCCCCTCGCAATCTCCTTAATTCCAGCATGTACATGCCCAGTCTCTCTAACCTCTCTGCGTAAGACAGTCCTGACATCCCAAGAATTAACCTTGTGAATTTACCCTGCACTTCCTCTACAGCCAGGATGTCCTTCCTTAACCCTGGAGACCAAAACTGGACACAATACTCTAGGTGTGGTCTCACCAGGGCCCTGTACAAATGCAAGAGGATTTCCTTGCTCTTGTACTCAATTCCCTTTGTAATAAAGGCCAACATTCTATTAGCCTTCTTCACTGCCTGCTGCACTTGCTCATTCACCTTTAGTGACTGATGAACAAGGACTCCTAGATCTCTTTGTATTTCTCCCTTACCTAACTTTACACCATAATAATTTGCCTTCCTGTTCTTACTCCCAAAGTGGATAACCTCACACTTATTCACATTAAACGCCATCTGCCAAGTATCTGCCCACTCACTCAGCCTATCCAAGTCACCCTGAATTCTCCTAACATCCTCATCACATGTCACACTGCCACCCAGCTTAGTATCATCAGCAAACTTGCTGATGTTATTCTCAATGCCTTCATCTAAATCATTGATGTAAATCGTAAACAGCTGAGGTCCCAATACCGAGCCCTGTGGAACCCCACTAGTCACCACCTGCCATTCCGAGAAACACCCATTCACCGCTACCCTTTGCTTTCTATCTGCCAACCAGTTTTCTATCCTTGTCAATATCTTCCCCCCAATGCCATGAGCTCTGATTTTACCCACCAATCTCTTATGTGGGACCTTCTCAAATGCCTTCTGAAAATCGAGGTACGCTACATCCACTGGATCTCCCTTGTCTAACTTCCTGGTTACATCCTCGAAAAACTCCAATAGATTAGTCAAGCATGATTTGCCCTTGGTAAATCCATGCTGGCTTGGCCCAATCCTATCACTGCTATCTAGATATGCCACTATTTCATCTTTAATAATGGATTCTAGCATCTTCCCCACTACTGATGTTAGGCTGACAGGATGATAGTTCTCTGTTTTCTCCCTCCCTCCTTTCTTAAAAAGTGGGATAACATTAGCCATTCACCAATCCTCAGGAACTGATCCTGAATCTAAGTAACATTGGAAAATGATTACCAATGCAGCCGCAATTTCCAGGGCCTCCTCCTTTAATATCCTAGGATGCAGACCATCTGGACCTGGGGATTTGTCAGCCTTCAGTCCCATCACCGTTCATCACCGTTTCCTTCTTAATGTCAATCTGTTTCAATTTCTCTGTTACCCTATGTCCTTGGCCCATCCATATATCTGGGAGATTGCTTGTGTCTTCCCTAGTGAAGACAGATCTAAAGTACTTATTAAATTCTTCTGCCATTTTTCTGTTTCCCATAACAATTTCACCCAATTCATTCTTCAAGGGCCCAACATTGTTCTTAACTATCTTCTTTCTCTTCACATACCTAAACAAGCTTTTGCTATCCTCCTTTATATCCCTGGCTAGCTTGCATTTGTACATTTTTCTCCCCTTATTGCCTTTTTACTTAAGTTCTGTTGGTCCTTAAAAATTTTCCAATCATCTGTCCTCCCACTCACCTTAGCTCTGTCATACTTCCTTTTTTTTAATGCTATGCAATCTCTGACTTCCTTTGTCAACCACTGTGGCCCCTTTCCCCCCTTTGAATCCTTCTTTCTCCGGGGGATGAACTGATTTTGCACCTTGTGCATTATTCCCAAGAATACCTACCATTGCTGTTCCACTGTCTTTTCTGCTAGGATTTCCGTCCAGTTAACTTTGGCCAGCTCCTCCCTCATGGCTCCATAGTCTCCTTTGTTCAACTGCAACACTGACACCTCCGATCTGCCCTTATCCTTCTCAAATTGCAGATAAAATCTTATCACATTATGGTCACTACCTCCTAATGGCTCCTTTACTTCAAGATCGCTTATCAAATCCTGTTCATTACACAAGACTAAATCCAGAATAGCCTTGTCCCTGGTCGGCTCCCATACAAGCTGTTCCAAGAATGCATCCTGTAGGCACTCTACAAGCTCCCTATCCTGGAGTTCAGCATCAGCCTGATTTTCCCAGTTCACCTGCATGTTGAAATCCCCCATAACTACTGCGACATTACCTTTGCCACATGCCAATGTTAACTCCCTATTGAACTTGCACCCAATATCCATGCTACTGTTTGGTGGCCTATAGACAACACCCATAAGGGTCCTTTTGCCCTTACTGTTCCTCAATTCTATCCACACAAACTCCACTTCTCCTGATCCTATGTCCCCCCTTGCAAAGGACTGAATCTCATTCCTCACCAACAGGGCCACCCCATCCCCTCTGCCCACATTTCTGTCCCTATGATAGCACGTATACCCTTGTACATTCATTTCCCAGGTCTGATCTCCCTGCAGTCATGTCTCCGTTATCCCAGCAACATCATATTCACCCATTCGCACCTGAGCTTCAAGCTCATCCGCCTTATTCCTGATACTTCGTGCATTCAGATATAGAATTTTTTGCCCATTTCTCCTCTCCCTGTTTAAATCGCTGCCTATTCTGCTTAACCCAGCTCCCTGAACTCCCATCGGGCTATACGCCCCTAGAATTTTGTTGTCCTTCCTAAATTTACTTATTCTTTCTGCACATTTAACTCCATGTTCCGTCAGACCATCCCTCTGTACATGTGTCCTCCTTATCACTTGTTCCGCCTCACCTTTCTCTGCTACACACTTAATATTCCGGAACCGTGTAGTCCCCACCTGTCCTTTATTCTTCATCTCGCTATCCTCTCTCGCATTCCCCGCCCCTTGCAAATTTAGTTTAAACCCCCCCCCCCCCCCCGAGAAGCACTAGCGAACTTTCCTGCAAGAATGTTAGTACCGCTTCAGTTCAGGTGTAAACCGTCGGAACAGATCCCACCTTCCCTGGAACAAAGCCCAATTATCTAAAAACCTGAAGCCCTCCCTCCTGCACCATCCTCTCAGTCACGTATTAACCTGTATAATCCTTCTGTTCCTTGCCTCACTCGCACATAGTCTCTAGGGTTTATAGAGATGGTGCATAAAAATAAAACAAACAAAAATCCAGTGAGAACATTGTTCATGAGAGAGGTCAGTGGAGAATGGCCAGACCGGTTCCAGCTGATGGGAAGACAACAGTAACTCAGATAACCACCCGTTACAACAGTGGTGTGGAGAAAGGGGTCTCTGTACGTACGGCAGGTCGAACGATGAAATGGGTGGACCTCAGCAGCAGGAGGCCACACCAGCTTCCACCGCCGTGGCCATTTTATTAGGTACACAGCGGTACTTAATGAACTTGCCACTGAGTGTACACACACATGCTGCCGCCTGGCACGTTGCACTCACGACTCGCTAACGCAGAAGTTTTGTAGGGAACAGACACACGCCGAAGATCCTGTTACCACTGGATACTCAGGCGCTGAGTCCTGTCTAACACTCTGCCAGCGTTCGAAGGCGCTCTAAGTGCACTGGTGTGTGGAATGACTATGAATTTATAGACTAGATATAATTAATCCACAGAAGCCTTGCACTGGTTTTTGCTTCAGGGATTTTACATATATGAATCATACATAAATATTTTATGAATAGTGTTTATTTGTGAACTAAAATATATTCATAAATTCACAGAAATATTTCATTACCATTATGGAAACAGACAATGTATTAAAACCAGGGATGCCAGAGCACATCTCAGTACTTTCATAGAGTGAATGTCATAGTGTCCTTCGATCCGTCTGGTCTGGTTACTCTGCAAAGTCCCATTGACTTCCATTTCTCACTTTCCACTGTACACTGGCTTCGTCCAGGCCCATTGGGGTTTACTTTGTGGAGTCTGGGAGTTGACATGAGACCCACTCAGTGTCAACCTGTTATCAGCAGGGGTTCAGCCCCCCACCCACTCGGGTCTGCTCTGGACGCCGGTTCTGGGACCACTTCCAAACCCGGAACACGGAGCACGACCGCAGCAGATTCTCAGCCAGTCTCCATCCCAAGTCCAAAAGAAAGGACTGGGATTCTCCGCGAACGTGAGGAGATGAGGCTGGGTCTCCACGGTGTAAAACGAAATGGTCCTGACCTCTCAAGTGAGATACACTCCCCCCTCCAGGGATGGGACTGGCAGGCAGACGGGATCCAGGTGACTGGAAAGAAGCAATCATCCCAGGGGGGTCGCCAGGCTCGTATCGCATTTATTTCACTCTCCGCACATTTATATTTACACTGACATACTGCTGACACCGGCCCCGGGACCCGACCCGTTTACAGACCTGGTTTGGAACTGGAGCAGATTCTCAGCCAGTTTCCATCCCAAGTCCAGAAGAAAGGATAGAGCTTCTCCGTGAATTTATTCCCGGTGAAGGTGTGGATATGGAACTTGGTCTCCGCATCGTAAAATGAAACTCTTCCCAACTCGTAACTGAGATAAACTCCCACCCTCCTGGGGAGGACACCGGCAAGGCAACGTGATCGAGTGAGATTGTTGACGTGAATCACGTCATCAACCAGCTCGATGGTCCAGAGTCCGGAGTCCGGTGTCAGTTTGATGTCCTTCTTCCTCTCCACAGACTCCGTGGCGATTCCCAGTCTCCAGCCCAGATTCTTCACCACCTGCACTTCCCAGTAGTGTCTCCCCGAGGTGAATCCCTCCGATCCCAGCACACAACCCCAGACCGTGAACCTCTTCCTGTTTTTATCGAAAATCTTCAGCACTGGGTTCCGCCTCAGTCCTTTGAGATCTTCAGACACCTCGAGCTCTGGATGTGCCGTTTCCACATCCAGGGTCACGGAGACTGGGGCGAGAAGCAAAAAATTAGGGAGATCCCAGGGTGATTTGTAGCTTACTGAGGGAGGGTACTTGAAGATAATTATTGGACTTTGAAATATAGAGACTTCTATATATCTAGCAAGTTGTAGTAGTATGTCATAATATTTGTACAAAATGTTATTTGTCGAGTTCCAATATTTAAGTTGTAATGTTTGTACTTTATTAGTCATCAAGTTACAATAGGGATACAATAAGATCTTTTAAGAGACTCTTAGAAGGGTACATGGAGCTTAGAAAAATAGAGGGCTATGTGGCAGGGAAATTCTAAGCAGTTTCTGGAGTGGGTTACATGGTTGGCACAACATCGTGGGCCAAAGGGCCTGTGTAGTGCTGTCAATTTCGATGTTTCTAAGTTTATTTGTCTATTTTATTAATTAAGAGATACAGCTCGGAAAAGGCCACCCACTAACCCACCTACTTAACAGTAGCTTAATTAAAGGACAATGTATAATGGCCAATTAATCGACTATCTGGCGTGTCTTTGGACAGTGGGAGGAAACCGGAGCACCCGGAGAGAGCCCACGTGGTCATGGAGAGAACGTACAAACTCCTTAAAGACAGCAGTGGGAATTGAACTCAGGTCACTGGTGCTGAAAAGTGTTATGCTAACTGCTTCATCACCAGACCACCATGAATACCCTTGATAACCCCTTCTCTCTTACCACTTACCACTCTGTGTGTATAGAAAAACTTGTCTCTGACGTCTTTAAGCTCAGCCACTCCCTCCCCAGCCTTAAAAGCATGTCTACACAAAGGAAAAGATTCTGCTTTCCTATCTATGCTTCTCAGGAACTTTGCAAATAGAAACCAATGCATTTGCTTATAGATTACAGTGGGAAGTATAGGCAGTCATCACGGTGTCCTTGTTCACAGAACCTTCTTGAATACATTTGTGATGGAAACTCCTCAAGGTGCCTTTTTTTTGCATTTGGAGTCAACATCACTGCTGATTATTGTCTGTCTAGTCTTACTGCTATCATGCTTCTCTGTGGGGGGTTGATGGGCTAGTGGAATGGGAGGTCACAGTCAATCAGATTCAGCATGGAGGGGAGGCCTTGAATACATGGTATTCAAAATTATGAGGGATACAGATACATGTATGCAGCCTTTTTCCTCCGAGGTTGGGCAAGACTACAACTAGAGGTCTTGGGTTGAGTGTGAAAAGTAAAATGTTTAAGGGGAACTTCTTCACTCAGAGGACAAGCAAGTGTAGAACAAGCTGCCAGTGGAAAAGGTGGGCGCGGTTTGATTTCAATGTGTAAGAGTCATTTGGATAATGGGAGGGGTATGAAGATGCATGTCAATCAGACTGCACAATAACAGATCGGCTCAGCACACTATTAATTTTTACTTACTGAGATACAGAGGGGATAGGCCCTTCTGGGCCTTCAAGCTACACCACCCGGTGATCCTTCAATTTAATTCTTGCCTAACCATGGGACACTTGTCCAATCAAGAACCTATTAATTGCTGTTCCAAATACACCCAACAACCTGGCCTCCACAGCTGCCTGTGGTAACAAATTCCAAAAATTCACCACCAACTGGCTAAAGAAATTTCTCCACATCTGTTTTAAAAGGATGCCCCTCTATCCTAAGGCTGTGCTGTCTTGTCCTAGACTACACCACCACGGGAAACATCCTTCCCACATCTTCCTTGTCAAGGTCTTTCAACATTCGAAATGTTTCAATGAGATCCCCGCCCCACCATCCTTTTAAACTCCAGCAAGTAAGAATCAGGGCCATCAAATGTTCTTCATATGATAACCCTTTCATTCCCAGAATCATCCTTCTGAATCTCCTCTGAACCCTCTCCAATGCCAGCACATCTTTTCTTAGATGAGGGGCCAAAACTGTTCACAATATTCAAGGTGAGGCCTCACCAATGCCTTCTAAAGCCTCAGCATCACATCCCTGCTCTTGTTTCCTAGACCTCTTGAAATGAATGCTAACATTGCATTTGCCTTCCTCACCCCCAACTCAACCTGCAAGTTAACTTTCAGGTGTTCTGCACAAGGACTCTCAAGACCCTTTGCATCTCAGAATTTTGGATGTTCTTCTCATTTAGAAAAACAGTCTTCACATCTATTTTGACTACCAAAGTGCACAACCATGCATTTTCCAAAATTTTATTTCATTTGCCACTTCCTTGCACATTCTTCTAGTCTAAGTTGTTCAGCAGCCTGTTTCCTAAGTCCCAGTTGTAATCTCCTCAAAGAATTCCAACAGGTTCATCAGGCAATATTTTCCCTTAATGAAACTCTGTTGACTTTGTCCTATGTGACCAAGGACTCCATAACATCTTCCCAACCACTGAGGTCAGGCTAACTGGTCTATAATTTCCTTTTGACTACCTTCCTTTTTTAAAGATTGGAATGACATTTGCAATTTTCCAGTCCTTTGGCACCATGCTAGAAGTCCAATGATTTTTGAAAGATCTTTACTAATGCCTCCACAATCTCTACTGTTACCTCTTTCAGGACCCTAGAGTGCTGTTCATCTGGTCCGGCTGACTTATGTACTTACAGCTTTTTGAGCACCTTCTCCTTGTTATTGTAACTGCACTCACTTCTCTTCTCACACACACTACAACATCTGGCAGACTACAAGTGTCTTCCACAGTGAAGACTGATGCAAAATACTCATTCAGTTGATCTACCATCTTCTTGTCCCCTGTTATTATTTCTCCAGCCTCATTTTCTAGCGGTCCTATATCCACCCTAATCTCTCAATTATTTTTTACATACTTGAAAAACTTTTACTATCCACTTTGCTATTACTTGCTAGCTTGCTTTCATATTTTATCTTTTCCTTCCTAGTGATTCTTTTAGCTGCTCTCTGGAGATTTTTAAAAGCTTCTCAATCCTCTATCTTCCTGCTAATTTTTGTTTTATGCCCTCTCTTTACATTAGCTTTGACTTCTCTTCTCAGCCATGGTTGTACTATTTTGCCATTTGAGTATTTCTTCAGTTTTGGAACACATCTGTCCTGCACCTTCCTCGTTTTTCCCAGAAACTCAAGCCATTGCTGCTCTGCCGGTATCTCCTTCCAATTAACTCTGGCCATCTCCTCTCTCATCCTTTACTCCACTGAAAGACATATTAAATTGAACTCAAACATATTGCGATTATTGCTTCCTAAAGCCTCTTTTACCTTAAGCTCCCTAATCACTTCTGGTTCATTACATAACATCCAATCTAGTATTGCTGATCCCCCTAGGTGCCAGAAGCTGACTGGACAAAAAAGGCATTTCATGGGCATTCAACTCTCTTGATATCCATTACCACCCCAATTTTCCCAGTCGACCTGCATGTTAAAACCTCCCAAGACTATATAAACATTGCCCTATTGACACGACTTAAGAAGAGTATCTCTTATAAGGAAAATTGAGTGAGTTAAAGGTTCTCTCTATGGAGCGAAGGAGGATGGCAGAAATCTTGATAGGTGTGTATTAGATAAAAAGATGTACAGATAGAGCTATTCCCCCTGGGTAATATGAATTGGACAAACTTGATTGGACAAATATACATGGGGTTATCAGAGGTAGGTTTTTCATAATACAGAGAGTGGTTAAATGTATGGAAAGTGCTGTCTGGTGTTATGAGTGCTGAACATACTTGATGGAAATGGAGTGCAGGGTTAACCTTCTCCCCCCCCCCTTGAAAACTATGCTGCTAATGAGAGAGAGTAATGAAGAACAGGGGTAAAGACATCTGCTACAGATAAGAGAGAGAGAGAGAGACAATTGATTTATGTATTATGGCTTCTTCACTTATTGTTTATCTTTCGCTACAAAGTCATTTCTTTACTCGTTAACATTCCCGAGGAGACAGCAGGAGTGGCTTAGTTTGATGGACGTGGACATATTGAGTTGATGGATGGCTGATACCCCATCAGTGGGGATAAAAGACAGGTCTGGGAAGACACCCTCAGACACACCAGTGGACACTGACAGAGTGTTGTGCACCTACAGGACGGTGGGGGGGGGGGGTTGAGGTCCAAATCAGAAGATCGATCACAAAGCTCACAGTGTGATGGCAGGGCCGGTGGGGACTTGTGTGTGTGTGTCCACTCATGCCAGGGTGAGGAGTCCACCACAGTAGAACGGTCTAGCCGAGAACGGAGGGGTCATAACTGAATGACCACAATGATACAACGGAATCAGAATACAACAGAATGTTTGCTGGCTGCAGCTGCTCAATCTCTTGCTCGCTCTCTTTCTCTCTCTCGCCAACAATTACAACACAACAACCACTACCTCAGCGTGAACGAACTGAACTGAACTTTATATTCTTCTATGACAATTCATTTACCCCTAGACATTGATAGAGCTTGTTTCTTAATTATTGATTATTATTCCTACACTTCTATGTTGATTATTGCTAAACTATTTTATATGTATATTTGTATTATTGATGCTATTTTGCTTATTTTACTAATAAACACCTTTAGTTACGGTACCAGCAGACTCCAACGGATTCTGCTATTGCTGCTGGTTTGTTAACCGAGTTACGGGGTACGTAACAAATTGGGGGCTCGTCCGGTATTTGATCACAGTATGGGGGGGGGGGCGGTGAATCGGGATAGAAGTCCCTTATCCGATCTGGTTGTGTGGATAACCAGACCGGAAACCAATAGAGATGGAGATTGACAAATTTTTGAAAGACCCAGCTATGGGGGCATTAGAGGATGCCAGAAAGAAGGAATTGTTGAGTATAGCGAGATGGTTGAATCGCTCGGCGGTTAAACCAGCGATGCAGAAGTCGGCGATACAGAGAGCAATAGCCGCACATTATTTATCCCAGAACATGTTCCTGGTAGAGGTGTTGGAGCTGTTCCCTGAGAGTAAACCAGACAGGGGTGAGCTCCAGCTTCAGTTAGAAAAATTAAGTTTGGCTGAGGAGGAAAAGAAAAGGGAGCATGAGCTCCGGATAAGGAAGCTAGAGTGGGAAGAAGCTGAAAGGTAGAGGGAAGAAAGGGAGAGAGAGAAGCAGTTTGAGCTGGAAGAATGTTAAAGGCATCGAGGGGAGAAGATCAGGTAGCAGACCCAAACAAGGGGTTCAAGATTGGTCAGGAGATTAAGTTGGTTCCCCCGTTCGAGGAGATGGATGTCGATAGGTACTTCCTCCATTTTGAGAAAGTTGCTGTGAATCAGAACTGGCCTAAGAGGAAGTGGGCTGTTCTGTTACAGAGTGCTCTTAAGGGGAAGGCTCAGCAAGCTTACTCGGCATTGTCTATGGATGAGGCTAAAGATTATGATGAAGTAAAAAGGGCTATACTGAGGAGTTATAAATTCGTTCCGGAGGCATACCGGCAGAAGTTCCAGAACTTGAGAAAGCTGTGGAACCTTACATATTTAGAGTTTGCCTGTGAGATGCAAATGTATTGTGAGTGTTGGTACACCTCAAAAGGGGTCACTGGGGATTATGACAAACTGCTACAGCTAATGCTGATCGAGCATTTCGAAGGTTGTGTCCCTGAAGGTATGAGGACGTACGTGGACAAGAAGGAGACAGAAACTCTGTCTGCGACTGCCAAGTTAGCAGACCAGTATGCCTTAACTTACAAGATAAAATTTCCCCCAAATAAGAACTACCAGAGAGGTAGTAGAGTCGGTAGGGAAAGCCCACTGGCTAAGTCTGAGAATAAGCAGGGGACTACCGGAAAAGGCAAGGAGAAGGAAAAGCAGGCTGGCAGGAAGTTTCCCAGCTTTACATGTTATAATCGTGGAAAGGCTGGCCATATAGCATCTAAGTGCATGGCTCCGAAGAAGGAGACAGGAAAAGGAAAAACGACAACCCCCGACTGGTTGCATTGAGCTGGTCAACAGATTGATGAGGAATGCAAGGTTAGGTAGAGCCCAAGAGGGGTGTGAGAGGTTCATTTCGGAAGGGATGGTATCAGTGAAGGAGGGAGAAACCCCAGTTCCAGTGCGGATGTGGAGAGATATTGGGGCTGGTCAGTCATTGATCCTAAGGCAGGTGATAAACTGGAAACTAATAGAATTAAAGATCCTGAAGATAAAATTGATGACCTGCTTAAAATTAATGAGTGGTGTGGAAGTTCAGCAAATGGGCTTAGTTTGGAAAACATTGGTGATAAGCTAACTCCAGTGAAGGGAGTCGGTGAAGGCCTATTCCAAGCTGGTGAGCCAGCTGGTCACATGAGAGTTAAGTGGAAAAGAGGCAAGGGTTGTCCAAATGCCACTTTGAATAACAAAATCTGGTTTTGCAGGAATTTGATTTTTTTTGGTAACAAAGTGTGTGAATAATAAAGACAAGGTCATTGCAGGTTGATTGACTAAATGTTAAGTTGAAAAGTAAAATAGAGATTAGTATTTGCACAAACTTCTATAATGTATGATATTATAATCACACATGTATTGGTTCACACTTTGTAATATACACCTAAGCTAAGAATTAATTCCACTGTGGAGAAAGAATTACTGGCACTTATCCTGGCGATACAGCATTTTGAGGTCTACATTTGTTTGGCACAGAGACCATTAATTGTTTATACTGATCACAACCCCTTGGTATTTTTGGCTAACATGAAGAATAAAAATAGACGGTTATTAATTTGGAGTCTGTTGATACAAGAATTCGATATTAAAATGCAACATGTAAAGGGGAGTGATAATGTAATTGCTGATTGTTTATCCAGGTGTTAATTTGAAAATATATCTGTATTATTCTTGTAGTTGATGACCACTTCCATATTATATTAGACTCTGTAATGTGCTTTACTAGTTAATATTCACTATGGTGAAAATTCCTTGATGGATGGGGGTTTTATGAGTGCTGAACAGACCAGATGGAAATGGGGTGCAGAGTTAACCATCCCCCCCCTTGAGAACTATGAACTATTGCTGTTGCTATGCTGCTAATGAGAGAGAGAGAGATGAAGAACAGAGGCAGAGACATCTGCTACAGATAAGAGAGAGACAATTGGTTTATGTATTATGGATACTTCACTGATTGTTTATCTTTCGCTACAAGGACGTTTCTTTGCTTGTTAACATTCCTGAGGAGACAGCAGGAGTGGCTTAGTTTGATGGATATGGACATATTGAATTGATAGATGGTTGATACCCCGTCAGTGGGGATAAAAGACAGGTCTGGGAAGACGCCTTCAGACACACCAGTGGACACTGACAGAGTGTTGTGCACCACAGGAAGGTGGGGACTAAGAGGACCGAATCAGAAGATCGGTCAATAAAGCTCACAGTGTGACAGCAGGGCCGGTGGGGACTTGTGTGTGTGTCCACTCATGCCAGGGTGAGGAGTCCACCACAGTAGAACGGTCTAGCCGAGAATGGAGGGGTCATAACTGAATGACCACAACGATACAACGGAATCAGAAGACAAGAGAAGGTTTGCTGGCTGCAGCTGCTCAATCTCTTGCTCGCGCTCTCTCTCTCTCTCCAACAATTACAACACAACAACCACTACCTCAGCGTGAATGAACTGAACTGAACTTTATATTCTTCTATGACAATTCATTTACCCCTAGACATTGATAGAGCTTGTTTCTTATTATTGATTATTATTCCTACACTTCTATGTTTATTATTACTAACCTGTTTTATATGTATATTTGTATTATTGATACTATTTTGCTTATTTTACTAATAAATACTTTTAGTTACAGTACCAGCAGACTCCAACGGATTCTTCTATTGCTGCTGGTCTGTTAACCCAGTTACGGGGTACGTAACACTGGGTATTGACAGAGCCAGGTACATTACTGATATTTAACATTTTGATGGGCATGTAGATAAAAGAAAAATGGAGGGATATGTGGCGAGGAAAGGTTTGGTAGATTATGGACTAATTTAAAGGGTCAGAACAATATCGTGGGCTGAAAAGCCTGTACAGTGCTGTACTGTTCTATGTACCATGTTCTGAATTTGTGTGTGTCAGATTTACCTCGCTTAATGACATCCAATGTTTCACCCAATGCTGTGTTCCCCAAAAAGGGGTGATCGAATTTTGCAACCGATAGGACACCACCATCTGCCACTGATAATGTATAGTCCTCCTCACTGATCCTGCAAAAAGTAAGCAACCAATTGTGAACATCAACATCTTTTCTAATTACTTCACATAACTGTGAGGAGTTTGAGTCAAGTGTATCTTACCTCCTCTTCCAGTTATCTTTCTCCTGAAAGCAATAAAACACAAATGTGAATTTGATGAGACTGAATGGTTCCAAGCTGCTACAAACTAATATGGATTCCCAAACACGGATAACAAGAGGAGGTTGCATGAAGGAGGTAAAAGCACAGGAGAAAGTCCAAGCAGGAAGAACGTTTGTACCTGATGTTTGTCTGAAAGGATGCAATTACGAGGAATGAGAAAATATGACCACCACAATGAAAGGAATAATTAGTTTTAGAATATCACCAGAATTCATAGGCTGGATGTGGATGTTATATCTACTTGTGTAAAAACCAAACCTCAATATTAAATATCTGAAGTAGTAAACGGTAAATCCCAAAGGAGCTTTAGTGAACAGAATGTGTAACTCAAAAAATTATGGACAAATAAAAGTGAACCCTAACCTCCAGCAATTTCTCCCTCTCTCTGTCTGTCTGTCTTTTTGCCTTTCCTCATTCTGTCTCCCCTATTATCCCGTCTCTTCTCATCTCCAGCTCCTCCCATGGTCCACGGTCCTCTCCTATCAGATTTCACTCTTAACCCCATTACCTCTTTCACCGCTCACCCCGCAGCCTCCACAGCCCAGCCCCGCCCCCCTTCGCTGAAATGCGGTGGAGATTTGCCTCTCTTTGGTGTCAACAGGATGTATTTTTTGAGTGCCAGAAACCGACTGGGCAAATTACAAGCAGATGAATAAACACGGATGCATACCGGAAAGAATGTAAATCTGATTTGAGAGTCTAGTATTAGCTCCCGCTCGTAGACACAATCACGCTCGTACCCACCACACCGGGCACATTCACAGCGTGTAAATGTCCGTGCCAATGTCAGAGGAATATTAACGCTGGGAAAACAGATAAAGGACTAGAAGGACTAGAGCAACCGCGGAGGGGTGTGTGTGTGTGTGTGTGTGTGTGTGTGTGTGTGTGTATAGGGGGGCAGGGGGTAGGGGTGTGTACAATGCAGACAGTGTGCGAGGATAGTTAATGCGGTAACAATAACGGATTCACCTTGCAAGGGATGAAGCACCTCTGTTTTAAATCAGTTCAAATTAATCAGAAAATCGCGCGTTTATAGTATTTCAAAATTATCGCCTAATTTCATGTAAACACGTGACAAATAAAACTAACGTTGAAACAAACTGAAATATAATCCCTCACCCTCAGGCATATCACGTCATCTCCTTGATCAACCTGTTTCTGTAATGTTGAGAGTTCATGCGCTACAGAATTTAAATAATCTTCAATCTCCCAAAGATTTTTCTCCATTTTATTTAAAATCTTCCGCGCTTCTTCCTCGAGTTCTCCGAGAATGCGCTGCTGTTTCTGCTCGAGAATCTGGTGCATTCTGGCGAATTCCGACTTGATGTAGGACTCCAGGCTGCGCCTCTGTACCTGCCACACAGAAGGGGAATATATTTAGACACGATAAGCATAAACGAATTGACACAAGTTGGCGCCTTTCCATGAAACGAGACCTCACCTCGACTCCAGAAATCTTGAGTTTTTGTTCTTGATGCATTTCCTCGATCACTGATTTCTTTTTTGTGAGAGAATTTATGGAAGACTTAACTTGATGCTGAGAATGTGTTTGTTAAAAAAGAAGAAAAAACAGAACGAGAGAGTTAGATATTAAAATACAAGGAAATAGCTGCGTGATCAAACTGTTTTCGCCTTTACCTTGACGATTTCCACCGCTTCTTTAAGCGGCATGATATTGTGAGACTTGTGTTCGCGCGCTGTTGCACAAATCAGACAGATGACTTTCCCGTCCGTTTCACAAAACAGCTTAAATTCTTCGTCGTGTTCTCGGCAGAGAGATTTCCTTCCCTTCTCTTTCAGATTCATGTTTAATTTCTGAGCCTTCTCAACCAGATTTGCCAATGCCCGATTTACTCTCAGAGAGCGATCGCTCAACACCTCTCTACATTGCGGGCAGTAATTTCTCTTCTCCTTCCCTAACCGTGTGATACAGGAGCGGCAGAAGTTGTGCCCACAGTCCAGTGACACCGGATCATCGAATACATCGCGACAGACAGGACAAATTAACTCCTCGGTCAAACTCTCAACTTGGTGTTTCGAAGCCATTATTAACTCTGGCATTTCCTCGTCCAAAACTCTTCCGCTTTCGGAGAATTGCAGAACTACTGCAATACCTCGAGCATCCACTGTAGCACTCGGGATATGAAAATTAAATGGACTAATGTCGCTGGAGGAGAGCGGAGTAAATCCATCCTGGCATTTTCTAACCAATTCCACAGGAAGGAAGGATTGCTAAGATAGCAAGTTGACCCGACTATCACTGAGGCGGCATAGTGGTTAGTATAGCACTTCACCGTGTCAGTGACCGGGTTCAATTCTCGCTGTAGGCTGCAAGGAGTTTGTACCATCTCCCCCTGACCACGCGAGTTTCCCGGAGCTCCAGTTTTCTCCCACATTCTAAAGACGTACGAGCTACCTTTAGAAGTGGGCTCACTACGTTAGTGCCAGAACGTATAGTGACACTTGTGGGCTGTCGCAGTAAATCCACGGGTAGTGTTGGTTGTTGAGTCAAACCACACTTTTCATTGTATATTTCAGTGGGTAAGCTAATCCTTATGAGAGCCATGGTAGCCGGGTGTAATGAGCTCTTTCTGCCTGTGTAGGAGACGGACAGCGTTGGGCTCCGAGTTTACTGGACAACCTGAACTTGTTAATTGTTGTCGTAAGGAAACTTGGTTTCCCCGGTGCTTTATTTTTAATCTTAAGTTGATTTTGAGAGGTATGGATTTTCTGTGTTCTGTGACAATTTAAGTGGACTCTCAATTAGCGCTTATCATAGGATCCTAGCTTTGAGAATGTTACATCTCACAGCGTCGCTCTGCCAAGCCACGGATTGTCATGGTGGATAAACCCTGATTGCTGTCTCCCACATGAGAGTCTACCTTTCCTCTGCACTTGGCATCAGTCTTTGCCAGCGTATGCCGTGACAAACGGGTCTGATAACACTTCAGACAGCTTTTGATCGCATGTGGGGAAATGGTGGTTAAGTGGAAATCTGGAACCACTGTTAGCGAAATTATTTCTGTAAAAAAGCAGGAGATCTGGAGAAAATATTGTATTGCAAGGTGGCAGATACATGAACACTATTGAGACATGACAGCAGAATATGCAGGGTAAGACACATCTAGCTTTCTGGTGCCTGGCGAGTGAAGAATTTTCTGTCATCACATCTGATGTAATTCTTGAGCTCACTTGCTCTGCATTAACCCCATGAGTGGAAATCACTTCCCTCTTTCTGATTGGTTAACTCATGCAGCTCCAGAGACAAGCCCCGTTGGATAGGAAGATGGAGTTCTCAGGTACATGTGCCAGTTCAGGGATATCCTTCCACTTTCCTGATTCAGGTTGGCTTCCTGGATTAATAGTACAGGTAAAGTGAGTGAAATATTGGCCCAAGGGGTTTCTGTTTGTGGTCGAATACCATCCTGCTCCTCACAGACCACATCGACTCATGAACACTCAGTGCTAAAGGTACTGGATCTATTTAAACACAAGCGATTCTGCAGATGGTGAAAATCCAGAGCAACACACACAAAATGCTGGAGGAACTCAGCAGGACAGGCAGCATCTATGGACAGAAACAAACCATCTATTCAAATCCTGTCCCATTTAGCATGGTAACCATTACAAGCAGCATTATAGGGTCTAACTCCGAGGGAAACACCTAAGTTTACAGTAAAAGGTAAACATTGTGGAGGGAGAATAACGAGGAATATTTCACTCATAATCACTGCATTAAGAATCTCTCTCACAGCATTTAAGAATCATCAATACAAAGCTAAAATAGCCAAAACATAGAAATCTACCAATGGGATTAACAGATGAAAATCAACGGTTGGTATGGGCATGATGGGTCAAAAGGTGCTACATGAGTCAATGACTGGGTATTGATAGTGAATGATCAGCCATGATCTCAGAATGGCGGTGCAGACTCGAGGGACCGAATGGTCTACTTCTGCACCTATTGTCTATTGTCTATTGACTCTATGGAGTTTCTATTTAATGTTTTTTAGATCTCATGGGTGTTTGTCCGATCTTCTCTTAAAACTGAGACTCATGATTAAATGAATATTGCCACAAACTGTTGAAACAAATAATTCAGAATATAATTGCTCTCGTCTATTGTTTGCATGATTTGCCTGTTTTTCTTTTCTCTGTGTTGGTCTTGGTGTTATTTTAAATTGGGCTCATTTGGATTTCTTGTTTTGAGGCTGCCTGTAAGCAAACAAATCTCAAGGTTGTATAATTTAGATATTCTTTGATAATTATATATACTTTGAACTTGAACTTTGAATTAAGTTCCCTGTGATAATCAGTTCCTTGTGGAACCGAGAAAATGCTAGGAGGAAAATACGAGACACCTAAAACTTGGTCTGGTCAGAACCTGAGTCAAGATTAAAAGGAATTAATGTCCTTCAGAGTCTTGTTATTTATTAACTAAGAAGGGTTATTGAGACGTTCCCACTCAGTGATCTTTGATGGAATTGTAACCCATTTATCTGGTTACCAAGTTCACAGTCTGCTTTAAAAATGAGAGATGCCAGATTCAGATTATTGACTGGAGCTGGCACCTTCAAAGGTCTCTTGCTACACCAGTATCACACTATAGCTTCATTGTGGCCTAACTGCAAATGTCACCACACTCTTTAAGGAGGAAGGCAAAAGAATGAAAATTGTAGGCTTTTTAGCCTAACGTCAGTCGTTGGGAAAGTGTTGGCGTTCTATTACTAAGGATAAGGTTTTGGCGTACTTTGAGACTAATGATAAAATAAGTCAAAGTCAGCATGGTTTCTGTAAAGGGAAATCTTGCCTGACAAATCTGTTAGAGTTCTTTGAGGAAGTAACAAGCAGGGTGGACAAGGGAAAAGCAATGGATGTCATTCACTTGGATTTTCAGAAGGCATCTGATAAGGTGCCACACATCAGATTGCTTAACAAGATAAAATCCTTTGGTGTTACAGGAAAGATACTGGTGTGGATAGAGGAACGGCTGGCAGGCAGGGGGCAGCAAGTGGGAATAAAAGGGGCCTTTTTAGGTTGTCTGCTAGTGACTAGTGGTGTTCCTCAGGGGTCAGTATTGGGACTGTTACTTTTCACATTGTTTTTCACAGATTTGGATAATGGAATTGATGGCTTTGTGGCAAAGTTTGTGGATGATACGAAGATAGGTGGAGGTAGTGCTGAGGAAGCAATGTGGCTGCAGCTGGACTCAGGCAAAGTGGAAGAAAAGGGAAAAATGTGGCAGGTGGTATACAGTGTTGGGAAAAGTATGATAATCCATTTTGGTAAAAGAAATAATACTGCAGACTATTATCTAAATGAGGAGAAGGTTCAAACATCAGAGGTGTAGAGAGACTTAGGAGTCCTCGTCAAGACTCCCAGAAGGTTAATTTAAATGGTTGAGTCTGTGGCAAATGCAATGCTGGCATTTATTTCAAGGGGAATATGATATAAAAGCAAGGAGATAATTCTGATAGTCAGGCCGCATTTGCAGTGTTGTCAACAGTTTTGGGCACCATATCTCAGAAATGATGTGTTGTCTTTGGAGAGAGTGCAGAGGAGGTTTCTGAGGATGGTTCCAGGAATGAAAGGGTTAACATACGAGGAACATTTGGCAGCTTTGAGTCTATACTCACTGGAATTTAGAAGAATGCGGGGTGGGAGTGGGGTCCTTTTCGAAACCTGCCGAACTGTCAGGAGGGGCCGGATGGACCCAAACGCAGGACGCAGACACTTAAGTACTAGGGGGAGGACAGGATGGGGATGCCATGGCACTAAAGGGTAGAGCTAGGGTTCAGGTAGATCGGGTTCGGGCAGGCAGAGCGGAGCGGGCTCCCAGGGTTCGGGCAGGCAGTTCCTCAGGGTTCAGGGTTCGGGCAGGCAGGTAGACAGGTCCTTGGATTCAGGCAGGCAGGTGGACAGGTCCCTGGATTCAGGCAGGCAGGCAGGTCCTCAGGGTTCAGGCAGGCAGGTGGACAGGTCCCTGGATTCAGGCAGGCAGGCAGGTCCTCAGGGTTCAGGCAGGCAGGTAGACAGGTCCCTGGATTCAGGCAGGCAGGCAGGTCCTCAGGGTTCAGGCAGGCAGGTGGACAGGTCCCTGGATTCAGGCAGGCAGGCAGGTCCTCAGGGTTCAGGCAGGCAGGTAGACAGGTCCCTGGATTCAGGCAGGCAGGCAGGTCCTCAGGGTTCAGGCAGGCAGGTGGACAGGTCCCTGGATTCAGGCAGGCAGGCAGGTCCTCAGGGTTCAGGCAGGCAGGTGGACAGGTCCCTGGATTCAGGCAGGCAGGCAGGTCCTCAGGGTTCAGGCAGGCAGGTAGACAGGTCCTTGGATTCAGGCAGGCAGGTGGACAGGTCCCTGGATTCAGGCAGGCAGGCAGTTTAGATAAGCCGGCGGAGAGCCCTCCCTGGGCGGGCTGCATATATCCTGGGTAGGGACGCCCCCCCAGGCGGAAACACCAGAGGCCTGGGCAAGGCGCGAACCCCTAGGCGGGTGCGGGGCACTATCCCAGAGTTCGGGTGGAAGCGGAGGATGGGGCAGAACCCCCACCGGGCAGCGGCAGGTCGGCCGGAGCTGCCTGACGGAGGCAAGGGATAGGTACGGGCAGAACCACTGTCCGGCTTACACGAAAGACAGATAAACAGCAAATGTGCAAAAGACAACAGATTGTGGAAATTTTAAAAAGAAAAGCAATATTGTAATCTGAGCAAAACACACAAAATGCTGGAGGAACTCAGCAGGCCAGGCAGCATCTATGGAAAAAAGTACAGTTGATGTTTTGAGCCAAAACCCTTTGGCAGGACTGGAGAGAAAAAGCTGACAAGTTGATTTAAAAGGTGGGTGAGAGAAATGATTCTTAAGAATGCATTTAGAATGTGCTGACACAGAAAGAACGTGCAAAGCAACTTGCAGGGCAACGTATAAACCAATTTGCAAAATCAGGATGAAACAATAGCTTGCTGATTAAAGAAGCGATACAGGTAACGGGAAGACATGCTTAACGGTTGAACAATAACGGTGTTAATGCGCTGAGGCTGATAAGTGGGCCAAAGGGGTAATCACATTTGTAATTTTGTAATGAGATTAAAGAAGAATGTAGGGTATAAAAAACTGTGCAAAGTGTAATTCGGCACTCAATCTAGCAGGAGCTGGTTGGGTCCGACTCTGCAGACTCGAAAAATAAAGTTTACCGTTCTGCAAATTGCTGAGACTCAGTGTGTTTCTGACAACGTGGGGGCTCGTCCGGGATCCACACTCCGGCCACGGTGGACACGAGGAAGGACATCGGAGACGGTGCACCCCGCCGAGTTTGGCGGTCCCTGACTCCTTGCTCGTCGCTCCAACGCGGCTTGAGCGAGTGATATCCGGACAGCGCAGAGCGGTAAACGGGGAGAAGGGGACAGTACCTGGTACTGGAAGTCCCCAGGACGCACCGGGTAAGTGCCTACTATTATAGTAGAAAGGTGCGGGAATAAGTAAGGACGGAGAAGACCGGGATCGCTACCCGGGGGTCCTCCTGATTAAGTAAGAGCGGAATAAGATGGGTGGGGGTGGCTCTAAAAAGAAAGAGGAGACGGAGAAGACCGGGACCATACCCGGGGGTTCCTCCTGATAGCCCCCTCGGTAGAATGTTTGAGAATTGGGGATGTGGAAGACTAAAAGGGAAACAAAAGAAAAAAATGATACAGTACTGTTTAATTTGGTCGAAACAGCCGATAGAAAAACCTGCGGTCTGGTGGTCGTGGCTTGGGTCTGAGGAGGATTGGGTACGACAAGCCTTAAACATTTACGTTAATTCAAAACCAAGTGTAAAACCGGAAGAAATTGCTTATGCTTTTTGTTGGGCTCCCTGGCCAGGAGTAACAACAAAGAGTTTTAAATTGGGCATTAAAGGGGAGCGGAAGTGGGACCCACTCGATCATTTACCCCCTCCCTATGTCCAGCCTTCTACGCCCCTTGCGGGAGCAGAGGGAGGACGTGAAGAAAGTGAAAAAACAGAAGAAATAGACCCGGAGAGGGATGTTAGGGAAAAAGCAAAAGCAAGGATCGAAACAAGGAGTGTGACAGGAGCAGATAAGAAAAAGAAAGACGAATTAAAAAAGGAAGAGGTACAGCTGTGTCCCCTTCGAGAGGTTCCAATGGGAGGAGAACGGGGAGGAACAGGATTTGTAAACGTCCCTCTGACAAGTACCGAAGTACGAGGATTTAAGAAAGATATGAAAACTTTATTAGAAGATCCGATGGGACTGGCAGAACAGTTGGATCAATTCTTAGGACCTAATGTTTACACTTGGGAAGAAATGCATGCGATTATGGGAACGCTATTTTCTGCACAAGAGAGGCAAATGATACGACAAGCTGCAATATCAATTTGGGGAAGGGAACAGCCGAATGAGTTACCGGGGGACCGGAAATTTCCAGTAAACGACCCACAGTGGGACAAACAAGCAGAAGAGAGAAGACGGCAATATCCCATTGCCATGGAAGGGAGGAGGGGATTACAACCTGTAATTGAGACATTAGTATCAGATGGACTCCTGGAAGAATGTATGTCACCCTTTAATATCCCCATCCTACCGGTCCGAAAGCCCGACGGCACGTATCGAATGGTTCAAGATCTGAGAGGCTTAAATGCGGTAGTCCAAACACGATACCCGGTAGTGCCTAACCCCTATACATTAATGAGCAAAATACCTCCTGAACATGAATGGTTCAGTGTGATAGATCTAAAAGATGCCTTTTGGAGTTGCCCGTTGGAGGAAGGTAGCCGAGATATGTTCGCATTTGAATGGGAAAATCCCTTCACTGGGCGGAAGAAGCAACTCCGGTGGACCGTCTTGCCCCAAGGGTTCACGGAGTCCCCAAACCTATTCGAACAGGTACTGGAGCAAGTATTGGCTGGATTCCATTGTACCGAAAAGAACCAACTATTACAGTATGTCGATGACCTACTACTATCGGGACCAGCAGAGGAGGTAGTGCGAGACGATACTATAAGACTCCTGAATTACCTAGGAGAAAAAGGATTGCGGGTGTCCAAGAAGAAACTGCAATTTGTCGAGAAGGAAATAACATATCTCGGACACAGAGTCAGTAAAGGGCACCGCCAAATAACCCCAGAAAGAATAGCGGGAATAACTAAAATACCGCTTCCCAGGACAAAGAAGGAAATAAGACAATTTCTGGGCTTAGTGGGCTATTGCCGGATTTGGATAGAAAATTATACCTCCCTGGTGAAGTTTATGTACGACAAATTGGCAAAGGAAGACCGGGGAATAATCAGCTGGACCGAAGAAGAAGAACAGAAGTTCAGGAAAATAAAAGGGCAACTAATTTGGGCCCCGGTATTAACACTGCCAGCACTGGAAAAGCCCTTTCAGCTGTATGCAACAAACAATGAAGGAACTGCGTTAGGAGTACTAACCCAAGAAAAAGGAGGAAAGCGGCAACCTGTGGCCTTTTTATCAAAAATGTTAGACCCGGTATCCCGGGGATGGCCGACGTGCATACAAGCCGTAGCGGCAGCAGCCGTACTAGTAGAAGAAGCACGGAAATTAACCTTTGGGGGAAGAATGACGGTGTATACCCAGCACTCCGTTAGCACCCTCTTAGCCCAAAAAGCTCAGCGGTGGTTGACGGACTCTCGCATACTGAAATACGAAACCATTCTGATGGTCGGGGATGATGTAAGCTTTGAAAGGAACAATAGTTGTAACCCGGCACAGTTCTTATACGGGGAATCAACAGGGGAGCCCGACAAACATCAGAAGGCGAGTGGAAGACCCCGGCGGACGGCAAGTACTGAATAAGGAAGTAACTCGTCATATACTGCAACAACTACACCAACAAAGCCATTGGGGAGTGCAAGCTATGTGCGACACTATCCTAAGGGACTATGTTTGTAAAGGGATATTCACACTAGCTCAACAGGAGGTGTGGGGCTGTTACACCTGCCAAAAGGTAAACAAGAAAATGATGCGTGCCACCCATAAGGGGGGACAAACACTAGCCGTCCGACCGTTCCATCGGATCCAAATAGACTTTACGGAACTACCACAAGTTCAGAGATGGAAGTACCTGTTAGTAATTGTGGATCACTTCACTCGGTGGGTGGAAGCATTCCCAACCACTAAAGCGGACGCCCCTACAGTGGCACGGATCCTATTAGAAAATATAGTCCCGAGATATGGAATAATGGGGTCTATTGATTCAGATAGGGGAACACACTTTGCCTCAAAAACACACCAGCTAATCTGTGACGCCTTAGGAATCCAGTGGAAGCTGCACACCCCCTGGCACCCTCAGAGCTCAGAAAGAGTTGAGAGGATGAACAGCACTTTGAAGACGCAATTGACAAAACTAATGATGGAAACCAAGCTACCCTGGACCAAGTGTCTACCCCTGGCCCTACTAAGAATCCGCACGGCTCCTCGAAAAGATATAGGAGTATCCCCTTATGAAATGTTGTTTGGCCTTCCATATTGGAACAAGGTGGAGGGCTATCCTTCCCTGCAAGGGGGAGATGTCTTTGTAAGGGACTATTTACAGGCACTGTCTCGTTCTTTTGCAGAATTGCGCAGGAAGGGGTTACTCGCACAAACCCCACCTCTGGACTTCGCACTCCACCGAACTCAGCCCGGTGACTGGGTCCTGATTAAGACTTGGAAGCCAGAGAAGTTACAGCCGCAGTGGGAAGGCCCATTCCAGGTGCTACTGACCACCGAAGCCGCAGTAAGGAGAAAAGAAAAAGGGTGGACCCACGCCACGAGAATCAAGGGACCTGTAAAGCCCGAAGAAGGTGCAGAATGGACGTGTCCAGGGAGAAGACCCGATGGTGCTAAAGCTCAAAAGACGGACAGAATGAACTTTGGGACTGTAATGTATATACTGCTATTGTTGAGAAGCGCTGAAGGGGGATGTGATAAGTGCAGGACGACGGTAAGGGTGGGCATGACGGTTTTTCCAGGGTCCTTTGTATCACACTCGCATGTAAACGAGAAATGTTATGACTACAACAAAAAGGAGGAGTATGTGGAAAGTTTAATCTAACCAACTGCTGCTTAAAGATAGATGACAACGGAAAGGTGGTTCAAAAAAATATCAGATAAAATAAGGAAACTGGCCCACGTGCCGGTACAGACCTGGAAGCCGCTGGGGTATTGGGACTGGCTGGACGGATGGTTGAAAGGAGGCTGGTGGCGAACCGCTTTAGGGGTTATAGGAGGGGGATTGATGGTCCTCCTTCTGCTACCATGTCTGATCCCCTGCTTGCGGGAGCTAGTAGCTCGGGTGGCAAGACAAGTCATGCAACCAAGGGCCCCAGCTGATCCTGTTCAGGTACTCCTACAAAGGGAAATAGAGCTAGAGGAAGAAGCCTATGTAAACCCGTGGCAAAAGCCCAACTGATAGCACATTCTAAAAAGAAAAAGGGTGGATTGAGAGAAATGATTCTTAAGAATGCATTTAGAATGTGCTGACACAGAAAGAACGTGCAAAGCAACTTGCAGGGCAACGTATAAACCAATTTGCAAAATCAGGATGAAACAATAGCTTGCTGATTAAAGAAGCGATACAGGTAACGGGAAGACATGCTTAACGGTTGAACAATAACGGTGTTAATGCGCTGAGGCTGATAAGTGGGCCAAAGGGGTAATCACATTTGTAATTTTGTAATGAGATTAAAGAAGAATGTAGGGTATAAAAAACTGTGCAAAGTGTAATTCGGCACTCAATCTAGCAGGAGCTGGTTGGGTCCGACTCTGCAGACTCGAAAAATAAAGTTTACCGTTCTGCAAATTGCTGAGACTCAGTGTGTTTCTGACAGTGGGGGAGAGGAGGGATGAAGTAAAGAGTTGAAAAGTTGATGCTGAAAGAGATACTGGGTTGGACAAACAGGAGTCTGATAGAAGAGGAATGAAAGCTATGTAAGAGAGTAAAAGGGGGAGGAACTCCAGAGGGCGTGAAGGGCAGGCAAGGAGGTGAGAGGAGGAAAAGGGAATGGGAAAAGGTGAAGGGGGGCATAACTGGAAGTTTGAGAAATCAATGTACATGCCATCAGGTTGGAGGCTACCCAGATGGAAAAGATCATAAGACCTTGGAGCAGAATTAGGCTATCAGGCCCATGGAGTCTGCTCTGCCATTCAATCATGGCTGATCCTTATTTTTATCTCTCCTCAAGCCCAGTTCCGGGTCTTTTCCCAGTAACCTTTGATGCCATGTCCAATCAAGAACTTATCAATCTGCCTTAAATACACCCAACAAACTGGCCTCCACATGTGGCAACAAATTCCACAAATTCACCACCCTTTAACATCGCTTCTGGAAAGGGGGAGGGGGCACGTTTGACAGCCGTTCACATTCACCTGCGTAGCCTCAACCTGATGCCATGAATGTTGATTGCACCACCTTCCAGTAAGCTGCTCCATCTCTCCTTCTGATCCACCCAATTCTGCTGACACTCTCTCTTGCCCCCATCTCGTGCTTTCAACCCCTCCTCCATCTGCCCATCAGCCATGCAGTTCTCCCACTGGTTACTCTCCCTCTACTGGTCTATTCTGCCGTTCCCCTCCCTTGACTGCAACTTTCTCTTCTACCAGGTTCCATTTTCAGCCCTTTGTCAAACCCAGTGATCACCTCCCTGCTCCTCTCCCACAACTGTGGGGAATGTACAAACTCCTTACTGACAGCAGCAGGAACTGAACCCAGATCTTAGTGTTTGGCTAACCGCTCTACTACTGTGCTGCCCCACGGACATGCAGAAACCCATCGGTGCCTACCAGTACTGAACCCAAAGGGGAAAGGTTTGTTGAAAGAGGGATGAATTTTTTTCCCAAATATAACCTTTCAATTATGATTTTGAAAGACAATAGAATCTTTTTTTCACCTTATTTGTCTAGTTTTCCTTGTGGGACTTCCTTAGACCACTTTTCACTGCATCTTCATTGCACCTGGGAGGAATCACTCCCTGCAAAAATTATTGCTCAGATTTGCTTTGTTTGAATTAACATGTCATAATTCGTACCAAATAATACTCCCCATTTTAATTTGGCCTGTATGAAACATCAGAAATTTCTCAACATTTAGTGGATGGAAAACTTCCTTGTTGCTTTTACAATGCTGAGTTATTTTAAACCTGACAGCATAGCTCGAATTCCTCACCCACACAGATTGATTAATGGTAAACAAGCAAATATCTGAGAGGAAAACTTCAATCTTTAATTCAGCAAATGTCCTTTCCGATCATTAATTTGCTTTTTCAATCCTTCCTAACAACCAATTCCAGACCAAGCACATAATGAGTGCAGCAGTGGGCAGACAGAACGCAGACAGTGACTGTATTTAGGAGTCTGGAGGCTGAATTCTATGCCACTGGTAACCTGTTCACTGTACAAGATTGTCGGCCTCAGGAAGATGGGTATCAGGCAGGTAAGAGTCCTTCAGGAGCCTAATCTCTCTGTACACTTCTGACAAAGACTGATTCCTGCCAAGCCCATATCCAGTTCATTTACACTCAATAGGCTCCTTTGACAGGCATGATCTTTGGTGTGCCTTTATTATCTGCTTATTCATAAGATTGTTGTAAACAAAATGCTTAGCACCTTTAATAATTGTTGCTATCCAACACAAAGGAGATTGTCAAACATTGCAGAATGCTGTCTTCCACACCCTTTTTGTGCCACTTTTGGCATTAAATCTCATAACAAATAACCTCATCAACTGTTTTGCCCACAGAAATGCCCCTCTTTGGATGGTTTTATTTTATTTTTCACACCATTCTGTTGGTCTAGAGAGCATTTCTGAGATACTCAACCCTCCCCTTCTGGCACCATTAATCATTCCAAAGTCAAAGTTAGATTACATCTCTTCCTCATTCCGATGTTTTATCCAAATAGCAACTGAACTTCTCGACCATGTCTGCAGACATTTATACACCGAGCTGCTATCATATGATTGGCTGATTAGTAATTTGCATCAATCACCAAGTGTGCAGATGTACCTAATACTGGAAGTGCCTGATTCCAATGTTGGTGATTGTGTTCAGAGATAGGGCGATGGTTTGGAGCAGTTCAGATTTATCATGCTCGATAGTCAATAATGTTAAAAATGTGAAGTGATTATCACGGAATGTGGGTGGGTGTGTCTGCTCTTGACTAGGCTTCACTCTCTGTCCCTTCTGCTGGTGGCGACAGATGCAGTCAGAAGGAAAACATTTAATGCTGGATCAAATCCAGATCCAGGATGATACATACCTAGATTAGAACCGGTTCCCATTACCTGAACCACTGAGCTGGTGACCCCGCATTTGGAACCAGTCCTGCAACCCCATTCTTTTATGGGTCCCACAGTGGAACAGGAGCAGATTGTCAATCGCTTGATTTCATCCCAAGTGCAGAAGAAAGGGTCAAGTTTCCCTGTGATTTTATTCCCAGTGAAGGTGTAGGTATGGAGCTTGGCATCCACACTGTAAAACGAAACCATTCTGGTTTTGTAACTGAGCTAAATTCCCAGCCTCCTAGGGAAAGGAATAAAAGAGAGACAGGATGGAGGGCAGATGCTTACATAACACCTGCCACCCTGTCTGCTGATGGTCTAGTCTCTGGGACCATCACAACACTTTCCATTCTCTCAACAGTTTCTGTGGCGACTTCCAAACTGCAGCCTTTATTCTCCACCACTTCCACCTCCCAGTAATGTCTTCCTGTTGCATGTCCCTCTGATCCCAGCATGCAAGTCCAGCAGGTTAATATTTTCCCTGTGTCTGGGAGAAACTGCATGGTCCGAGTCAGTCTCACGCTCTTGAGGTCCTCAAGACACCTCGAGCTCCATCTCCAGGGTGACAGTCTGGAGTGGGTGGAGAAGCAGAGATTTAGTCCCTGTCGATAGAAGGGAGGTTCAGGCAGCACCACACAGAGGCTGAGAAGAATTGCTACCCCTCCAGCCTCATGTACTGTTGGGAATTCAAAATAATCCCTTTATATCTGAATATTTAGAAGGGATTATTTTTCATCAGATGTTTTTGGAGATGGAATAAAATTCCAACAACACTAGCCAATTATTAAAAAACTTATTTGCTCCTAAGTGGTAATTAAGCATCTCTACTATAGCACTAAGTTCAAGCTGTTCCAATCCAATGTGAAGTTGGTTCTTCTGTATGGGGGATAGACTTGGAGGACAACAAACACGATCATCAGGTTAGTCCAAACATTTATCGACAGCAATCCAGGTAAAACAAAATCCTCTGATCCTCTGGGCAGAAGTAACCAGCAACACCAATCTATAGCAACAAATACAACTGCTTCCAGTGGAAGAAGGATTTAGGAAAATAATATGATAGGATAGTAAGCCAAGTACCTACATCACCAGGCAAGTGCTAACGTGGGAGCCCCAGGAAAAGCAGGAGAGACCGACCAAAGAACACCCGGTGATGTGACCTTGAAGCTGAAACCAAGATGAAGAGTGACACCTGGGGACAACTTGAAAGACTGGCCTGGACCAAGGACTCTGGTGAGCTGTGGGTGTGTGTGGGTGGCACAGCCTCAGTAGTGGTGATGGGCTTAACTGATATAGAAGAGCAAAGGTAGTTGTATAAGTTTTACCTTGCTTAATTGCAGTAAACATTTCTCTCAATACAGCATAGAGCAAGGGTTGATTGTAGACTTCATCTGCAACTATGAATATCAGGAGATCGTCGCTAAGTCTGCAAATATTAAGCAGGTGGTTTAAGTTGAAGATCAACATATTTTATGAATTATTTTATTATGTCGTGAAAAGCTTTAGTCATAAATGTTTCCTACTTCTTTTACCAAGTTTCCTCTGGAAGTATATATATGATTACCCTGCCTACAAATTATTGAGAGTGACGACAAGTTCTGCTAGGTGATGGATTGGTCAGATGACCAGAATGAAACGGAGAGCATTGATGCCTTCCTGGTGGGGGATGGAGTTGTACAGGGACTGGACATCCATAGTGAAAATAAGATGATGGGGGCTAGGGAACCTGAAATCCTTGGAAAGATCAAGAGTGTGTTAGGTGTTGATGGGAACAAGTTCACATACAGTAGAAATATCAACACAAAACAGACATTAAATGGCATCCAATATCAATGACAAACATGCAGAAACTAACTCTGGAATATTATTAAATCAATCTAAAGTAAACCCGATATTTATAATTCCACTTCCTATTCCTGTTCCGATACGTCCATCCATGGCCTCCTCCAGTGTCATGATGAGACCACACTTAGGTTGAAGGAACAACACTTTATATTCTGCTTGGGTAGCCTCCAACCTGATGGCATGAAAATTGATTTCTCAAACTTCCGGTGATGCTCCCTAACCCCCCACCCCTCCATTTCCCATCCCCTTTTATCTCTCTCACCTTATCTCTTTCTGGTGCTCCTTTCCCTCTCATGACCTTCTAAGTGAAGAAGTTTCCCCTCACGTTCCCCTTAAACTTTTCACTTTGAACCCTTAACCCATGACCCATGTAGTCCCACTGAATGTTCATGGAAAAGGCCTGCTGCACTTACCCTATCCGTACTCCTCATAATTTTACATACCTATATCAAATCCCCTCAATGTTTTACATTCCACAGAATAAAGTCCTAACCTATTCAATCTTTCCTCATAACCCAGCTCTTCCAGTTCCGGCAACATTCTTGTTAATTCTCTCTGCTCTCTCTTACATCTTCCCTGTAGGTAGGCAACCAAAGTTGCACTCAAACGCTCCAAATTAGGCCTCAATAACATCACAAATAATTTCACCATGTCTTGTACATTTTTTTATGAAAAATAATCCCTTCTAAATATTCAGATACAAAGGGATTATTTTGAAGGCAAAAATTATTTGTACATTCTTTGATGTATGAAGGCCAATGTAGCAAGAGGTTTCTTTACAACCCTCTCTGCCTGTGAAGCCACTTTCAATGAATTATGGACCTGTATTCCCAGATCCCTAAGTTCTACAACACTCCTCAGTGTCCTGTCGTTCACTGTGTAAGAGCTACAGTTGTTGGTCCCACCGAAGTCCAACACCTCTCATTTGTCTGCATTAACTGCCATCTGTCATTTTCCCAGGTGGTCCAGATCCTGCCTCAAGTTCTGATAATCTTCCTTGCTGTCTACTACACCCCCGGTATCATCTGCAAATTTGCTAATCCAGTTAACCACATTATCATCCAGATCATTGATATTGATGGCAACTAACAACAGTTCCAGCACCAGTCCCCGCAGCACTCCACTATTCAACGTCTCCAGTCAAGGAGATTCAATTTATTACCTTGCCTTGAATGGCGAGTGACTGAACCTTGCAGTCCCACCTCCCATGTGGGACCTTGTCAGATGCCTTGATAAAGTCCATGTAGGCAACATCCACTGCCTTCCCTTCATCCTCCTTGAAAAACTTTATCAGTTTGGTTAGAGAGGACTTGCCATGCCCAAAGACATTTTGACTATCCCTAATCAGTCCATGATTATCCAAATACTCATATTATCTGGTCCTTTTTCAATACCTTCCGATTATTTTGCCAATACTGAAGTCAGCCTCACCAGCCTATAATTTCCTGGTTCCTCTTTAGAGCCTTTCTTAAACAGTGGGACAACATTGGTTATCCTCCAATCCTCTGGTACTTCATCTGTCACTAAAGATGATTTAAATATCGCAGTTAGGGCCCCTGAAATTTCTGCACTTATCTCCCACAGACTCTGAAGGAGCACCTTGTCAGGCCCTGGAGATTCATTTACTCTAATTTATCTCAAGTCACCAAACACTTCCTTCTCTGCACAGGGTCCGTGACCTTGCTGAGCTTTGCCTCATTTCCATAGACTCTGTGTCCGGTTCCTGAGTAAATACAGATGTATTTATGATCTCTCCTATTTCCTTTGGCTCCATACATGGATTACCATTCTGATCTTCCTAAGGGCCAATTTTGTCCCTTGAAATTCTTTTGCCCTGAACATATTTGCAGATGTCTTCAGACTTCTCCTTCCCCTTGTCTGCAAGAGCAACTTCATTCCTTCCTTCATCCTTCCTGATCTCTTTTTTAAGCGTTCTCTTGCAGTTCTTGTATTCTATAAGTACCTCGTTTGTTTCTACCTGCCTACACGTACTATATATCTCCTGTTTTAATTTTTCTTAATCAGGGCCTCAATATCTCTTGGTTCTCTAAACCTCTTATTTTTACGTTTTATTCTGACATGCACATACAAGGTGTGTACTCTCAAAACTTAACTTTGAAGGCCTCCCACTTATCAAGCACTCCTTTGCCAGAGAACAACCTGTCTCAATCCACACTTGCCAGATCCTCTCTGCTACCAACAAAATTGGCCTTTCTCCAATATAGGTTCTCAACCCACGGACCAGCTCTATCCTTTTTCCATGTTTACTTTGAAACTAATGGTATTATGATCACTATGTATTTTGATGTTAAGTTGATGTTGAACTTTGAACTTGTGTATCCTTGTAGTTATCCACTGATCTGAAGTCTGTACCTTGGGAAACACTACTTCAGTACAGAAGAGAATGTTTGTGTTGGGGGGAGGCGGGGATATTATACATGGTTAGGGGAGGAGTGAGGTTAATGTCGAGACTGTGAGGCACAAGAAACTGCTGATCATATTTTTAAAAATGTTGCCTTGATCCTTGAATTCTGAAAGTTGCGTTCAATCAGATGCATCCGTTCCTCAAAATGTCGTCTCGGCGACGTTACGAAAATCTCGGGAGCCAAACACAGGTATAAGAGGAGTAAGATGGGAAATTAATGCCAGGCAACTATCCAGCTTTAGGTTTTCATCAATTCTTCAAATAGAATATTGGTTCAGGAAACTATATTCATAGAGTCATAGAGCCATATAAAAAGCACAGCACAGAAACGGACCCTTCGGCCCATCTAGTCCACGCCGAGCCATTTAAACTGCCTACTGCCATCGACCTGCAAGGGGACTATAGCCCTCCACACACACCATGTACTGTACCTATCCAAACTTCTCTTAAATGTTGAAATCGAGCTCGCATGCGCCTTTTGTGCTGACAGCTCTTTCCACACTCTCACTACCCTCTGAGTGAAGAAGTTTCCCCTTAAATCCCACTTAAACTTTTCACCTTTCACCCTTAACCTATTGCAGTTGTAGTCGCGCCCAACCTCAGTGGAAAAAGCCTGTATACATTTACCCTATCTCTACCCCTCATAATTTTGCTGGTTGATGATGACTAGATGGGCCGTACCGTTCGAGAAACCTATGGCTCTTTGGCAGTGGGTAGGAGTTAAACGATGCAATACACTTACTTACTGCCTGTTACGCCGCTGGCCTCTAGGTGGCAATGAAGGCCTTCATCCCTCTCCGTCCTTGGCCTTTTGGTCTTGGCGGTGTTCAGGACTGGTTTCATCGTGTCAGTAGCTTCCTCTCGGTTTTCATTGCTGTCAGTCATGCGATTCCCGGGCGGAGACTCAGGAATGCAGTCGCACACAGATGAAGAAGGGTTATTCTTCGCTGTTTCTGTAACAGTTTGTTTGACCCACCCCGGTTGTTAGCCGGGAGCTGAGCCCCCGAACCCAGAGGACCGGTGGATCACTCTTAGTCTGTCCTCTACCCTTTGAGTGCTTTCTGAGCCTCTGACGATGATCTTTGCACCATCAATGGGGACGGGAGAGGTTCCGGAGGATTGGAGGGTTGCAAATGTTGTTCCATTTTTCAAGAAAGGGAGTAGAAATAGCCCGGGAAATTATAGACCAGTGATTCTTACTTCAGTGGTTGGTAAGTTGATGGAGAAGATCCTGAGAAGCAGGATTTATGAACTTTTGGAGAGGCATAATATGATTAGGAACAGTCAGCATGTCTTTGTCAAGGGCAGCTCGTGCCTTACGAACCTGATTGAATTTTTTGAGGGTGTGACTAAACACATTGATGAAGGAAGAGCAGTAGATGTAGTGTATATAGATTTCAGCAAGGCATTTAATAAGGTACCCCATACAAGCTTTATTGAACAAGTAAGGAGGCATGGGATCCAAGGGGACATTGCTTTGTGGATGGAGAACTGGCTTGCCCAGAGAAGGCAAAGAGTGGCTGTAGACGGGTCATATTCTGCATGGAGGTCGGTGACCAGTGGTGTGCCTCAGAGATCTGTTCTGGGTCCCTTACTCTTTGTAAATTTTATAAATGACCTGTATGAGGAAGTGGAGGGATGGGTTAGTAAGTTTAGTGATGACACAAAGGTTGGGGATGTTGTGGTTAGTGTGGAGGGCTGTCAGAGGTTAAAGTGGGACATTGATAGGATGCAAAACTGGGCTGAGAAGTGGCAGACGAAGTTCAACCCAGATAAGTGTGAAGTGGTTCATTTTGGTAGGTCAAATATGATGGCAGAATATAGTATTAATGGTAAGACTCTTGGCAGTGTGGAGGATCAGAAGGATCTTGGGGTCCTAGCCCATAGAACGCTCAAAGCAGTTGCGCAGGTTGACTCTGTGATTAAGAAGGAATATGGTGTATTGACCTTCATCAATCGTGGGATTGAGTTTAGGAGCCGAGAGGTAATGTTGCAGCTATATGGGACTTGGAGTACTGTGCTCAGTTCTGGTCGCCTCACTATAGGAAGGATATGGAAACCATAGAAAGGGTGCAGAGGAGATTTACAAGGATGTTGCCTGGATTGGGGAGCATGCCTTATGAGAATTGGTTGAGTGAACTCGGCCTTTTCTCCTTGGAATGACGGAGGATGAAAGGTGACCTGATAGAGGTGTATAAGATGATGAGAGGATTGATTATGTGGATAGTCAGAGGCTTTTTCCCAGGGCTGAAATGGTTGCCACAAGAGGACACCGGTTTAAGGTGCTGGGGAGCAGGTACAAAGGAGGTGTCAAGGGTAAGTTTTTTATGCAGAGAGTGGTGAATGCGTGGAATGGGCTGCTGGCAACGGTGGTGGAGGTGGAAACAATAGGGTCTTTTAAGAGACTTTTGGATAGGTACATGGAACTTAGAAAATAGAGGGCTATAGGTAAGCCTAGTAATTTCTAAGGTTGGGACATGTTTGGCACGACTTTTAGGGCCGAAGGGCCTGTATTGTGCTGTAGGTTTTCCATGTTTCTGTGTTTCTATAAACACACGAGATTCTGCAGATGCTGAAATGCAGAGCAACGCTCATAAAATGCTGGAGGAACTCAGCAGGCCAGGCAGCATCTTTGGAGAGGAATAAACAGTCGACATTTCACTTTCTACAGGAGCACCATCGGGAGCCTGTCTGGCTGCATCGCTGTGTGGTACAGAACTGCAGGGCGTCCGACCGCAGGCCCCTATCGAGAATAGTAAAATCCGCCGACGGGATCACTGGAGCCTTACTCTCTCCTATTGTAGACGATGGGCCCGAAGCATTGTTGAAGATCTCTCCCACCCATCCCATAATTTCTTTGACCCACTTCCGTCAGGAAGGGGGTACAGGACCATCATGACTTGGACTGACAGTCTGGGTAACAGCTTCTTCCCTCAGGTTGTGAGGCTAATGACTACCCTGCCCCCGCCGAGGTCCCGTTTACTGTACTGTTTATAATTTACATGTATTTTGAATAATATTTTATGAACTTATTTGTGATAATATTTTGTCTTAGGGTCCACCGTGGTGCTGAGGGAAGTTCTTTCCAGTGAATGTATGCGCTTACAGTCAGATGACAACAAAACTTGAACCTGAACGCCAATAGGCTGGATAGCCTGTGATGTAGAACAGTGTGTAATTATGCACCAAATATGTCCTTGAACAAAAAAACAACAGACAGGGCTAATTACGCCAAAGTTAACCACAACAGATGTTCACACTGATGTAAGTGCCATGCTGTGAATTTAATGTTAGGTCCCGTTCACTGACAGAGCGCTGTTAACAAGCCTTCCATCAGACACAACACTACCGGGATTGAAGTGTCAGTGTTAGGGGAAACAGTTAACTTGGGACACAAGGAAGCAGCCACACAGTCCAGTGCAGGGTCACGGAACTCATTCCCGAGGAGGCTTCATGCACATCAATGTCTCTGCCGTAGAAAGAGTGGAGAGCACAAAATTCCTCGGTGTGTATACGACGGATGATGCAACCTGGACCCACGCCACTTCCTCACTAATCAAGAAGGCACAGTAGTGTCTACACTTTCCTGACGAGATTGCGGTATGCAAGACCCCCCCCCCCCCCCGCTCCCCAGGAGCACCATCTGGAGTGCCCTGTCTGGCTGCATCATTGTTTCAGTATGCACACGGCAAACCATCGGAACACAGGACCTTACACAGGATAGCAAAAGCAACCGAGAGGATCACAGACGCCTCCTCCCGACCCTCCTATTTGTGACATTTACCGCGATGTTGTGGATGAAGGGCCCAAAGCATTGTTGAGGATCCCTACCACAATCTCTTTCACCCTCTACCGTCAGGAAAGAGGTATCGGACTAGGACTAGGACTGCCGGAGAGGGTAACAGCTTCTTCCCTCAGGCTGTGAGACTAATGAATACCCTACCACCACTGAGGTCAGGTCACTAGGAGAACCAGCGGTTCACTGTTTACCTGTGCTGCACCCTACATGCACTTTGAACTATATTTTATTAATGTATTTGTGATAATACTTTGTTTTGGGTGCTGTGTGTGATATGTGTCATGTACCATGGCCCACAGGAACCTTGTTTCATTTGGTTTTGTATATGTGCAATCGGATGACAACAAACTTGAACTTCATTTTGTAATTGTGTCCGTTCAGCAAGCTCCGCTGTGCCCTTTCAGGGTGCAGAAGAGGTTTCCCAGGATGCCGGCTGGATGAGAGGGCATGTGCTCTAACGAGAACATGTGCTGTTTTCTGAGGGGAGATCTGACAGAGTTTTATACGATTACCAGGGGCATAGAAAGAGTAGACAGGCAGTGTCCTTATTCCTTGGCTGGAACGTCTATTACCAGAGGCATGTCTCTAAGGTGAAAGTGGAGAAAGGAGGTGTGAGAGCAAGCCTTTCACAAAGAGAGTGGTGGGTGTTTGGAATGTGTGGCCTGGGGTGGTGGGGGAGGTAGATACATTTGAGACTTTTACGAGTTGTTTAGGCAGGCAGATGAATTTGAAGGAATTGGAAGGATATGGGCATTGTGTCGGCAGAAAGTTTACCTGGCCATTTAATTGGTTCGGTACAACATTATGGGCCGAGTGGCCCATTCCTGAGCAGTACTGTTTTCTGCTCTGCTAAACAGAAACTCTCCCCTTCAGAAACATCAAACTGTCTTGTTGATCTACCACTTCCAGTAAGTTTGACATTTCCTCCTGAATAGAATTTAAATTCTCTTGAATCTCTCGAAGATTTTTCTCCATTGGATTCAGAATCCTCCCCTCTTCTTCCCTGAGATCCCGGAGGGACCTACAACACTTCCTCACTAGTCAAGAAGGGACAGCACTCTGACGCTCTTTCTCGGCATCATCATCAAAATCAGGTCTAATGTCACCGGCACACGTACTGGTGCAGTTTGGCAAATAAGGGTGTGACCTGGGACTGAAGGCTGCCTGACGATCCCTCTCAGATGAAGGAAGCCCACTATAAACTGCTAGAAAGGAAACAGACTTTCACAGGATGGCGGCTCGACCTAATCCCCCAAATCGGCTTTATTTAAAGCTTCTCTATTCCCTCGATCTCTGCTTTATTTTTCACGAAAGATTCTACACAAGATGTCATCTAAGCCTGGTAGTGGGGTTTTAAGAAAAAAATAATGGGAGTTGATTAATAAAATTTCGATTGTGTTTGTCTTTGAGGCCTTCCGTTGGTCGGAGTCAATCATAGATGTTACGTCTCTACAAGGTCTAGGTGTTCTTGTAAATCAGTCAATGAAAGCAAGCATGCAGGTACAACAGGCAGTGGAGAAAGCTAATGGCATGCTGGCTTTTATAACAAGAGGAATTGAGTATAGGAGTAAAGAGGTCCTTCTGCAGCTGTACAGGGCCCTAGTGAGACCCCACCTGGAGTATTGTGTGCAGTTTTGCTCTCCAAATTTGAGGAAGGACATTCTTGCTATTGAGGGAGTGCAGCGTAGGTTCACAAGGTTAATTCCCGGAACGGCGGGACTGTCATATGTCGAAAGATTGGAGCGACTGGGCTTGTATACACTGGAATTTAGAAGGATGAGAGGGGATCTGATTGAAACATATAAGATTATTAAGGGATTGGACACGCTGGAGGCAGGAAGCATGTTCCCGCTGATGGGAAAGTCCAGAACTAGAGGCCACAGTTTAAGAATAAGGGGTAGGCCATTTAGAACGGAGATGCGGAAAAACTTTTTCACCCAGAGAGTGGTGGATATGTGGAATGCTCTGCCCCAGAAGGCAATGGAGGCCAAGTCTCTAGATGCATTCAAGAGAGAGTTAGATAGAGGTCTTATAGATAGCGGGGTCAAGGGATATGGGGAGAGAGCAGGAACGGGGTATTGATTGTGTGTGATCAGCCATGATGCTGGCTAGAAGGGCCGAATGGCCTACTCCTGCACCTGTTGTCTACGTGATACACGTTTACTTCCCTTTGCTGTCCGGCCCAGCTTTAATCTTCGAGCTGTCTCGGAGTTTTGTTGGGACCAGACTAATCCTGAGGGTGGGGTTTGTAAATTCCTCTCTACCTTCCGGACCAGCTGTCTCCCCCCCCCCCCACTTCATTTCCCAAGAGTGTGCGATACTGAACCGGCAGGGGCGCGACCACAGTCCAATCGGTGAACAAATCCAGGCAGATGGGCAAATTAGTCCTTCAGTTAAACTCCCAGTTTTTTGCTGCTATATTTTCTTTCCTGTCACTTCCTGATACAAAATATACTCACTCTCGGCGAGCTGCAGTTCCGAGTCTTGCCGTGAAATTCGACAGCGGCCGCAGACGCACCACTGCTCCTTGGTATTAAAACCTGCTGGATAACCTGGTTGGAAGGGAAACATTTTAACAACCAAATGCAACCTTCTATCGGAATAAGTTCCTCGGATTCCTTGTCTTCATCACCAGATCACCCAAGACATGCTCCCATTAAGAGGATGTACAGGGGTCTGAAGGCACACACGCCCTCTGCCATTTGAACACTGAGTCCATAATCACTACCTTTGATGAAATGGGCTTGTCGGGTCCATTCTGGGGCAGCTCAAGCACCTTTGGGACCCACCGGACATTCACCTCTCAGCTGCGGCTTCAAGTTCCATTTGCTTGCAATAGCGGCCACACCCCGGCACACCGCTTCGACAGGCGGCCTGAACCAGCTGAGAGTAGCCGGCGGACCTCATAGTCCGGTCATGTCTGTCCTACCACGTGAGGTCAGCTCCAGCAGACTGGGCGGATGAGATAGCGGTGAGAGCCATCAAGGGCCGGTTGGTTCTGCAACCCCTGGTGGGGAGCGAAGGGACGGAGACATTACGCTCGTTCATTGCAACGAGCGAAGACCCCAGTTTTTGACAAATGCTCGCACTACTGGATTCCAAGATCGGGAGAGTGAAAGGACCTCGGTGTAGCGAGGTTTCCGCGTTAAAAACTTTCCAGCACAGATCTCCTGTGGATATGGATAGAGACGGTCAACCAACATAAAATTGAGTGATGTAAATGTGATCTACTTGAAGCCTCATCAGTGTCGGCAATTTACCGTGATTGTGCGAACACAATTACCTTGTGATTTAAGGATAAAAGAGCAACGCTGTTTGATTTGGCTGTATTCACTCATAGTTGATAATTAAACTAGAACTCGGTTTGCTCCTTAACCAGTTAAAACACTGATTGCCATTTAAGGTATTGATATATGGCCCCTGGAAGAGCTGTTCTGTTATTTCATGCCAGCATGTGCTACTACCACAATAAAATACGCTTCTGCAAATCAACTCGATGAATTAAAAATAATAGTTCATGTCCAAAAACAGAGAGCGACGCTCAGCTCATTGCACCTTCCACGACGTCCGCATGGGGGAGCGCTTGATCAGCGATTGAACGAGTCAGGACTGAAAGAGAAGGCTTACCGAAGAGAAGAACGGACTTCTCATTCTGCAAATTACCTCTAATCAGAATCAGGTTTAATACCTCCCGTATACATTGTTGTCTTTGCGGCAGCAGAGCAATGCAATGCATAATAATGAAAAAAAAAGGAGTTCTGAATAATAAAATAAAACGTCAAACTACCGGTCGAGCAGCGCCCATAGAGGGATATGAACTGACTTGGTTTTGCGCAGCGACCGATTGAAGGAGTAAGATTTGATACACTTTATTTGTCACATTGAAACGTACAGTGAGTGAAATGAATGGTTTGCCTCAAGACGATGTGCCACGAAGAGGCGCCAACATGCCCAAAACTCGCTAACCCTAAATTGTACGTATTTGTCATGTGGGAGGGAATCCGCACGGTCACGGGGAGAACGTTCAAAACACCTTACGGACGGCGGGGTGACTTAACCCGGTCATCCCTAATGCGCTGTAATAGCATTCCGTCCTGACGAAGGGTCTCGCCCGAAACGTCGACAGCGCTTCTCCCTATAGATGCTGCCTGGCCTGCTGTGTTCCACCAGCATTTTGTGTGAGTTGTTGATAGCATTCTGTTAACCGTTACACTACCTTTGCTAATTCGATATTAAGCGCTCCGCTACCGCGCTGTACCCTGTTAACCCTATGTTAACCGCTACGCTACCGTGCTGTACCTTGTTAACCCCATGTTAACCGCTACGCTACCGTGCTGTACCTTGTTAACCCTATCACGTACACGCTGCAAATGAACACACCTGGAGTCTGGTTTTGCTGTTAACAAAACACTATTTTATTAGTAACTACGTCAAATAGTAACTTAAACCAGGTAAATCACGAGTTAACGCTGTGTGTGTATATATAGGTGTAAAAATAAATCCCCAAACTTCTTCATGCTGGGGTGGTAAGTGATACAGTCTTACGATGCTGTGAAAGAAAAGGTCAGTTCAAATGCACAGGTTAATTAATGCGAGATGTTTTTAATCCAAAGGCGAATATTGTGAGAAGACAATTACATCGATATTCCACAGATTCCACGACAGCATTACAAAATAACAATAGCAGTAGGTTTTATCTCTGAAGTTGTTCCACTCCACACACGAAGTATCACCGACAGTGATCTTCAAGGAATATCCTTTCCACATCAGTGGTACCACACCCAAATCCAGCTACGGGACATCTCAAAGTGGTAGCCACAGGATAGTCAAACAGAATCCACGTATGGATTATCACCAACAGTCGCTCATCACAAAGGGAACCATCTTCAAGGGGACCACCACCCAGGCAAGGGTCGACACACCGGTAGATTCCACACGGTTACCCCAATCACACAACGTGATAGCAGCTTATCCAGTTCCACGACATACGAAATAACTCCAACAGTGATTTGCCACAGGGGTGCCTTTCTTCAGTGAACTACCACACCCAGACAAGGGTAAACATACATGTGGTATTCACAAAGGTTTTCCCCTCACCAGAGAACACACTCCTGTGGATTAACTAAGTGACAATCACACTTTCGTAGCCAAATGGCAACAAACTCACCCTCACAGGCTACTTAGAGAGAGAGAGTCCTTTATCAATACTGAGGATCGATCTTAACTCACCCCTTCTGGGCTACTGAAAGTTTAAACCAGCGACCGACTCACTGGTGTCTTCCATTGACTGAATCCATCTTGACTCTGACTGTGTGTCTGTGACTGTCCTTGTATATTCAAAACAAGCTGCAGAGAAACCATAACATCGATTGTCCATCAAATAACTCCACCTCTCTCTCTCGCTCTGGAGCAGCCAAAAGTCAGCCTCACTCTCTCAGCGTTTTAAAGTGACAGTCCACAGAAAAAAACTGAACCCTGGGGGTACATAACAACCCTATGTTAACTGCCACACTACTGTGCTGTACCTTGTTAACTCTATGTTAGCTGTTACACTACCATGGCATATCTTGTTAACTCTATGTTGACTGTTACACTACCATACTGTATCTTGTTAACTCTGTGTTGACCGTTACACTACCATGGCATATCTTGTTAACTCTATGTTGACCGTTACACTACCACGCTGTACCTTGTTAACTCTATGTTAACCGTTACACTACCGTGGTGAACCTTATTAATGCGATGTTGACCGCTACACTACCGTGGTTAAAATGAGACAAACACAAAATTGCAGCCCAACACGAATTCCCCATCTTAGTGATTTAAACTGGCAAAGATATCAGTCAGATATAACATAGAACACTACAACATTGAACAGACTCTCCAAACCAAGCTGTTAAAACCGACCTTTTAACTAACTCTAAGATCGGTCTAATTCTTCCCTCTCACACAGCCCTCCATTTTGTTCTATCATCAACGTGCCTATCTAAGAGCTTACAAACTGCCCTAATGATCTGCCTTTAGCACCGTCCCCGGTGGGGCGTTTCACGCATGCACCACTGTTTGTGTAAAAACAATACCTTCTCTGACATCCTCCCTATATTTCCCTCCAGTCACCTTAAAATGACATTTCTGCCCTGGGAGAAAGTTTCTGCTTCTCCACTCGATCTGTGCCTCTTATCACCTTGTACAACTTCATCACATCACCTTTCATCCTCCTTCGCTTCAAAAAGTCCTAGCTCACCCAACCTATCCTCATAAGACATGCTCTCCAATCCAGGCAGCACCTGGGTACATCCTTCACAAAGCTTCCTGTACCAAGGCAGGCAGAACTAAACACATACTACAGATACATAATACTGCGCTGACAGCAACAGCCCATCTCCTGAACCTCCCAAAGCATATCCGCTACAAGACACTGATCAAAAACGTGATGGAATGGTTTCCAACTGGATGAATAGCTTCAGGTCCAACAACGCTCAAGATCCCTGAAGCCATCCGGAACAGGGCAGGCTCCCTGAAAGGGATCCTAAACATTTACTGTAAACATTTACTTCCTTCACAACTGTCCCACTGTGTACAACCTCCAAAATATATTACATTTGCAAGCCCAGACTAGGCTGATGGTGCATCCCAGCTATGCAACCAGGAAGGACAAAAATAGTGAATGCGTTCCAAATGCAAGCCGAAGCCTGAACACATGGGAACACAAGATGTAGGAGCAGTATTAGGACATTCAACCCATCAAACCTCCTCTCCCATCCCATTATGGCTAATTTATTATCCTTCTCAACCTCATTCTCCTGCCTTCTGTCTGTAATGTTTGACATCCTTACTAATCATTCCTTGCTTCCCAGTGACTTGGCCTCCACAGCAATGAATTATGTGACCATGAATTCACCAAATTCACCACCTTCTGGTTAAAGAAGTTCCTTCTCATCTCTGCTGTAAAGATACATCCTATTCTGAGGCTGTGCCCTCTGGCCATAGACTTCCCAGCTATAGGACACACATTCACCACATCTATATAGGCATTTCAATTTTTATCAGGTTTCCACGAGTTTCCACTAAACTCCAGTGAGTACCAACACAGAGCAGTCACACACTCCTCATATGAAGTCCTTCTGAATTTCAGACCCATGATAGGCAAATTCTCAGCTTTAGGCCTAAAGGTCAAATCCATGGTCAGTGAGTCCTGAGGTCTAGGCCCAAAGGTCAAATCCATGGTCAGTGAGTCCCGAGGTCTAGGCCCAAAGGTCAAATCCATGGTCAGTGAGTCCCGAGATCTAGGCCCAAAGGTCAAATCCATGGTCAGTGAGTTCCGAGGTCTAGGCCCAAAGGTCAAATCCATGGTCAGTGAGTCCCGAGGTCCAGGCCCAAAGGTCAAATCCATGGTCAGTGAGTCCCGAGGCCTAGGCTCAAAGGTGATTGGCACATCCTGGGGTGATGTCCGAAGTTGGAGGCCTAACGTCTCTGAGTTTGAGATGCAGGGCACAAGGACTGGAGGCCCAATTACAGGCCTGTAGGTGTGTGAGGGCTGGAAATGGGCTTGTTTTGCTGTTGTTATCTTGTTGTTGCTGCTGTTTCTCTTGTTCTGATGAACATGGTGGCTGTGCTACGTGGGACCAGAATGTGTGGCAACAGTTGTGGGCTGTCCCCAGCACAACCATGGGTGTGCTGGTTGTTTACACAAATGACTCACTTCAATATGTGTTTTGGTGCACATATGATGAATAATTCTGTGTAGGAATCCTATCAACTACAGGATTATTTTCCAAGTCATTTTCCACCCTGGGTTGGAATTAATTGGCTTTGCGCTCATTGCTGGATTGAAATCCTACAGATTCCCAACAACAACTTGTTTCCTGAGGATGGATCTGCTTTCTTTAGAGTAAATGGGACTGAGGAGTTAGGGACCATCCCAGATGTTCCCTGATGTTTGGAAAGGGTAATGAACAATTTGGCTAGTTTAATAATTGATTTCTGATTAAAAGTTCCCAGAAAAGTTAAGATGATAATTGGTCTTTAAGTACCAGTAACCTATCTCTGCCCCTTCTCCTGTCAATAGAAATGGTTCCCCCAGGCTTAGTAGCTAAGCCACACATGAAGGCCAAGAGCTGGACCTGGTTGTCATAGAAACAGAAACATAGAAAACTGTGCCAGAACAATGCTGTGCCCAACATGTACTTACTTTAGAAATTACTTCGGATTACCCATAGCACTCTATTTTTCTAAGCTCCATGTACCTATCCAGGAGTCTTTTGAAAAACCCTATTATATCTGCCTCCACCACAGTCACTGGAAGCCCATTCCACACACTTACCACTCTCTGCGTAAAAAGCTTACCCCTGACTCCCCTCTGTACCTACTTCCAAGCACCTTAAAACTATACCCTCTTGTGCTTGCCATTTCAGCCTCTGACTATCCACACGATCAATGGCTCCCATCATCTTATACACCTCTATCAGGTCACCTCTCATCCTCCGTCGCTCCAAGGAGAGAAGGCCAAGTTCACTCAACTGTCAGAGGCATAAAATAAATTACATATATATATTTATATGAATATTTTTCATTATTTGTAAATTTATTAGTGATTATATTACTTTATGTGTTGAGTGTGTGAGTTATATGTACTGAGCTGTGTACCTTGGTCTGGTGGAACGGTATTTCATTTGGTGGTATACATGAACACAGTTGAATGAAAACAAAATGGAACTGGAACTTGAATTCAACCAAATTGGCTGAAGTTGAATCGAATGATAGACTAGATTAGGAAAAGCTGTAGGGAAACAGTGTCAGACATTTAAGAACATTCTGCAGTGAATGCCCAGTACAATTCTAAAGAAGGAATTAACCAGAGAAGTGAAGGGAGTGTTAAATTGAAAGGGGAAAATACCCAAAGACTGAGACAAATTAAAAATCTAACAAAGAGGACAATAGTTCAAAAACAAGGTACAATAATTATTTGAGGGTAGACGACCAATAAGTACAAGAATCGACAATATGACTTTATTTGGATATATAAAGAGGAGGAGAGAGTTGTAACTGTGCACTGGCCTCTGTGGTAATGGGGCTGAGGCAATGGTTATTAAGAATAAGAAAATGACATTGAATCAGTCTTTACTAGAATTGTTGAAAAATCCCATTGATACTGAATAATTATGGTCAGGGGTTAAGAACAATCACCATCTCTGGAGAATTTTTGTATAGTAAATTAGTGAGATGATCATCAGGGTCTCTCTTCCCGCCATCACGGACATTTACACTACACGCTGCATCTGCAAAGCAATCAGCATTGTGAAGGACCCCACGCACCCCCCATACAATCTCTTCTCCCTCCTGCCATCTGGAAAAAGGCATCAAAGCATTCGAGCTCTCACGACCAGACTATGTAACAGTTTCTTCCCCCAAGCTATCAGACCTCAATACCCAGAGCCTGGACTGACACCTTGCCCTACTGTCCTGTTTATTATTTATTGTAATGCCTGCACTGTTTTGTGCACTGTATGCGGTCCTGTGTAGGTCTGTAGTCTAGTGTAGTTATTGTGGTTTTTTTCCCTCTGTGTTGTTTTTTACATAGTTCAGTGTAGTTCATGTAACACCATGGTCCTGAAAAATGTTGTCTCATTTTTACTGTGTACTGTACCAGCAGTTATGGTCGAAATGACAATAAAAGTGATTAAAGATTCCTACATTAAACAAGCCTCATTAATGCTAATGTACAAGAAAATGGCATGGGTTAGACAGGGAATTGGCTACACGTAGGAAGCAGACAACGGAAAGCAAAGAGTGGGAATACAGGGATCCTATTCTGGTTGGTTGCCGGTTACTAGTGGTGTTCCGCAGGGGTTAGTGTTGGGGCCGCTTCGTTTTACACTGTATATCAACGATTTAGATTATGGATTAAATGGTTTTGAGGCTAAGTTTGCAGATGACACCAAGATAGGTGGAGGAGAAGGAAGTGTTGAGGAAACGGAAAGGTTGCGGAGAGACTTGGTCAGTTTAGGAGAGTGGGCAAAGAAATGGCAGATGAGATACAATGTTGAGAAATGTACGGTTGTACATTTTGGAAGAAGAAACAATCAGTCAGATTATTATTTAGATAGGGAGAAAATTCAAAAATCTGAAGTGCAAAGGGACTTGGGGGTCCTAGTGTAGGATACCCTAAAGGTTAACCACCAGGTTGGATCGGCAGTAAGGAAAGCGAATGCTATGTTGGCATTCATTTCAAGAGGAATAGTGTACAAGAGTAAGGAGGTGTTGATGAGGATCTATGGGGCATTGGTGAGACCTCATTTGGAATACTGTGTGCAGTTTTGGGCCCCCTATGTTAGAAAGGCTGTGCTGATGTTGGAGAGAATTCAGAGAAGATTCACTAGAACGCAGGGACTAACATATGAGGAGCGTTTGTCGGCTCTTGGATTGTATTCATTAGAGTATAGAAGAATGAGAGGGGATCTCATAGAAACATTTCGAATGTTGTAAGGGTTGGACAGAGTAGATGTGCAAAGGCTGTTTCCCTTGGTGGGTGAGTCCAGGACAAGAGGTCACAATCTTAGAATTAGAGGGTACCCATTTAAAACAGAGATGAGGAGAAATTTTTTTAGCCAGAGGGTCATGGATTTATGGAATTCATTGCTACATACAGCTGTGGAGGCCCAATCATTGAGGGTGTTTAAGAAAGAGATTGATAGGTATCTAATTAGTCAGGGTATCAAGCGATATGGGGAAAAAGCCAGAAATTGGAACTAGATGGGAGAATAGTTTAGCTCATGGTGGAGTGGCAGAGCAGACTCGATGGGCCGAATGGCCTACTTCTGCTCCTTTGTCTTGTGACCTTGTGAAAGCCGAGGCCCATGAACACAGCTACTTACAGCTAATGACATGGAAGCAGAAAATGGGAAACAAAGACCGGTGAACACGGATCAGTGCTGGACCACCACCTGTACAGTATATGACATGGAAGAGTGAAGCAAGTGTGCGGCAGGCAGATATGTGGCCGATGGAGATTTGTGCAGAAGATACAAGCAGTCTGTGGAGAGGATGTAGGATAGTCTAAGACCACAGGACACAGCCTCAGAATAGAAGGCCATTTCTTTAGAACAGAGTTGAGGTGGAATTTCTTTAGCCAGAGGGTGGCGAATCTGTGGAATTCATTGTCACAGACAGCTGTGGAGGCCAAGTCATTAGGTATATTTAAAGTTCAAAGTTAAAAAAAAAATTTAGTATCAGAGTCCATACATGTCACCACGTACAGCCCTGAGATTGTTTCTCTGTGGGCATACTTGGCAAATTTATAGAACAGTAACTGTAAAAAGGATCAATGAATAACAAACATAATATACAAACAATACATAAGAAACATGAAATAACTAGGTAAAGAGTCCTTAAAGTGAGAACACCAGAAATAGAATGAGTGTAGTTATCTCCTTTTGTTCAAAAGCCTGATGGCTTAGGGGTAGTAACTGTCCTTGACCCTGGTGGTATGAGCCCTACCTGGTAGCTGCTGCAGGGAAAGACCATGGCCTGGGTGGCAAGGATCTTTGATGGTGGATGCTGCTTTTCCATGGAAACATTTCATGTAGATATGCTCCATGGTTGGGAGGGTTTTACCTGTGATCTACTGGGCTGAATCTATTATCTTTTGTAGGACTTTCCACTCTAAGGCATGCTGTTTCCATATCAGGCTGTAACGTAGCCAGTCTGCACATTTTTTACCACGCATCTGTTGAAGTTTGCCAAGGTCAAGCCGAGGTTGACAGGTTTTTGATTAGGAAGGGCTTATGGGGAGAAGGCAGATTGGAGTTGAGAGGATAATAAATCAGCGATGATAGAATGTCGGAGGAGACTCAATGGACCGAATGGCTTAATTTTGCTCCGATGTCTAATGGTCTTATGGTCTAGTTTAAATGAGGATATTTATGATATCAGTCGGGAGTATAACATCGGCGTATCAAGTATAACGTGGGAAAATATTTATTTATTCATTTTGGAAGAGTGAAATGAGAGAGCTATGATTAATTGTACAGAAATTACTAAAGGATGTTTCAATGCACTTTTATGTGTAACACCAGAAAATGGCAGCTGGGGCAGCAGGTTCCAGGGAAGATACTGGGATATTGGCACTTCTTTCAAGGGGCCGAGGATATAAGCGTGAGGAATTTTGACGTAAAAGGTAGGTGAGGGAGAGGTATGTGTGTGAGGAAGGGGGGGAGCCTGCTTTCAGTTAAAAAAAAGTCAACATCGAATAATGTGAACAATTTTGGCTCCCTCCTAATTAAGGAAGCATATTATTTTCATGGAAGTGACTCATGGAAAGCTCATTAGAATCATTCTAGCAATCGAAGGATTGTCTTATAAAGAAAGCTTAAACAGCCTGGGTCTCTATTTACTGATATTCCAAAGAATGGGAAGCTCTATTTTAAAATACACTCATTGGCCACTTTATTAGGTGCACCTGTGTATGGGCTTGTTAATGCAAATGTCTAAATAGCCAATCCAATCAGCAGCAACCCACTCAATTACGACTGCAACATAAGGGCATGTTGATGGGGTCATGTGGTTCAATTGTTGTTGAGACCAAACCTCAGAATGGGGAAGAAATGTGAGAGAAACACAGAAAACCTACAGCACAATACAGGCCCTTTGGCCTACAATGCTGTGCCAAACATGTCCCTACCTTCAAAATTATTAGGCTTACCCATAGCCCTCTGTTTTTCTAACCTCCATGTACCTATCCAAAAGTCTCTTAAAAGACCCTATTGTATCTGCCTCCACCACCGTTGCCGGCAGCCCATTCCACACATTCACCACTCTCTGCATAAAAGACCTACCCCTGACATCTCCTCTGTACCTACTCCCCAGCACCTTAAACGTGTGTCCTATTGTGGCCACCATTTCAGCCCTGGGAAAAAGCCTCTGACTATCCACACGATCAATGCCTCTCATCATCTTAAACACCTCTATCAGGCCACCCATCATCCTCTGTTGCTCCAAGGAGAAAAGGCCAAGCTCACTCAACGTATTCTCATAAGGCATGCTCCCCAATCTAGGCAATGTCCTTGTAAATCTCCTCTGCGCCCTTTCTATGGCTTCCACATCCTTGCTGTAGTGAGGCGACCAGAACTGAGCACAGTCCTCCAAGTGATCTAAGTGACTTTGACCATTGAATGATTGCTGGTGCCAGATGGGGTGGTTTGAGTATCTCAGAAACAGCTGATCTCCAGGGATTTTCACACACAGCTGTCTCTAGAGTTTACAGAGAATGGTGTGAAAAACCATTTACTCCACTCAGGCCTCTCATGCTTCAAATAAAACACCAGACGTAAGTAACAGGTTCAGAAGGTTGTTATCAATCCTCGGAACCCCCTTCTAAAATCAAAAAGATTATGTTGATCCAATACTCGTCAAGTCCAGATCCATGCCCTTTTCCCATATCCTTTGATTTCTTGTGGCTATGCTATGTTGTTAGCAGAAGTGTGGCAGCTCTGCCATTTCCCGCACATCTACTCTCACCCCATCCACCCGCCACCCCACTAGGGATAGGGTTCCCCTTGTCCTCTCCTACCACCCCACCAGCCTCCAGGTCCAACACATAGTTCTCTGTAACTTCTGCCACCTCCAACAGGATCCCACCACCAAGCACATCTTTCCCTCCCCCGCCTTTCTGCTTTCCACAGGGATTGCTCCCTATGCAACTTCCTTGTCCATTCGTCCACCCCATCCCTTCCCACTTACCTTGCTGCTGGCACTTATCCTTGTAAACGGAACAAGTGATACACCTGCCCTTACACTTCCTCCCTCACCACCATTCAGGGCCCCAGACAGTCCCTCCAGGTGAGGCGACACTTCACCTGTGAGTCGGCTGGTGTGGTATACTGCGTCCGGTGCTCCCGGTGTGGCCTTTTATATATTGCTGAGACCTGACGAAGACTGGGAGACCATTTCACTCAACACCTACGCTCTGTCCACCAGAGAAAGCAAGATCTCCCAGTGACCACACATTTTAATTCCACATCCCATTCCCATTCTGATATGTCTGTCCATGGCCTCCTCTACTGTCAAGATGAAGCCACACTCAGGTTGGAGGAACAACACCTTATATTCCGTCTGGGTAGCCTCCAACCTGATGGCATGAACATTGATTTCTCTAACTTCCATTAATGCCCCCCTTCCCTTCTTACCCCATCCTTTATATAGTTTTACCCCCGCTTTTTTCTCTCTCTTTCTGCCCATCACTCTGCCTGTTCTACATCTCCTGCTGGTGCTCCCCTCCCCCTTTCTTTCTCCCTCGGCCTCCCATCCCATGATCCTTCCCTTCTCCAGCTCTGTATCCCTTTTGCCAATCATCTTTCCAGCTCTCAGCTTCGCCCCTCCCCCTCCTGTCTTCTCCTATCATTTCACCTTTCCCCTCCCCCTCCTACTTTCAAATCTCTTACTATCTTTCCTTTTGGTTAGTCCAGACAAAGGGTCTCGGCCCGAAACGTCGACAGTGCTTCTCCCTATAGATGCTGCCTGGCCTGATGCAATCCACCAGCATTTTGTGTGTGTTGCTAATTTTTATCTCTTTCTTTAAATAAAAGGCCTTTTTTCCTTGGAGCGATGAGGATGAGAGGTGACCTGATAGAGGTGTACAAGATAATGAGAGGCATTGATCGTGGAGGAGATGTCAGGGGTAAATTTTTTACGCAGAGGGTGGTGATTGCATGGAATGGGCTGCCGGCAGCGGTGGTGGAGGTGGATATGATAGGGTCTTTTAAGAGACTCCTGGATAGGTACATGGAGCTTAGAAAAATAGAGGGCTATGGGTAAGCCTAGGTAGTTTTAAGGTAAGGACATGTTCGGCACAGTTTTGTGGGCTGAAAGGCCTGTATTGTTCTGTAAGTTTTCTATGTTTCTATTAAAAAACACTAATTTCCTTGCTGGTTAGAAATTTTTTATGTCTTACCCTTAAATATTCCCAAGGACTCTGCCACCACAGCTCTATGTGGCAAGAAATTGCAAAGCAATAACATATGAAAACTGAAAATATTCCTCTTTTAAGTCTTCGGCTGTCACTTCCTCATTCTGAGACCATTCTGAAAACACATCCAGTTCTGTGGGTGAAAGCACTCTGTTAATGAAGGAGGTCAGAGGGGAATGGCCAGACTGGTTCAAGATAATAGGAGGGCAACAGTAACTCAAATAAATATGTGTTGCAACAGTGGTGTTCAGAAGAACATCTCTGAATGTACAACCCAATGAACCTTGAAGAGACTCTTGGAAGTCTTGATGAAGGGTCTTGGTCTGAAATATTTACTGTTTACTCTTTTCCATAGATGCTGCCTGGCCTGCTGAGTTCCTCCAGCATTTTGTGTTTATTATTTTATGCTCCAGCATCTCCAGATTGTCTCTTGTTTGTGAACCTTGAAGAGAATGGGCTACAGCAGTGGAGACAATACACTCAGTGGCCACTTTATTACGTACAAGCAATAAGCAGTTAGACATGCGGTAAGAGGGTATGTCATAGAACACAGAATAGTACAGCACATCACAGGTCCTTCGGCCCACAATGTTGTGCCGACCCTCAAACCCTGCCTCCCAAATAACCCCCCACCTTAAATTCCTCCATATACCTGTCTAGTAGTCTCTTAAACTTCACCAGTGAATCTGCCTCCACCACTGACTCAGGCAGTGCATTCCACACACCAAAAACTCCCTGAGTGAAAAACCTTCCTCTAATATCCCCCTTGAACTTCCCTTCTCTTACCTTAAAGCCATGTCCTCTTGTACTGAGCAGTGGTGCTCTGGGGGAGAGGCACTGGCTGTCCACTCTATCTATTATTGTTAATATCTTGTACACCTCTAACATGTCTCCTCTCATCCTCCTTCTCTCCAAAGAGTAAAGCCCTAGCTCCCTTAATCTCTGATCATAATCCATACTCTCTAAACCAGGCAGCATCCTGGTAAATCTCCTCGGTACCTTTTCCAATGCTTCCACATCCTTCCTATAGTGAGGCAACCAGCAATGGACACAGTACTCCAAGTGTGGCCTAACCAGAGTTTTATAGAGCTGCATCATTACATCGCGTCTCTTAAAATCTATCCCTCAACTTATGAAAACTAACACCCCGTAAGCTTTCTTAACTACCCTATCCTATCCTTTCTACCCTACCCTATCTACCTGTGAGGCAACTTTCAGGGATCTGTGGACATGTACCCCCAGATCCCTCTGCTCCTCCACACTACCAAGTATCATGCCATTTACTTTGTTCTCTGCCTTGGAGTCATCACTTGGCAAAGCCCAGAAACACAGGGCATGGTCTCAGAATGAGAAAGTGCTGACTGAAGACTTAATAAAGGAATATTTTTGGTTTTCATAGCATTGTCAGTCTTTGCAATTTCTTGCCACATAGAGCTGTGGTGGCAGAGTCCTTGGGGATATTTAAGGGTGAGGCATATAAAATTCTAACCAGTAAGGAAATCAGATATATTTTCATAAAAAGAGATAAATATTAACTTTATTTGTCAGACATACATTGAAACATAAAGTAAAATCTGTCTTCTGTATCAAATCAAATCAGCGAGGGAAGTGTATGGTAGCCTACAAGAGCAGCAACATAACATAGCCACAAGAAATCAAAAGATATGGGAAAAGGGCATGGATCTGGACTTGATGAATGTTGGATCAACATAATCATTTTGATTTTAGAAGGGGACTCCGAGGGTTAACAACTGTTTCTGGACCTTTTACTTATGTCTGGTGTTTTATTTGAGTTATGAGAGGCCTGGTGGAGTAAATGGCACAGAGATCAGTAGGCAAAACCAGGACCTGAAGTTAATCAGGTTTAGAAGAGAGTAGAAATAGAATTATTTAGCATGCCCTGATGAAGGGTCAGCTGTTAATTCCTCTCCTTAGATGCTCCCTGACCTGCCTGTTGAGTTCCTCCAGCATTTTGTGCTTGTTGCTCAGGATTTCCACTATCTGTAGAATTTATTGTGTTTATTCAATAAATTATGGGGCCTGAAACTCACTGCCCTAAAGAGTAGGGAAGATAAAGACACTCCCCAGATCCTGAATGAGTTTAGAACCTACAAGGTTAGGGCTCAGGTGTGGAGATTACTGTGAATACAAGCAACACACACAAAATGCTGGAGAAACTCAGCAGGCTGGGCAGCCTCCATGGAGAGGAATAAACAGTGGACGTTTCTGGACAAGACATTTCAGCAGATCTGGAAGTTCATATCGGCTTGTCTTGTACTGATGGGCTGTGAATTTCCTTCTGCACTGTGAATTTCTATGACTCTCAACTCAATGGCGATTGATTCCGGGAAAAAAAATCCAGCGTATTTCAAAAGAGACTCCTGAAGGAAACCCGAAGTCTGGTCGAAGTACAGTATTGCCGAGGATGCCTTCCGCCCGCCCCATAACCTGTTTGACCCACTACCGTCAGGAACATCCGGACTAGGAATGACAGACGAGGTAACAGTCTGTCCATCAGGCTGTGAGACTAATGAATACCCTATCACTACCGAGATCTCATCACTAGGACAGTGAGCTGTTTCCCTGTGCTGCGCACCACTTGTATTTTCAAATATATCTATTAACGTATTACGTTAATATTTTGTTTTATGTGAGGGAGGATCTCATAGAAGCATTACAAATGTTAAAAGGCCTGAACAGTCATTGGGTGTATTAAGGCAGGGATAGATAGGCCAGGATAGATTAGCCAGGGCAACAAAGGGTACGGGGTGAAGACAGGGGAGTGGGGATGACTGGAAGAATTGGATCAGTCCACGATTGAATGGTGGAGCAGACTTGATGGGCCAAATGGCCTACTTCTGTTCCTATATCTTATGCTCGTATCTTATGTTCTGTTTGTAGGAGACAGTGGTTCGCAAAAACATTCTTCCGTTTGGGTGAACTTGAACTTGAAGGGGTTAATCCCGACATGTCAAACTGCGCCCTCTGTCGCTTGATTGATTGTAGGTAATCGTTATCCATGGAGGCAAATGGATAAAACTCCCTATCAAGCGGCCACGTCTCGCAGTGATTCCGCTCTTTAGCTCTTCAAAGCGCCCTCTCACCCAACCCAGGTTAAGACCCACCCTCCCACTCCTTCCCCGAACACCATTTTATTCCTCTCTCGCCGCGGAATTGTTTTTTTTAAAGAAGGTCCCACAGTTTATTTTCCAAGGGACAACATCTGGATCACCTCTTGCGGCATCGCTCTCCATTCTCCCGCAAGATGTCGACAGAAAAACAAGGTATGTGATTTGGCATCTCTCCTCCGTGTGCGAACACATCTCAGGGTTAGTTATCAGTCAGTGTTCTGCTTTCTGTGATCTAGTGGAGATATCGCGGCTGTTTACTCCACTGCAGCAGACTGTCACCGTGCTGCCTTTTAACGGGCTGCGTGGTGCCGGTCAAGTGCACCGGGATGAACAGCGCTAAATCAAAGCGTATTTCCGCAGACTGCAATATTCTCTCCAACAGTCTGTGCCGAGCTTCAGCGAGGGGGTTGGGGCGGTTGCGGGGAATATCTTTTGGCGCCCCGATTTCAAAGATGGCATATGGATTCTGTAATTGCAACATTCGTCTGGCATGGAGGAATTGACAGTGCACGGGATTTCTTCGTGATGCTATCCCGATGACCATTTTACCGTTTGTTGTTCGTGACTGTTGTGGTGCGGGGTTGAAGCTCGAAACTGACAGAGGGTGGGAGCCGCACACTCGTTTTAGGGTCTTAGTTTCTGATTATAGCAATGTTAGGAATTCTAATCGCCTCGGCGTGACTAAATGTGCATCCTAGCGTGTAAGGGATTATCGTGGAGTGAAATTACATTGAAAGCAAAAGTCCATATTATTCGTCAGCAATATTTCATCTCCCGGAGTTCCTGCAATCCTCAGTTTGCTCGTTGTGAGCATTGCCTTTATGTCCCCTGATTTCTGAAGCCGAGCTTTCCTTCTCCCCTACCCCTCTCTTTCGCTCCCTTTCCCTCGTCTCTCTCTCTATCCACTATTCGTTATTTATGTGTGTATGAATCAATTAATCTATCTATTTATTTGTCTATCTTTCAGCCTATCTACCCTTCGAAGTCTTTTCTCTCTATCTATCTGTCTGGCTGTCTTTCAATCTATTCATCTGTCTGTCTGTCTCGATTCATCCTTTTGCCCTCTTAGTCTCTATCTGTCCCTATTCATCTGCTCTATCTGTCTATCTATCTCGCTATCTATCTGTATATCTATCTATCTATCTATCTATCTATCTATCTATCTATCTATCTATCTATCTATCTATCTATCTATCTATCTATCTATCTATCTATCTGAGAATTACTGGTGATGGGACTTGTACAGATAACGGGGGAGGGGCAGGGGTCTAATGTGGAATTACTGGTGACGGGAGTTGTACAGATAACGGGGGGGGTGGGGGGTAAAATGTGGATTTGCTGGTGACGGGAGTTGTACGGACAATGGGGGGGGGTAAAATGTGGATTTGCTGGTGACGGGAGTTGTACGGACAATGGGGGGGGGGTAAAATGTGGATTTACTGGTGACGGGAGTTGTACAAACAACGGGGGGGGTGGGGATAAAATGTGGATTTGCTGGTGACGGGAGTTGTACGGACAATGGGGGGGGGGGTAAAATGTGGATTTGCTGGTGACGGGAGTTGTACAAACAACGGGGGACGGACTAATGTGATCGGAAACTGCTGGAGGGAAAATAGTGAAGATCACAGAGGCCGCCCTACATTTACAGTATCGTCGAAGAGAACCGCACCTACACTGCCTAATTTTGACTCTGTGATAACAATCGAGTTTTATGCTCATAGTCTGTAAGGCCCAGGGGAGTCATTTGTCACAGGGCAGCCAACCTTTGAACTTCTCTTGGGTATCACAGTAGTCTATGCTGGCTTGGTCAATGCTTGCCCCCTCCAATGGTGGTAGAGTTAGTTTGTGGTGAGGTAAATGCTCAGAGATGGTCTTGTTGGAGATTGATTCAAATTCATTTATTCATCACATTTTCGTGGAAACATGGAGTGAAATGTGTCATTTGCCTTAACAACCAACACAACCCAAGGATGTGCTAGGGGCTGTCTACAAGTGCCACCATATACTCCAGTGCCAGCCCAACGTGGCAACAGAACCACACATGCAGCAACAACACCAACAAAACTGCAGTAAAACAAATCCCCTTCCCACCTTGCCACCCACCCACTCACTCACTCACTCACTCACTCACTCACTCACTCACTCACATACACACAGACAGGCCTCTGACCCCAGAGCGAACTGCCTCTGGGCCTCTGGCCCCAGGACCAACTACCTCTGGGCTTTCAACCCAGGACAATCTGCCTTTGGGCCTCAACCTCCAGGATAATTTGCCTCTGGGCCCCCAAGCCCAGGATGATCATTGTATGGCAGGTTTTTAGCATAAACAATTGTCTCAGGTCATCCCCTAGCTGACTGGTATCTAGATCATTCCATCTGCAGACATAAGTAACCTATTGCATATTGAAATGTCTCGATAGAGTGGACAAGGAGACAATGTCCATGGGGGAGTCCAGGACTAGAAGGCAAAGCCTCAGAATAGAAGGAAGTCAACTTTAGAACAGAGATGAGGAGGAATTTCTTTAGCCAGAATGTGGTGAATCTGTGGAATTCATTGCCATGGACAGCCATGGAGGCCGTCATTGTGTATATTCAAACTGGAAGTTGGTAGATTCTTGATTAGTCAGGGCATGAACGGTTACGGGGAGAAGGTTCAGAGGGGTAATAAATCAACCATGATGGAATGGCAGAGTACACTTGATGGGCCGAACAGCCTAATTCTGCTCCTATGTCTTATGGACGTGGGCTACTCTGATCACAAATGCAACTGAGCATTGTGCAATCATCCTCCATTCATTTTGGAAGCAGCCATGTTCATCAGAAATTCTGATGAGTCAGAAACTTTATGAATGGATAAATGGTGAACTACCATTGCTGTGTTGGCTGCAGAATCAGAAAACACTGAGGGGTGGGGGGGGGGGTTAGAGGGGAGATTTTCAGCACCGGCGACATTTTGCTTCTCCAGTCAGATTCTCAATCATGGTGGAGCCTCTGTTCAGAAGTGGCTGTGTTCACAGGCCATGGCTCTTCCACACTGGGTTTGCAATGCACAGCACAACAAAGCCGTCTCAAAGTCAGGTTTACTGTCATGTGTGCAAGTGCAGTAATGCACAGGCGCAATGAAAAGCTTACTTGAAGCAGCATCAGATAAGTGGCATTCACACAAAACACAACATAAATTATAGATAAGTTTTACAAGAAAGAACTCAAGTAGAATCAGAACAAAAAATCCATTTTGGTGCAAAGTCAAAATGGTGATAGTGTTGTCAAAACATGGTGATTAGAGTTCAAGAACCAAATGGTTGAAGGGAAGTCACTGTTCCTGAACCTGGCAGACTGGGTTTCAGGCTTCAGTACCTCCTGGCCGATGATAACTGCAAGAAGATGGCATGGCCCATGGATGGTTGGGATCTGTGATGATGGCTGCCCTTAACATGATTCAACGTTCAAAGTTCTTTGATTATGAAGTTCCCATTTGCTGCCTGCGCTGGATTCTGGAGTTTGAGTTAGTGTGGTGAGGAAGATAGTTACAACAGGCTATCAATCGAGCTCAAGACTGTAGAATGGAGAAATTTATCTGTTGTTCTGAGGCACCCTCACCGACACCAGCAGTTTTCTCCCTTTGCCAGTTACTAATCAATTGCAGAATCAATAATTGTTTTGTTGCAGATTCTGCAGTTACTGTGACCTGGATTGTGAAGATATACAGTCATGTGATATGGATTCTGGAAATCCACTCTTAGGAGAGATTAGACACTAGAGTTCCACAAGGTGAGACGGGGGTTCAAGGCCTAGTTCTCAGCGACTGGAGAGTCCAGAGATCATAGCTGAGGATCGGGGCCAAAGGGTCAGATCGATCCTCGGGTCCATTGGCTGGAGCCTCCAGATCTGTGAACCTCGGCAAGTCACTAGGGCAGTCAAAGGCACGTCCACATCCAAATGCAGGTCCGCTGGAGGTCAGAGAATATGGACTGTCTTGGATTAGAGGACTGTGTATGGCCGGCCGGCAGATTGCTTTTCTTTAAGTGGGGGCTTTGTTTTGCTTTTGTTTTATTGCTTGTTGTGTTCTGTATTGCTCTGTCGGGCAATGTGGGCATGCTGTGTTGGCACTAGATTGTGTGCCGACACTTGAGGTCTGCCCCCAGCACAACCGTGGGTGAGTTGTTAATGCAAATGACACATTTCACTGTGTGTTTCGATGTGGATGTGAGAACTAAACTTGAATCTCTCCATTGAGACCTGGATTAGATTTTTCCCGGTTCTGGAGCATTAACTGGAGCTTGCCAAATTTTGGAAACCTGAATGTTACGGGCCATGTTCAACAGTGCTGCAGGCTCAGTGAATATCCTGCCAAGTTCCAGCATGTGATACTGTGATTCCCATTCTGGAACACCACAGTATCAGTGTGCAGAAGGCTGAGCAAATTGCATTTGATTTCAGACCTGTTGTCAGAGTGTGGTAGGTTTGAGACACCGAAGCCTCTTCCTTAATGGTTTACTAGTCACTTAAAATCATTCAGAATGTATCTAAAATGTGGTATGCTTGTGGTTTATTTATGAGCAATATTACTGCAGGTCTTGTTGACAGATGTTAACTGGATGTAAACCAAAATATTCATAAGTGCAGTGATAATTGTGCTAGGTTCTTCTGCATATTCCTCCCCCCATTAGAAGTTAATTGGCTGCTGAGATTCATCAGGTTGGCACTGAGGAATTATTTAGTTCTAATTGGCCAGGAAGCAAGGCTATCAAAGTGCAGCGGGATCTGGGCCAGCAGACAAAAAAGGGCTGAAAAATGGCAAATGGAACTTGATGCAGACAAGCCTGAGGTGCTGCATTTTGAGAGGACAAACCGGGGCAGAACTTACACAATGAATGGTAGGGCACTGAGGAGTGTGGCAGAATAGAGGGATTTGGGATTACAGTTCCAGAATTCCTCAGAAGTGGCATCACAGGTAGGCAGGAACAAGATGAGAGCTTTTGGCCCATTGGCTTTATAGATCATACAACACTCACCCATATACTTATCCAGACTTCTCCAAATTGTTGTAACACAATCCACATTGCCAATTCTACTGGCAACCCATTCCACACTCACACCACCATCCTGTCCGGTTCCCCTTAAACATTTCACTTTTCAACCTTATCATATGACCGCTAGTTCTAGCCTTGCCCAACCTCAGTGGCAAAAACCTGCATTTACCCTAACTCTACTCCTCATAATTTTGTATACCTCCATCAAATCTTCCCTCATTCTCCTACTCTCCAGGGAATAAAGTAATGACCTATACAACTTTTCCCTATAACACGGGTTCTCAAGTCCCAGCAGCAGTATTGCAAATAGGAACAAAGCCATATTTCAAGGCTCACAATTGTATTTAAATCTGTAACCTTCTGACTCAGAGGTAGAAGACCAAGGTTCATAGAACATTACAGCTAAGAAAAGGGTCCATGTCTAGGCCTATCCTTCTGATCATGTAACCAGTGCCGTTTGCCTGTCTATTTTCAAGTGCCAGTTTAAACGACTCTTACATGTAGGTGATTGTATTTGATTCCACCACCTCCTCTGGCGATGCTCCAGATATCAAGCAGCCTCTGTTATGAAGGGTCTTGGCCCAAAATGTCAACTGTCTATTTCCCTAATATTGAGTACATTTACACAGAGCATTGCACAGGAAAGCAGCATCCATCATCAGAAAACCCCCTCCGGGGATTCCCCTTGTAAACTGAAGAAGAGAAGTCGTGCTCTCTTCTCACTGCTGTGTCAAGAAGATGGTATAAGAGCCTCAGGATTCATACCAACAGGTTCAGAAACAGTTATTACCCCTCAGCGATCAGGCTCCTGAACCAGAGGGGATAACTTCGCTCAACTTCACTCGTCCATCGCTGAACCGTTCCCACACTTTCAAGAACACGTCATTTCATGTTCTCGTATTTATTGCTTATTTATTTTTTATTCCTTTTTCTCCTTTTTGTATTTGCACAATTTATTGTCTTTTGCACCTAGGTTATCCACCCTGTTGGTGCTATTGATTCCATTATGATTATTGGATTTATTTAGTATGCCTGCAAGAAAATGAATCTCAGGATTGTATACAGTGATATATATGTACTTTGATAACAAATTTACTTTGAACTTTGAGCATAGACGCTGCTTTCACCTGTTAAGTCCCTCCAGCAGTTTGTTCAAGATTTGCGACATCTGCGGAATCTCTTGTGTTCACTCCTGTGTAAAAATTATTTTCACTCAAACCTTCTGCTTCTCACCTTAAACCGATGCCTTCCTGATCAACTTATTCAACTGATCTACTCAATTAAATTTCTTCCACCCAGATAACACCGTGATGAGTCTCCTCTGTACTTGGAAGTGCAAACATCCTCTTCCTGCAGTGTACAGCCCACACAAAATTCCTCAGTGAGGCGGCATCGTTTATTTATTTAGAGATACAGCGCAGAGTAGGCCATTCTGGCCCTTCAAGCTGCACTGCCCTGCAACCCTCGACAAACCTGACTTAACCGGAACCTAATCAGGTCAATTTACAATGACCAATGAACCTAACTGGTACATCTTTGGAGTGTAGAAGGAAACTGGAGCACTGGTGGAACTCAGCAGGTCAGGCAGCATCTATGGAGGGGAATAAATAATTCTTCAGGCTGCAACCTTTCATCAGGACTGGAAAGAAAGAGGCCAGAAGCAAGAATAAGAAGGTGGGCAGAGGAAAAGGCATACGAGTCGGCAGGTGATCAAACAATTGTAAAACTTGCTCTTCCACCTCCCACCTCCCGTCCTGATAAACGGACTCGGCCAAAAACTTCGGCTGTTTATTCCGCTCCGTAGATGCAGCCTGCTCAAGATTTCCAGCAGAATCTAAGGGATTTATGACTTTCTGCACTGTGGCAACCATAGCTGCACACAATACTTCAAGTGCAGTCAAACTAGGTCTTTGAAAAGTTGCAACATAACATCCTGACTCTAATATTCTGTGCTTGACCGATGAAAGCAAGTATGCCATATGCCTTCAGCACTACTATCTGTGTTGCCACATTCAGGGAACCATGGACTTAAGCACTATGGTACCTATATTCATCAACATTCTTGAGTGCCCTACGATTTACTGTGCATCACCATGCGCTTGTTGGGACTAAATTCCATTGGCTACTTATTGGTCCACTTGGACTGGGAATAATATTAGAATATAGAACATAGAACATTACAGCGTAGTACAGCCCTTCTGCCCATAATGCTGTGCCAACACTTTAATCTACCCTAAGATCAATCTAACATTTCTCTCCCATATAGCCCTCCATTCTTCTATCATCCTTGTGCCTACCTAAGAGTCTCTTAAATATCCCTATTGTATCTTCCTCTCCCACCACCCTGCCACACCCTTCCTTTAATGAGGTAACCAGAACCGACCCAGTAACCCAAGTGTGGTCTAACATGGGTTTTATAGAGATGCAACATTAATTCAATCCAACAGCTAATTCAATCCTACAGCCATAAGTCAACTCAATCGCCCGTCACCACGCTTTTCACAGAAGCATCAGTACGGTAATGATGGGGCAGTTTGGCAGAAAAAGCCTGGTCTAGCACTGGGTACCTTCCACCCAAAGGCACCCAAACAGTCCTTCTTGGCCAAGACACCACATACCTTCTTAATCACCCTATCAACTTGTGTGGCAAATCTGAGTGATCTATGGGTATGAACCTCAAGATCCCTTTCTTCCTCCATATGGCTAAAAATGCTGCCATTAACTTTGTATCCTGTTGTCAAATTCACAGTGATTCCACAGTGAACCACCTTATACTTCTCTGGATTGGACTCTATGTTGTACTCTGACCCATTCTCACCTTTACAGATCAAGAGGGGGCTTTTGGGGCCTGAGGGTTTTGTTTTTCCTTTATCAAGCTGGGGTTAGAGGGGGAGTTGATGTCTACTCCTATGGTCTTAGTTACAGCTATATAAGACCTTGGCCAGATCCCAGTTGGAGTACTGGTTGTGGATTGGAGGGCGTACCTTATGGGAATCGGTTGAGTGAACTTAGCCTTTTCTTCTTGGAGCAACAGAAGATGAGAGGTGACCTGATAGGGGTTTATAAGATTTTGAGGGGCATTGATTGTGTTGATAGTCAGAGGCATTTTCCCAGGGCTAAAATGGCTAACACAAGGAGTCATAGTTTTAAGATGCTTGGAAGTAGGTACCAAGGGGTAAATTTTTCACACAGGGAAAGGTGGGTGTGTGGAATGCACTGCTGGCAGTGGTGGATACAACAGGGTCTTTTAAGAGCCTTTTAGATACGTACATGGAGCTTAGAAAAATAGAGGACTATGCAGTAGGGAAATTCTAGGCAGCTTCTAGACTGCATTAAAAGGTCAGCACAACATTGTGGGCTGAAGGGCCTGTAATGCACTGCAGATTTCTATGTTCTGTATTTAACGGCTCTCTGGAAAAGACAGATATCAGAGTTGTATTGTACATGCATACTTTGACAATAAAATGATGCTCTGAACAAGGAGCTGTGTTATGTGCCTTGACCAAATCCATAAGTCAACTCAATCGCCCGTCGCCGTGCTTTTCACAGAAGCATCCGTACGGTAATGATGGGGCAGTTTGGCAGAAGCCTGGTCTATCTCTGGGTACCTTCCGCCCAAAGACACCCAAACAGTCCTTCTTGGCGAGGAGGTACTTTAGGTGCGAGTCCATTGGGGGTCACCTCTCCTACTGGTGCTCCTGGTGCGGTTTCCTCTACATTTGTGTGGCCTGTGCAGATTGGGAGGGGCTGCTTCATCGAGCACCTTCGCTCCGTCTGCCACAAAAGGTGGGATCTCCCGGTGGTCACCCATTTCAATTCAACTTCCAGTTCCTATTCTGACTTGTTGTTAGGTGGCCTGCTCTACTGCCAGAATAAGGCCAAACTCAGGATGTGGAAGCAACACCTCATATTCCGTTTGGGTAGCTGCCAACCTGATGACATGAACAGTGACTTGTCCAGCTTCTGGTGTTTCCTCACTCCTCGCCCTTCTCTCTTTTTCAATTCCCCACTGTGGTTCCTCTCTCATCTCCTTTTCTACTCTTCACCTGCCGATCTCCTTCTCTGGTGCCCCTCCTTCTTCTCTTTCTTCCATGGTCCACTCTCCTCACCTATTTGATTCCTCCTTCTGCTAATCCCCTCTGAGCTCCTTACTTCATACCCCCTTCCCGACCCACACACCTCCCCTCTCAATTGGTCTTGAATAGTCAGCTTGTACGCCTTACCCTCTCCCCATCTTCTTATTCTAGCTTCTGCCCCCTTACTTCCCAGCCCTGATGAAGGGTCTCATCCTAGAACATCAACTGTTTATTCCTCTCTGTAGATGCTGCCCAGCCTGCTGAGTTCCTCCAGCATTTTGTGTGTGTATGTGTGTGTTGCTCCAAGTGACTATTTCTGAATATAAGTAAATGTATCTTGCCTGTGGTTTAAAATAATAATTTAAGATGTAGTCAGAGTGCAGTTCAAAGCAAATAGAAAGTATACAGAAGGGGTTTATTCGAATATGGGATCACCTCCCAGCACTTTAGCAATGGAAATGGAGTCTTATGCTGATACAAACTGTGTGTCGCACACCTCACACTTTACCAGTCATGTGTGAATCTGCTTTTCTGGGAATAGATCCAGGGATGTGTATTCCTCGACAATATGCTTCATTTGTGCCTCTGTTGCTCGTGATCAAACTCCACAGATCACGTTTGTTTGTCCTGTGAGCCACGTTCCCCGGTCTATACTTTTCACAGACTGAGTTTCTCAGAGTGGAAGCTGTGGTCAAACCCACAGAGTATGGCAGGCAGCATCTGTGGGGCGGGCTGGGCTCCAAGGGTAGTCATAGCCGAAGGGTGGTGGTGGGCACTGCTAGACAAATGCTCTTCATGGCGTGTGTTTCAAACAGCCTCTGACAGCCAGGTCCAACTCCTGGCCTTCACGTGTGGCATAGTTCTCATGCCCGGTGGAGCTGTTCTCACTGACAGGAGGAGGGGCAAATGTGGGCCACTGGCGCCTTAAAACCAGTTGCTCTGGGCAGATGGGGCTCGTTAACCATGGAGGGTAGCTCATCTAGGAGAGGGAAACTCCGATTTCAAACCTCTGCTGCCTTGCGGCCATACCCGCTCACGGGAAAGGCGTTGGGAGTAAACCTCGAGGAAAAATCCGGAGTCGGAGTCCCGAAGGTGGCTGACTGCTGTACCCAGCACCGGCACGGAAACCCCTGCGAAGCTGCTGGCTCCAAACCGTATCGAGTTCCATCGTTCCTTTGGACCGGTCATCAGCTTGGAGAGTGGGTCTCACCATGCAGTGGGAAACATTGACTCTTTATTCCTCTGAATGGACCTTCTGGGTTCCTTCAGCAACTGGTCTGTGTTGCTTTGGATTTTCAGCATCTGCAAAACCTCATGCAAATGGACTTTTATCCTGCCACATCCATATATTCTCTTTGATAGTCTGCACCACATTATGGCCATGTCTTTCTAAGCATTACGTGTATAAGTTTAGGTTGTGAGGAGGTGCTTGTGCAGTATGAACACTGATGCTGAGCTGAACTGGTGAGCAGCCTTTCTCTGTACACGTTGCTAAAGAGTTCCAGCATCTGTAGAACATCTTGCGTTTGTGCCGTGGAATACACTCCCACTTTCTGTGCAGAGAGATGTCAGATGCATTTGCACTGAGACATTCAAAGTTCAAAGTAAGTTCCTTATCAATGAGCGTATATGTTGTCATATCCTGCCCTGGGATTCATTTTCTTGCAGGCATTTACAGGAAAAAAATAAAGAAATAGAATAAAAATCCATACATAAATAAGAGATGCTGGATGCAGATGCTGGAAATCCGAGCAACACACACAAAATTGCTGGAGTGACGCAGCAGACCAGGCAGCATCTATGGAAAAGAGTATTGTAAAGAAAGACTATGTCTTGAACCGAAGGGGGTAACAACCAATGGAGTCAATGATTCTTCATCTCATTCAACATTCATGTACATTTATTATCAAAGAATGTACAAATTATACAAACTTGAAATTTGTTTGCTCACAGGTAGCCACAAAGAAAGAAATCTGAAAGAACCCAATTAAAGAAAGAAAATAAAAATAAAAGTAAAAGATCAACAGTCAATGCACAAAAGAAAAAAAACACAAATTATGCAAACAACTGAAGTGAGCAACAGCATTCTGAACTGAAATAGAGTCCCCAGATCAGAACCCCCGAGAAGGCCCAAAGCCTTGCTTATCAGTTCTCAATATTCATTACTTATACATTTATTAGTATTATTATTACTTCTTTAATTTTGTACTTGGACAGTTTGTTGTCTTATTCACACTGGTTGAATGCTCAAGTTGGTGCAGTCCTTCATTGATTCAGTTATCATTATTATCCTATAGATTTATTGAGTATGGCCACCAGAAAATGTATCTCAGGGTTGTATATGGTGACGTGTAAGTACTTTGATAATAAATTTATTTTGAACTTTGAACATTGACTGACCAAGAGCAAACAACAACAACTAATGTGCAAAAGAAGACAAATTGTGCAAATAATGAAAAAGAAACAAAAATAAAGTTGTAAAAGAGATCGGAGTTGTGGTCAGTGAAAAGCGGTTCAGGAACCTGATGGTTCTATAGTATTAACTCTCCTCAAGTCTTATCTTATCTTCTTAAGATCTAGTGTTTTATAGATTGGGGATATCCCTGCTGGCAGAATGGGCTATAGGCTAGAGATGGAGTGATGGGGAAAGGGGAAGTTTGCAGTCTGAGGTCTGGAGACATGGAGTTTAGGAGACAGAGGGTGAGAAATCAGAGGTGTAAGTTGGAGGGATGAAAATTGGCAGATTTTGACGGGAAAGTACACTCATTGGAGGATTGGGAATGGAAGACTGGAGTAGGAGGGAAAGGATATGGAATGATGGAGACACAGCAGATGGAGGGATGCATTTGTAGGGAGATTGGAAATAGCACAGAAGCACTGCAGGTGAAGAGATGGAAACATTGCAGGGCACAAGAGAGAGGATAAGGGATAATGGGAAATTGTGGATGGAAGAATTGAAGTAGACAAATGGAAAGAAGCTGATGGAGAGATGAAGATTTTGGGGGACTGTAGAAGGGAGAAAAATGAGTGGGGGAGAGGGGGACTTGTTGAAACTACCAAACATTAAAAGGCCTAGCTAGAATAGACACAGAGAGGGTTTTTCCAAAAAATGGGAGAGTCTAGGATCAGAGGACACAACCTGAGAATATAATGATGTCCATTTAGAACAGATACGAAGAGGAGTATCTTAACCCAGGGGTGGTGAGTTTGTGGATTTAATTTCCACAGACAGCTGCAGAAACCAAGTTATTGGGTATTTAAAATGAAGGTGATTGCTTCTTGATTAGCAAGGATGTCAGAAGTTACAGTAGAAGGCAGGAGAATGGGGTTGAGAAGGAAAATAAATTAGCCATAATGGAATGGGGGATCAGAAGGGCTAAATGGTCTAATTCTGCTCCTATGTCTTATGGACTGATGGTTTTCATGTTTGGAGATGCTGGAGATGGGGATCTATATACAAGGAATGGAGTAATGAGGACAATGGCAAACAGAGATGGGAACGGAGTCATGTTAACATTGTAGATGAAGGGATGGTGATGCCAGAGAGAGGATGAGAGGAACGCAGGAGCAGGATGGTTGAAGGCACTGGGGGATTAAATTGTGGGGCAGAGATCCTAAAGGTGGAGGAAGAAGGATTGAGAGGGGGAATAGATGCAACTGAAATGGGGAGGGGTGAGCAATGAATAGGTGTGAAGAAGAATATGAGAAGGAAGTAAGTTGGTTGTAATTCGATGATAAGAGTGGTCATTGTGGTTGGGGATATTATCAACACATCTAATTGGCTATTGCTAATTCTCTTTACATTTGTCCTTTGCTCTTGAAATCTTTCATAGCCCCAAGCAATTGTCCACCTCAGCATGGAGAAGAGATCTAAACTACAAAGGTTTAGATATATCAACGTCACCTCAGGATAGGATCAGCATAATGCGTGACCTTCTGTTTTCCATTATATTTTGCAGGCAATATTTATATAATCTAGTTAGGAAGCTTGGATATCTCAACGTCTGAGCCATAATAAGTTTAGGCTTCATAAGTATAAACCAGCTTCAACTCCAATTACAACTTTAATGAACCTGATCGTTCTATATTCTATTTAAAATTAAATTACTGTAATTAGTGATATTTATATTTTTATCATTTTAATTTTTTCTGAAATAGGTTGTGCTTGCTTAGTGAAATGACTCTGTTGATATTCCCTGGTGTCCTGTGATCCTTGACCTATTGGGCTTCCAAAGAATGACCAGCGAGCCTTAAAAATCAGAAACAGAATCAGACTCAGGTTTAATATCACTGGCATATGTCATGAAATATGTTGTTCTTGTGGCAGCAGTACATTGCAACACTTAATAATAAAAACCTGTAAATTATGCATATATAAATCAAATTAAATTGGGGCCTTCCATTTCTCAGGGTTGGCCATGGATGTTACATCCCAGTTCTCTATGTGATATGCAAGCTAGAGCAGGATGATGTGGAGAACGAATTCTTGCCCGTCTAGCAGGCCCTCCCTCTTCATGAAGTTCATGAATCCAAAGGAATGGCAGAGACTGATACAGTTTGGCACCAACGGTGTCACAGGAGCTGACAGTAGCACTGAACTCAATGTCAGACTGTCTTAGAGACTCCAGCTTCAGGTTTTTCCTTGGGGTTTACTCCCGAAGCCCTCCCCATGAGTGGGTATAGCTGCAAGGCAGCAGAGGTTTGAAATCAAAGTTTTCCTTCTCCTCAGTGAGCTGCTAACCACCTCTGATGAGCCTCATTGGCTGAAGCAACAGGTTTAAGGCTACCAGTAATCCACTTTTGCCCCTTCTGTTAGTAGAAGTGGTTCCACAAGACCTAGTGGTTGAGCAACACATGAAGGCCTTGAGCTAGACTTGGTTGCCCGAGGGGATTTGTTACTCATGCCATCGGGAGCATTTAATAGGTAGTGGGAGCTTATCTCCACTATTTCTCCAGCTTCAACAACCTTTCATTGAATGGATTTAGTAAGTCCTACAAAAAGAGAGCAAAAGTAAATAATGAAGCAGTGTGTACATGGGTTCATTGTCCATTCAGAAATCTGAAGGTGGAGGGGAAGGAGTTGTTCCAAACACTGTGTGTGTGTGTGTGTGTGTGTGTGTCTTTACACTCCCAGACCTCCTTCTTGACAGTAACAATTGAGAAGAAGGCATGTCCTGGGTGATGGGAGACCTGAATAGCAGATGCCACCTTTACCTTTTGAAGGTGTCCAGGATGCTGGGGAGGCCAGTGCCCATGATGGAGCTGGTTGAGTTTGTAAGTTTCTGCAACCTTTTCTGATCCTGTGCAGTGGCCCTTCCATTCCAGATGTTGATGCAACCAGTTGGAACGCTATCCACTGTACATCTGAAGACATTTGTGAGAGTCTTTCCTAGTCTCCTCAAACTCCTAATGAAATCTTATGTATGTTGAGCACTGGATAGATCTGTAGAGATTTTGAGACCCAGGAACTTGAAACTGCTCATCCTTTCTATTGCCAATCCCTTGATGAGGACTGGTGTGCGTTTCCTCAACCTCCTCTTCCTGAAGTTCACAGTCTGAAGTGGAGTGCAAGGATGTTGTTGCTAGACCACTCAACCAGATGATCTACCCCACTCCTGTTTGCCTCTTCATCACCAACAATGGTTGTGTCATTGGCAAATTTACAGGTAGCTTTTGAGCTGTGCAGTTTTGCGTCTCGAGAGAGTGGAGCATTGGGCTGAGCACACATCCTTGTGGTGTGCCAGTGTTGATAGTCAGAGAGGAGGAGATATTACTTAAGATCTGCACTGACTGTTGCCTCCCGATGAGGAAGTCAAGGATCCAGTTGCAGAGGGAGGTACAGAGGCCAAGGCTTTGGAGATTGTAGATTTGAACTGAGGGTATGAAACACAAAGGACTTCGATATTTCATGGCCTTGAGATCCTAAAAGGTTTTATGGTAACATGAAGTATTTATAACAATGGTAAATCAAACAAAGGAAGTTCTCAAAAACTATCAAAATACTTATGATCAGAGGGATTGTTTGATTATGTGGATTGAAAGGGGAATGATAAGGGATAATAAGGAATCTGTTTCCCTCCACTCTTTCACAAGGGTGGGGAGGTGAGCGACCTTGATCTAGCTGGCTGAATTATATTAGTACGTGTGACAATTATAACCATTACTAATTAGCATTCTGCAAATTATGCTCTAAAATACCAGAATCTCTGATCCCAGAGCTGTGTAATATTTCACCACATAGCTAGCATGCTTCATTTTTTAAATATATATTCCCTGCCAAAATGGATGATTTTGCATTTTCACACTATATTCTATTTGTCAGATCTTTGCCCAATATTTAGTTTTCCTCTATTCCTCTGTAGCCTCCTTATGTCCTTTTCACCACTCACTTTCTGAACTGTTTCTGTGTCACCAGCAAATTTAGCAACTACTGACGCTTTCATCCAGGTCATTTATATAAACCGTCTCAAGCTGAGGCCCCAACACCAGTCCCCACGACACACCACTTCTTCCATCTCGCCAACTAAAAAAAAGACCCACTTACGCCTACTCTCTGCTTCCTGTTATCGGGCAATCTGCTGTCTGTGCCAAATGTTCCTTTCAACATCATGAGCTTTTACTTAGCATAATCAAAAAAACTTCAAATTTTAAAGTAAATTTATTATCAAAGTATCTATTTATCACCATATACTACCCTGAGGTTCGTTCTCTTGCAGGCATTCACAGTAGAACACAGAAATCCAATCGAATCAATGAGAAAACTACATACAGCCTGACAAGCATAATAACCTTTAACATGGCATATTTAAAATGCAAGCAGCTTATTCCGCAGAGCGCAGGGGAGATAAGAATTAGAGGTCATAGGCTACGGGTGATAGGTGAAATGTTTAAGGGGATCCTGAGGGAGGTGAGAATGAGGAACGAGCAGCTGGTGGACGTGAATTCATTCGAAGCACTTCAGAGAACACATGGATAAGCTCATGAATGGGACGGGTATGGCAGGCTCTGCTCCAGGTGCTTGCCAATGGGTCTTTGTAGAAAAACAGTTTGATAGGGTTTAGATGGGTGAAGGACCATTTCTGTGCGGTGTTCAATGGCACTCTGGGTCAAAGCCATCTGCAATACCAAATACTTTTTCCATTTTATCAATTTTAGTTTAACGAAGTCCAAAAAGTTCATCACCATTATTATGTGCCATGTCGTTTGACATCGGTGACCATGGGCTTTCCGTGACCACATTGTTCTGTGCAAATATTTCTACAAAAGTAGTTTGTCATTGCCTTCTACTGGGCACTGTCTTTACAAGACGGGTGACCCCAGGCATTATCAGTACTCTTCAGAGATTGTCTGCCTGGCGTCAGTGGTCACATAACCAGATCTTGTGATATGTAACATATGATGTGCTCCCATGGCTTCATGTTTCCACGATCGGGTGCTACACCTTACTCAAGGGTGACTTGCAGACTGGTGAAGTGAAGTGGCACCTTACACCTCCTTTGGTAGAGCACTCCAATAAGTTAATCAAATCTGATTTTCCTTTTTTCAAAAACATGATGCTTGATTACTTTGAGTTTATTCTAAGTGCTAATCTAATCTTCAGTCTTTCATCTGTTGCAATGCTTTTAATAATAGCTTTTAACTATTTCCCCATCATTGATATTAAGCTAACTGGGCTATAGTTTCCCTTCTAAAAGGGAATGGGAAGTACACGAACACTCCGTACCCCAGGCTCGGGCTGCAAACCAACCTACTTTTCTGACCCTTGGTGTTCTGAGACCAAACCCCAGAATCAGGCACACAGGTGATGCACAGTTCAGGCTGCCTGCTGCGTCTGTCTCCCCCCTCGCGCCCCCATATATATACAACACACACACACACACACACACACACACACACACACACACACACACACACACACACACACACACACACACACACACACACACACACACACACACACACACACACACACACACACTACTGTGGGCTTCCGGATCACGCTCTGAGGGAATAAGTGAGGCAGCTTCTGAGGACTTGGGCACCGGATAATCAGAATCCGGTTTATTATCACTGACAGATGTCAGGAAAAGTGTTGTTTTGCAGCAGCAGTATATTGCAATAAATAAAGAACCTACAAGTTACACCGAGAAATGTAGAAAATAAGTAAGTGGTACCAAAAAAAGAGCAAAAATAATGAGAAGAAGGTATGTTTTGGATGGTGAGGGCTCTTCCTGATGGATTATCAGCATTTTACTGTGCGCTTTTGGTAGCCTGTTCCAGCATGAACCTAATGTTTGACTGAAGTCTGCAGGGAATCTGGTGATTCACCCATCGCCTTCATGCTTGTTGGATGCTCATAAGAACTCCATGGGATGTGGAGTGGTAAGGTAACATAGCAGTTAGCACAAGCACTTTACAGTGCGAGTAATCACTGATCAGGGTTCCAATCGCCACTGCCTGTGAAGAGTTAGTACGTTCCTTCTTGACCTCGTGGGTATTCAGCTCTCAATGTTTCAATCTATATTTGCCACATATAAAGCTAATCTAAAGTTCTAAGTAAACTTATAATCGCTGTCACCATAGAACAGTCTGAGATTTATTTTCTTGCAGGCATTCTCAGTAAATCCAAGAAACAATGAAGGACCGCACATTAAGAAACAGCAAAGAGGAATCCATGGCCAACACTAGGGGGCGTAGTTTTAAGATGCTTGGAGGAATGCATTGGAGGATGTTGGACTTTGATTCTTTCACACACAGAATGGTGGGTGCGTGGAATGCGCTGCCCGGTAGAGGCAGATACATTAGGGGCATTTAAGGGACCTTTAGATAGGCAGATGGATGATAAAATGGAGGGCTATGTGGAGGAAAGGGTTAGATTGATCTTAGAGTTAATACAGCATTGTGGGCCGAAGAGCTTGTACTATGCTGTGTTCTATGTTCTCACTAGAGGACATAGATTCAGGATGAATGAGCAGAAATTTACTAGGAACCCGAGGGGCACTATTTTCACCCTGACTGTGGTCAGTGAGTGGAACATTTGAGGCAGGTACATTAATGGCATTTAAAGGGTGCTTGGACACGTATGTGCATAAGACAGGTTTAGAGAGACATGGTCAAGCGTAGGCAAATGGGACTAGCTTGGTCAGTATAACGAGGAGCCACAGTCATATAACAAAGGGTTGTGATATCTGAGTTAAGTAATTTACGCGGAGAGAGGTGGGTATGTGGAACGCCCTGCCAGTGATGGTGGTGGTACAGGCAGATATATTAGGGGCATTTAAGAGACTCTTAGAGAGACACATGGATGATAGAAGAATGAAGGGTTATGAAGGAGAAAAGGGTTAGATTGATCTTAGAGTGGTTTAAAAGGCTGGCACAACATCGAGGGCCGAATGGCCTGTACTGCGTTGTTTGTACGAATTCGGGTAGCAAGCTTCTGCTCAATCGTAATCACCAGGTCAGTGCTGTGACCACGTTGATCATTCATGCTGCAGAAGATTTGGCTCTACTCTGTTCTATTTATTCTCCTTGTATAATTTTGTGTATGTGCGTTTATTTCATATTTTTCTTGTGAATGTGCTCATGTGAGGCTGTGTGCCTGTGATGTTGCTGCAATACGTTGTTCTTCAGTGCATATTATTCATGTTTGCATTTGTCATGTCCCTGAGCGCATGATAATAAACTCGGCTTTTAACTTCCGATTTTCAATTTTTGAGAGAGAGAGAAAAGGAGAGAAGGGACGAGAGAAAGATAGGGAGAGTGAGTTAAAAAGCACATCAGCTGTAATCCTCTTTTTTCTGGTTGCTTCACTTCTGTAACAAAACTGCATCTCGATTCTTCAAAATGTTTAACTGGGTAGCACAGAGGGTGGGAATTAATTACACCCTTCAACTCGAGGATGTAAATTATATTGCCAACGCACGAGACAGCAGCAGGCAGCTAGCAGAGGTCGCTCTCTGACGAAGCAGCTGCCGATTGTCACAATATGTGACAAATTTGTGCCAGTTTCCCTGTGGCAGACGTGTACTGAGCTGTAATGGCCACAGCTGTACCGAGACGCTGAGGGGGAGAGGAAAAGGCGGGGGCACAGCGAACTTGGCCACAGCAGCAGCAGCTTTGTCGTTTCTACTGAGGGAAGACGGACCAACTGACCCAACAGATCATCTTTGAGAGAATAGCACATCTCCCCTTGCACGGTGCTGTATGGAGATGCACTGTGGCCATTTTACTAGATACCTCCTGTACCTTGTACAGGAGTACTAGATACACTGAGTGAACCTTGTACACTGAGTGGTCTCTGAGTGCGTACTCCTTATCTTCATCTGCTGTAGCCCGTCCACTTCAATGTTTTGTGTATTCAGAGATGCTCTGCTGCACACCACTGTTGTAAAGTGTGGCTATTTGAGTTCCTGTCCTCTTCCTGTCAGCTTGCACCAGTCTGGCCATTCTCCTCTGACCTCTCTCATAAACATTTTCATCCACACAGAACTACCATTCTTTCAACTTTGTTTGTGTGTTTCACACCATTTATGTAAACTTTAAGAATTGTTGTGCATGAAAATCTTGGGAGTTCAGAAGTTTCTGAGATACCCTGTCTGGCACCAACACTGTCAGTCACTTAGATCACATTTCTTCCCCATTCTGATGCTTGGTCTGAACACCAACTGAACCTCTGCATGCTTTTATGCACTGAGTTGCTGTCCCCTGATTGGCTGACTTGATCTTTGTACCCAATAAGATGGCCACTGTGTGTCTGTGACGTCAGAACGGAGTGGCTGCTGTTGGTTTCACAGTGGGCCGAAGGTTGAAAGAGGCGATAGAGGTGCTCCAAGATCGGGATTGGTTTATGGAACATAGATGGAGAGAGGTTGTCCTCATTAGTGGAAATGTCCATTAGGGGACATCACACAGATATGACGTGATGGGCAAACAGTACAGGGAAAAAGATGTGATTTTGGCCTTTGGTGTACAGAGTTGTGCCAACCTTTTAACTTACTCTGTTAAAATCTAACCCCTGATGTTGTATTGACCATTTAATCCATCGTAAAGTCTGACCCTTCCCTCCTGCGTAGGCCTCCATTTTTCTATTATCCGTGTGCCAATTTTAGAGTTCCTTAAGTGCCCCTAATGTATCTGCCCCTGGCAGCACATTCCACACATCCTCTGTCTCAATAACTACCTCTGACATTCCTCCAATTACCTTAAACTCATAGCCCCTCATATTAGCCATTTCTGTCCCAGGAAAAAGTCTTTGGCTATGCACTCTGATCTATGCCTCTTATCATCCTGTACACTTCACATCCTCCTTCACTCCAAAGAGAAAAACTCTAACTTTTCCCCATAAGACATTCTCTCTGCTCCAGGCAGCATTCTGATAAATCTCCTCTGCACCCTCTTTAAAACTACTACATCCTTCCTGTAATGAGGCTACTGGAACTGAACACAATATTGTGGTCTAACCAGGGTTTCAGAGAGCTGCATCATTATCTCACAGCTCTTAAGCTCAATCTAACGAAGGCCAACACAACATCTGCCTTCTTAACCACCTAATGAACTTGCACAGCAAGTCTGAGTGATCCTGCACCATCCTCCCCTTGCACTCGTTCCCCTTCATTGCCACTCACCCTACCCCTCACTCATTACACTCAGGTTAGCATCGACATCTACTCCGTGTTGATCTGCTATGGGTAGCCTCACAGCATAAAATTAGCCCTGTCCCAGGCCTGCACTCAGTCTGTAGGGGTGACTGTGATCTTTTTATTGCTTACCGCTTCGATACTCAGTCCCACCTCTATTCTGACCGGTCTGTCTGCACCACCAATATGAGGCCTTACATTCTACCCAGGCACTTCGCAACCTTCTGGAAGGAACATTGAATTTTCTAGCTTCAGGTAAACTCTGGTCAAAGTCAAATTCAAATTTATTGCCATGTGCTCCAGTGTAGTAGTGTACTGATAAACTACTTACAGCAGCATCACAGACGTGCAGCATCAGATGAACAGTAAGATCACAGGAAAATCAGCTGCCCCTCTATGGAGTCTATCTACCCTTCTCGTTGCTTCAATAAATCAGCCAGCGTCATCAAAGACCCCCCCCCCTCCCCACGCATCCTCTATTCTCCACTCTCTTCATCGGACAGAAGATACAAAAATCTGAAAGCACGTACCACGAGGCTGAAGGATAGTTTCTACCCCACCTGATGTCAGACTCTTGAAAGGGTCTCTTATAAGATAAGATGGACTCTTAACCTCATAATCTCCATGGTTACGATGTTACACTTTATCATTTACCTGCACTGCATCCTAACCATCTATCTGTCTATTGGACATTTTGTGCCTATGCTATTTAAATAAAGTACTTGAATAAACGTGACCCACTCTCCTCCCCTACCAGATGCCTTCTTCTTCAGCTCTTTACTTCTTCCACCTATCACCTCCCAGCTTCTTACATCATCTCAACTATCCACCCACTTCCTCTTTACCTGGTCTCACCTATCACCTGCCAGCCTGTACTCATTCCCATCCCCCACCTCCTTATCCTGGCTTCTACCCCCTTCCTTTCTGGTCCCGATGAAGGGTCACGGCCCAATAGATACAAAGGGGATGTCAGCAGTAAGTTTTTTACGCAGAGTGGTGAGTGTGTGGAATGGGCTGCCGGTGACTATGGTGGAGATGGATACGATAGGGTCTTTTAAGAGACTCCTGGACAGGTACATGGAGCTTGAAGAATGGAGGGCTGTGAGTAACCCTAGGTAATTTCTAAGGTAAAGACATGTTCGGCACAGCATTGTGGGCCGAACGGCCTGTAATGCTGTAGGTTTTCTATGTTTCTAATATTTCAACTGTTTATTCCTATCCATAGACGCCCTCTGACCTGCTGAATTCCTCCAGCATAACCCTCGTGTGTGTTGCTCACAATTTCCAGCATCTGCAGAATCTCTTGTGTTTAGGAATTTGCATCTCTGCTTTGCCTTTGGCGATGTTTCAGAGCGCGTTAAAGTTAATGAAACACAGCCACTGTTTTGATGAGATGGCCCATTTGCACACGCTGAGCTCCCATGCTGTCTTAATGGCCTGTTTTAATGATGCCCGTTGAGGACACCAGGGGAAATATCTCCCAACTCATCTACAGGCCGTGCCAGCGAGGCTAAGTCTCAGATCAGAAGTTTCTCCTCATTTCCATCTTTGATTGGTAGCCCCCTAAATTGAATCTGTGCACCTGTGTTCCAGATTTCCTCAGCAGCTGGAACGGTCTCTCACCATTTATTCTCCCATCTTCCTCACAATCACAGGCACAAGAGATTCTGCAGATGCTGGAAATCCAGAGCAACACACGCAAAATGCTGGGGGAGCTCAGCAGGCTGTAACTATAGTGGGGGATAAACGGTTGATGTTTTAGGCCAAGACCAAGGACTGTGAAGAAAGAAGACAGAGGCAAGAACAAAGGGGAAGGAGGAAGAGTTATGAGTGAGTTCAGATGGGGGGGTAAGATAAGTGGGTGGGGAGAGTTGTATGAAAGTGAATAATGTGAAAAGCCAGGAATTGATAGGTAAGACCAGGTGTGGGGAAGGTGGGTGGGAGAGGGAGGGGGTATGAAGTAAGGAGCTGTGACGTGATAGGTGGACGAGGCAAAGACTGAAGAAAAAGGAGTCTGATAGGAGGGGATAGTGGACCATGGAATAAAAGGAAGGAGGAGGCAAAACCAGAGGGAGGTAATGAGCAGGTCATGAGGGTAGAGGAATGCAAGAGAAAGTGGTTGCAGCACAACCTAATATTGAAACGCCAGTGTGATTGAATAGAAAATCATACAAAAATTAATGGATATGGCACTCCATCAAAGGTAAAGCCCATCCCACCACTGATCGCACCTACAAATAATACTGTCGCACGAAAGCAGCATACATTATCAGGGGCCCCTCCACCCAGGTCATGCACTCTTCTCGTTGTCACCATCAGGAAGAAGGTACAGGAGCCTCAGAACCCACATCACCAGGTTCAGGAACAGTGATCACCCCTCTTGAACCACAGGGTTAACTTCAGTCAACTTCACTTGCCCCCACCACTGACCTGTTCCCAAAACCTATGGACTCAGTTTCAAGGACTCTTCATCTCATGTTATCAATACTTATTGCTTATTCATTTATTTACTTATCCCTCTATTTATTTATTTATCTATCTATCTGTCCATCCCTCTATCTATCCTTTTATTATTTCTTTTTATGTTGCTATGGTTTGTTGTCTTTTCCACTCTGGTTGAACAGCCAAGTTGGTGTGGTCTTTCACTGAGTCTATTTTGTTAAATTGTATTTACTATGAATGCCTGCAAACAAGTGAATATCAGGTTGTATATGGCGACAACTATGCACTTTAATGAGAAATTTACATTGAACTTTGAACTTGAATTTGAGAAGTGTTGTGGGTGCTACAGGAATGATGGACAACAAAGTGGGTGGACTGTCCTGGGGCTGGAGGCCTGTCTATGTGTGTGGATGAGTGGGTGAGTGGGAGCGAGAAATGGGGCTCGATTTGCTGCTGTTGTTTTTCTTACATTTGTTTGGGGAGAAAAGTAGCATGGTTGGTGCCAGAATGTGCAGAGACGTTTGTGGGCTGCCCTCAGCACATCCATAGGCTGTACTGGATGATAATGTAAATGTACACTCAGTGGCCACTGTATTAGGTACACCTGTACGTTGATACAAATATCTAATCAGCCAGTCATGTAGCACCAACTCAGTGCATAGGGTCACGCTGACATGGTGTTGTTATTCAGACTAAACATCAGAATGGGGAAGAAATGTGATCTAAGTGACCTTGACCATGGAATGATTGTCTGTGCCAGATGGGTGTAGTTTGAGTACCTCAGGAACTGCTGATCTCCTGCAATTTTCACACACGACAGCCAAAGAGTTTACAGAGAATGGTGCAGGAAGCAAAATAAAATATATCCAGCGAGTGGCAGCTCTGTGGCAAAAACACCTTGTTAATGAGAGAGGTCACAGAAGAATGGCCAGACGGGTTGTAGCTGATGAGAAGGCAACTGTAACTGAAATAACCAGGCCTGTCGGTCTGAGCTCGGTGCGTGGAAAGATGATGGAGTTGATTGTTAAGCATGTGCTTTCAGGGGTCATACAATAAAATAGGTCGAATTGATGACCTACTTGAAACCTATTGAATGTAGAAAGGCTTCGACAGAGTGGATGCAAGGAGAATGTTTCCTATGATGGGCGTGTCTAGGACCAAAGGACAGCCTCAGAGTAGAGGGGTGTCCTTTTAGAACAGAGATGAGGAGGAATTTCTTTAGCCAGAGAGTGGTGAATCTGTGGAATTTGTTACCACAGATGAATGTGGAGGCCAAGTCATTGTGTATGTTTAAGGCAGAGGCTAATAGATTCTTGGTTGGTCAGGGCATGAAGGGATATGGGGAGAAGGCAGGAGAATGGGGCTGAGAGGAAAATTGGATCAACCATGATGAAATAGTGGAGCAGACTCGATGGGCTGAATGGCTAATTCTGCTCCTATATCTGATGGTCTAACGGCCTAACCACAAGTTAAAAGAGTGGTATGGAGAAGACAACACATCAAACTTTGAAGTGGATGGGCTACAGCAGCAGAAAACCATGAACATGCACTCAGTGGCCAATTTATTAGTACAGGAGGTAGTGAAAGAAATGGCCTTTGAGTGTATGTTTTGATGTACATGTGATAAATAAATAAATCTGAATGTGAAATGAAAGCAGAGGATGGTGATTAGCAGAAGTTAGTGAAGCTGCTGTGTATACAGGGATTTACATCTTCAAACTGACAGAGTATTTGCCTTGCCTGAGAGCTTGGCCCATAACAAACACATCCATGTGTCACTTGCCCCTGGTTTAGAGATTGTGTGATTATCATTAATCCACGGTCTCCACACTCAACAGAGTATTCCCTTTCTTGCCATCAGTGCAGAGTGACAGAGAGATTAAACTGGCTTGAAAGCACATCTTCGCAAGTAGCAGGAAATATAATTGGAGCATTTTCTATCTCATCAGTGTCAGGGTGGAGACTGACACATGAGTCAGCTGTAGGCACAGGTCAGAAGGAAGGTATTTACTTACTATTTCCAGCACTTGTCAGTTTTTTCATCCTCGATCTAGCCTTGCAGGCAAATGCACCATTATACCATTTTTATCGACGAACCATAGAAAACATCCTTGGCACAAGAGATTCTGCAGATGCTGGAAGCCTTGAGCTACACACAGAAAGTGCTGGAGGAACCCAGCAGGTCAGGGCTCAGACCCCATCAGGACTGGAAAGGAAGGAGGCAGAAAGCAGAATAAGAAGGTGTCGGGGGTTGGCGGTGGTATGGGGAGGAATACAAGCTGGCAGATGTTAGATGGAAGAGCTAAATTATCCCCCAAACACGAGGAAATCTGCAGATGCTGGAAATTGAAGCAACGCACACAAAATGCTGGTGGAACACAGCAGGCCAGGCAGCATCTATAGGGAGAAGCGCTGTCGACGTTTCGGGCCGAGACCCTTCGTCAGGACTAACCGAAAGGAAAGTTAGTAAGAGATTTGAAAGTGGGAGGGGGAGGGGGAAATCTGAAATGATAGGAGAAGACAGGAGGGGGAGAGATGAAGCTCTGGAAAGGTAATTGGCAAAAGGGATACAGAGCTGGAGAAGGGAAAGGATCATGGGACAGGAGGCCTCAGGAGAAAGAAAGTGTGAGGGAAGCCCCAGAGTGAGAGGGAGAGCAGGCAAGGAGAGAAAAAAGAGGGGCAGAGAGAGAAAAAAGAGAAAAGAAAAAAAGGGGAGGCACGCGCAGGGGAAAATAAATAAATAAATAAATATGGATGGGGTAAGAAGGGGAGGAGGGGCATTAATGGAAGTTAGAGAAATCAATGTTCATGCCATCAGGTTGGAGGCTACCCAGCCGGTATATAAGGTGTTGTTCATCCAACCTGAGTGTGGCTTCATCTTGACAGTAGAGGAGGCCATGGATAGAATATGCCATCAGGTTGGAGGCATTCTGATATGATTCCACATCCCATTCCCATTCTGATATGATTCCACATCCCACTCCCATTCTGATATGATTCCACGTCCCACTCCCATTCTGATATGATTCCACGTCCCACTCCCATTCTGATATGATTCCATGTCCCACTCCCATTCTGATATGATTCCACGTCCCACTCCCATTCTGATATGATTCCACGTCCCACTCCCATTCTGATATGATTCCACGTCCCACTCCCATTCTGATATGTCTATCCATGTCTGATATGTTCTCCCCTCCTGTCCAACAGCTCCCTCTGGTTCCCCTCCTCCTTTCCTTTCTTCCGTGGACCACTGTGATTTCCTTTCCGATTCCTTCCTCTTGAGTTCTTTGCCTCCTTCACTTCCCAGCTCCTTACTTCATTGCCCTCCCCCACCCATCTCACCTGGTCTCACCTGCTCCCTTGTACTCTGTCTCCCCCCTCCTACTATGGAGAGGAAGAAGCAGTCATGTTTGGGGCCTCGATCAGGACTGGATAGGGAGGGTGAAGAAGCAAACGTAAGAAAGTGGGAAGAGGGGAAGGAGCTGGCAGGTGATGGTGAAGTCAGGGATTTTGAGTGGGTGGGGGAAGGTGGATGAATTAAGAAGCTGGAAGGTGATAGGTGGAAAAGGTAAAGGGTTGAACAAGGTCTGATAGGACAGGACAATGGACCATGAGAAAAAGGGAAGCAATGTGAGAACCGATGGGAGGTTATGAGCAAGGGAGGAGAGGGGGAGAAGCAAAATGGGGAATGGAAAAAGAGAGAAAGGGGAAGGAGGAGACATTGCTGGAAGTTAGAGAAATCAATACCACAAGAAATTCTGCAGATGCTGGAAATCTAAAGAAACACACAGAAAATGCTGGAGGAGCTCAGCAGGTCAGGCAGCATCTATGGAAATGAATAAACAGTCAATGTTTTGGGTCAAACCCCTTCATCAGGACTGGAAAGGAAGGGGGAAGATGACAGAATAAAATGATTGGGGGAGGAGAAGGAGGATAGCTAGAAGGTGATAGGTGGGTGGGGAAGGAGATGAGGGAATCTGACAGAGGAGGAGAGTGGAACATAGGAGAAAGGGAAGGAAGAGGGTCACAGGGCGGGGGGGGGGGGTGTGGGGGCCGATAGGTAGGTGAGAAGAGGTGAAAGGCCAAAGTGGGGAATGCTCTGACTCATAGAACTCTGTCATCTTCTTGCTATAAAGACTAGCTTTATTTGTCACAGGTGCATCGAAACATAGTGCGTTGCTGTGTCACAGTCTGAGGTTTGTGCTGCGGGATGCCTGCAAGTGTTGCTACACTTCGGGAGCCAACGTCACTTGACCGTAACTCACTGACCTGTAAGCCAGAGGAAAGCAGATACCCAAAGGAAGCCCCGGTAAAGGGGAGAACGTATAAACTCCTTACAGACGGGTGGTGGGAACTGACCTCCAACTGCTTGCACTGTAAAGCGTTACACTAACATGATCCACCAATCACCTACCAGCCCCTATGCTCCCCCTCACCTCATGGCCACAGGCAATCTTTTCCATTCACTCTCTGTCTTGATAGAGGGCACTGACCACAAATTCGACTTGCTCACTCCACAGATGCTGCCTGACCCTGCGTTCTTCCAGCACCGTGGTTGTTGTTCTAGCAGCTCACTGTGATGACGTCTGACTCCGTTGGGCCAGTTTATCTCACACACATCCACTTACGGAAAACAATCCTCCCCCACATTTCCCTTCTGTTGAAAACCTGCTTGCATCTCTCCTTTGCCGGTGCTGATGAAGGTTCTCAGCCCAAAGCATTGACTAGTTATTCCTCTCCGTAGCTGCTGCCCGGCCTGCTGAGTTCTTCAGGCATTTGGAATGCTAGTGGAGGCTTGAACTAGGTAGCAAAAACATTAATCATATCCATACATTCAGCAAGAGGGTACTAGGCCCCCCTCTGCTCACTCTCGTTGTGTGTGTCTGCACGTACAGATGTGTGCATATGTAATTCCACACCTGTGTGCATGCACAGCATGTGTATGTCTGTGTGTGTATATGCCTGTACACGTGTATCTGTGTGTTTGTACCTGTGCAAATGCGTGTGCACACGTGGACGTGTATTTCTGGCCCTGGCTGCCTGTATGCCTTAGTGTGAGTGTGGAAGGCAGTGAGTGCAAGCACCACTGTGAGTGAGTGTGTAACAAGCTGCGTGAGTGCAAGGAAGATGTTTGCACGCCTCCAGTGGACTGGGTGAGTCATGGAGAAAGGGCAGCAGACCAGAGTCTGCACCGAGCATTTTCACATTAATAATGCAGTCAATCTATCAGGCTGCCTTGCAATTAATAGAAACTCCTCGGGTTCTTACTCATAGGCTGGTCTTCCAGTTCTCATAAATGGATTGTGCTGAAGCTTGAGGCTCAGTAATTCACTCCTCAATTGCAATGTGCATAATTGGGGTGTGTCCTGCAGACAAGACACTGTTTCTAAGTTAGATTTAGACCACAAGACCATAAAACATAGGAGCAGAATTAGGCCATTCAGCCCATCAACTCTGATCCACCATTTCATCATTTTACTTTTTCTCTCAACCCCATTGTCCTGCCCTCTCCCTGTAACCTTTAATGCCCTAACTAACTACAAACCTATCAGGCACTGCTTTAAATATACCCAGTAACGTGGTCTCCACAGCTGTCTGTGGCAACGAATTCCACAGATTCACCACCTTCTGTCTAAAGAAGTTCTTCGTCATCACTTTTCAAAAGGGATATCCTTGTATTCCGTTGTCCAAGAGATCCTGACTGAGGAAATATGCTCTCCACATCCACTCTATCTAAACCTTTCAATATTTGATAGGTTTCAATTAGATCTCCACTCATTCTTCTGAACTCCAGTGAGTATAGGCCCAGAGCCATTAACTGTTCCTCAAACCTTAACCCTTTCATTCCCAGGATCATTCTCATGAATCTCCTCTGAACCTTCTCCAACGTCAGCACATTCTCTCTTAGATAAGGGCCCAAAGCTGCTCGCACTGCTCCAAGTGCAGACTTTGCATTCACCTTCCCTGCCTTTGACTCGACCTGCAAGTGAACCTTTGGGGAATCCTGCACGAGGATTTCTTTGTCCATTTGCACCTCTGATTACTGAATTTGCTCCCTATTTAGAAAATGAATTTCTTTCACTTACACAGCCCCGACACAGGCCGTCGACCTGAAATGTCAGCAGCTGCTCTCTTCCCACAGCCGCTGTTCGAGCTGCTGCAAATTCCAGCATTCGCAGTGCCCTGTGTCGACTGAGCGGCTGGGTGACATAGTGGTTAGTGTTACAGTGCCAGTGTTTGGAAGATTGGGGCTCAGTTCCGGCCGCTGTCTGTAAAGAGTTTCTACATTCTCCCTGTGACTGCTCCGGTTTCCTCCCGCATTTTACACGTTATAACTACCGAAAAGGTAAAAGATCATCTTGGAGGCAGACAATTTAGATTTAGAAGACAAGAACGATTATAATAGAAGTAATGATTGAATCTACAGGTCACCACGCCATCTTGTTTGGAGTTCTTTGAAGGTGTTGATTTAAAGATAAAGAATAGAGATTAACTTTATTTGTCAGATGTGTATCGAAACATAGAGTGAGATGTGCTATTTGTGTCAACGACCAGCACAGTCCTAGGGTCACGCTGGGGCAGCCCACAAGTGTTGTTGCTTTCCATGTGCCAATATAGCATGCTGACAACTTACTAACCCTAACCTGTACTGCATCTCTGGACTGCTTGAGGAAACTGGAGAATCCAGCAGGTCACAGGCAGAATGTAGAAACTCCTTACATGTGGGCAGTGGGCATTGAACCCTGACCTTACAGCTTCTGTTGTCGAGTGATTGCACTAACAGCTACACAAAAATGCTGACCCTATTTGGTACATTTGGCCCGAAAGTGTCAGAGTACAAAGTAGAGAATGGCGATGCTGGTCGTGTTTGTGCCGACTTGCTCTCTCCATCTCCCCCATCTTGGTGATAATTGGTGATAATTGCCGTCCAAAAGCACGGGGGCCTGTGTATCGAATTCTCTGCAGTGTGTGTGAATGAAAGAACGTGTGCAAAGAGAATTCCTGATCTAGCAGTAAGACACTCAACAGGCAGATGCATTGTAATTGAGGAGTGAGCTATTGAGCCTCTGAAGGATTAAAGAGATTGACTTTCTTTGTCACACATACACCGAAACATACAGCGAGATGTGCCACGTGCGTCAACGACCAACACAGCCTGCACAATGCTGTGTCACAATGCTTCTGGCACTAACACCGCATGTCCACAACTCACTAACCCTGGAATGTGGGAGGTGACCAAGGGAAGCCCACACAGTCATGGGCAGAATGTACAAATTCCTTACAGACAGCAGCGGCAATTGAACCTAGGTCGCTAGCTCGGTAAAGCATTACTCTAAATGCTACACTATTATGCCGCAATGCTTTAGACAATACCCTTATCACAGAGCCTTTGTTTGATGTGAGGACTTGCAGATCAGGCTGTGAGTAAGAGCCACAGGAGTTTTTTTTAATTATAAGGCAGTTTGACAGATTGAACAGAGTGTGATTAGTTATTCTTAAGAGAAATTATTAATTAAGTGTCATTCAATTAAAAACCAGCTTTCAGGGAGTTTTTTTCTGTTTACATGGTTTGTGCAGGCAATTATTTGTATATCCTGAAGCAATCCTGAAGGATAATTTTATAAACATATGAAGGACTGATTGGCTTTGAGACTGCTGGATGAATAAGACCATAAGATATAGGAGCAGGATCACTCACGGCAGCTTCCCCCTACATTGTATTCCATGTGACACTTCCTTCTCCATGCACAGAACCCTGGGGTATAGTCCACCTGGTCCAGGTGACTTATCTACCTTCAGACCTCTCGGCTTCCCCAGCACCTTCGTGATTACCCTCACTTGTGTCCATTGAATTTCTGGCATGAGGCTTCCTAGCAAAGGGTTAGTATGAGAACTGCGTATGAGAAATGGAATTTGAATTGGAAAAAGTTTTCCCTCTCTTAGATGGACTGTCTTCCCAGGCTGACGAGCTCCATCCACCCGAAGCTCTGGTTTTAGGGCACCAGGATCCACCTTCACCCCTTCTGTCAGCAGAAACAGTTCTGCTGGGCTTAGGGGCTAAGCCACACGAGAAGGCCAGGAGTTGGACTTGGTTGTCAGAGGCTATTTGAGGCCAGGTACAGGAACAATTGTTACCCACCAACCATCAGGCATCACATCTGACTGGATGTGAATACAGTAACTTCAATCACCACTATCCTAAACTGGTACTATGACCCTACGAACTCTTTACAACTCGTTGTCAGTATTATTTTTTAATTTCACGTTTGAACCTTGGTTGTTGTCATTCTTTGTCTGCTAATGTATAGTTGTCTATAAATTTCTTTTATTTGTTCCTGTAAGTATCTGGAAAAGAAATGAATCTCAAGGTGGCAACATGTATGTAAGATCCTCTGTTGGTTCAGGTGAACCATGGAGGTTGTGCCTTAGCAAAGTCGACATGCGAGCCATGGCAGTGCGATGTAGAGAGTAAGCTGTTACCCATGGAGCAGGCTCCAGCACTCCATGCAACCGATGAATCCAAAGGAATGACAAAGTTCCTACATTTTGGCACCAGCGACATCACAGGACTTGTCAGTGAACGTTGAACTCAATGCAGGACTGCATTAGAGGTACCAGCTCCAGATTGTTCCTCGAGGTTTACCCCCAAAGATTTCCCCATGAGTGGCTATAGACACAAGGCAGCGGAGGTTTCAGATTAGAGTTTTCTTTTTCCTGAGGAGCTGATGAGCCTCGTCTGCCTGGAGCCACTGGTTTTAAGGTGTCAGTAACCCACCCTTGCCCCATCATAATAATCAGTAGAAACAGTTCCTCCAGGCTTAGTCACTAAGCCACATGTGAAGGCCAGGAGCAGAACTTGGTTGTCAGCGGCTATTTGAGGTGTACACCATTGGGAGCATTTAATAGGTAGCGGGAGCTTGTCTCCACTACCTCTCCCCTGCTAAAACAGCCTTATGGAACCAACTTATATGTACTGTGATAGTAAAACTTTGGACTTTGAAAATTCTGTAAACCTGTCAGGTAGAGCAGTGAAAGAGGAATAGATGCTTACAACTTGAGACATTCAATCTGTTTCACTTTTCACAGATACTGCCTGAGTGTTTTATTTCAGATTTGCCACGTCTGCATAACTAGATGATTGATTTCAGAGGAAGAATTAGCCTGTTTCAAAGTTAACTGTTTAATAACAACACGATGATGTAAGGTTACCATAACAACATTCTAGAAATATTACGACTCCATCTCATCAGATTAAAACCAGGAACGGAACAGAGGGAGGGCAGTATTGTTGGTGATGCTGTTTGAGGAGGGTATGTTAATAAGCCTTACTTGCATAAACAGGTGGGCTTGAAAGATCCCACCAATTAAAAATTAGAAATTAGAAATTAGGTGGAAGGATGTGGAGAATTTAGAGAAGGTGCAGAGGAAATTTACCAGGATGCTACCCAAATAAGAAAGCATGTCTTATGAGGAAAGGTTGAGTGAGCTAGGGTTTTTGTCTTTGGAAGGAAGGAGAATGGGAGGGGTCTTGATAGAGGTATACAAGATGTTAAGAGGCATAGTTAGAGTGGCCTGCCAGAGCCTTTTTCCTAGGGTGAAATGGCCAATACGAAGGGACATAACTTTAAGGTGATTAGAGGAAAGTATAGGTAGGATATTATGGGTATGCCCTGTAGGAACCGGGGTGTGGCCACTGTTGCATGCAATCAGCCACTTGGAATCAACTTGGTGAGAACTGAGTGTCCGGTAGGAACCAAAGGAGCTGCCCCAGAATGGACATAACAAGCCCCTTCACCAGACATTGTCACCCTCCCTGGACACCCCATACACGGCAGCATACACTGGATGATTTCCTCTGTCAATAATTATTAGGAACCCCTACACAGTTTATAGTACTGTAGTAGTATTGGTAGCATTCTAATTTGTTCTGTATTTCATTTAAATACACGTAATTGGTTAAACAGTAGTTTGTGTTTTTGTATACCTTAAACTATATCCACAAAATGTTGGCTAATTGACACTTTCGCTTAATTGGTCATAAAGTACTGATCCAAATGTGTCCCGATTAATCAGAATCCACTGTACATTCGAACAGAGATGTGGAGGGATTTCTTTAGCCAGAGGACGGTGAATCTGTGGAATTCATTGTTTCAGATGACTGTGGAGGGAAGTCATTAGGTACATCTAATGCAAACATTAGTCAGATCTTGATTTGTCAGGGCATCAGAGGTTAGGGGGAGAAGTCAGGAGAATGGAGTTGAGAGGGATAATAAATCAGCCATGATAGTTTGGCAGAGTGAACTCGAAGGCTCAAATGATCTAAATCTGCTCCTACATCTTATGGTCTTTTGAATGGTCTTTTCTTGTTTTCCATGTTGAAAGGAAGTGTGGGCTAATTGATCTGAAACATTCAGATGTAATTTAGCTTCCCATTGAAAACCTACACTCTCTCCTTGTTATGGCAAATTCCCATGTCCTGATTTCAATTGGCAAGAGCTTATGTAAATCTTTTGTGCTTAATACACCCTCTCACTAGTGAAACTGGTTTGCACAGTCATCGCCCATTATAAATAGGACTTTATTATGGGGGAACATTGACAGGAAGTACGTGTAGGTGTAAGACTTTTAATGTACTAAATTACTATAATATGCAGGAGGAGAGTAGACCAGTTTAGTGATCACATTTACTCAGTGCTCTGGGTCTGCGGGGAGTCAACTCAGACCTACAATTCCTTCTGATGCTGCTTTCCACAATCTTTTCAAAGATTAAAACAATTATTTTATAAAGTAAGAGGTCATACTATTTATTTATTTATTGAGATACAGCACGGGATGGGCTCTTCCAGTCCTTCAAGCTGTACTGCCCAGCAATCCACTGATTTAACCCCAGCCCAGTCACAGTACAATTTACAATGACCAAATAACTACCAATCGGTACGTCTTCGGACTGTGAGAGGAAACCTGAGCTCCCAGAGGAAAATCATGTGGTCATGGGAGGAATGGACAAACTCCTTACAGGTGTCAGCAGGATTTGAACCCGGATCACTGAGCTGCCATTGGGACAACATACTGGAAAAGGGCTAAAGGAGAGAGTATCACAGGCATAGTCACAGCCAGAGTCATAGAGACATAGCGCATTTACGGCACAGAAACAGGCCCTTTGGCCCATTTAGTCCATGGCCAACGATTACCAGTCCCATCCACCTGCAAATGCTCCCAGACCATAGCCCTCCATACCCCTCCCATCCCTGCACCTATATCTGTTGCTGTCAAACCCATAGCAACCACTTCCACTGGCAGCTCATTCCACACTCACACCATCCTTTCAGTAAAGTAGTTCCTCTTAAACATTTCAACTTTTCACCCTTATCCCATGACCTCTTGTCACCTTACCCAACCTCAGTGGAAAATCCAGCTTACACTTACTTTATCTATACCACTCATAATTTTGAATACTTCCATCAAATCTTCCCTCATTCTCCTACACTCTAGGAATAAAGTCCTAACCTATTTCACCTTTCTCTATAACTCAGATCAAGTTCCAGCAACATTCTTCTAAGTTGCTTTTCAGATCGGAAGATCAGCATTTGTGAGGTCTTAATTCATAACCCACAATAATAGAACAGAAAGGCAACACAAGTGAATCTGCAGATGCTGGAAATAAATAAAAACACAAAATGCTGGCAGAACTCAGCAGGCCAGACAGCATCTATGGGAGAGGGTAGTGACGACATCTCCGGCCGAAACCCTTCATCAGGAGTGAAGTAACATGGGATGGTCGAGGGGGGATAAGAAGTGGGGGGAGAGATGGAGTAGAGAGCTGGGAAGTGATAGGCTGAAGGGAAATGGGCTAGGGGGAAGGTGGAGACTTATGGGAAATAAAAAAGAAAGAAAGGTAGGGCTGGGGGGAAATTATAGTGAGGGGGGAAAGAGAGAGAAAGAGCACCAGACTAAAATTATAGATAGGGATGGGGTGGGGGGGAACAGGAGATCTGTGAGTTGGATGTTCATGCCGGCAGGTAAGAGGCTACCTAGGCGGGAGATAAGGTATTGCTCCATCAACCTGTGTGTGGCCTCATCTTGACGGTAGAGGAGGCCATGGACAGACACATCGGAATGGGAGTGGTTTGTGGAATTGAAGTGTGTGGCCACAGGGAGATCCCGTCACTGCTGGAGGACTGAGCGCCGGTGTTCGGCGAAACGGTCTCCAGTCTGCGGCGGGTCTCCCCAATATATAAATGGTCACATCGGGAGCACCGGATACAGTATATCACCACAGTTGACTCGCAGGTGAAGTGGTGCCTCACCTGAAAGGACTGTCTGGGGCCTGGGATGGTGGTGAGGGAAGAAGTGTGGGGGCAGGTATAGCACCTTCCGTTTGCAGGGATAAGTGCCTGGAGGGAGGTCGGTGGGGAGGGATGGGGGGGATGAATGGACAAGGGAGTCGCGTAGGGAGCGATCCCTGCGGAAAGCCAAGAGTGGGGGGGAGTGGAAGATGTGGCTGGTGGTGGGATCAAGTAGGAGGTGGCGGAAGTTGCGGAGGATTATACGTTGGATCTGTAGGCTGGTAGGGTGATAGCTGAGGACCTGGGGATTGTATCCCTGGTGGGCTGGCAGGGGGGATGGGGTGAGGGCAGAGGTGCGTGAAATACAGGAGACGCAATGGAGGGCAGAGTTGATAGTGGACGAAGGGAAGCCCCTTTCTTTAAAAAAGGAAGACACCTCCTTTGTCCTAGAATGAAAGGCCTCATCCTGAGAGCAGATGCGGCGGAGGCGGAGGAATTGAGAGAAAGGGATAGCATTTTTGCAGGAGACAGGGTGGGAGGAGGAATAGTCTAGGAGCTGTGAGAGTCTGTAGGTTTGTAGTAGACATCAGTGGATAGGCTGGCTCCAGAGATAGAAACAGAAAGATCTAGAAAGGGGAGGGAGGTGTCGGAAATAGACCAGGTGAATTTGAGGGCGGGGTGAAAGTTCAGATTCAGATTCAGTTTATTGTCATTTAGAAACCACAAATGCAATGCAGTTAAAAAATGAGACAACGTTCCCCCAGAATGATATCACAAAAGCATATGACAAAACAGACTACACCAGAAAATCCACATAACGTTTGGCAATCTCCAATCCAGAGTCCGGAAAGTCTACTGCGTATTAATATCGCACTACCGTCTAGCACGTTCCCTGGAAAGGAGCTCCAAATCCACCAGACAAACAAGACCAAAAACTAAAGCTACAAGACCTGCACAAAACCACATAGTTACAACAGTGCAAACAATAGCATATTTGATTAAAAAAACAGACTATGGGCACAGTAAAAAAATAGTCCATGATATTAAAGGACTGTAAGTTCAAAAGCTTTCACCACAGTTTCCACAAAGTTGGAGGCGAAGTTAATGAGGTCGTCGAGCTAAGCATTTGTGCAGGAAGCAGTGTCGATGCAGACGTCGATATAACACAAGAAAAGAGGAGGTATAGGCTTGGAACATAGATTGCTCCACATGGCCTACAAAAAGGCAGGCATAGCTAGGACCCATGCGGGTGCCCATGGCTACACCTTTAGTTTGGAGGAAGTGGGAGGAGCCAAAGGAGAAATTGTTAAGGGTGAGGACTAACTCCGCAAGGTGGAGAAGAGTGGTGGTAGAAGGTGACGGGCTGGGTCCGGAATCCAGGAAGAAACGGAGAGCTTGGCGACCTTCCTGGTGGGGGATAGAGGTATATAGGGACTGGACGTCCATGGTGAAAATAAGGCAGTGGGGGCCAGGGAACTTGAAATCTTTGAAGAGATGTGAAGCATGGGAAGTATCACGGACATAGGTGGGAATGGATTGAACAAGGGGAGATAAAACAGAGTCGAGATAGGCAGAAATGAGTTCAGTGGGGCAGGAGCAAGCAGAAAATGGGTCTGCCTGGACAGGCAGGTTTGTGAATCTTAGGTAGGAGGTAGAAACGGGAAGTGCAGGGTGTGGGAACTATAAGTTTGGTGGCCATGGATGGGAGATCTCCTGAGCTGATGAGATAGGAAATGGTTTGGGAGACAATGGACTGGTGCTCCCTAGTGGGGTCATGGTCCGGGGTAGATAAGAGGAGGTGTCAGCGAGTTGTCATCGTGCCTCCACTATGTACAGGTCGGTGCGCCAGATGACAACAGCACCCCCCTTGTCAGCGGGTTTGATGGTAAGGTTGGGAATGTTGTTGAGAGTGGGAGACCGTTTCCCATAATTCTCCACCTTCCCCCTAGCCCATTTCCCTCCAGCCTATCACTTCCCAGCTCTCTACTTCATCCTTCCCCCCACTTCTTATCCCCCCTCGACCATCCCATGTTACTTCATTCCTGATGAAGGGTTTCAGGCCGAAACATCGTCACTACCTCCTCCCATAGATGCTGTCTGGCCTGCTGAGTTCTGCCAGCATTTTGTGTTTTTATAATAGAACAGAACATTGAATAGCACAGCACAATGCAGGTCCTTCGGCCCACAATCTTCTGATGGCCTTTCATTGACCTTCATTAGTCAAGCAGATTTGAGTTCAAGAGCCACAAGGTAATGTAGCTGGACTGTGTACTGTGGTCAGCTCTGGTTGCCTTATTATAGGAAGGATGTAGAGAGGGTGTGGAGAAGATTTACCAGGATAGATTAGAGAGCAGGTTCTTATGAAGATAGGTTGAGTGAGCTAGGGCTTTTCTCTTTGGAGTGAAGGAGGATGAGAGGTGACTTGATAGAGGTGTACAAGATCAAAATCAGAATCAGGCTTAATATCACTGGCATATGTTGTGAAATTTTTTAACCTTGTGTCACCAGTACAATGCAATACATGATAATATGGAAATTCCTGTGAATTGCTGTAATCATCCTTTCCATGATCTCCAGAATCGTTGAGTATGTACCTTCAGGCTTCTGAGGCTCCTTCTTGAGGGTAACTAGTGAGACCAGAACAAGCAAGATTATACAGTTTAATATGTGACTAAGTGTTGGCGCGTGGCCCAGTGGGCAAGGCATCAGACTAGTAATCTGAAGGTCACCGGTTCGAGCCTCAGCTGAGGCAGCGTGTTTGTGACCTTGAGCAAGGCACTTAACAACACATTGCTCTGCAACGTCACCGGTGCCAAGCTGCATGGGTCCTAGTGCCCTTCCCTTGGACAACATCGGTGGCGTGGAGAGGGGAAGGCGTGCAGCTTGGACAACTGCCGGTCTCCCATACAACCCTGCCCAGGCCTGCGCCCTGGAAGCTCCAGGAGCAGATTTATGGTCTCTCGAGACCGACAGATGCCACCAATTATGTGACTAAGGAGTTGGTGTAGGAGAGAGGGCATAATATTTTGGATCACTGGGCTCCTTCCAGAGGAGACGCAACCTGCACAGAAGGCACAGTGTGCACCTGAACTGCAGCGGACTAATGTCGTAGCAGGAATGTTTGTTAATGCTGCACGGGGGGAGGAGGGGTTAAACTAGAGTTGCCAGGAGGGTGGGAACCAGAGTGTTAAATCAGTTAGTGGAGAGGTTGTGGAGGCAGATATTGGTATGACCTCAGACAAAGTTAGGAATTAAAATATCGAGCATGGTCCTGAGCTGCAAGAATTTCAATGCAAGAATATTGTACGAAAGGTGGATAATGGTGCTGAAGATGAGCTAGCTGGTTTACAAACAGAGTCAATGTGTAGTGAGGACAGGCTGTTGATAGGGCAAAATTGCTGTCAACCGAATGAGTTGCAACGTAAAAAGCAGACAAAATTGAGAACAGTGAATACAGGACTAGGATGTTACCTGGGTTTCAGCACTTAAGTTACAGAGAAAGGTTGAACAAGTTAGGTCTCTATTCATTGGAGCGTAGAAGGTTCAGGGGGGATTTGATCGAGGTATTTAAAATTTTGAGAGGGATAGATAGAGTTGACGTGAATAGGCTGTTTCCATTGAGAGTAGGGGAGATTCAAACGAGAGGACATGATTTGAGAGTTAGGGGGCAGAAGTTTAAGGGAAACACGAGGGGGTATTTCTTTACTCAGAGAGTGATAGCTGTGTGGAATGAGCTTCCTGTAGAAGTAGTAGAGGCCAGTTCAGTTGTGTCACTTAAGGTAAAATTGGATAGGTATATAGACAGGAAAGGAGTGGAGGGTTATGGGCTGAGTGCAGGTAGGTGGGACTAGATGAGATTAAGAGTTTGGCACGGACTAGAAGGGCCGAGATGGCCTGTTTCTGTGCTGTGATTGTTACATGGTTATATGGACTGAAGCTGTTATATTGGAATGTGTGCAGAATATGGAATAAGGTAGATGAACTTGCAGCACAGTTAGATTGGCATGTATGATGCATGTAGGCATCATTGAATCATGACTGAAAGAGGACTATAGCTGGGAGCTTAAAGTCCAAGAATACACATTGTATCTAAAGGACAGGCATGAAGGCAGAGGGCTTAGTTTTGCTCTTTTGGTAAAAAATTAAATCAAATCATTAGAAAGAGGTGACATAGGGTTGGAAAGTGCTGAAACATTGTGGTTAGAGCTAAGAATCTGCAAGGGTAAAACGACTCCGATGGGAGTTGTATACAGACTCCAAAAGGATGTAGCTTACAAATTACAATGGAGATAGAAAAAGCATGCCAAAGGGGCGATGTTACAATAGTCATGGGGGACTTCAATATGCAGGTAGATTGGGAAAATCAGGTTGGTGCTGGATTCCAGGAGGGTGAATTTCTAGAGTTCCGACGAGATGGCATTTTAGAGCAGCTCGTAGTTGAGCCTATTAGGGCATCAGCTATTCTGGTGCAATGAACCAGAACTGATTAGAGAGCTTAAGGTTAAAGAGTCCTTAGGAGCAAGTGATCATAAGATGATCAAATTCACCCTGTAATTTGAGAAGGAGAAGCTAAAGTCAGGTGGATCAGGATTACAGTGGGATTACAAATGCACGAGAGGGGAGTTGGCAGGAATTGATTGGAAGAGAACACTGGCAGGGATGATGGTAGAGAAGCAATATCTGGAATTTCTGGAAGCAATTCAGAAGGCACAGGATATATATATACATCCCAAACAGGAAGTGTTCTATAGGAAAGTTGACACAACCACAGCTAACAAGAGAGGTCAAATCCAACACAAAAGCCAAAATGAGGGCATATAATGGAGGAAACATTAGTGGTTAAATTGGGAAGATTTTAAAAAGCAACAGAAGGCAACTAAAAAAGTAATTAAGAAGTTAAAGATGGAATATGAAAGTAAGATAGCTAATAATTTTAAGTAGGTTGCCAAAAGTTTCTTCAGATACATAAAGAGTTAAAGAGAAGCGAGAGTGGATATTGGGCCACTGGAAAAAAGTGCTGAAGAGGTAGTAATGGGGGACAAGGAAAACGGAATAAGTAATTTGCATCAGTCTTCACTGTTGAAGACACTGGTAGTATGGTGGAAGTTCCAGGTGTCTGGGGTCATGAAGTGTGTGAAGTTACCTTTATTAGAGAGAAGGTTCTTGGGAAACTGAGAGGTCTGAAGGCAGATAAATGTACATCCCAGGTTTCTGAAAGAGCTAGCCAAAGAGGTCGTGGAGGCAGTAATAATGATCTTCCAAAAGTCACTAGATTCTGGGATGGTTCTGGAAGAACCATCTGACATTTGAAAACTGCAAATGTCACTCCACTCTTCAAGAAGGGAGAGAGACAGAAGAAAGGAAACAGTTAATTTAACCTCAGTGGTTGGGAAGATGTTGGAGTCAATTATTAAGGAGGAGGTCTCAAGGAACTTGGAGGCACATGATAAATGAGGTCGTAGTCAGCATGGTTTCCTCAGGGGAAAATCTTGCCTGACACATATGTTGGAATTCTTTGAAGTTATAAGAAGCAAGATAGCCAAAGGAGAATCAATTGATGTTGTGTACTTGGATTTTCAGGAGGCTTTTGACAAGGTGCCACACATGAGGCAGCTTAACACGCTACAAGCCCGTGGTATTACAGGAAAGATTCTAGCATGGAAAAAACAGTGGCTGATTGGCAGGAGGCAAACAGTGGGAATAAAGGGAGCCTTTCCAGTTGGCTGCTGGTGACTAGTGTTGGGGACTGCGTTGGGATCAATTCTTTTTACGTTACATGTCAATGATTTGGAAAATAGAATTGATGGCTTTGCTGTAAAGTTTGAAGATGATCTTATGATAGCTGGAGGGGCAGGATGTTTTGTGAAAGTAGAGAGGCTACATACGGACTTAGATTAGGAGAATGTCTAAAGAAATGGCAGATGGAATACAGCATCTGGAAATTTATGGTCATGCCTGTAGTAAAAGAAATGAAAGAGTTAATTATTTTCTAAATGGGGAGAAAATATTTTTAAAAACAGGTGCAAAGGGACTTGGGAGTCATACAGAATTCTCTAAAGGTTAATTTGCAAATTAAGTCAGTAGTGACGAAGGTAAATGTGATTTTAGGATTCATTTCAAGAGGACTAGAATATAAAAGCAAGGATGTAATGTTGAGACTTTATTAAGCACTGGTGAAGCCTCACTTGGAGTATTGTGAGCAGTTTTGGGCCCCATATCTTAGAAAGGATGTCCTGAAACTGGAGAGGATTCAAAGGAGATTCATGAAAATGATTCCAGGATTGAATGGCTTGTCACATGAAGAGCATTTAATGGCTCTGTGTCCATATTCACCGGAATTCAGAAGAATGAGGGGTGACCTCATTGAAACATATCAAATGGTGAAAGCTTTGATAGAGTGAATATGAAAATGATGTGTCCTTTGGTGGGAGTGTCTGAGACCAGAGGACACAGCCTCAGAATAGAAGGGTGTCCTTTTAGAACGGAGATGAGGAGGAATTTCTTCAGCCAGAAAGTGATGAACCTGTGGAATTCTTTGCCACAGGTAGCCGTGGAGGCCAAGTCTTTATGTATATTTATGGCAGAGTTTGATTGATTCTTGATTGGTCAAGGAATCAGTGGATGTGGGGGGGAAGACAGGAGATTGGGACTGAGAGGAAAATTGGATCAGCCATGATGAAATTGTGGAGTAGACTTGATGGGGTAAATGGGATAATTCTGCTCCTAGTTTTTTATGGTCTTATGGTAACAATGAGAAGAGGGCATGACCTGGGTGGTGGGGGCCTTAATGATGGATACCACCTTTGTGAGGCACCACTCCTTAAGGATGTTCGGATACCACACAGGCAAGCGCCCATGGTGGAGTTCACATATTTTACAGCTCTCTGCAGCTTACTTCGGTACTGTGCAATAATGCACCACCACCCCCATACCAGATGGCGATGCAGCCTGTCAGAATGCTCTCCATGGTACATCTGCAGGAATTTGTGAGTGTTTTAGGTGACAGACGAAATCTCCTCAAACTCCCGATGAAATATAACCACCATCTTGTTTCCTTTATAGCTGCATCGATATGTTGGGACCAGGTACGTTGCTCATTCTCTCCACTTCTGATCTCACTGTAAGGACTGGTCTGTGTTCCCTTGTCTTACCCTTTCTGAGGTCCACAATCAGCTCTATGCTTTACACCTGTGACTGTGTGGCTAAGCACAGCTCCAACACTGTACACAATTTTGCTGATGACACCACTGTTGTGGGCCGTATCAAAGGTGGTGATTAATCAGCATACAAGAGGGAGATTGAAAATTTGGCTGAGTGGTGTAATAACAATGATCTCTCACTCAACGTCAATAAGACCAAGGAACTGATTATAAATTCAGGAGAGGGAAACGAGAGGTCCATGAGCCATTAGTCATTGGAAGATCAGACATGGAGAGGATCAGAAACTAAATTCCTGGGTGTCACTATCTCAGAGGACCTGTCCTGAACACACCATATAAATGTAACAGCAAAGAAAGCATGACAACTCCTCAACTTCCTCGAGAGTCTGCGGAGATTCGGCATGTCACCATAAACCTTGACAAACTTCTATAGTTGTGTGGTGAAAAGTGTACTGACTGGCTGCATTACGGCCCAGTGTGAGAACAACAATGCCTTTGAGTGGAAAATCAATGGTGGTGGATTCGGCCCCATGCGTCAAGGGTAAAGCCCTCCCAATCACTGAGCACATCTATATGAAATATTGCTGTCGAAAAGCAGCATTCATCATCAAAGATCCTCACCACCCAGGCCATGGTCTTTCCTCGCTGCTGCCATCAGGTAGAAGGTACAAGTGCCTCAGGACTCAGGCCCTTGAACAAAAGGGGGTAACTACACTCATTCTATTTCTGGTGTTCCCACAAACGATGACCTCGCTTTAAGGACTCTTTATCTTGTTATTTCATGTTCTCATTGTTGATTACTATTTATTAATATTTCCATTTGCACAGTTTGTTGTTCATTGATCTTGTTTACAGTTACTGTTCTATAGATTTGCTAGGTATTCCCACAGGAAAGAGAATCTCAGGGTTGTATGTGGTAACACATGTGTACTCTGACAATAAACTTTACTTTGAACTTTGAATCTTGGTCGTACTGATGTCAAGTGCAAGCTTATTGCTGCGACACCTCTCAAATAGCTGGCATATCTCAGTCCTTTATGACCTCCGTCACCATCTGAAATTCAGCCAACAGTGATTGAACCTTCAGCAAATTTATAGATGGCACTGGAGCTGTGCCTAGCTACACAGTTGGCATTCCTGAGGTGTGCCAGTGTTGATTGTCAGTGAGGAGGAGATGTTATTTCCAATCTACACAGATTGAGGTCTTCCAGTTAGGAGGAGAAAATGGCGGCGTGACGCAGCATGCGCGTCCTCTCTGGTGAATGATATCTGTTGCTTGTTAAGTAGGGATCCGTGCACAATCCTGAATTTATGGAGGCAGATGTGAGAGCGCGGAGGAACTTCTGGAGAAACTTCTGAAATGCCCGCTTCGCTGCCACTGTTACTGTGCGGTCCGGAATCTCCGGAGGAGAAGGCCTCCGAGACCTCGGCTTTGCTTGTTTCGGCGGCCGGGACGAGATCGAAGACGCTCGGGAGGCTGTATCGGAGGGGCTGGACGGAGGCTCGAAGTTTTCGGACGGACTCAGAGTCTTCTGTGGTCGGGTGCTTCCAAGGCATCAGTTGTCGGTGCCTGGAAGTTTATGACAGGGAGAGTTTCTCCCTTTTTGCCGCCTGATATCGGGACGATTGGAGTCAATCGAGACTTTTTTTTACTGTGCCCATGGTCTGCTTTTATCAAATTACAGTATTGTTTTGCACTGCTGTAACTATATGTTATAATTACATGGTTTTGTCAGTGTGAGTCTTTGGTTTGTCCTTTTTTTTATTTTGTGATATCACTCAGGAGGAACATTGTACCATTTCTTAATGCACGCATGCATTTCTAAATGACAATAAACGAGAACTGAGTATCCTCATTATCCAATCTAATGAGGTACAGATCAAGTGGGTAATCAGAGACTTTTCCCAGGGTAGAAGTGGCTAATGCAAGGAGGCATAGATTTAAAGCGATTGGAGGAAAGTACAGGAGGCATATCAGAGGTAAAGTTTTGACACAGAGAGTAATGGATGCGTGCAATGTTCTGCCGAGCTGGTGGTAGAGGCAGATTTTTTTTTAAAAATCCTGAAATGATTGAAAAATGGAGGGCTATGTGGGAGGGAAGGAGTGGTTTAAGTAGCTAGCACAGCATCATGGGCCAAAGGGCCTGTAGTGTGCTGCAGATTTCAATGTTCAATTGTCAGACTCTTGAATGAACCAATACAATGGACTCTTGGCCTTACAGTCTATCTCGTTATGATGGTGCATGTGCTTGTTTTACTGCATGCACTATTTTGCTAGCTGTTACTCTTTATTCTGTATTCAGTTACTGTTTTGCCTTATTCCAGCTTGATGCACTGTGTAATTATTTATGTGAACATAAATTATTATGTGAACAGTATGCAAGACGACGGTAGTGTAGTGGTGAGGACAATGCTATTACTCCTTGGAATGATCTGGAGTTTGCAGTTAAAATCTAGGTCTTCCACATGGAAAGCTGGACGTCTCCCAGGTTCTCTGCGTCCCTCGCCCAGTCCAAGGACTGTGGGCTAATTGGTCACTGAGTGTTGTCCTGTGATTCGGTTTGGGTTAATTGGGGTTGTGGGCTTGGTGGCTCATCGGACTGGAACGGCCTTCTCGGGTTTGTATCACTAAATGAATAAACAAACAAACAAACAAGGCTGCACTGCGGTTTGGCACATATTACAATAATAATCCATAAAAAGAAAACTTTGATGATCATCTCAATAGTGGCCATGGAAACCGAGAGGCAACAGATTCCCAGTTTAGCGTCTTCTCCGGAAGATTTATTTACTTGGGTCTTTATTGAGATCCAGTGCAGAACAGGCCGTCCTGGCTCCTCAAGCTTTGCCACCAGTCCTAGCCTAATTATGGGGCAATTTCCAATGAACAATTAACCTAGTGACCGGTCCATTTTTGACTGTGGGAGGAACCCGGAGCAGCTGGAGGGAATACAGGAGCGTGTACAGACTCCTTATAGGCAGCAGCGGAAATGACACCTCTGACAACATAACCTCTGCACGGCTCCAAATTGATCCCTGTCCTCACTAATTTGAGTATGCACAGTGTGATTGCATACAAATTGGAAGCAATAAAGATGAATAAAACTCCTGGAGCCTGCTTAATTGTTCAATTATATCCTCGATTAGCTGCCCTCCATTTTTTGAGCATTTCCCATAATTGAATATATTTCTCATCTTCCTGTCAGTTCAATTTGTACAATTCCATCTGTTTTATATCCCATCACCAACTCACTGAGGCTGAAGGAGAGCTGGGAAGCACTCACTTCCATTCCTTTCTTCCACTTGCTATGTGTGAATTGCTCTATTTAGTACTATAAAAAAGTAAATTATCTCTTAATTTGTCTTTAGGAGCAGAAATGTCAACAAATTACTTTTATTTAGCACCTTTGACAAGGTAAAATATTCCAAGAGGCTTTGCAGAGGCTGTTTGAGGATAGCGAGCGTTGTGGTTATTGCAGCGCTAACAGCCCCCGTTCAACCCCCACCACCGTTTGTACATTCCCCCATTGACCGTGTCAATTTCCCCCCCCCCCACCACCCCGGGTGCACTGGTTTCCTCCCACAATCCAAAGGTGTACAGTTTAGTAGGTTAGTTAGTCATGTGGGTGGAGTAGATGCAGACTCGGTGAAGTGGAAGGCCCTGTTAGTGCACTGCACCTCAAAAGAAATTTTAAAAAATTTTAAAGTGAGCAGAGAGATTGGCAGAGGAATTCTAATGTTTAAAAACTCGACAGTTTTAAGATTAGCTCTATTTGTCACATGTATGTCGAAACAGGTAGTGCAATGTGCTGCAATATCATTGACCAACACTGCCTGAGGTTGTCCTGTCACCACGTTTCCAGCCCTAATGTAGCAGCCCACTTCCCAGCACCCTGTCAGGGGGTGTGCAAGGAAAATGGCGCATCAGAAAACACAAACTCGGTCACGTGAAAACATACAATAGACAATGGGTGCAGAAGTAGGCCATTCGGCCCTTCTAGCCAGAACCGCCATTCACTGTGATCATGGCTGATCATACACAATCAGTACCCCGTTCCTGCCCTCTCCCCATAACCCTTGACCCCGCTATCTATAAGAGCTCTATCTAACTCTCTCTTGAATGCATCCAGAGACTTGGGCTCCACTGCCTTCTGGGGCAGAACATTCCACATATCCACCACTCTCTGGGTGAAAAAGTTTTTCCGCATCTCAGTTCTAAATGGCCTACCCCTTATTCTTAAACTGTGGCCTCTAGTTCTGGACTCACCCATCAGCGGGAACATGCTTCCTGCCTCGCCAGCATGCCAGTAGCTTTCTTCACTGCCTGCTGTACCTGCATGCTTGCTTTCATTGACTGATGTACAAGAACACCTAGATCTCGTTGTGCTTCCCATTTCCTAACTTGACTCTATTTAGATAGTAATCTGCCTTCCTGTTCTTGCCACCAAAGTGGATAACCTCACATTTATCCACATTTATCTGCCATACATTTGCCCACTCACCCAACCTGTCCAAGTCACCCTGCATTCTCATAACATCCTCCTGACATTTCACACTGCCATCCAGCTTTGTGTCATCAGCAAATTTGCTAATGTTACTTTTAATCCCTTCATCTAAATCATTAATGTATATTGTAAACAGCTGCGCTCCCAGTACCTAACCTTGCGGTACCCCACTGGTCACAGCCTGCCATTCTGAAAGGGACCCATTAATCACTACTCTTTGTTTCCTGTCAGCCAGCCAATTTTCAATCCATGTCAGTACTCTACCCCCAATACCATGTGCCCTAATTTTGCCCACTAATCTCCTATGTGGGACTTTATCAAAAGCTTTCTGGAAGTCCAGGTCCAGCCTATGCTCTTCTGCCATCATCCCTGTGAGTGTATCCTTCCAGTCCGCTTTGGCCAGCTCTTTTCTCATGCCTCTGTAAATCCCTTTACTCCACTCTAATACAGATACATCTGATTTTAGCTTCTCCCTCTCAAACTTCAGGGTGCATTCTATCAGATTATTATCACTGTCTCCGAAGGGTTCCTTTACCTTAAGCTCCCGAATCAAATCAAGTTCAAGTTTTAAGTGCTTCAAGTTGAAGTTTAATTTATCATTCAACCATATATGAATATGGCCAAATGAAAGAGCGTTTCTCTGGGGCCAAGATGTAAACCACTTTTCCAACAGCATACAGCACAATGCAAATAGCTCGTTTGGTTATGATTTCAGAAAAACATACAGTCCCAAAGAAAAACAATAATATAGCCCAAGCCCCTGAGTGGCATGACTGTTGATCAGTGATTGTCAATGGGGGTAAGTGGCACTCAATCTTAAGGCACGAGACTTCGCTGACCATTAGTAGAGCAGGCACTTCCGAAAGAAAGGATGCGGCACTGGAACACGGGAAGATCCATCGCTCTGCAGGCGGTGAGCACGCGTCATCACAACAAGTTTAAAAGGCAGCAGTCTCATCCGAGCTTACCAACCAAACAGACATTATTGGGATAATAGACAATAGACAGTAGGTGCAGGAGTAGGCTGTTCGGCCCTTCTAGCCAGCACTGCCATTCACTGTGATCATGGCTGATCATACACAATCAGTACCCCGTTCCTGCCCTCTCCCCATATCCCTTGACCCCGCTATCTATAAGAACTCTATCTAACTCTCTCTTGAATGCATCCAGAGACTTGGCCTCCACTGCCTTCTGGGGCAGAGCATTCCACATAACCACCAATCTCTCGGTGAAAAAGTTTTACCGCATCTCTGTTCTAACTGGCCTACCCCTTATTCTAAAACTGTGGCCTCTAGTTCTGGACTCATCCATCAGCCGGAACATGCTTCCTGCCTCCAGTGTGTCTAATCCCTTAATAATCTTATATGTTTCAATCAGATCTCCTCTCATCCTTCTAAATTCTAGTGTATACAAGCCCAGTCGATCCAATCTTTCAACATATTTCAGTCCCGCCATTCCAGGAATTAACCTTGTTAACCTACGCTGCACTCCCTCAATAGCAAGAATGTCCTTCCTCAAATTTGGAGAGCAAAACTACACACAATACGCCAGGTGGAGTCTCACCAGGGCCTTGTAAAGCTGCAGAAGGACCTCTTTACTCCTATACTCAATTCCTCTTGTTATAAAAGCCAGCATGCCATTAGCTTTCTTCACTGCCTGCTGTACCTGCATGCTTGCTTTCATTGACTGATGTACAAGAACACCTAGATCTCATTGTACTTCCCTTTTTCCTAACTTGACTCCATTTAGATAGTAATCTGCCTTCCTGCTACTTATAACATTATAACCATATAACAATCGCAGCACGGAAACAGGCCATCTCGGCCCTCCTAGTCTGTGCCGAACTCTTAATCTCACCTAGTCCCACCTACCTGCACTCAGCCCGTAACCCTCCACTCCTTTCCTGTCCATATACCTATCCAATTTTACCTTAGATGACACAACTGAACTGGCCTCTACTACTTCTACCGGAAGCTCATTCCACACAGCTATCACTCTCTGAGGAAATGTCTTCCTGACATTTCACACTGCCACCCAGCTTTGTGTCATCAGCAAATTTGCTAATGTTACTTTTAATCCCTTCATCTAAATCATTAATGTATATTGTCAACAGCTGTGGTCCCAGCACCGAACCTTACGGTACCCCGCTGGTCACAGCCTGCCATTCCGAAAGGGACCTGTTAATCACTACTCTTTGGTTCCTGTCAGCCAGCCAATTTTCAATCCATGTCAGTACTCTGCCCCCAATACCAAGTGCCCTAATTTTGCCCACTAATCTCCTATGTGGGACTTCATTGAAAGCTTTCTGGAAGTCCAGGTACACTACATTCATTGGCTCTCCCTTGTCCATTTTCATAGTTACATCCTCAAAAAACTCCAGAAGATTAGTCAAGTATAATTTTCCCTTCATAAATCCATGCTGACTCGGACTGATCCTTCTACTGCTATCCAAATCTGTCATAATTTCCTCTTTTATAATTGACTCCAGCATCTTTCCCACCACTGACGTCAGGCTAACCGGTCTGTAATTCCCTGTTTTCTCTCTCCCTCCTTTCTTGAAAAGTGGGACAACATTAGCCACCCTCCAATCAGCAGGAACTGTTCCTGAATCTATAGAACATTGGAAAATGATTACCAATGCATCCACAATTTCTAGAGCCACTGCTTTAAGAACCCTGGGATGCAGACCATCAGGTCCCGGGGACTTATCAGCCTTCAGATTCAACAGTCTATCCAACACCGTATCTTGCCTAATATAAATTTCCTTCAGTTCATCCTTTACCCTAGTTCCTTTGGCCACTATTACATCTGGGAGATTGTTTGTGTCTTCCCTAGTGAAGACAGATCCAAAGTACCTGTTCAACTCATCTGCCATTTCCTTGTTCCCCATAATAAATTCACCTGTTTCTGTCTTCAATGGTCCAATTTTGGTATTAACTATTTTTTTGCTATTCAAATACCTAAAGAAGCTTTTACTATCCTCCTTTATATTCTTGGCTAGTTTACCTTCGTACCTCATTTTTTCTTGGCGTATTAACTTTTTTGTTATCTTCTGTTGCTCTTTAAAAGCTTCCCAGTCCTCTGGTTTCCCGCTCATCTTTGCTATATTATATTTCTTCTCTTTTATTTTTGTACTGCCCTTTACTTCCCTTGTCAGCCATGGCCACCCTTTACTCCCCTATTTCTTCCTCTTTGGAATGAACTGATCCTGCACCTTTTGCATTATTCCCAGAAATACCTGCCATTGTTGCTCCACTGTCTTCCCTGCTAGGGTATTGTTCCATTGAACTTTGGCCGGCTCCTCCCTCATAGCTCCATAGTTCCCTTTGTTCAACTGTAATTCTGACACATCCGATTTTCCCTTCTCCTCATATTGTAGGTTAAAACATATATTATGGTCACTACCTCCTAATGGTTCCTTTACCTCGAGGTCCCTGATCAAATCTGGTTCATTGCACAACACTAAATCTAGAATTGCCTTCTCCCTGGTAGGCTCCAGTACAAGCTGTTCTAAGAATCCATCTCGGAGGCACTCCACAAACTCCCTTTCTTGGGGTCCAGTACCATTCTGATTCTCCCAGTCTTCCTGCATGTTGAAATCCCCCGTGACAACTGTATCATTACCTTGGCAACATGCCAATTTTAACTCTTCATTCAGCTTACACCCTACATCCAGACTGCTGTTTGGGGGCCTGTAGATAACTCCCATTAGAGTCTTTCTACCTTTAGAATTTCTCAGTTCTATCCATACTGACTCTACATCCCCAGATTCTATGTCCCTCCTTGCAAGGGACTGAATATCATTCCTCACCAACAGAGCCACCCCACCCCCTCTGCCAGTCAGTCTGTCCTTTCGATAAGATATATATCCTTGAATATTCATTTCCCAGACCCTGTCCGCTTGAAGCCATGTCTCTGTTATTCCCAGAACATTGTACTTGCCAATTTCCAACTGAGCCTCAAGCTCATCTACTTCATTACTTATACTTCGTGCATTCATATATAATACTTTTAATTCGGTACTCCCCTCTCACTTCATATTAACTTCTATTTCACTTGGCCATACTGTATGATCTCTTCTTGAGCTTTCTACTCCATTGATTCTGTTGTCCTTTTTAACTTTTCTTATTTTCACTTTCCCTTTAACTCCATCCTTATATTTCCAGTTCATCCCCTCCCCCCACTACTTAGTTTAAACACATCTGTGTTGCAGTGGCAAACCTGTCTGCCAGAATGCTGGTCCCCCCGCCTATTAAGGTGCAACCCGTCCCTTTTGTAAAATTCATCCCTACCCCAAAACAGATCTCAGTGGTCCAAGAATGTAAATCCTTGCTTCCTGCACTAGTTCCTCAGCCACACATTCAGATCCATTATCTCCCTGTTCCTGCCCTCTCCAGCACAAGGAACTGGAAGCAAGCCAGAGAAAACCACCCTGGAAGTCCTGCTTTTCAGCCTTCTTCCGAGTTCTCTGAAGTCCCGCTGCAGTATGTCCTTCCTCTTCTTCCCGATGTTATTTGTGCCGACATGCACTACCACTTCCGGCTGTTCACCTTCACCCTTGAGGATTCCCTGCAATCGGTCCATGATGTCCTGGATCCTAGCACCAGGGAGGCAACTTACCACCCTTAAATCTTGCCTGTTGCCACAGAAACCCCTTTCCGTACCTCTCACTATGGAGTCCCCTACTACCACGGCTCTTCCTGATGTCTGACTCCTCGGCTCTGCTTCTGCACCAATTTTTGGCTCGCAAACCTGTCTACCTCTCAGACTGGCAGTATCGTCTGTCCTGACATCTTTGGTCAGGGCTGCTTACAAACTGCTTACAGATGGAAACGGGAAAGGAACAGCGGTGGTCATGCCTACTATAAAGCATTACACTGTCTGCAATGCTACACTGAACACTCTCTTATACTGAACAACTGTGTCACCCCAACACTGAACACTCTCTAATACTGAACATCCATGTCACCCTAACACAGAACACTCTCTATTACTGAACATCCGTGTCACCCCAACACTGAACAATGAGCCCTAATACTGAACAACCGTCACCCCAACACTTAACACTGACCCCTAATACTGAACAACTGTGTCACCCCAACACTGAACACTCACTAATACTGAACAACCGTGTCACCCCGACACTCAACACTCTCTATTACTGAACAACTGTGTCACCCCAACACTGAACACTCTCTAATACTGAACAACCGTGTCACCCCAACACTGAACACTCTCTAATACTGAACAACCGTGTCACCCCAACACTGAACACTCTCTAATACTGAACAACCGTGTCACCCCAACACTGAACACTAAGCCCTAATAATGAACAGCTGTCTCACCCCGACACTGAGCACTCTCTAATACTGAACATCCGAGTCACCCCGACACTGAGCACTCTCTAATACTGAACAACAGTGTCACCCCAACACAGAACACTCTCTAATACTGAACATCCGAGTCACCCAAACACTGAACACTCTCTAATACTGAACATCCGTGTCACCCCGACACTGAGCACTCTCTAATACTGAACAACTGTGTCACCCCAACACAGAACACTCTCTAATACTGAACAACCATGTCACCCCAACACTGAACACCCTTTAATACTGAACTAGAGTACTGTTGCGAAATACTGCAGTACCATGTCGCCCCTATTGCTGAGTTTTGTGATCCAATACTCTGGCAGCATGCTACCGCTAACTCTGAATACTGTGATATACTGCAGCATCATGCTGCCCCTAACACTGAATACTGTGATATAATACCATGACAGCATGCCACCCCTAACTCTGAATACTGTGATATACTGCAGCATCGTGCCACCCCTAACACTGAATACTGTGATATAATACTACGGTACCATGCTGCCTATTGTACTAAGAATGCTGCAGGTATGTGTGTTACTGTTGGAGTGATGAAATCAGGAATCCTGAATCAAGAATCATAGTGATAAATAGCATTTAATCCGGGGAGTTTCTAAACTCTTGGAATGAACATCAATTTCTCCAACTTGCAGTAATTATATCTCCTCCTCCTTTCTACATCTTCAATTCCCTATTCTGGCCCTGCTCTTACCTCTTCACCTCTCCTCACCTGTCCATTATCTGTCCCTGGTGGCCCCCTTCCCTTCTCCCGTGGTCCACTTTCCTCTACTATTAGGTTCCTTCTTCTCCAGCCCTCTACCTTTTCCACCTATCAGCTCATCCCCAAACACCTGGCTTCACCTGTCACCTGCCAGATTGTACTCCCTCCCTCACCCTGCCCCCACCTTTTTGTTCTGGTTTCTTCCCCCTTCATTTCCAGTCCTGATGAAGGTTCTCGATCTGAAATGCTGACTGTTTATTCCGATGCTGCCTGACCTGCTGAGTTCCTCCAGCACTTTGTGCGTGTTGTTTTCGATTTCCGACAAACGCAGACTCTCTGGTGTCGATGAAGTTAGAAGATTGGGGTGGTGCTGCTTGTTAGACAGGGAGGAGAGTCTGTCAAGGGATTGGAAAACAAAGATGAACTTTAAAATGTTGCTGCACCTTAACTCATAGTCTCTGAACAGCACGAGAGTGAGAGAGTTTGGGTCAGGCAGAGTTATGATTTGGTTCTCTAGTCTTTTAATGAGATGAAGATTACAAAGCCTATTGCAATGTGAACATTTCTGAACTAATTTTAGCCTGGGTCTCCTGGTGAGAATGGAAAGGAACAAGGTGACAATGCAAGTCCACAGGTAATGATTAAAATAAGACACATTGGGGTCAAGACACTGGAGATTAAATGCAGCGCATTTTCTTGAAATGATATCTCCAATTAAGTGGTGCACAATTATGTGAATACTGCACAGACACAGGGGAAAGAGAAAGTACTGAAGCTATAAACTCACGCATTGCAAGTACTGGGATTCAGAAATAAACCGGAAAGTGCTGAAGATACACAACAGATCACGCAGCATCTGTGGAGAGGGGAACAGATTTATGCTCAGCACAAACCTGAACCTTTCCCCTTCTCCCCTCTCCCGTTGGGCAGAAAATAACAAGAAGCATGTTACCACCAGGCTGGAGGCCGGCTTCTCTTCACCGCTCTAAGTCTCTTGTACAATAAGATGGAATTTTTGGCCTCAAAGTCTACTTCGTTATGATCTTGCATTTGATTGTTCATCTGCAATTCATTTTTTCAGTGGTTTCTGCAACTCATCATCAAGGACCACCACTTTGCAGGCCATGGTCTCTCTGATAGGAGGCATGCCCCAGAACACCAGGTTCAGGAACAGTTATTACCCTACAAACACCAGGCTCCTGAACCAGCATGGATAACTTTGTTCACCTTAACCCTTAACTGATTCCACAACCTACAGTCTCACTTTCAAGTTCTCATGCTCTCAGTATCATTCATTTTTTTGCATAATTTGTATTCTTTTGCACAGTGGTGGTGGGTCAGTCTTTGTTTATGTATAAACAAGAGAAAATCTGCAGATTCCCGAGCAACACACACACAAAATGCTGTTGGAACTCAGCAGGCCAGGCAGTATCTATGGAAAAGTGTACAGTCGACATTTGGTCCGGGACCCCTCATCAGGACATACATAAACTGCACATGTTTTTAATGCACTTTTTCATAAATTCTTTTGTATTTCTTCATAAATATATCCTGTGATGGATGAATTTCAAGGTAGTACATGGTGACACAGAGGTACTTCGATATTCAGAGGATATCCTCCATTGGCCGGGGTCGACCATGGATGTTGTGTCCCACAAACCAGTATGCCAGCCAGGGCAGTACAATATGGAGAGCAAGACAATGTATCAGGCTCCCCACCCCCACAGATCTGATGAATCTACAGGAACAGCAGCGATCGATACAGTTAGGTGCCAGCAGCATCACCAGAGTTGCCAGTCAGCATTGAACTCAATGCAAGTCCGCCTCAGGGAGCCCAGCGCTGGAATATTCCACGGGGTTTACTCCTGAAACCTTCTCTATGGTGGGTATAGCCACATGGCAGTGAAGGTTTGAGATCAGAGTTCTCCTGGATGAGCTGCCAACCATGGCTGGTGAGCCCCATCTGCCCGAAGTGACTGGTGTAAGATGCCAGTGACCTGCCTTTGCCCCTTCTGCTGTCAGTAGAAATGGTTCCGCCAGGCTTAGTAGCTACCTGCCCATGAAGGCCTGGAGCCAGACTTGAAGCACACCATTGGGAGCATTTAATAGGTCATGGGGACTTATCTCCTCTACCTTCCTCAGCCTTAAGGACCCACTTTGACTTTACTCTGCTTTGATACTGTGAGCTTAATGCACTCTGCAATGATTTGATCTGTATCAAGGCAAGCTTTTGACATAATTAATAAACCAATAGCAATACTGTCTCAATACCAGTGGATCTGATGAATGGTCACTGGGCTCTGTTTTTGTCTCTTTTCAATGCTGCCGACTTCCCCAGAGTTTTCGGGTTTGAGTTACTGTGCTGGGTAATAATGTACCATGGGAGCAGCATAGCTCAGCTGAGGCTGTGTGTGGTTACACTGGGGTCATAACTTAGTTCAGAACATTAAGCCCAGCACAGGACCCGGCCCTTTGGTTCTCACTGCTTGCCGCACCAATTCCGCATGATACCCAAATGGCATGAATTCCTGTGCACGGGGTTTCCATCCCTCAATTCTCTGCATCTTCACATGCCGATCTCAGAGACTCTTACATGCCTCTATTCTATCAGCCTCCACCACCACTCCTGGCACAGGCACAGACCCCTCCCTCTGTAAAAAAACATGTCCCACACATCTCTTTTCAACTTTCCTCTTCGGAAATGCACGCTCTCTGGTATTCAGACTCTTGAAACCCGGGAAAAAGATAATGTCTGTCTATGCTTCCCATAATCTTTATAAACATCTATTGGAAATCCCCCACCAGAAAAACCAGTCAGCCTTGACCAGCCTTCCCTTACGAAACGCAAGAGGTACTGCAGATGCTGGGAACCCTGAGCAGCACATTAAAATTAAAATGATAGTGAAGCTAGGCGAGGGGGAGTTAGCTGGGGGAGGGGGATGAAGTGAGAAGTAGGGAGGTGATAGAACATGCCCTTTAATCTAATGAGCATCCTAGAGAACCTTTCCTGCACCTTTTCGTTCCTATAATGGAGTGACCAGAACTGAAGGCAACACTCTTCACCAGTTTATATAGCTGCAAAATAACTTTCAGACTCTTGAACATTTGCAGTTTTCATTGAAAGCATATTCTGCTCCAGTGGAGGTGCTGCCACTCTGCACCACAGAAGTAACTGCAGCCAATTGTCTTCCTTAAGAATACCATGCTGACTTTGGCCTATTTTATCACCTGCCTCCAGATACTCTGAAACCTCATCCTTAATAATGGACTCTAACTTCTTGGCAAACGCTGAAGCCAGGCTAACTGCCTTTTGATATCCTCTTTGTATTATTGGCTAGCTTACCTTCATATCTATTCTCTCCTTGCTGCTTTTTTTGAGTTGCCTTGTGCATGTTTTTGAAAGCTTCTCGATCCTCTAGCTCCCCACTACCTTTTGCCAGGTTATGCAGTATGCCCTCTCTTTTGCTTTTTGCTGTCTTTGACTTTCCTTGTCGTACTCAATTGACTCATCTCCCCTTTTTGGTATGAACCAATCTGTGACTTTCAATTTGCTCCCAGAAATTCCAGCCTATGCTCTTCTGCCATCATCCCTGTGAGTGTATCCTTCCAGTCCGCTTTGGCCAGCTCTTTTCTCATGCCTCTGTAAATCCCTTTACTCCACTCTAATACAGATATATCTGATTTTAGCTTCTCCCTCTCAAACTTCAGGGTGCATCCTATCAAATTATTATCACTGTCTCCGAAGGGTTCCTTTACCTTAAGCTCCCGAATCAAATCAAGTTCAAGTTTTAAGTGCTTCAAGTTGAAGTTTAATTTATCATTCAACCATATATGAATATGGCCAAATGAAAGAGCGTTTCTCTGAGGCCAAGATGTAAACCACTTTGCCAACAGCACACAGCACAATGCAAATAGCTCGTTTGGTTATGATTTCAGAAAAACATACAGTCCCAAAGAAAAACAATAATATAGCCCAAGCCCCTGAGTGGCATGACTGTTGATCAGTGATTGTCAATGGGGGTAAGTGGCACTCAATCTTAAGGCACGAGACTTCGCTGACCATTAGTAGAGCAGGCACTTCTGAAAGAAAGGATGCGGCACTGGAACACGGGAAGATCCATCGCTCTGCAGGCAGTGAGCACGCGTCATCACAACAAGTTTAAAAGGCAGCAGTCTCATCCGAGCTTACCAACCAAACAGACATTATTGGGATAATAGACAATAGACAGTAGGTGCAGGAGTAGGCTGTTCGGCCCTTCTAGCCAGCACTGCCATTCACTGTGATCATGGCTGATCATACACAATCAGTACCCCGTTCCTGCCCTCTCCCCATATCCCTTGACCCCGCTATCTATAAGAACTCTATCTAACTCTCTCTTGAATGCATCCAGAGACTTGGCCACCACTGCCTTCTGGGGCAGAGCATTCCTCATATCCACCAATCTCTCGGTGAAAAAGTTTTACCGCATCTCTGTTCTAACTGGCTTACCCCTTATTCTAAAACTGTGGCCTCTAGTTCTGGACTCATCCATCAGCCGGAACATACTTCCTGCCTCCAGTGTGTCCAATCCCTTAATAATCTTATATGTTTCAATCAGATCCCCTCTCATCCTTCTAAATTCTAGTGTATACAAGCCCAGTCGCTCCAATCTTTCAACATATGACAGTCCCGCCATTCCAGGAATTAACCTTGTTAACCTACGCTGTACTCCCTCAATAGCAAGAATGTCCTTCCTCAAATTTGGAGAGCAAAACTGCACACAATACTCCAGGCGTGGTCTCATCAGGGCCCTGTAAAGCTGCAGATGGACCTCTTTACTCCTATACTCAATTCCTCTTGTTATAAAAGCCAGCATGCCATTAGCTTTCTTCACTGCCTGCTGTACCTGCATGCTTGCTTTCATTGACTGATGTACAAGAACACCTAGATCTCGTTGTACTTCCCCTTTTCCTAACTTGACTCCATTTAGATAGTAATCTGCCTTCCTGTTACTTATAACCATATAACCATATAACAATCACAGCACGGAAACAGGCCATCTCGGACCTCCTAGTCCGTGCCGAACTCTTAATCTCACCTAGTCCCACCTACCTGCACTCAGCCCGTAACCCTCCACTCCTTTCCTGTCCATATACCTATCCAATTTTACCTTAAATGACACAACTGAACTGGCCTCTACTACTTCTACCGGAAGCTCATTCCACACAGCTATCACTCTCTGAGGAAATGTCTTCCTGACATTTCACACTGCCACCCAGCTTTGTGTCATCAGCAAATTTGCTAATGTTACTTTTAATCCCTTCATCTAAATCATTAATGTATATTGTAAACAGCTGCGGTCCCAGCACCGAACCTTGTGGTACCCCACTGGTCACAGCCTGCCATTCCGAAAGGGACCTGTTAATCACTACTCTTTGTTTCCTGTCAGCCAGCCAATTTTCAATCCATGTCAGTACTCTGCCCCCAATACCAAGTGCCCTAATTTTGCCCACTAATCTCCTATGTGGGACTTTATCGAAAGCTTTCTGGAAGTCCAGGTACACTACATTCATTGGCTCTCCCTTGTCCATTTTCATAGTTACATCCTCAAAAAACTCCAGATGATTAGTCAAGCATAATTTTCCCTTCATAAATCCATGCTGACTCGGACTGATCCTTCTACTGCTATCCAAATCTGTCATAATTTCATCTTTTATAAGTGACTCCAGCATCTTTCCCACCACTGACATCAGGCTAACCGGTCTATAATTCCCTGTTTTCTCTCTCCCTCCTTTCTTGAAAAGTGGGACAACATTAGCCACCCTCCATTCAGCAGGAACTGTTCCTGAATCTATAGAACATTGGAAAATGATTACCAATGCATCCACAATTTCTAGAGCCACTGCTTTAAGAACCCTGGGATGCAGACCATCAGGTCCCGGGGACTTATCAGCCTTCAGATTCAACAGTCTATCCAACCGTTTCTTGCCTAATATAAATTTCCTTCAGTTCATCCTTTACCCTAGTTCCTTTGGCCACTATTACATCTGGGAGATTGCTTGTGTCTTCCCTAGTGAAGACAGATCCAAAGTACCTGTTCAACTCATCTGCCATTTCCTTGTTCCCCATAATAAATTCACCTGTTTGTCTTCAATGGCCCAATTTTGGTCTTAAATATTTTTTTGCTATTCACATACCTAAAGAAGCTTTTACTATCCTCCTTTGTATTCTCGGCTAGTTTACCTTCGTACCTCATTTTTTCTTGGCGTATTGCCTTTTTTGTTATCTTCTGTTGCTCTTTATAAGCTTCCCAGTCCTCTGGTTTCCCGCTCATCTTTGCTGTGTTATAGTTCTCTTTTATTTTTGTACTGCCCTTTACTTCCCTCGTCAGCCAAGGCCACCCTTTACTCCCCTTAGGATCTTTCTTCCTCTTTGGAATGAACCCATCCTGCACCTTTTGCATTATTCCCAGAAATACCTGCCATTGTTGTTCCACTGTCTTCCCTGGTAGGTTATTGTTCCATTGAACTTTGGCCGGCTCCTCCCTCATAGCTCCATAGTTCCCTTTGTTCAACTGTAATACTGACACATCCGATTTTCCCTTCTCCTCATATTGTAGGTTAAAACATATCATATTATGGTCACTACCTCCTAATGGTTCCTTTACCTCGAGGTCCCTGATCAAATCCGGTTCATTGCACAACACTAAATCTAGAATTGCCTTCTCCCTGGTAGGCTCCAGTACAAGCTGTTCTAAGAATCCATCTCGGAGGCACTCCACAAACTCCCTTTCTTGGGGTCCAGTACCAACCTGATTCTCCCAGTCTACCTGCATTTTGAAATCCCCCATGACAACTGTATCATTACCTTGGCAACATGCCAATTTTAACTCTTCATTCCACTTACACCCTACATCCAGACTGCTGTTTGGGGGCCTGTAGATAACTCCCATTAGGTTCTTTCTACCCTTAGAATTTCTCAGTTCTCTCCATACTAACTCTACATCCCCAGATTCTATGTCCCTCCTCGCAAGGGACTGAATTTCATTCCTCATCAACAGAGCCACCCCACCCCCTCTGCCAGTCAGTCTGTCCTTTCGATAAGATATATATCCTTGAATATTCATTTCCCAGTCCCTGTCCGCTTGAAGCCATGTCTCAGTTATTCCCACAACATCGTACTTGCCAATTTCCAACTGAGCCTCAAGCTCATCTACTTCATTACTTATACTTCGTGCATTCATATATAATACTTTCAATTCGGTACTCCCCTCTCATTTCATATCAACTTCTATTTCACTTGGCCATACTGTATGATCTCTTCTTGAGCTTTCTACTCCATTGATTCTGTTGTCCTTTTTAACTTTTCTTATTTTCACTTTCCCTTTAACTCCATCCTTATATTTCCAGTTCATCCCCTCCCCCCACTACTTAGTTTAAACACACCTGTCTGCCAGAATGCTGGTCCTCCGCCTATTAAGTTGCAACCCGTCCCTTTTGTACAATTCATCCCTACCCCAAAACAGATCTCAGTGGTCCAAGAATGTAAATCCTTGCTTCCTGCACCAGTTCCTCAGCCACACATTCAGATCCATTATCTCCCTGTTCCTGCCCTCTCCAGCACGAGGAACTGGAAGCAAACCGGAGATAACCACCCTGGAAGTCCTGCTTTTCAGCCTTCTTCCGAGTTCTCTGAAGTCCCGCTGCAGAATGTCCTTCCTCTTCTTCCCGAAGTCATTTGTGCCGACATGCACTACCACTTCCGGCTGTTCACCTTCACCCTTGAGGATTCCCTGCAATCGTTCCGTGATGTCCTGGATCCTTGCACCAGGGAGGCAACACACCATCCTTAAAACTCACCTGTTGCCGCAGAAACCCCTTTCTGTACCTCTTACTATGGAGTCCCCTACTACCATGGCTCTTCCTGATGTCTGACTCCTTGGCTTTGCTTCTTCACCAATTTTTGGCTCGCAGACCTGTCTGTCTCTCAGACTGGCAGTATCTTCTGTCCTGACAGCTTCCAAGAGGGTGAACTTGTTTACGAGAGGTACGTCCCCTGGGGTCTCCTGTACTTCAAGCATCCTTTCCTTCCTCATCGTCGCCCCCTTTCTCTCTTCCGGTATCCTCGGTGTAACGACCTCACTGTAGGTCCTGTCCAGAAAACTCATTTTTGCGGATAAACCTGAGGTCATCCAGTTCTTTCTTCAGTGCTGCAACATGCTCCTTCAGAAGCTGAATCTGGACACATTTTCCACAGCTTTAGCAGCCGGGGGCACCATCAGTGTCCTGACCTCCCACATCATGTACGTAGCACACTGAATCAGCTTAGCGGTCATGTCTTCACCCTCTCCAATTGTGCCTGGTGTAGTCTCCTCACCGAAGACTCTCGAGCCGAAGACTAGCACTTTTCACACCAGGCACTTCCCTCGACCAGGCCTCTTCCCGACAGGCTGCTATGTTACAGCTAGAGCTAGATGCAAACATTTGTAAAAAGTGTTACCACTCGAGTCATTTGACAGAAAGCTAAAAATGACCTTGATAGTGGTCTCATTGCTTCTTATAACATTTCCAAAACGATAGCAAAGTGTGGAAAATCTCATACAACTGGTCAAGGATTAATAATGCCTGCTGTATCAGAAGTGCTCCCCACTGTTCTCAAAATGGATACCAGTATTTTAAATTCTCACCAATGAACATACTTCCAGTATACATTACAAATGTCCAACAAAGTCTTGCTTCCAAGTACAGATGTCCAAGACAATCACTCACTCCATTTATTGGATCGTGCACCACCTTGGCAGAATGGTACCTAACAAGAGCAGGTGACATCACGATAATGTCCAGTTCCATCATTATCGAGCAAAACACTGATGGGATAGTCCTACAGTATTTGATGTTCTTAGTGTCCAGCAGCAACTTGCCATAAAAAAGAAAACACTTACAAAGTCACATTTTATTGGACCCTAAGCGGCCACCGTGGAGCCCTCCACCATCACACTGGAACGGGTTCATTGCACAACACCCAATCCAGAACTGAACGGCCACAAGCACAAGCTGTTTTTTAAAAAATTCTACCTTGCAGGCAATGTACAAATTCCTTCTCTCAGGATTTGGATTCAAACTGATATTCTTGATCTACTGGCATATTGAAATCCCCTACGACCAACATAATACTGTACGCCTTACATAACTTTTCTATCTCCCATTATAATTTGTACCCCACTCCCTGGCTATTTTCAGAGGCCGTACATAACTCCCATCAGGGTCCTCTTACCATTGTAGTCTCTCAGCTCTGCATGCAAGGAATCTACATCTTCTTTCTAAGCATTTGATTTTATTTTTTACTAACAAAGCCACCCCACCCCCTCAACCACCTACCGAGCCTTTCAATATGATGTGTATCCTTGGATGTTAAGCTCACATCTGTGATCTTCTTTCAACCATGATTCGGTGAAGCCCACAATGTCATATTTGTCAGTTTCTATTTGCGCTACAAGACCTTATTTCATTTTGGCTTTCACTTGGATGTAACACCTTCAGTCCTGTATTCACCACCTTCTTTTCAATTTTGTCTCCAGGTTGCCTGACGTTAAACTTTACCTCTTTCTAAACTTTCTGTCTTATTTAGTCATTAAATTCTCCTGCACTTGCCTTCCATTTTACTTACAAAATATACTTTGTTTAACCCCCCCCCCAGTTTGAAGCCCTATCCACAAGCGTCATTTATGTGACTCGCTGGGAGCCTGCAAATAATATATAACATTTGTTTGGTTGCTTATGTCTGATTGAAGGCAAAATTGTCTCAAGCTTATTTAAGGGCAAATTCATCAACCAGTAGAACGTAGAACACAGAGCTGTACTGCACAATGCAGACCCATCAGCCCACAATGCTGTAAACAACACACACAAAATGCTGGTGGGACACAGCAGGCCAGGCAGCATCTGTAAGGAGAAGCACCGTCGATGTTTCGGGCCGAGACCCTTCGTCAGGACTAACTGAAAAGAAAGATACTAAGAGATTTGAAAGTAGTGGGGGGAGGGGGAAATGTGAAATGATAGGAGAAGACCGGAGGGGGTGGGGTGAAGTTAAGAGCTGGAAAGGTGATTGGAGAAAGTGATACAGAGCTGGAGAAGGGAAAGGATCATGGGACGGGAGGCCTCGGGAGAAAGAAAGGAGGAGGGAAACACCAGAGGGAGATGGAGAACAGACAGAGTGATGGGCAGAGAGAGAGAAAGAAAACAACTAAATGTATCAGGGATGGGGTAAGAAGGGGAGGAGGGACATTAACAGAAGTTAGAGAAGTCAATTATTTAAAGGAGGTCCTAAATCTTATACAATTTTCTTGCCATAACTCTTGCTGAAAGTCCATGGAAAATTGACCTGGAAAACCAATTACGTAATTCTTTCAGGAATTTTAGCAGTCTAGCACCAGTCATGAAGACTTATGAGGAAAACGAACCTATTCCATGTGTACAGTAACTATAATCTGGACATACCTTTCTCTACATACATTGTACCATTAGTCAATAGATTCTCTTACAAGATTCAAAATTCAAAGATCAAAATAAGTTTATGTTCATTTAATTTTATTTTTTTGAGCTACAATGCGGAATAGGCCCTTCTGGCACTTTGAGTTGCGTGACCCAGCATTCCCTGATTTAACCCTACCCTAATCACAGGACGATGTACAATTACCAATTAACCACTAACCAGCACATTGAATTAGTATAAAGGAAAAGCAGCAACAGAATTGCTAGCTACCATGTGTGGCATGACAATGTAGCAGTCAATATAATGTTATTACAGTGCCAGTGTCCTGTGTTCGATTTCCATTGCTGTCTGCAAGGGGTTTGTATGTTTTGTCCGTGATTGTGTGCTCCACAGGCTTTGGTTTCTTCCTGCATTCCAAACACATACGAGCTAGAGGATGAATTGCTCGTATGGGTGTAATTGGGAGGTGCAGGCTTTTTGGTGCTACTGTGCTGTATCTCTAAATAATAACAATTAAAAATTTACAGTTTCATATTTACAACGGTGGCGCTTTTCAATTAGTAGAACATGTTGCAATAGGCGAGGGTCCAGAGGAGATTCAGACGAATGATCCCAGGAATGAAGGGTTAATGTATGAGGAGCTTTGGATGGCTCTAGGTCTTGTACTTGCTGGAGTTTAGAAGAATTAGGAGGGATCTCATTGAAATTTGAAAGGCCTGCATAGAGTGGATGCGGAGAGGAGGTTTCCCAAACTGGGAGAGTCTAGGACCACAGGGCACAACCTCAAAATTGAGAGATGCCCCATTTAGAACAGAGATGAGGAAAAATTTCTTTAGCCAGAGGGTGTTGAATCTGTGGAAACCATTGACACAGAGAGCCGTGCAGGTCAAGTCATTGGGTATATTTAAAGCAGAGAGTGATAGGGTCTTGATGAATCAAGGAATCAAAGTTTATAGGGAGAAGGCAGGAGAATGGGGTTGAGAGGGTTAATAGATGTAATGGTAGATCAGAACTAACGGGCCAAATAGCCTAATTGAGTTCTTATGTCTTACGGACTTATGGTCTAATGTTCAACAGCCTTTGAGAACTTATTGAGGGCCCTCCAAGAACCTGCTGTAATTCAGAATCAGAATCAGGTTTAACATCATTGGCATTTGTCATGACATTTGTTGTTATGCAGCAGCAGTTCAGTGCAGTACATAATAAAACCTGTAAGTTACACTAAGTATATCTATTTAAAAAATCAAATTACTTAAGTGGTACAAAAAGAGAGAAAAAAGTAGTGTTAAGGGTTTCGATGTCCATTCAGAAATTGGATGTCAGAGGGGAAGAAGCTTTTCCTGAATGTTTGAGTGTGTGCCTTTAGGCTTCTGTACCTCCCTCTTGATGGTAGCGATAAGAGGGCATGTCCTGGATGATGGGGATTCTTAATGAAGACTGCTGACTTTTTGAGACATCTTTCCTTGAAGATGTCCTGGATGCTGGGGAGGCTAGTGTTCGTGATGGAGCTGACCGAGTTTACAACTTTTTGCATCTTATTTTGATCCTGTGCAGTTTGGCAATAGTCAGACAATTTGTCTTTAAAATATTGGTTGAGGAATACAAAAAATGGTTACTCTCGAGTCTTGCACTGTTCTTTAAGCTGGGGTCATGAGTTCTTGCATGCTTCTTCAGAGAGGATTTTGCTTTGAATGAATCTTCAGTTAAAAGCACATTTGACACTTTGGCACTGCCTCACTCACTTGTCCAGAATCAGAATTAGAGCCTGGTTTATTATTACAGGCTTTTAAGGTGTGAAACGTTGTTTTGTGCAGCAGATAATTGCAAAGACATAAAATTGCCATCAATAATAAAATAAAACTTAAAGGTTTATCAGCCTTATTTGTCACATATACAGTCGGAGGCACATCTATATAGCTAGGGTGCCCATGAGCTTTGCACAGTACTGAAGTCATTCTATTTATTGCACTGTATTGCTGCAAAAAAAAAAATTCGCGACATCTGTGAGTGATGATAAACCTGATTGCGATATGGGTCTCTTTTGTGGACTGAGAGTGGAAGGGTACACGGAGAGGGGAGTCATGGTTGGGAAAAGGTGAAGGGACAGGGGAGGGAACAGGAAACACCAGAGAGACATTCTGCAATCCAATGACCTTGCCTGGTGTCTCAGGGCTGGTGTGTCTGTACCAGTGCCAATCCCACCCCCCACCCCCACCACTTCTCTGCCACTGTCACTCAACCCTTCCACAGTGCTCCACCCTCACCATTCCCAGCATCCTTTGCTCCTGCCAACTTTACAAACTCACTCTCCATTCCAAATTGACAAATACAGTACTCTGCAAAATTCTTAGGCACCCTAACTATATGTCTATACACAGTAGTGAACATCTAGATGCACAGTCAAGTGCATCAGTTTGCGTTTGTGTCAATGGCCAACACATGCCGAGGGTAATAACTTCAATATGACATCGCTGGGCTCTTTCAGCCTGTTCTCCAAAGATATGTACATGTGAACAATTAGGCTACTTGGGTGTCAAATCTATCCATATATCCTTTGGCCTTAACAGTCACAGACTTACAGATGAATTCTTACAGGTGAAGCATGAGGACAACACTCGGGTTTACCATTGAATCGTTACAATCAACATGTGTAAGTATGTGACTGTTAACGCCAGCATGGATAGATCTGATCATCAATCACAAAGCTTCCACAGTCAGTTACTAGCGTGTCAATTAGACTGAAGCATCTCTCCTTATACTTGGCATTTGACAATATAAATTTTCATCTGCTGTGTGCCTCCCCTTTCCACCAGCCCCACTACAATGTCTGGAAAAGAGATGGGTTTTTGTTTGTACATCGAAACATACAGTGAAATGCTTCATTTGCACCATGTGTCTCCACACTTCTGGTGCCAACGTAGCATGCCCACTACTGACTAATCCTACCTTGAAATGTGTGAGGAAACCGAGGCACCCAGAGGCAGCCCGCAGAGTCACGGGGAGAACCTTCAAACTCTTTACAGACAGTGTGGGGAAGCGAACCTGATCGGTGATGCTTGGTGAGGTAAAGCAATTGCAACAACCACTATGTTACTGTGCCTCCCCAAGTAAACAAATGGTACAACTAGAAGGGATTAATAGGCTCATAAATCTGAAGCAGCTGATCAGGCATCATTGTGTGTGGGTTTTCAAGCTCCTGTATCTGTGAAGTGTGCGTGTCCCATTAGTGAGGCTCCTTAATGATGGGTGCCCCTTCTTGAGTCGCTGTCTCTACAAGATCTCCGCAGTCTTAGAAAGGGTTGTGCCCGAATGGACCTGGCTAAGTCTGCAACCCTCCACAGCCTCTTGCAGTCCTCCACATTAGCTAGTAGGTCACATGGATATAATTGGGTGGCATGGTCTCACTGGGTCCGGAGGCCCTGTTACCATGCTGTATCTATAACATGCATCAAGTTATGATGCAAACAGTCAGAATGCTCTCCACTGTACATCAGTAGAAATGTGACAAACCAAATCTCCTCAAACTCAATCATCCTCTAGTCCCCAAGCCTCCAACCTTGTGGTTTAGGTATGAGATTGCTTCTCTCTGAGTTAAGGCTGCATCTTTTAATGTGCATTGTGCACAGCGCAGTCACCTTCTCTCCCAGGGATATGCACAATCAATAGGTGGTGCAGAGAAGGCAGACTGATTCTTTGAAGATGTTTATCCTTGTAGCTTGATAAGTGGAAGAACTGAGCATTAAGATGAAATTCTCTGGCAGCCGAATTATCTTTGAAATATGTGGCATATTCAGCATGGTGGTTTGTTCCATGAAGGTATGCATTGCCATACTCAGCAGGAAGCTAGACCGTGAACATTTCAATATGAAGACTGGAAATTATAGAAGCTATAATTTACAGTACATCAGGCTGTTCAGACAACTCCTGTCAGACACCTTTGCTGCAAATTATTCTTTGAGACTCCTTTCTTTTTTGAAGGTAAAAATTTATCTTGTTTACACCTACCCTAAAGACTCTGAGTTGCAAATCAAAACCAGAATGCACAAAGAAAATTTCCCTTTCCTCCTCTTCAACTGCCTATCTCCTCTCCTAGGTGTCCTTTCCTCTTGCCTTTCTCCCATGATCCACTCTCCTCTCGATTCTTCTCCAGCCCTACCTATCACCTCCCAGTTCCTCGCTGCACACCCCCCCCCCATGCTCCACATCACTCTAGATTCTCCAATCAACTTCTAGCTTGTCATCCTTCCACATTCTTATTGTAGCATCTTCCCCCTTCCTTTCTATTCCTGATGGTCTCTATTTGAAATGACGATTGTTTATTCATTTTCATCAATGTTGCCTGACTTGTTGATTTCCTCCAGCATTTTGTGTGTGTTGCTCTGCATATAGAAAAAAAATCTTGTCTTCTCTCATGTATCTTTAACTCAAAAATTATAAATCAGTGCTTCTTGTTCCTGAAATATCCACAATTAGGGTACTTTAACACAGGGTTTCAGTGTGAAACATTGACAATTCCTTTACCTCTCCACAGATGATCCTTTTGCCTTGCTTAATTCCTCCAGAAAGGGAGCTGGGAATAATTCTTTGAAAGTGCCATCACAGGTAGATAGGGTCATTACAAGAGTTTTTCAACATCAGTCTTCATAAATCTGAGCGTTGACTACAGCAGTTGGTTTCAAAGCTTTCAGAGGTACATTTAACGTCAGAGAAATGTATACAATATGCATCCTGAAATTCTTTTTCTTCACAACCATCCATGAAAACAGAGGAGTGCCCCAAAGAATGGATGACAGTTAAACATTAGAACCCCAAAGTATCCCCCCAGCTCCCCTCCCTCCTTTGCAAAAGCGGCAGCAAGCAACAATTCCCCTCTACCCCCATCGGCAAGAAAACTACTCAAGCGTGAGCAAAGCAACAGTAAAGACACAGACTGCTTGTTCACCTGGTATTTGACAAACCACAGGCTCTCCCTCTCCCTAATAAGGGGAAAAGAGGCGACTCCGTTTCACAGCGAGAGGGGAGACAGACAAACAACTCACTGGTTTACGATGTTAAAAGTCCATTGCGTTGCTTTTTCCGAGCTCTGTGCCCAAAGATCTTGTGTCTATGGGCACACAGCCGTAGATCTTCCATCTCCCACGACAAACTGGTCTTCTGCTCGGACACTGACCTCCGATCCCCCCGCCTCCAGAGCCACATAAGCTCAGTCCTCCGAAGACGAGTGAAGCTCTTAGGCTGAGGTTAGGCCATTTATGAAACCCGACAGCGGGTCCCATTCCCACAAAGATCCATAGTCAGCGTGTAACTCCAGGCCAGGATCTTCAAAAGAACCCTGAAAGGGGAAAACAGAGATATTAAAGGTGGAAATAGAGTTGTTTCCGAAGATGCAAGCAAAGGAGTCACCTTTGGGATGTTACGTTGAAGTTGTATAAGACATAGGTGAAGCCTAATTTGGAGTATTGCATACAATTCTGTTCAGCTACTGGAAAGATATCAATCAGATTGAAATAGCGCAGAAAAAATGTCAAAGGATTTTACCAGGACATGACCCAAGAGCTCCAAGAAAATCTGAATGAGTTTGAACTTTTTTCTCCGGCATGTAGGAGAATGAGGGGAGATCTGATAGAGGTGTGCAAAATTATGGGGGATGTAGATAGGCTTTTGCCACTGAGGTCGGTTGAGACTTGAACCAAAGGTGAAATATTTACGGGAACCTGAGGGGGAGCTTCTTCACTCAAAGGGTGGTGAGAGTGGGGAATGAGCTGCTACAATTGCAACATTTAAGAGAAGTGTGGTATGTACCTGGATGGGACGATATGGAGGGAAATGGTCCAGGTGCGAGTCAATGAGACTAGGCCAAGTGCCAGCTTGGCACGGACAAGATGGGCAGAAGGGCCTGTTTCTGTGCTTTAGCACTCTATGACTCTATGACTGCTTGTTGCTGCAAGTTCTAGCATCTGCAGTCTCTTGTGTCTCCACTAATGCCTCGAGGCCCTTAGTTGGCCATGGATACTTTGTCCTAGCTGTGGATGTAGTATGCATTGTAGTACGTAAGCCAGGGCATTATGCCCATGCATCAGGCTGGTAGAGACTGATGCAGTTTGGCATCAGTGGTGTGCAGGAGTTGTCAGCCATTGTTGAATTCAGTGTACGACTCCAGAACCTAATTTTTCATCACAGTTGATTTCCAAAACCTCCCCTATGAGTGGGTATAGCCGTAAGGCAACAGAGGTTTGAGATCAGAGTTTTCCTTCTCCTAGGTCAAGTCAAGTCAACTTTTATTGTCATTTTGACCATAACTGCTGGTACAGTGCATAGGAAAAATGAGACGACGTTTTTCAGGACCATGATTTACATGACGCAGTACAAAAAACTAGATTGAACTATGTAATTAAAAAAAACACAGAGAAAGCTATACTAGATTACAGACCTACACTGGACGGCATAAAGTGCACAAAACAGTATCGGCATTACAATAAATAATAAACAGGACAGTAGGGCAAGGTGTCAGTCCAGGTTTCGGGTATTGCACTGCCAACCGTGGCTGATGAACACCATCTGCCTGAAGCGACTGGTTTTAAGGCACGGTTACCCGCATTTGCTCTTTCTCCTGTCAGTAGAAACATTTCATCTGGGCTTGGTAGCTGAGCCAGAAGTGAAGTCCTGGAGCTGGATTTGGTTGTCAGAGGCTGTTTGAGATGTACGCAGTTGGGAGCCTTTAGCAGATAGTGTGAGCTTATCCCCATTACCTGCCCCGGCTGTGACAACCTTAAAGAACCTATCCCACTCCTGAAGTTATTAGATCATCAAATTGACTATTGCCTTTGGAGCTGCACGCAGAAAATTGCTCCTCTCCTGCTCATGAACACAACTTCATTATTCCAGTTTTATGCACTATTTAATTATTTTGTCGTTTATAGTAATTTTTATGTCTTTGCATTGTACAGCTCCCAAACACAAAAGAATTCACAACATTTAAGTCAGTGAATACATACTATGGTGTGGGGGTTTTCTGAAGATAATGGTTAGGTTTATTTGTCACAAGTACATAGAAACATCAAAACACCTCGTTGGTTATAGAACATAGACCAGTACCGCACAGGTACAGTCCCTTCAGCCCATAGTGTTATGCCAAGCCAATTCAATTAGTCATCAAATGGCCAACTAAACTAATCCCTTCTGCCTACACAATGTCCAAATGCTTCCATTTTCCTCACATTCTTGTGCCTTCTTAAACACCTCTTAGAGGTCTCTAACATAGCTGCCTCTACCACCACCCCAGACACCCTCCACTCACAAAGTCTGCCCCTCACATCCCTTTCAAAATCATCCCCCCTCACCTTACATGTATGCACTCTAGTTTTAGACATTTCAAACCTGGGAAAAAGACACTGTCTGCCTTTCTGTGCCTCCCTTAATCTTAAAAACCTCCATCAGATCTCCCCTTCAGCCTCTGCCACTCCAGAGAAAACAACCCAAGCTTGTCCAGCCTCTCATGACAGCACATGCCCTCTAAACCAGGCAGCATCCTGGGAAACCTCTTCTGCACCCTCTCCAAATCTCGACATCTTCCTGTAGTGGGGTGACCAGAACTGTATGCAATATTCCAGATCTGGCCCCGCGAGAGTTTTATAAAGCTGCAACATAATTTCCTGACTTTTGAAATTGACTAATAAAGGCAAGGGTGCCATATGCCTTCTGAACCACCCTGTCAACCTGTGGAACCACCTTCAGGGAGCTAAGAACTTGGACCCTAAGATCCCTCTATTAATTAACATTGTTAGGGGTTCTTGACCCTTTCAACTTGAAATCTAATCAGCGAGAAATGTACGAGGGTAACCCACAGAGTTGCTCCACAACTCAGTAACCCTCACTGTAAGTCTCTGAAATAGGGGAGAGTACAGGAGCACCCTGAGGAAACCCACATGGTCATGCGTACAGACAGCAGTGGGAATTGAAACCCGATTGCTGATGGTGGCAATCTAAAGCGATTGTGCTAACCGTTATGCTACCATGCTACACTGGACTTACTAGACTCAGAACCCTCCAGGATCTGGAGTCAGCATATTATTACATGGAATAAACTAGTTAGAAGATGATACTGATACCTTAGGAAATGCATGTGCGCGAGAATTAGGAAGTGTAGGAGGAGGAATGTTAAGGAATTTAATCTGGAGTACTGAAAATGAGAACATTGTAATAAACCATGAGAAATGTTAGGATATTAAATTGGAACGTTATAGGTTGTGGAATGATATATCAGGAACTTGCAGCTGGAATATTAGGAAGTGCTCAGGTAAGAGAATTATAACGGTTAGAGAGTTAGATCTGGAAGATTGTGAGGAGTAAGGACTTGGATGGGAAGTTTTTTCTGGAGAGATGCCGAAGGACTTGACAATTATAGGCTGGTGAGTCTGACATCAGTTGTGGGTAAGTTATTGCAATGTATTCTAAGGGACTGGATATATAAGTATCTGGATAGACGTGGTCTGACTAAGGATAGTCGGTATTGCTTTGTGTGGTTGCAGGTCATGTCTAACCAATATGATCGAGCTTTTTGAGGAAGTTACCAGGAAAGTGGATGAAGGCAAGGCGGTGGATGTTGTCTACATGGATTTTAGTAAGGCATTTGACAAGGTCCCACATGGGAGGCAGATCGAGAAGGTTCGGTTGCTCGGGATTCAGGATGAGGTGGTAGATTGGATTAAATGCTAGCTTTGTGGGAGAAGCTAGAGAGTGGTAGTAGATGATTGCATCCCTGACTGGAGGCCTGTGACTAGTGGTTTGCCACAGGGATCCATGCTGGGTCCTTTGATGTTTGTCACCTATATCAACATTCTAGATGATAAGGTTAATCGGATCTTCAAATTTGTGGGTGATACCAAGACTGGGGGTGTAGTGGACAGTGAGGAAGACTATCATGGCTTGCAGGGGATCTGCATCAGCTGGAAAAAATGTGTTGAAAGTAGCAGATGGAATTTAATGCAGACAAGTGAAAGACTTTGCACTGTGGTAGGACCAACCAGGGCAGGTCTTTAATCAGAGAATGGTAAGGCACTGAGGAGGGTGATAAAACAAAGGGATATGGGAATACAGGTCCATAATTTATTGTAAGTGGCTTCACAGGCAGACAGGGTTGTGAAGAGAGTTTTTGTTACATTGGCCTTCATAAATCAGAGAATTGAGTACAGGACATGGGAAGTTATGGTGAAGTTGTACAAGATGTTGGTGAGGCCTGTTTTGGTTTACTGTATGCAGTTTTGGTCAGCCATCTACAGGAAAGGTGCAAACGGATGAAAGATGAAAGAGTGAAGAGAAAATTTACAAGGATTTTGCTGGGTCCGAAGGACATGAGTTGCAAGAACAGATGTCTTAAGAGATCATGAAAGGAGAGGAGGTGGGCATGGTTAATAAGAACCTTAAGGCTGAGTCTTTGCTTCTCTGGGGGATCTGTTGCATGTTAGTGACCACAGGATGACAGACTTGACCAAGGACACTGACAGAAGAATCTTGGATGGTGGTCAAGTTCAGTTTCAAAGATTATTTTTACTCGTCTCATGTACATGGAAGCACTAACATGCAGTGAAATGTCTATGTGCTGGTGGCGCACTTACGGCACTCACCCTAACCTGTACATCCTTGGAATGTGGGAGGAAACCAGAGCACCTGGAGGAAACGCACACAGTTACAGCGAGAGTGTACAGACTCATTATTGACAGCAGCAGGAACCGAAACCAGGTCACTGACACTGTAAAGATGATGCTGACTGCAACACTACCCTGCCACCCATCCAGAGGGAGAGTGATGAACGGTTCCAGTTCAATGTTCAGAATTTTGTTCTGGATAAGATCAAATGAGAGCATAGAGTGTCGGAGAGTGAGGTTGTTATAAAAACATCTTAGTAAGTGTGGGAAGAGGGCAAGTAGAGATAAAGAGATTGTTTAAAAAGTTGATCAACCTTATCATATGTACAATAAAACATCAAAACTTACACTAAAGCAATGCAACACATACAAAATGCTGGAGGAACTCAGCAGGCCAGGCAGCATCTATGGAAAAGAGTACAGTCAACATTGCAGGCTCCTTTAAAACTTTAAAAGAACAAAACCTTATATTCCACCTGGGTAGTCTCCAGCCTGATGGCATGAACATCGATTTCTCGAACTTCCAGAAATGGCCCTCCTGCTGGCTACTTCACCATTCCCCATCCCCTTTTCTCTCTCTCTCCTGATCATCACCTCCCTCTGGTGCTGCTCCCCCTTTTCTTTCTTCCATGGCCTTCTGTCCCCTTCTATCAGACACCCCCTTCTCCAGCCCTGTATCTCTTTCACTGATCAACTTCCCAGCTCTTTACTTCATCCCTCCCCCTTCAGGTTTCACCTATCACCCTGTGTTTCTCTCTCCCTTCCCCCACTTTTAAATCTACTCCTCAGATTTTCCCCTCCAGCCCTGCCGAAGGGTCTCTGCCCGAAATGGTGACTGTTCATTTTTCCATGGATGCTGCCTGGCTTGCTGAGTTCCTCCAGCACTTTGTGTGTGCTGCTCAGGTTTCCAGCATCTGTGGATTTTCTCTTGTTAGTGGAAAGTATTGTTTGTGTTAATGACCAACACAGTCAAGGGTTGTGCTTGGGGCAGCCCACAAGTGTCAGTATGCTTCCGTCGCCAACATAGCATGCCCACAGTTTACTAACCTGTATACCTCTGGGATCTGGGACCACCTGGAATAAACCCACACGGCCACAGGGAGAACAAGCAAACCCCTTACAGACAGCGCTGGGAATTGAATGCAGGTCGTACTAACCGCTCTGTTAATGTGCCGCCGGGACAGAGGGAATATAAGGCTCATTGTTAAGAAGTTTATTCTGGATAACATCATTCAAAACCATGGAGCTAGAATATTAGGAAGCGTGGGAAAGTGAGGTGGTTACAGAGGAATTTTAGGGAGTCTGGGTAGAGGTCAATACGCTCAGTTGGTCATGTGTTTGCATTGCACCAAAGCATTCTGGGCTCAAGACTTGAGGTGATACATCTGATCCAAACTGGCACGTCAGGACAGTGCAGAGAGTCTTTCAGATCCAGTATGAAAACTTATTGGGCTGGAGGGCAAAAATACTCCCGTCCTTTCACAAGAAGAACTGGTGCCTGGCCGTGGTTTACCCTCAAGGAATTCTGCCAAAAGCCAATGAATTGAGCATTCAAATCCTGATTGCTTTTGGAAGCTTGCTGTGTGCAAACAAAGACGGCACTTCACAAAAATAGTTTGCTGGCTGTGAAGCACTTTGGAACAGTCTTGGATGTGAAAAGCACTGTATGCAAGCAAGTTTTGCTTTAATGGCACATTCACCCATCCCTCTGTGTGTCTTCAAATGCCTGTGTAGGTGTGCATCTGTTTATCCATGTTGTACATTTGTATAAACATCACCCATCCTTCTACCTCCATTTGTCTCTTTATTTACATGTGTTGTCAATATATGTCTCAGCCAGCATATCCATTTCTTTCCTATTACATTCGTCTGCGTGTGTGCGCAGAAAAATAGAACAAAGCCTTCAGTTCCACGTTCTTTCATCAGGACAGACGACACCCTGAAATATTAACTCTTTTCCTCTCTTTAAACTACTGACTGACTTGCTGGTTTTCTTGCTTGTAATTCATGTTTAATAATAATAATAATAATAATAATAAAGTCTTCTCTGCCAATACATCATGACTGATCCATTTCTCCCTCAGCTCCAGTCTTCTGCCTGAACCCTTCATGCCCTGACCATCAAGAATCTATCAATCTCTGCCTTAAATATACCCAATAACTTCGGCTCCACAGCCAACCGCGGCAATGAATTTTCACCATTTTCTGGCTAAAGAAATTGCTCCTCATCTCTGTACTAAATGGAGGTTTCACTCTGTCCTCTGGTCCTAGACTCCTCCACCACAGGAAACATCCTCTCCATGCCTACTCTATCGAGGTCCTTCAGCACTTAATAGTTTTCACTGAGATCTCTTGCTCATTCTTTTGAATTCCAATGGGTACAGGCCCCATGCCACCATGTGCTCCTCATATGATAAGCCTTTCAATCCTGAGATCATTTTGCTGAACCTCCCTTGAACCCTCTCTAATGTCAGCACATCCTTTCTTAGACGAGGGGCCCAAAACAGCTCACAATACTCCAAGTGAGGCCTCACCAGTGCCTCAAAAAAGCTTCAGCATTACATCCTTGCTTTTATATTCAAGTCCTCACAAAATAAATGCTAACATTGATTTTGCCTTCCTCACCACCGGCTCAACCGGCAAGCTAACCTTTAGGGAATCCTGCACGAGGACTCTCAAGCCCCTTTGCAGAGGGTGGTGAATCTGTGGAATTCATTGCGTCAGACGGCTGTGCAGGCCAGGTCATTGCATAGACTTAAAGCTGATGTTCATAGGTTTTTGATTAGTCAAGGCATCAAAGGTTATGGGGGGGGGGGGAAGGCTGGAGAATGGGGTTGTGAGGGATATCAACCAGAATGCTGGAGAAGAGTCAATGGGCTGAATGGCCTAATTCTGCTCCTATGTTTTATGGTCTTATGGCCAAACGCAGAGAGGTGGGACTAGCGGGCTACCTTGCTGAACAACACAGTCAGCATGGGCAAGTTGCATCAAAGAGCCTGCTTCAATGTTCTATGACACTATGAGATCACCCCTCGAGAAAGCAGGGCTGGTTGTTCAATCTCTCTTCATTGAATAAATCTGTCATCCCGCGAACCAGTGAATCATAGTTGCACTCTCTCTACGGCGAGTACACCTTTAAGTACGGGACCAAAACGTGGAGTGTGCATGCTGGTAGGGTGGAGCTAGCACAGCACTTTACAGCACCTCCAGCGCAATTGGGGTTCAGTTCCTGCTGCAGCCTGTAGGGAATTTGTATGTTCTCCCTCTACCCTGTGGATTTCCCCCCCCCCCTGCTGCTCCAGTTTCCCAAGAATTGCGGGATAGAGTTAGCGAGTCGTTGGCCTGCTATCTCAGCATCGGAAGTGTGTTGACTTTTGTGGGCTGCCCAGCACAATTCTTGCAGATTTGATTTGACGCATATGAAACATTCAGTGTACATTTGGCAAATAAAGGCACATAGACTAAATATTTCATCTCTTTCTCGGCATCTCCAGTGTTTATTTTGTTGTATTTATGTCAAGAGGGCCTGATCACTGTCTTTGACTCCTTTCTGGTGTGACTTCCCTGTAGTTCATAAAAATTATTATCTACTGCAGGAGGCCATTTGTCCCATTGAGTCCAGACTTCCTTCCAGCATCAGATCCAGTATTTATTATTACTGGCGTGTCACATGTTGTTTTAAGACCATAAGACAAAGGAGCAGAAGTCAGCCATTTGGCCCATCAAGTCTCCTCCTCCATTTCATCATGAGCTGATCCAATCTCCCCTTTAGTCCCACTCCCCCGCCTTCTCACAATAACCTTTGATGCCCTGACTACTCAGATACCTATCAATCTCTGCCTTAAATACACCCAATGACTTGGCCTCCACTGATGCCTGTGGCAACAAATTCCATAGATTCACCACCCTCTGGCTAAAAAAATCTTTTCGCATCTCTGTTCCGAATGGGTGCCCTGCAATCCCCAAGTCATGTCCTCTCATACTAGACTCCCCCACCATGGGAAACAACTTTGCCACATCCACTCTGCCCATGCCTTTCAACATTCGAAATGTTTCTATGAGGTCCCCCCTCATTCTTCTAAACTCCAAGGAGTACAGTCCAAGAGTGGTTCAACGTTCCTCAAATGTTAACCCTCTCATTCCCGGAATCATTCTAGTGAATCTTCTCTGAACCCTCTCCAATGTCAGCACATCCTTTCTTAAATAAGGAGCCTGAAACTGGACACAGTATTCCAGGTGAGGCCTTCCCAGTGCCTTATAGAGCCTCAACATCACATCCCTGCTCCTATACTCTATTCCTCTAGAAATAAATGCCAACATTGCATTTGCCTTCTTCACCACCTGGAGGTTAATCTTAAGGGTATCCTGCACGAGGACTCCCAAGTCCCGTTGCATCTCAGAACTTTGGATTCTCTCCCCATTTAGATAACTGTCTGCCCGTTTATTTCTTCTACCAAAAAAGGCTTTTTCGGCAGTGGTACAATGCAAAAATATAAAAATTTACAAATTACAAAATTAAGTAAATAGTGCAAAATAAAAACAAGCAGTGAGGTAGTGTTATGAGTTCCTAACCTGTTCAAAAATCTGGTGGTGGAGAAGAAGCTGTTCGGAATCATTGCATTTGGGTCTTCAGGCTCCTGTACTGATGGTAGTAATGAGAATTGGGCACGAGCCAAATGGTTCTTGGAGATGGGTGCCACTTTCTTAATATCTTCAAGATGTCCTAAATGGTGGGGCAGGTTATACTTGTGAAGGTGGTGGCTGTATCTGCACCCTGCTGTAATCCTGTTCACAGCAAGCTCTCTGCAAGGGGGTTTGCAACCAGTCAGAATGCTGTCCGCTGTACACCTATAGAAATATGCAAGAGCCTTTGATGACACACCAAATCCCTCAAACTCCGAATGAACTTCAGCCGCTGCCGTGCTTTCTTCATTATGGTTGGGTACAGTGAAGTCAGATATTCAGAGAAGTTGATACCCAGGAACTTGAAGCTGCTTTTCCTTTCCACCTCTGATTGGTCGATGAGGAGTGGGTATGCACGCCAGACTTCCCCTTCCTGAAATCCACAATTCCTTCCTCCAACTGACACTAAGTGCAAGGATGTTGTGTGTTGTTTGAATTTCCAGCATCTACAGATTTTCTCAGGTGTCTTACCATTAATACTATGCTCTGCAATATTTAAAAAGTATTCAGATATCTATCCAGAAAGACTAAATCATCTTTCACCACGCCACTGCCCTCCTCTCCAACAGGCTAGTATGGTAAGAGGATGATGGTTTGCTCTGTTAGAAGCAAGGATGGACTGAATGGGCCCAATGTCCATGATTCTGTGAGCTGGATAGAGTTCAACTGCAGATAAGACATGTTTTGATTCAATGGGAGATACTGTGGGTTAGGCAGGTGGAAATGCTCTGCTGTTAAACAGATGGTTATATTTGAGGTTAAAAGGTTGGCACCTCATTGTACTGAGCTGTACGTTTCCACGTTCTATATGCCCCAGCCCGCTCACCTTATCCTAATAAGACGTGCTCTCCAAACTTGATGGAGGTCTATAAGATGATGAGAGGCATAGTTAGAACGCACAGTCAGTGTTTTGCTGTTTTGTTTTATCCAGGATAGAAAGGCATAATGTTAAGGTGCCTGGTGGAATTTATGGGGGGGGATGATTTGTGGGAGGTCAGAGGCAGGTTTTTTTTGCACCGACCGTGGTGGGTGTGTGAGACACGCTGCCAGGGTGGTGGTAGAGGCAGATACATTAAGATATTTAAGAGACTCTTAGTTGGGCATGCAGCTGAAAGAAAAATGGAGGACTATGTGGGAGGGAAGGCTTAGATTCATCTTGGGATAGGTTAAAAGGCTGGCACAACATCATGGGCTGTAGTGTTCTTGCTGTATATTCTATATAGCGCACCCTGGCTTTAACTGTATTCTCATCTCCTCTTCAGCCTTACAGGATGGAGGGCATCAAGCACCCATGTCACCTCCGCCTTACCCAGTGCAAGAGGCTTCGGTGAATGGCACGTCACAGGGCTACTCGATGCCAATGCACCCTGCCGCGATGGCAGTCGGCACTGAGGGCTTCATCCAGGAGACTCAGTTCAGCAGCAGTGTGCCCCAGGGATACAGCATGCCCGTAAACCACCCTGCTGGGCCAATGGGGTTGGCGGGCTATGCGCCCCAAGGCTACGCTGTGCAGTACCAGCCCTGCGCTGGGGCCTATGTGCCAGTCTATCCAATGGCAAACGTGAGTAAAGCTCTTGCATAAAAAGGTAACGTGGTGTGATGGGGGAAAGATACGGCATTCTCTCTCAGAAGAGATCCTGCAGATGCTGGAAATCACGAGCAACACACATAGAATGCTCACAGTGGGTTCCCCAGAACTCAGCAGATCAGGCAGCATCTATCGAGAGGAATAACCAGTCAATGCTTTGAGCTGAGAAGCTTCATCAGGACTGGAAAGGGTGGAAGGAAGCCAGAGTCATGGAAGGGGAAGCAGTACAAGTTGGAAGTTACAGGTGGCACTAGGTGAGGGGGATATTTTGTCGGGGGAGGAGGAGGCAGGAAGTAAGAAACCTGGAAATGATCATTGGAAGAGAAGAAGGGCTGAATAGAAGGAGTCAATCGAGTGAAGAATGGGAGAAAGGGAAGGAGGAGGTGGAGAACCAAAGGGAGGTGATAGGCAAGTGAGGAGAAGAAAAAAAGTGAGAGGGGAAGCAGAGTGGGGAATGGAAATAGAGAGAAGGAGGAGGGGAAGAAATTACTTGAAGTTGGAGAAATCACCAGAAAAGGAAATGTAAAAAGAGAGAAGGGGGAACCGGAACGGGGATTCATCTTCCATGGTAACATCTCTCTGGTTTCCCTCCTCCTTCCCTTGAGAACACTAGAAATAGGAGCAGGAGTAGGCCAGCAGGCCCATCGAGCCTGCTCCACCACTTGGTCCCCACTTCCTCTGTGGCCCAGTACCCTCACCAGTACTTTTTCTTCATTCATTTACTTCTTCCACCCATCACTGCCCAACTTTGTACTGCATTTTCCCCCTTCCCCACTCATTCACTTCCCCACCCTCTTTACCTGGCCTCCCCTCCAGCATTTTGTGTGTGCTGCATTTTTCCTGTTGGCTTATGCTGTGTTATCGAAGTCTTCACAACTTCTCGTGGGAATACCAATTGGGAGGAAGGAATGGTAGGTTTTGCCAATGGTCTCACCAGCCACAGTTGAGCATAAAACTAATGGAGGTGCTGTGAGTAGAAAGGAGGGTGATAGTTAGCTGCAACATAACACTAATCTGTTGGTCACCTACCTAAAGAAAAGGTGTCAACAAGATTGAAGGAGGATGAAGGAAATTTACAAGAATTTTGCCAAGACATGAGGACCTAAGTTATAGGGAAAGGCTGAATAAGTTAGAACTTTATTCCCTGGAGCTCAGGAGAGATTTATAAAGGGTATAGATAAGATAAAGTCAAGCTGAGGTTGGGGACCAGAATTAGAGGACATAGGATAAGGATGAAAGGTGAAATGTTTGAGAGGGAACTGGGTGGAAACTCCTTCACTCAGAGGATGGCATAAGTGCGGAATGACCTGCCAGTGGAAGTGGTGGATGCGGATTTGATTAAGAGGATAAGGATAGATGGGAAGAGTATGGAGGGTTATGATCCAGGTGTTGGTCAATGGGACTAGGCAGAATAACAGTTCAGCATGGAGTAAGTGGCCTGTTTCTATACTCTAGCTTGCTGTGACTCAATGATTCTGTATACTGATAAATACACATTTGGAGTGAGAAAGCATATGCATTTTGGACCTCCTATCGAGAGAGTGATCTGATCTCGCTGGGGAAGAGAAGCAGGAAACTTGGGATTTACATCCATAGAGTAGTTAAAGGGATTCTGGACCTGTTGATGATCCCTGTAAGAGTGGGGCCAGGAACTTTGCTGCTTGCTACATCCTAGGCTGACGTTCTTCATTAACAATCTGAACCTGTTGTCTCTCCCTCAGAATGTGGGGCCATATCTCCCTGGAAACAATGGGCTGACATCGGGTGCTCAGCAGGTGCCCCCTTCTGTCGGGATGATGAACCCACCACGGCCTCCTCATGACTACCTTCCCATTGCAGTGCTGACCACCGTCTGCTGTTTCTGGCCAACCGGGATATTTGCCATATTCAAGGCAGTACAGGTGAGTGTCCAATGTGGCTTGCAGACTACTCTGGCATGGAGATCCTCACAACCGGCACACAAATATTCCATCAGTGTGTATGTACACGTGTATGTATTATCTAACAGCATAGAACAGGCCCTTCGGCCCAACGAGCTGCCCCACCTTGCAGCCCGAGCCTATCACGGGACAATAATTGGCTACAAGTGCAGACAGAGCAAAGAGTTAAATTGTACCACAGAGGCAAATTCAAAAGGGCAAAGAATTCAGGGCTAAAGATCTGTAGCTAAAGTGCGTAGCATTTGATATAAAGTGGACAAATTCGTGGCACAATTAGAGATTGGCTGGTATGACATTGTGGGCATCACTGTGTCATGGCTGAAGGAAGGCCACAGTGGGAGCTGAACATCAAATGATATACTTTGTGTCGAAAGGACAGGCAGGAAGACATAGGCTGTGGTGCAGCACTGTTGGTGAGATGGAATTATACCTTTAGAAAGAGGAGACTTAGGGTCAGAAAATGTTGAATCTTTGTGGGTGGAGCTAAGAAATTGCAAGGGTTAAAAAACCATTATGGGAATCATATATAGGCCTCCAAATCATAGCCAGATGTCGGGTTAACATTGCAAAAGGAGCTGGTAAAGTCAAATCAAGTCAAGTCACTTTTTATTGTCATTTCAAACATAACTGCTGGTACGGTACATAGTAAAAATGAGACAACATTTTTCAGGACCATGGTGCTACATGAAAGAATACATAACTACACTGAACTGTATAAAAACAACACAGAAAAAAACCTACACTAGACTACAGATCTACCCAAGACTGCATAAAGTGCACAAAACAGTGCAGGCATTACAATAAATAATAAAACAAGACAATAGGCACAGTAGAGGGCAGTAAGTTGGTTTCAGTCCAGACCCTGGATATTGAGGAGTCATATAGTAAAAGTAATGACATGATTGTAATGGGGGACTTCAATATGCAAGGGAATTGGGAAAATCATGTTGGTGTTGGATCGCAAGAGAGGAAGTTTATTGAATGCATATGGGGTCCTTTTAAGAGCAGCTTATGCTTCAGCCGACTTGGGGAAATGCTATTTTAGACTGAGTGTTGTGTAATAATCCAGATCTTATTAGGGAGCTTAGTGTAAAGGAACCCTTAAGAGGCAGTGATCATAATATGATTGAATTCATACTGCAATTTGAGAGGGAGAAACACAGTTCACATGTATCAGTATTGTAATGGAATAAAGGGAATTACAGAGGCATGAGAGAGGAGCTTGCCCAGGTGGATTGGAGGAGGATACTGGCTGGGATGACAGCAGCGCAAAGATGGCTTAAGCTTCTGGGGAAAATTCACAAGGCATGGAATAGACATGTCCCACAGAGGAAGAAGCCCTCAAATGGCAGGGGTAGGGAACAAGGGCTGACAAGGGAAGTTAAGGACTGTATAAAATCCAAGGAAAGGGCTTATAAGGTAGCAAAAGTAACTGGAAATTTGGATGATTGGGAAGCTTTTAAAATCCAACATAAGGCAACTAAAAAACTATAAGGGAAAAGATGAAATATGAGGAAGACTAGCCAATAAAATAAAGTTGGATACAAAAAAAATGTCAATTATATAAAGAGTAAAAGGGAGATGAGAGTTGATATTGGACCAGTGGAAAATGATGCAGCAGATAGTAATGGGGGACAAAGAAATGGCTGATGAACTTAGTAGGTACGTTGCATCCGTCTTCACTGTAGAAGACACTAGTAGTGTGCCAGAGGTCTGTGAGTGTTGGAGCAGGAGTGAGTGCCATTGCTATTACAAAGGAATAAGTGCTAGGCAAACTCAAACGTCTTAAGGTGAATAAGTCACCTGGACCAGATGAACTACATCCCAGAGTCCTGACAGAGGCTGCTGAAGAGATATTGGGTACATTGGTCATGATCCTTCAAGAATCTCCTGATTCTGGCATGGTCCCAGAGGACTGGAAGATTGCAAACGTTACTCCACTCTTTTGGAAGGGAGGATGGCAAAAGAAAGGAAATTGTAGGCTAGTTAACCTAAACTCAATGGTTGGGAAAGTGTTGGAGTCATTATTAAGGATGAGGTTTCAGGACACTTGGAGACTAATGATAAAATAAGTCAAAGTCAGCATAGTTTCTGTAAAGGGAAATCTTGCTGGACAAATCTGTTAGAGTTCTTTGAGAAAGTAACAAGCAAGATGGACAAAGGAGAGGCGGTGAATGTCATTTACTTGGATTTTCAGAAGATGTTTGATAAGGTGCCAGGGATGAGGTTGCTTAACAGGATAAAATCCATGGCCTTACAAATACTGGTATAGATAGCTGAATGGCTGGCAGGCAGGAGGCAGTGAGTGGGAATAAAGCAGGCCTTTTCAGGTTGGTTGCCGGTGAATACTACTGTTCCTCAGGGTACTAGGACCACTACTTTTCACATTGTTTGTCATTGATTTAGATAAATGAATTAATGGCTCTGTGGAAAAGTTTGCAGATGATACGAAGGTAAGTGGAAGGTAGTGTTGCGGAAGCAATGCGACTGCAGCAGGACTGAGACAAATTGGAAGAATGGGCCAAAAAGTATCAGATGGGAAAGGTACACTAATGCATTTTGGTGAAAGGAAAAATAATGTGGACTAATAATGTGGAAAAATAATGGGGAGACGGTTCAATCATCAGAGGTGCAGAGGGATGTAGGAGTCCTTGTGCAAAGCTCCCAGAAGGTTCGTTTACAGGTTGAATCTGAGGTAAAGAAAGGAAATGCAATGTTGGCATTTATGTAAGGGGAATCAAATATGAAAGCAAGGAGATAATGTTGAGCTTTATAAGACACTAGTCAGGCTTCACTTGGAGTAATGTCAATTGTTTTGTGTCCTATATCTCAGAAAGAATGTGTTGTCATTGGAGAGAGACCAGAGGAGATTCATGAGGATGATTCCGGGAATGAAGGGGTTAACATATAAGGAGAGTCTGGCAGCTTTGGGCTCACTGGAATTTAGAGGAATGCTAGGGGATCTCACTGAAACCTACCAAAGTTTGAAAGGACTAGATTAGGTGGATACGGAAAGGATGTTTCCTTTGGTAGAGGTATCTGGAACTAGAGGGCACAGCCTGAAAAATGAGGGGTGACCGTTTAAAACAGAGGTACGGAGGAATTCTTTTTTAGCCAGGGAAAATGCTCTGCCAAAGTCTAAAGTGGAGGCAAAGTCCGTGCATAAATTTAAGGTGGAAGTTGACAGCTTCCTGATCGGTCAGGGCATCAATGGATATGGCAAGAAGACAGGTGTATGGGGTTGAGTTGGATCCAGGATCAGCCATCGTGGCATGGCAGTGCAGACTGATGGGCTGAATGGCCTAATTCTGCTCCTATGTCTCATGGCCTTATAGACAGTTCCCATGTGACCAATTTACCAACTAACTGGCACATCTTTGTAATGTGGGAGGAAACCAGAACACTCAGATGAAACCAACATGTTTCACAGCGAGTTTCACAACCTCCTTCTGAGTGATGTTCAAACTGAACTTCAAACTGAGACACCCCAAGTTGTACTAGCACTGCGCTAACTGCTACCTTACCATGATGCCTACCCTCTCCCAATAAAATGAATAAAGCTGATCCCTCACAACTCCAATCAACCTGGTTCAATCCTAGTCAGACCACACTGGGCACTTTGTATTCAGTTGTGGTCACCTCATTATAGGAAGATCATGAAAGCTTTAGAGAGGTGACAGGATTGCTGCCTGGATTGGAGAGCATGCCTCATGGGGATAGGTTGATTGATCTAGGGCTTTTCTCTTTTGAGAGAAGGAGGTGATTTGATTGAGGTGTACAAGATGATAGAGAGCGCAGACAGCCAGAGACTTTTAAAAAAGAGTACAAATGGCTAATATGAGAGAACATAATTTCAAGGTGATTGGAGAAATGTATAGAGAGGCTACCAGGGGTATTTTTTTTTAACAGGGTGTGGTAGGCCAGGTATGGTGGTGGAGGCAGATACATCAGGGATCTTTAAGAGATAGGTATATGGATAAAAGAGAAATGGAGAGTATGTGAGTGGGAAGGTTAGACTAATCCTGGAATAGGATAAAAGAGTTGGCACAACACTACAGGCTGAAGGACCTATACTGTGCTTTATTGTAATAGGTTTTATGTTCTGATCTTCAGTACTGTCTATGCGGAGTTTGCCTGCTCTCTTTGTGGCCACAGGGTGGGCTGGGGTTCTTCTGGAAGCTCCAGTTTCCTCCAAACACCCATCCACTGTACACCCAGTACAGGTGGGTGATGGAATTGGTGGGATGTGAAGGGACTGGGCTATACGGGAAATCCGAACGTCAGTGGAATTGGTGGAATGCGAAGGGACTGGGCTATACGGGAAATCCGAGTGTCAGTGGAATTGGTGGGATGTGAAGGGACTGGGCTATACGGGAAATCCGAGCGTCAGTGGAATTGGTGGGATGTGAAGGCAATGGGCTATACGGGAAATCCGAGTGTCAGTGGAATTGGTGGGATGTGAAGGGAATGGGCTATACGGGAAATCCGAGCGTCAGTGGAATTGGTGGAAAGTGAAGGGACTGGGCTATACGGGAAATCCGAGCGTCAATGGAATTGGTGGGATGTGAAGGGAATGGGCTATACGGGAAATCCGAGCGTCAGTGGAATTGGTGGGATGTGAAGGGAATGGGATATGTGGGAAATCCGAGCGTCAGTGGAATTGGTGGGATGTGAAGGGAATGGGATATGTGGGAAATCCGAGCGTCAGTGGAATTGGTGGAATGTAAAGGGAATGGGCTATACGGAAAATCTGAGCGTTAACGGTTTGGTGGGATGTGAAGGGAATGGGCTATACTGGAAATCCGAGCGTCAGTGGAATTGGTGGGATGTGAAGGGAATGGGCTATACGGGAAATCCGAGCGTCAGTGGAATTGGTGGAATGTGAAGGGAATGGGCTATACGGGAAATCCGAGCGTCAATGGAATTGTTCGAAGGGTCGGCATTGACTCACTGGGCTGGACTACCTTTTTTTTCATAAAGGAATCTATAGTGAAAATCCCGTCACGGGTAGACAGGGCGTTGAAGAAGACATGAAGGCATGCTGGACCTTCGTCATTCAGGGCGTTGAGTATTAGCATTTGGCGCATTGTGTCATTTGGACAAGACATTGTCGAGGCCGCACTTGGATTGTTGTGCAAGAGTTGCCCCTCCCTCTGTTATCGGAAAGAAAGATGTCCATATGCTGGAAATAATGCAAAGAAGGCTTACAAGAATAATCCCGGGACTCGAGGCTCAGAGTTGTAAAATCACGAGGAACACAGCTAAGGTGAATGCACGCGGTCTTTTATTACAATGAAAGAGAACAAAGAACTAGAGGGCATTAGATTAAAATAAGATGGGGAAGGACTGGAGATGGTAACCTCTTCACCCAGAAGGTGGTCCGTATATGGAATGAGCTGCCAGAGGAAGTTGAGGCATGCTCATGGATAGGAAAGGTTTAGAGGGAAATGGGGGCGGGTGCAACCAGCTTAGATGGACATCTTGACCGGCATGGTCCAGTTGGGCCGAGAGATGCATGATCCGATGTCTCCGATACATCGGATGCATTAGGCAAATGGACGAAAGAAAAATGCACAACGATGCGGGAGGGAAAGGTTAGATTGTTTTGGAGAACAAGTTCAAGTTTATTGTCTGTAAATACAACAGCCAAACGAAGCAATGCTCCTCCACGGTGCACCCACAACATTAATCACATACAGCATAAAAGCCAAAATATCACCATAAATTCGTTAATAAGATATAACTCGAAAAGCATGTGGTGCGCGGGACGGGTAAGCAGTCGTTTGTAAGGCGTTGCACCCTGGGTCAAGGGGCCTCCACTATGCTGTACCGCTCGAAGTTGTACAAAACGGGGAAAATAACTAACGCCCTCTGTTTCTCCGAACAACAGGTGCGGACCGCCATCGCGCGGGGGGACATGGTGTCGGCGGAGATCGCTTCCCGCGAGGCGCGGAACTTCTCCTTCATCAGCCTGGCGGTGGGCATCGCCTCCATGGTTCTGTGCGCCATCCTGACCGTGGTGGTGGTCATCGCAGCTCAGCACCACGACGAGGAGTGGGACCCCTAGCGCGGCGTCCCGCCGCCCAGCAACTTTCCCGCACCCCGCACCCGGGCGCCGCTGCGCAGGAATTCCGTGACAAAACTTCACCGCAACACTCTCCCTCCCCACCCTCCCTCACTCCCTTCCACTGGTTCCAGACCCCACCCCACTCCTGGTCTGTATGTAACCAACCATCCGCGCGACATCGGCCTCATCCTCATCGGCCTTGCCAAAAATATTAGCCATCTATTTAACTCGGCTGGCTATGGCGACGGGATGGAAAACCTTTTACCCCTCTGTTCAACTGATTACACATGTTTAGTTTCAATGCAGACAGATACTATAAACCCCAAATCTACTGGCTCAAGGGCGGGAGGGTGGGTGGACGGGTGGCGATGTGGCTACGGAGAGAGATACCCTTTGGGTGGGTCGGGGACTGGTGGTTAGGGTTGGGGGTAGTTGCTTTGCGGCATCACTGTTCATACGTGATGGGACCTATCCGGACGATAGGGTCATGTCGAAGCCTCGTCCCGCTGAAGGAACTTAGCGAGCGGCTGTGGCTGCGCAAAACACGACTGTCATCGCTGTTCCAATCTCTAGGAGGAAGCTCAAACTCGCCTTTTCATCTGGATGACCTGTTTTGTAACCATCTCGGGACCTTAGCAAGAAAACCGCTGCTTACAATAGTACGGTTGGGTCTTCTCACGCTCGGACGGACACTCTGGCCGAGGTTGACCCGCCCCCCACCCCCCATCAAAGGCTGAGTGGAACCCATTCTGACGGACAGTCAGACATATTACACCTGGCTGGGTTGTCTGCACGTTGCAGGAGTGGGTGAAAGAGAGAGAAACCGGAGAGCGCGCATGACCGAACTCCAATGAACATCAGCTGGTGTCAATCTCTGGAAATGGTTCTTTTAATGAATGCGCTCCTCTGAGCGGTTTCTTTGAAGTTTTTGAAGATAGTTTTGAGAGAACTCTGATGCTAATACGGGGACTCCGTTGCTTTGGTCGACAGCTCTGTTGCCTTTCTTAAGATTTGAAGATCTCTGCTCCTGATCAAATGACACCATTTATCTCCCCGCTCAGCAGAGGCTGAAAGGTTGGCAGGTCTTGCGTCCGGCGTTCTTGTCTTTATTAGGCGAGGCATTTAGTTCACGAGTCGGGAAGCTGTGGCGCAGCTTCATAACTTCCGGTTAGACCGAATCAGGAATACTGCATACTGTTTTAACAACCCCCTAGAACACTTTGGAATGGGTGCAAAGAGGTTGACCAGGATGCGAACTGTATTAAAGTGTACGGGATATAGGGAGAGGTTCGGCAAATTTGAATGGCTTTCTCTGGGCATCGAGTCTGAGGGGAGACCTGGGAAATTCATAAAAGGTGTAGATTATTAATATCGCCAGTATCTTTTTCTCTGGATCAAAGTGTCTGTTTTCGCATTGAAGTAGAGGGGTGTAAAGTGGTTCATTGCTCTGAGCCCACACTCGCTGGAGTTTAGAAGAATGGAGGAGGGGTGTGTGGAATGTAAATCTCATTGAATCCGACCAAATATTGAAATAGCTAAAAGGAGTGGACATGGAGAGGATGTTTTCAATAGTGGGAGAGGGAAAGGCAAAAGGAAACGTCATCAGAATTTCTGGTCCTCTTAGAACAGAAATGAGAGAGTCTCCGAAATTCATTGCCACAGGCAGCTGTGGAGTCAGTGGGTATATTTAAAGCAGAGGATTAAAATGGGGATCAAAGGCTATGTGAAGAAGACAGGAGAATTGGGTTAAGTGAGAAAACAAATCAACAATGCTCAAATGTTGGAAATGTTTAATGGGCCAAATGGTCCAGTTTTGTGTCTTATGGACTTATGGAGATGTGTGGGACAAAATTTTTACACTGCATGTCTTTTTTTCCTAGAATATGTTGCCAGGGGTGGTACAGCAGGGGATGCCCACTGGGGTCCATGGGCCCCTCAGTTAAAGGCAGGGGTCTACAGCATAAAAATGGTCAGGGACCCCTGTGGCAGAGGCTGTCAGATGAGTATATGAATAAGAAGAGAATGGAGGAATACGAACCGTGATCAGAGATAAGGGTCATCAGCTTAATGGGTTCAGCACAACATCATGGACTGAAGGTCCTTTTCCTGTGCTGTTCTGTGTTATAGGGAATCAAAGGCTGAGGCAGGGGGGATAGTTCTGGGTGCAGGACAAGTGATCAGCCATGGAGGACTGAGATAAGGGGAAATTTCTTCACCCTAACTGTCGTGGGTGTTTGGAGTATACCACCGCCTAGAAGACTGAATGCTCAATATGTTTGAATGTTGAAAATTTATGGAGTTTAAGGTGTTCAGATCTGGCACTGTTTTATTGAATGGTGAAGTCTGGCTTGATAGACCAAATGGCCTCTGAAACTGGTTCTGATTCCAGGGCTAAAAACAATAGGTCACCAGATGATGGCAATCATCAGTAAGAAACGAAAACAAAAGCCTGAACCATTGCTTGGAAACACACAAGATGAGAGATTCTGAAATCAGATCAAAGCACAGCCTGCCAGATGAACCCAGTGGTAGAACAGCATCTGGGGGAGCAAAGGCGTTGTTGAGTTTTTGGGTCAAAACCCTGGACCAGTCCTTTCCCCCATGGATGCTGCCTTATCCGCTGTCCTTCCAGCAGATTGTTGGTGCTTGTTGCGAGGATATACCTTTTGTGTGCAATGATTGTCTCAAGAACCCAGTGGAAGCAATTCCACTAAGAACTTTCTGCAGACTTGGATCATTTCATGCATAAGAAGTGACAGGCATCATGGCTGGCACAGATAACGTGGGCCTAAGAGCAGTATGTGTAGCTAAAGGTTTGACTAACAATATTTCCTGAAGGAGCATTTTGATTAACTTCCATGTGCACTGCATTTAGAGTGTCATAGAGCCACTGAGTGCTATAGCGCTGGTACAGGCCCTATGGCCCTTCTAGTCCTTGCTAAATTGTTATACTGCCAAGCCCCAAGAAACTGGTGATCTGACATAAAAGTCAGGCAGAATCTCTGGAGAGGGTAAATGTTTCAGGGCAATGATCTTTAATCAGAACTGGGAAAAGTTTAAGATGAAACAAATTTTAAGTTGAAGGAGAAGAATCAGTGGGAGGAAAGAATGAGAGGTGGAAGGGAGGAGGAACTGAATGATGGAAGGAATTACAATGAAAGAGTAGAGAAATGTGATATCCATGAAACAGAACATAATCTGAGCACTAGTGAGACCACCAGCTGGAAGATCAGGTGCTGAGGCGTAATGTTGGACATTACTGAACAAGTGCGGGAAGCCAGACGCAGTGGTCAGAGAAAGGTAGGATGGAGTGACAGGAACCTTGAGGGTGAAGGCTCAACCTTGGAGACTGAATGACGATTGTTGTCTGTATCAATGATCTGGATGATAATGTGGTTAAGTGTCACAAGCAGTGACAGTATTTGGATGTCAGACAGTAAAGGAGCAAGGTTTTTTTGCCATTTGTTGAAAAGTGGGATCTAAGCATTTCTTGCCCTTGAGAAAGTGTTGGCGAGCTTCCTCTTGAGGGTCTCTAGTCCATCTGGAGCAGGAGTCAATGATGAGAAAAGAACGACAATGTATTCTGAGTCAACGTGGTGTTGCGATTTGAAGCAAAAATTGGAAGTTTACAACTCTTCTGCTCTCACAAGCAAGACCCCCGGTAATTGGCAGAGTGTAATGATGACTGAAAGTTTGGTGGTGTTGTATATAATGTAGAACATTTTCAAGGGTTGCAACGGGACATTGATAGGATGCAGAGATGGGCTGAGAAGTACCAAATTTGCAGGCACAATGCAGGGGTAATGGTAAGATTCTTCACAGTGTAGAGGAACAGAGGGATCTTGGGTCCATGTCCCTAGATTCGTCAAAGTAGATATTAGTCAGGGGATTGAATTCAAGAGCTGTGAGGTAATGTTGAAACTCTATAAAACCCTGGTTAGATTACTCTTGTAATGCTATGTTCAGTTATGGTCGCCTCAATATAGGAAGGAGCGAAAATTTTAGGGGGGGTGCAGAGGAGATTTACCTGGCTTAGAAAGCATGTCTTATGAGGGTAGGTTGAGCAGGCTGGGGCTTTGCTCTTTGGAGCCAAGGAGGATGAGAGGTGACTTGATGGAGATGTACAAGATAATAAGAGACATAGTTCGAGTGGACAGCCAGAGACATCTTCGCAGGGTGGAAATAGGAAATGGAGGGGGTATAATTTTAAAGTGATTGGATGAACCTATATGGGGGATGTCAGAGGTAAGCTATTTATTTGCAATGAATGGTGGGTGTGTGGAACGTGCTGACAGGGTTGATGATGGTGGAGGAGGATACGTTAAGGATATTTAAGAGACTCTTAGATTGACACATATGGTAGAAAAATGGAGGGGACAATTAGATTAAATTTAGAGTAGGTTAAAAGTTTGGCATATCTTTGTGGGCCCTGAACTATGCTGTAATGTTCTGTAAAAGCGTCGACCATGGTGTCCTGCATGGAGAAATCCTCTCAGAATATTGCAATTGAATGGGAAATCCAGTGTTCGTGAGTAGCAAAGCTGTAAAGTTTCATGTGCAAGATTGTGGTATTGGCACATGGTATAAATGCCATGAAATCATGTTTTTTGTTGCAGCAGCGGAGTGCATTACAAAGTGCCAGGACAGTACATTGGGAATTAAATTAAGGATTCCTATGATGGGCTTTCAGAGATCAATATTAAAAGTTGCGTAAGCAAGAACTCATGTCGGGGAAGAGACAACAGGGCCAAAGCCACCCTTCACTTCTAAAATGCCACTCTGACTCGGCTTCTAATAATGGTTCTGTCTGTATTTGGTATTTCCCAATAAGTTATTAATAATATTCTTATTGTGTTGTCTTTTTAAGTGATCATGCATGTCTGGTTGACCTAGTGCCTTGTAAGTGCTCAGATCTGATGTCAGTGAGCAGGTGGGCTCCTGTCCGTCACTGAGCAAAGCCAGGTGGTAAAGGGAGGTGTGTAACCTGCCCCTGTCCATGCACAAAAGACACTGGCCTGGGCCAGCTGTGAAACCAATGTTCCAAGATTTGAGTGCCCAATAAGGAAGATGCCTCAACAGGCTACAAAAAGCTGTCCTTAAATAAGCAGAGAATAATCTTCCCATTCCAAGTGATTCTCCCAGTTTCTTCATTCCCCATGCCTGGGGATATAAGAGTTAATGGATCAGTGGCCAGAGAACTGATCCAAAGGCATCTGTTTGAATCTGACCACATCAGCTGGCGATCTGTCAATCTTGGCGATGTTAGCCTTGTGAATACCAGGTTGTTGTAAAAGCCACAAGGTTCACTCACTGAAGGAAATCTGCTGATCTTGTCCAGTCTAGTCTATTTATGACTCTAGACTCACCAACTTGTTTGGCTCCCAACTGCGCTTCAGTCCAAGGATAAGTAAAGAAAGACAACAGATGCCAGCAACATCCACACATGTGAACAACTTAAGCAATTTGCCAGAACGTTCTATGATGTTGCAGCTCTATAAATTTTGGTTAGACCATACTTGTAGTGTTGTGTTCATTTCTGGCCACCCCATTGTAGGAAGTAAAATCTTTAGAGAAGGTGCAGAGGCTATTTATCAGGATGCTGCCTGATCAGAGAACAAGTCTTAGGAGGGTTAGTTGAATGATCTAGAACTTTTCTCTTTGGAGCAAAGGAGAATGATAGGAGACTTGACAGAGGTATATAAGATAATAAGAGGCTAGTGCCCATAATGGAATTAGCTGAGTCTACAGCCCTCTGCAGCCTTTCTCTATCCTGCACATTGGCAACTCCATACCAGTCAAAAAGCTCTACACGCACATCTGTAGGAACTCTGCTGGAGTCTTTGAGTCAGTTTTCATTATTCTGTTGTATGTAGTGAGGTGAGGTATGGTTGGGAGGGCAGCGAGTGTGATATCACATTTCAGGCTGATCCTAGTCTGGGCAACTCAGAGTGTTACCAGGTTGCTATCGGGAGGGGCTGACCCCTATTGCTTTGTCTCCTGCTTTCAGGGGACAATAGCAGTGCCTTCGTTACCGGGGAATTTACAATGAGAGCTGAAGACTGTAAGGACTCAGCCTTTACAAACCTGATCTGACAGCACTGGTTAACTCTGTTTTGGAAAAGTCACCTCTTTTGGGACTGAGTGCAGAACGAGCAGTGGACACAGCATAAACAAACCACGAAAACAATACAGACGAACTCCAAACACAGTTCAAATTTCAAATTTATTATCAATGTATGTATATAACTTACAACTTTGAGATTCATCTCCTTTCAGGCACTCATAAAGCAAAGAAACAATAAAGAATCCATGATAAAAACCACAATAAGACCAACACCCTACAATAAGACTGCCAAATATCCATTTTGCAAAGGAGGACAAATCGCACTAATAATAAACAAAGACATGTGGAACATGAAACTGCAGAGTCACTGAAAGTGAGTCCACAATTGTAGTTCAGCACTGAGGCAAATGAAGTCTGCCCTGGAGCCCAATGTTTACAGGCAGCATAAGAACATAAGAAATAGGAGCAGGAGTCGGCCATCTGGCCCATCGAGTCTGCCCCGCCATTCAATAAGATCATGGCTGATCTGTCCGTAAGCTCAGCTCCATCCACCTGCCTTTTCCCCATAACCCTTAATTCCCCTACTATGTAAAAATCTATCTAACTGTATCTTAAATATATTTTTATTTAACCAGCATGGTACCCAAGATTCCTGTACCTCCGGCCTGATGTAGTAACGAGAAAAGAGGGAGACTGCTCAAACTCAGGCTGAACACCTTTTGTTTTCGGTTCTTGTCCTTGACAATTTTAATCTTGCTTGGCCCTTCAATTGCACAGAGGAATGGAGCCAATCAGACCACAAGAGGTTCTGCAGGTGCTCTAAATTCTATTCCAGAACAACTCAAACAAAATGCTGGAGGAACTCAGCAGGTCAGGCTGCATCTATGGAGAAGAATATATAAATGTCTTTTCAGGCCAAGACCCTTCATCAGGACTGAAAAGGAAGGGGAAGATGTCAAATATAAAGGGGGAGAGGGGAAGCAGAACTAGCTAGAAAATGATAGCGAAAGCCAGGAGGATGGGAAAGGTAAAGGGCTGGAGAAGAAGGTGTCTGAGAGGAGAGGACAGTGGGTGATAGGAGACAGGTAATAACTTGGAGCACCAGGGGAGATGATAGGTAGATAAGAAGAAGAGGTAAGAGGCCAGAGAGAAGGGAATTAGGAAAAGAAAAACAGAAAATGATAATTACTGGAAGGAGAAGTTGCTGTTCATGCCATCAGGTTGGAGGCTACCTAGACAGAACGTGAGGTGTTACTCCTCCACCCTGAGAGTGGCCTCATCATGGCAGAAGAGGAGGTCATGGACTGACATGTTGCAAGGAGAATGGGAATAGGAATTAAAATTGTCAGCCAAGGGGAAATTCCACTTTTGGTGGATGGAACGGTCAAACTATGTTGAGCATCTTAATTCCATCCACTGCAGGCAGGCTTTCCCGGTGGTCAGCCATTTTAATTCCACTCCCCATTCCCGTTTCAATATGTTGGTCTCCTCTCGTCAATTTGGTGGAGCATCAATCTCATTTCCATCTGGGTTGCTTCCAACCTGGTGATATAAACATTTATTTCTCTAACTTCTGGTAATTTCTTCCCTTCCCTCTTTTCTCTTTTCCCATTCTGCATTCTGATTTCCCTCTCATCCTTTTTCTTCTCCTCACCTGCTTGTCACCTGCCTCTGGTCCTTCGCTTTCTTCCATGGTCCACTCTCCTCTCCTATCAGATCTCTTCTTCTCCAGACCTTTACATCTTCCACCTGTCCTTGTCCAGCTTCTCACTTCATCCCCCATTTCCTGCTCTCCATCTCACCTGGCAACTATCATCTGCCAGCTTGTGCTCCTTCCCCACCTTCTGATTCTGGCTTCTTCACCCTTCTTTTCCAGGCCTGATGAAGGATCTTGGCGCGGGATGTCAACTGTTTACCTATTTCCGCAGATGCTGCCTGACCAGCTGAGTACCTCCTGCATTTTGTGTGTGTTACTCTGGGCTTCCTGCATCTGCAAAATCTCTTGTATCTGTGACAAGCCACATCAGGTGGATTTGCTATTTCTCCAGTCAGGCTGCTTCTGGTAGAAGGCAAGAAACAGGAGGAAGACTGGAGAGCGAGTTCAGGTTAAGTGCTTGTGAAGAAGTTTGGAATCATAGTGAAAACCTAAGTTTTCTACAGCCATTTTGAGACAGTGAACCAACTGAAGGTGACTCTGCAATTGGGTTAAGGCTTCCAGAGATTTAAAAATACAGCAAGATGGGGACTGGGGATTAATTTTCATTGAAACTCAAAACTGTGCTGAGGGCAGCCCGCAAGTGTCGCCACATCTTCTGGCACCAACATATCATGCCCACGTCACGAATGTGAAGGGTTGGGTGGCTTCTCTTCCCTCTTTGCCATATAAGCCCACGACTGGATGAGAGATACAGAGAAGGCACTGCCTTACCATATGCTGGAACAGACTCATGGGGCCAGGTGGCTCCCTCAGATTCCAGTCTCCCAGTTACCCTGTGGGACAAAGTAAAATTCCCACTGCTATCCACTATCCTGCTCTGAATGAGCTTGGACATTGATTCACTTTCTGCTCAAAACTCTTGAAAAGTCAGCATTGAAGGAAGTTTGGAACCCCACCCTTGAGCCATTCTATCATTGAATGAAGTCATGGCTGATCTGTGCATTAATTCCATCTATCATCTCTGTCAACAGCTTGGATTACAAAAAATCCCCCTCTCTCAGATGTAAGTGTACCAATTCATGATGCCAATTATACTTTCCAAGAGTGCCAAATTTCTCTGGGCATTAAAGGACTTCCTAATTTCTATCCGCAAGCCTCTTCTACAATTTTTTCACTCTGTTCCCTAGTCCCAGACTCTCTGACAAGCACCAAGTCAGTTTCCATTCATGATCATCATTATGTGCCATATCATATGACATGGGCGATCACGGTCTATTTTCCTACAGAAATGGTTTGCCATTGCCTTCTTCTGGGCAGTGTCTTTGCAAGATTGTTGACCCCAGCCATTACCAATACTCTTCAGAGATTGTCTGCCTGGTGTCAGTGGTCACATAACCAGGACTTGTGATATGCACCGGCTGTTCATGTGACCATCCACCGCCTGCTCCTATGGCTTCACGTGACCCTGATCGGGAGCTAAGCAGATGCTACACCTTGCCCAAGGGTGACCTGCAGGCTAGTGGAGGGAAGGAGTGTCTTGCACCTCCTTTGGTAGAGACATAGCTCCACCCCACCACCCTCCTGTTTTCATTAGCTATATATTAGATTGCAAATATTCAATCTATTTGAATTAAATTCTTTCAGGTAATGGAGGCGTTCACTTCACTAAATCAAGAATTATGAGTGTTTTCAAAAATAGATAAGGTTTTATCATTGGATAAAAGATTAGCTTTATTTGTCACATGTCCATTGAAAACATGGAGTGAAATGTGTCTGCACCAAACCAAATCAAATCAGCAAGGGGCGTGCAGGGCAGCCTGCAAGTGTTCTCATGTTTCTGGCACCAACATAGCATGCCCACAACTCACTAAACCTCACTGTATGTCTTTGCCCACAACTCACTAAACCTCACTACATAGCATCCCCACAACTCACTAAACCTCACTGTATGTCTTTGCCCACAACTCACTAAACCTCACTACATAGCATCCCCACAACTCACTAAACCTCACTGTATGTCTTTGCCCACAACTCACTAAACCTCACTGTATGTCTTTTGACAAGTGTTCTAATGTTTCTAGCACCAACATAGCATGCCCACAACTCACTAAACCTCACTGTATGTCTTTTGACAAGTGTTCTAATGTTTCTAGCACCAACATAGCATGCCCACAACTCACTAAACCTCACTGTATGTCTTTTGCATGCAGGAGGAAACCAGAACACCTGGAGGAAACCCAAGTATACCTGTGGCCAAGGGGCCACTTCACAACATCCAAGGGTAGACTCCAATCTACTGCTCGGAGTAAATTGACAATCAGGTGTCTGCACTGGGACAGGGTTGCAGACAGGAGGCAAAGGGACAAGCCAGGCTTCCAATTTTAATTTATCCTTCAGTGATTCTTGCAAGATATTTGGTCTGAGGGGAGAAACTCATTTCTTGTTACCAATGCTTACCTTGCAATTTTGCGGTGTTTGTATGACTTCTGAAAATTTGGTCATAGAAGAGAAGCCCGTTTCTCATTGCCAGAGCTAATCTTCCATTTTCACATTCTTTAATACGGCTTCTGATACTGGCAGCAGAGAGAGCTAATTGTGCAGGGTGTTTAGCCGGTTATCACTAACATGGAATGGTTGATGGCTGTGACCATGTTGATTGTGGCTGTGTGATATGTCACTTACCCGGAGAGTTCCCGTTGACCTATCCAAAATCAAAAGCCTCAGGGTGAGGTCTTGAAGTGGGAAGAAAAGACAGAAGGCTAGGAATACCTGGAGACCCGTCTGAGGGGGCTGTCACTGCCTCACTGTGAACATTGGCTCAATGGTTCAGCATCTGAAGGTTTGCTGGCTCGATCTCCCTCATACCTCTGTGCTTGAGTATCAAGTATGGCCGATGATTCTGCCCGAGTGGTGCAGGGTGATTTTCCTTGTTATTTGGGAGTTTTGGATTGCCTGGGAATGAGTTAGTACTGAGTGGGTGACAGTCTTGCTGGGAAATTGGTCAACTACTGAGTATCCACCTGAATCTTCACAGTTCCCAAGTGATCCAATAAGTGCCAGTACGTACCCAAGGAGAAGCTCGCCCTATATTATACTCCGTTGAGAAAAGAGGTCCAGTAATAGCAAAGCCACCATTACAGTACCCCCTGCGCATGTCCATCTGTGTGTGTGCGCGCGCGTGAGTGTGTGTGAGAGAGAGTGAGATATGAATGATTGAATCTGATACTCAGAATGAGATGTGACAAACAGTGAAAAGGGAAACAAACTCATGTAAAGACACAGTGTTGAATTTCAGTAGTTCTAAATTCAGGAACTGTCAAAAATAAAATTTGCAATTTTTACCATTTAGCTCATTGTTGTCCTTCTCATTTTGTCAGCTTTAGCTGCAAATGCAAAGTGAATCAGTGATCTCAGAGCACTTAACACCCACTCTTCCCGTGGCCTTGGTCAGATTCGGATTCATTTACTTATCACATGTACGTCGAAATATACAGTGAAATGTGTCGTTTCCATCAAAACCAACACAAGGATGTGCTGGGAGCAGCCTGCAAGAGGGCAATAATAATTCACAAACACATGGAAAGTAATTTTGGTATTTTCTCCATTCAACCCACCCACACAACGGGCAGTCCTCCAAGTCTTTGAGCTCCCAGGTCTTCTTCTGCCGGTCTCTTAAATTTAAAAAATCTCCCTCAAAAGATAATTGACACGCCAGCTTTTTTTTTAACTATGCTCCTGAACGGAGTCGCACTGCAATCTTGTTGCTGTCAGCAATGACAATAAAGCTCTAACTAACTAACCAACCGTGGAGTTCCGTCTCTTAAACTACGAGATGCAGATGCAGTTGATACTTTGAAACATCACAAACAAGAGAAAATCTACAGATGCTGGAAATCTGATGAAGGGTCTCAACCTGAAATGTCGACTGCTCACTCTTTTCCATAGATGCTACCTGGCTTGCTGAGTTCCTCCAGCATTTTGTGTGTATTGTTCTTAAACACCAGCTCAAACCCTATTTATTTAACCTTGCTTTTAACTAACATCTTTTTATCTTTTATTTTCATGATTATTTTCATTTTTTATTTCATTTTCATGTTTGTACTTTTATCCCAATGTAAAGCACTTTGAACTCCAACATCATGAAAAATGTTCTTTAAATAAAGTCATGAATATTATTGTCAAATAAAAAGTTGACTTTATTGTCATATGCACAGCACAAGAATGATAGAACAATGAAAGGCTGTGTAGGATGGAAGGGTTAGGTTGACCCTGGAATAGGTTAAAAGGTTGGCCCAACATTGTGGGCTGAAGGTCTGTATTGTGCTGTACTGTTCTGTGTAACATAATTAGTATCAGATAAACAGCATTCACAAGAAAATACATAAATTAATCACAAATTATTCACACGTTTTGTAAGAGAGCAGATATACTACAAAGTGGTCATAGTGTTGCCAGACTGTAGTGAGCAGGGTTGTGCCAGTTGGTTCAAGAAGCAAATGGTGGAGGGGAAGTAGTTGTTCTTGACGCTGGATGAAGATGGTATGGCTGGATGTTGGGGACCTTTGATGATGTACGATGCCATCCTGAGGCAGTGGTTCCTGTAGATACCACCGATGTTGGGGATGGATACGCCTGTGGTGTCCTCCACTATCTAAATATTGGCATGAGATTACCAAAAAGGCTAGCTTGTAATCAACCTAGTTTTTAGCATTATAAAGAATTTGAATTTGGTGGTAATGGTAGACGTCTATGTTGCGAATGGCATCTCACTGGCCGCTAACCAGGCAAACACAGCAGTAGCTTTCAATAAAAGAAGACTAGAATAGAAAAACAAGGATGGTCCTGCTGAAGCTTGAAAGTTGTTAGCCAGACCACATTTGGAAAATTCTCAGCAATTTTCAGCTCTGGACCTAAGGAAAGATATGCTGGCCCTGGAGACGATCCTGGGGCTCACAGGAACTATCCTGGAATGGAAGATTTAATGTATGAGGTGTATCCTGGGTCTGTGCTCGATGGAGTTCAGAACGCTAAGGTGGCAGCACGTCTCATTTTCAGCAGAATCAGAATCAGGTTTAATATTACTGGCATATGTCATGAAATGTGTTGTTAAGCAGCAGCAGTACATTGCAATACTTAATAATAAAAATATAAATTACAGTAAGAAGTCTATATAGAAAAAAATAGTGAGGTAGTGTTAATGAGTTCAATGTCCATTCAGAAATCTGACCACAGAGGGGAAGAAACTTTCTTCTGGATCATTGAATGCATGCGTTCAGGCTCCTGTACCTTCTCTCTGATGATAGAAATGAGAAGAGGACATGTCCTGGGCAATGGAGGCCCTTAAAGATGGATGGCACCTCTTTGAGATATTGTTCCTTGCAGGTGTTCTGGATGCTGGGCAAGCTCTTGCTGATGATGGAACTGAAGGAGTTTACAACTTTCTGCAGCTTATTTTGATCCTGTGCAGTGATTATGCACCCCAACCCCATCCCTTACAAGACATTGGTGCAGCCAGTGAGAATGCCCTCTATGGCACGTCTGTAGACATTTATGAGTGTCTTTGGTGACATAACAAATCTGCTCAAACTCCTCATGAAATATCGTGCGTTCTTGGTAACTGCATCAAAAAGTTGGGTTCAGGATGGATCCTCAGAAATGTTGATGCCCAGGAGCCAGAAATTGCTCACTTCTGATCCCTTGAAAAGGGCTGGCGTGTGTCCCCCTGACTTCCCCTTCCTGAAGTCCAGAGACAATTCCAACAGGAAATGCTGGAAAATCTCAGCAGGTTAGTTAGCGACAGTGAAAGAAGAATAAGAAGGGATCTTACAGAAAAATGTTAAGTTATGGAAGGGATAGATAAGATAGAAGCAGAAAAGTGGTTTTCACTGTTAAGTGAGACTAGGACTAGATTTAGGATGGAGTTGAGGAGAAACTGCTTTTCGCAAGGGGAAGTGAATTTCTGGAATTGTCTCCCCAGGGAGGCAGTAGAGGCTACCTCATTAAATGTATTTAAGATACAGATAGATACTTGCAGAGCAGGAGGAAAAAGGGTTACAGGGAAAAGACAGGTTGGTGGTAGAGCTGAGTCCGTGGACAGAGCTGTCATAATCATATTGAAAGGCAGAGCAGGTTCAATAGGACAGATGGTCAACTCCTGCCTCAGCAAGGACATGGACCCAGTGCAATTTGACTAATGCCACAATAGGCCGAGAGCAGAGACAATCTCAATGGCTCGTCACATGGCCATAGACCACCTGGATAATACAAACATCTATGTCAGGATGTTGTTCACTGACCACAGCTCAGCATCTAACACCATCATTCCCAAAATCCTGATTGAGATATTATAAAACCTGGGCCTCTGTACCTTCCTCTGCAATTGGATCCTCGACTTCCTAACCAGAAGACCACAATCTGTGAAGGTTGGTGATAACATCTCCCCCTTGCTGACAATCAACACTGGTGCAAGTCAGGGGTGTGTGCTTAGCCCACTGCTCTATTATCTCCATACCCATGAGTGTGTGGCTAGGCGTAGCTCAAACACCATCTATAAACTTGTTGATGATATAACCAATTCCTAAATGGACATTGAACCCGTCAACATTGCCTCACTTTTTAATTATATATTATTTCTGTTTTTGGATGATTTTTAATCTATTCAGTACACGTATACTGTAACTGATTTATTTATTTACTTTGTATATATATATGTATAGTTCTTCTATATTATGTATTGCGTTGAACTGCTGCTGTAAGTTAACAAGTTTCACGATACATGCTGGTGATAATAAACCTGATTCTGATTCTCCTCCTCCTTGATAGAGAAACAGAGATAACATGTCTAACAAAAATACTCTTTGCAAAATTCTAGATTCAAGATTGCTTAATGTCATTGTCAGTACATATTCGTAAAGGTTAATGAAATAATTGCTACTGCAGATCCAGTGCAGCACAAAAACACAATAAGATACAGTACATCGATTGTATATTAAGAAAGAAATAATAACAACAAATAAATAAACAATAAACATCAAGAACATGGGATGAAGAGTCCGTAAGTTGCTGGAACAGTTCACTGAAGCTAGGAGGTTGTTCCCCCTGGTTCAAGAGCTTGATGGTTGAAGGGTAATAACTGTTCCTGACTCTGGTGGTGTGAGCCCTGAAGCTTCTGTACCTTTTACCTGGTGGTCACAGCCGGAAGAGAGCATGACCTGGATGTTGGGTCCTTGATGGTGGATGCTGCTTCCCTGTGAGAGCTCTCCATGTCGATGTGCTCACCGGTTGGGAGGGTTTTATCCATGATGGTCTGAGCCATATCTTCTACCTCAAGGGCATTGGTGTTTCCATACCAGGCTGAAATGCAAACAGTCAATATTTTCTCCAGTAAACATCTATAGATGTTTGTCAAAGTTTCAGATGTCATGCTGAATCTTCACAAACTTCTAAGGAAGTAGAAGTGCTGCTGTGTTTCTTTAATATCTTCTGAAATAATTACAATGAGAAATTAAATTTGCTTTCCACCTCTGATCCCCCAGTGAAGACTGACTCATGGACTTACGGTTGCCTCCTCCTTTTGAAGTCAATAATCAGCTCCTTGGTCTTACTGACATTGATTGAGATATTGTTTTTATGACACCACTCAGCCAGATTTTCAATCTCCCTCCTGTATTCATCACTACCTACCAACAGCAATTGTGTCGTCAGCAAAATTAAATCTGGCGTTGGACCTGGTGTGTTTAGTCTCACAGCTAACTGAAGCTATAAAGTGTAAAACAAGCAGAGCAGGGGGCTAAGCACACAGCCTTGTGGTGCAACTGAGCTGATGGAAACTGTGGAGGAGAATCTGAATTAACTGGGGTCTGCAAGCGAAGAAATCAAGGAAATGCTTGCATGAAAATGAATCTCAGGGTAGGTGACATAAAGTATTTTGATAATAAATTTGCTTTGAACTACTTGAACTGTGTCTGCTCCTTAAATGCCGACATTCAGTGACCACCTTATTATGTACACCTGCACAACTGCTTATTAATGCAAATATCTAATCAGCCAATCACATGGTAGCAACTCAATGCATAAAAGTATGGAGATGTGGTCACGAGGTTCAGTTATTATTCAGACCAAATATCAGAATGGGAAAAAAAATTGTGATCTCAGTGACTTTGATCATGGAATGATTGTGCCAGAAGGAGCAGTCTGAGTATCTCAGAAACTGCTTATCTCCTGCAATCCTCACACACAACAGTCTCTAGAGTTATCAGGGAATGGTGTGAAAAACAAAAAAAAATACAGTGAGTGGGCAAAAATTATTTGTCATTGAGGGAGGTCAGAGGAGAAAGGCCAGACTGGTTCTGGCTGACGGGAAGACAAATAACCACGCGTTAGATCAGTGATGTACAGAAGAGCATCTTTAATTACACAACACGTTCAACATTGAAGTGGATGTGTTACAGCAGCAGAAGACAATGAACATGCACTCACTAGAGGAGGTACCCAATAACGTGGCCACTGAATGTATATCTCGACCCAATGTTGCTGCTCGTGGCCCACTGCTAACACATGGAACAAATGACACGCACACAATGCTGGAGGAACTCAGCAGGCCAGGCAGCGTCCATAGCAAAAGTTCAGTCAACGATTTGAGCCAAGATCCTTCGGCAGAAGATCGTCCAGGATTTTGTGTGTGTGACATGGAGAAATGGGCTTGGATGAGCAAGAAAACAGCAATGAGAAGACCTCTGGACTAGATGGAGGATGAGAGTGGCCATCGAGTAATTGGCAAGCATGGTAGAGAATGCTTTTAAAACTGAGGCATGTGATTAATAGATGGAACTTGGAGATAACACATTAGCAAAGTTCCTCAATTGAGCTGATGACTCCCTGTAACATGTGAACTCACCATTTTGGAAAACGTACATTGAAACCCAAACTCCTCAGTCATTCCCACATTCATCATCCCTTCTGTATGCTGACCTAACTTAGAACAAAATATACCAGGCCTATTTTAAATCTGTTTCTTCATGTTCTGGAGTCAGGCTAACCTTAACTTTATATTCTGGTCAACATGAACTCTATCATCTAATATTTGACTCCTCTGACTCAGATTACTGAGGGGTGTATTTGTGCTCAAGTTAGTTTCCTTTGTTGTCTCTGAGAGTTTGGGTGAGAGTTACAGATGATACTATGACCATAAGATACAGGAGCAGAATTAGATCATTTGGCCCATCGAGTCTAGTCTCCCATTTCATCAAGGCTGATCCGTTTTTCCACCCAGCTCCAATCTCCTGGCTTTGCCCCATATCCTTTCATACCCTGATCAATCAGGAATCTATCAGTGTCGGCCTTAAATATACATACAGACATGGGCTCCACAGCTACCTGTGATAACGAATTCCACAGATTCACTGCTCTATGCCTAAAGAAATTCCTCCTTACTTCAATTCTAAAACGACGCCCCTCGATTCAGAGGATCTGTCTTCGGGTTTTAGACTCTCCCACCATAGCAAACATCCTCTCCACATTCACGCTATCAATGTGAATTAAATTAGCAGGGCTTTCCCACCATTCCCCCCACCCCCATCACCGATCACACCACCTTCCAACACCCGGGATTTCACTGCATTCCCCCCACACCCATCACCGATCACATCACCTTCCACCACCCGGGATTTCACTGCGTTCCCCCCACCACCATCACCGATCACATCACCTTCCACCACCCGGGATTTCACTGCGTTCCCCCCACCACCATCACTGATCACACCACCTTCCACCACCCGGGATTTCACTGCATTCCCCCAACACCCATCACCGATCACATCACCTTCCACCACCCGGGATTTCACTGCATTCCCCCCACCCCCATCACTGATCACATCACCTTCCACCACCCGGGATTTCACTGCATTCCCCCCACCCCCATCACCGAGCACATCACCTTCCACCACCCGGGATTTCACTGCGTTCCCCCCACCGCCATCACCGATCACATCACCTTCCACCACCCGGGATTTCACTGCGTTCCCCCCACCCCCATCACAGATCACATCACCTTCCACCACCCGGGATTTCACTGCGTTCCCCCCACCCACATCAACGATCACATCACCTTCCACCACCCGGGATTTCACTGCATTCCCCCCACCCCCATCACCGATCACATCACCTTCCACCACCCGGGATTTCACTGCGTTCCCCCCACCCCCATCACCGATCACATCACCTTCCAACACCCGGGATTTCACTGCATTCCCCCCACCCCCATCACCGATCACATCACCTTCCACCACCCGGGATTTCACTGCGTTCCCCCCACCCCCATCACCGATCACATCACCTTCCAACACCCGGGATTTCACTGCGTTCCCCCCACCCCCATCACCGATCACATCACCTTCCACCACCCGGGATTTCACTGCGTTCCCCCCACCCCCATCACCGATCACATCACCTTCCAACACCCGGGATTTCACTGCGTTCCCCCCACCCCCATCACCGATCACATCACCTTCCACCACCCGGGATTTCACTGCGTTCCCCCCACCCCCATCACCGATCACATCACCTTCCACCACCCGGGATTTCACTGGATTCCCCCCCCCCCCATCACAGATCACATCACCTGCCACCACCCGGGATTTCACTGGATTCCCCCCACCCCCATCACCGATCACATCACCTTCCCCCACCCGGGATTTCACTGCGTTCCCCCCACCCCCATCACCGATCACATCACCTTCCATCACCCGGGATTTCACTGCGTTCCCCCCACCCCCATCACCGATCACATCACCTTCCACCACCCGGGATTTCACTGCGTTCCCCCCACCCTCATCACCGATCACATCACCTTCCACCACCCGGGATTTCACTGCGTTCCCCCCACCCCCATCACCGATCACATCACCTTCCACCACCCGGGATTTCACTGCGTTCCCCCCACCCCCATCACCGATCACATCACCTTCCACCACCCGGGATTTCACAGTGTTCCCCCCACCCCCATCACCGATCACATCACCTTCCAACACCCGGGATTTCACTGCGTTCCCCCCACCACCATCACCAATCACATCACCTTCCACCACCCGGGATTTCACTGCATTCTCCCCACCCCCATCACCGATCACATCACCTTCCACCACCCGAGATTTCACTGCATTCCCCCCACCCCCATCACCGATCACATCACCTTCCACCACCCGGGATTTCACTGCATTGCCCCCACCCCCATCACCGATCACATCACCTTCCACCACCCGGGATTTCACTGCATTCCTCCCACCCCCATCACCGATCACAACACCTTCCACCACCCGGGATTTCACTGCATTCCCCCCACCCCGTTCACCGATCACATCACCTTCCAGCACCCGGGATTTCACTGCGTTCCCTCCACCCCCATCACCGATCACATCACCTTCCACCACCCGGGATTTCACTGCATTCCCCCCACCCCCATCAACGATCACATCACCTTCCAGCACCCGGGATTTCACTGCGTTCCCCCCACCCCCATCACCGATCACATCACCTTCCACCACCCGGGATTTCACTGCATTCCCCCCACCCCCATCACCGATCACATCACCTTCCACCACCCGGGATTTCACTGCTTTCCCCCCACCCCGTTCACCGATCACATCACCTTCCAGCACCCGGGATTTCACTGCGTTCCCCCCACCCCCATCACTGATCACATCACCTTCCACCACCCGGGATTTCAATGCATTCCCCCCACCCCCATAAACGATCACATCACCTTCCAGCACCCGGGATTTCACTGCGTTCCCCCCACCCCCATTACCGATCACATCACCTTCCACCACCCGGGATTTCACTGCATTCCCCACACCCCCATCACCGATCACATCACCTTCCAACACCCGGGATTTCACTGCATTCCCCCCACCCCCATCACCGATCACATCACCTTCCACCACCCGGGATTTCACTGGATTCCCCCCACCCCCGTCACCGATCACATCACTTTCCACCACCCGGGATTTCACTGCATTCCCCGCACCCCCATCACCGATCACATCACCTTCCACCACTTGGGATTTCACTGCGTTCCCCCCACCCCCATCACCGATCACATCACCTTCCCCCACCCGGGATTTCACTGCGTTCCCCCCACCCCCATCACCGATCACATCACCTTCCACCACCCGGGATTTCACTGCGTTCCCCACACCCCCATCAACGATCACATCACCTTCCACCACCTGGGATTTCACTGCGTTCCCCCCACCCCCATCACCGATCACATCACCTTCCACCACCCGGGATTTCACTGGATTCCACCCACCCCCATCACCGATCACATCACCCTCCACCACCCGGGATTTCACCGTTCCCCCCACCCCCATCACCGATCACATCACCTTCCACCACCCGGGATTTCACTGCGTTCCCCCCACCCCCATCACCGATCACATCACCTTCCACCACCAGGGATTTCACTGCGTTCCCCCCACCCCCAAACCGATCAGATCACCTTCCACCACCCGGGATTTCACTGCATTCCCCCGACCCCCATCACCGATCACATCACCTTCCACCACCCGGGATTTCAGTGCATTCCCCCCACCCCCATCACCGATCACATCACCTTCCACTACCCGGGATTTCACTGCATTCCCCACTCCCCATCACCGATCACATCACCTTCCACCACCCGGGATTTCACTGCATTCCCCCCACCCCCATCAACGATCACATCACCTTCCACCACCCGGGATTTCACTGCATTCCCCCCATCCCCATCACAGATCACATCACCTTCCACCACCCGGGATTTCACTGCGTTCCCCCCACCCCCATCACCGATCACATCACCTTCAACCACCCGGGATTTCACTGCGTTCCCCCCACCCCATCACCGATCACATCACCTTCCACCACCCGGGATTTCACTGCGTTCCCCCCACCCCCATCACCGATCACATCCCCTTCCAACACCCGGGATTTCACTGCATTCCCCCCACCCCCATCACCGATCACATCACCTTCCAGCACCCGGGATTTCACTGCATTCCCCCCACCCTGATCACCGATCACATCACCTTCCGCCACCCGGGATTTCACTGCGTTCCCCCCACCCCCAAACCGATCAGATCACCTTCCACCACCCGGGATTTCACTGCGTTCCCCCCACCCCCATCACCGATCACATCACCTTCCCCCACCCGGGATTTCACTGCATTCCCCCACCCCCATCACCGATCACATCACCTTCCACCACCCGGGATTTCAATGGATTCCCCCCACCCCCATCACCGATCACATCACCTTCCACCACCCGGGATTTCACTGCATTCCCCCCACCCCCATCACCGATCACATCACCTTCCCCCACCCGGGATTTCACTGCATTCCCCCCACCCCCATCACCGATCACATCACCTTCCGCCACCCGGGATTTCACTGCGTTCCCCCCACCCCCATCACCGATCACATCACCTTCCACCACCCGGGATTTCACTGGATTCCCCCCACCCCCATCACCGATCACATCACCTTCCACTACCCGGGATTTCACTGCATTCCCCCCACCCCCATCACCGATCACATCACCTTCCCCCACCCGGGATTTCACTGCGTTCCCCCAACCCCCATCACCGATCACATCACCTTCCACCACCCGGGATTTACACTGCATTCCCCCCACCCACATCACCGATCACACCACCTTCCACCACCCGGGATTTCACTGCATTCCCCCCACCCCGTTCACCGATGACACCACCTTCCACCACCCGGGATTTCACTGCATTCCCCCCACCCCCATCACCGATCACATCACCTTCCACCACCCGGGATTTCACTGCATTCCCCCCACCCCCATCACTGATCACATCACCTTCCACCACCCGGGATTTCACTGCATTCCCCCCACCCCCATCACTGATCACATCACTTTCCACCACCCGGGATTTCACTGCATTCCCCCCACCCTCATCACTGATCACATCACCTTCAACCACCCGGGATTTCACTGCGTTCCCCCTACACCGATCACCGATCACATCACCTTCCGCCACCCGGGATTTCACTACGTTCCCCCCACCCCCATCACCGATCACATCACCTTCCGCCACCCGGGATTTCACTGCGTTCCCCCCACCCCGATCACCGAACACATCACCTTCCACCACCCGGGATTTCACTGCGTTCCCCCCACCCCCATCACCGATCACATCACCTTCCACCACCCGGGATTTCACTGCATTCCCCCCACCCCCATCACCGATCACATCACCTTCCCCCACCCGGGATTTCACTGCGTTCCCCCCACCCCCATCACCGATCACATCACCTTCCACCACCCGGGATTTCACTGCGTTCCCCCCACCCCATCACCGATCACATCACCTTCCACCACCCGGGATTTCACTGCGTTCCCCCCACCCCCATCACCGATCACATCACCTTCCACCACCCGGGATTTCATTGGATTCCCCCCACCCCCATCACCGATCACATCACCTTCCCCCACCCGGGATTTCACTGCGTTCCCCCCACCCCCATCACCGATCAGATCACCTTCCACCACCCAGGATTTCACTGCGTTCCCCCCACCACCATCACCGATCACATCACCTTCCACCACCCGGGATTTCACTGCGTTCCCCCCACCCCAGCACCGATCACATCACCTTCCACCACCCGGGATTTCACTGCGTTCCCCCCACCCCCAAACCGATCAGATCACCTTCCACCACCCGGGATTTCACTGCATTTCCCCCACCCCCATCACAGATCACATCACCTTCCACCACCCGGGATTTCACTGCATTTCCCCCCACCCCCATCACCGATCACATCACCTTCCACCACCCGGGATTTCACTGGATTCCCCCAACCCCGATCACCGATCACATCACCTCCCACCACGCGGGATTTCACTGGATTCCCCCCACCCCCATCACCGATCACATCACCTTCCCCCACCCGGGATTTCACTGGATTCCCCCCACCCCCATCACCGATCACATCACCTTCCACGACCCGGAATTTCACTACGTTCCCCCCACCCCCATCACCGATCACATCACCTTCCACCACCCGGGATTTCACTGCGTTCCCCCCACCCCCATCACCGATCACATCACCTTCCACAACCCGGGATTTCACTGCGTTCCCCCCACCCCCATCACCGATCACATCACCTTCCACCACCCGGGATTTCACTGCGTTCCCCCCACCCCCATCACCGATCACATCACCATCCACCCCCCGGGATTTCACTGCGTTCCCCCCACCCCCATCACCGATCACATCACCTTCCCCCACCCGGGATTTCACTGCGTTACCCCCACCCCCATCACCGATCACATCACCTTCCACCACCCGGGATTTCACTACGTTCCCCCCACCACCATCACCGATCACATCACCTTCCACCACCCGGGATTTCACTGCGTTCCCCCCACCCCCATCACCGATCACATCACCATCCACCACCCGGGATTTCACTGCGTTCCCCCCACCCCCATCACCGATCACATCACCTTCCCCCACCCGGGATTTCACTGCGTTCCCCCCACCCCCATCACCGATCACATCACCATCCACCACCCGGGATTTCACTGCGTTCCCCCCACCCCCATCACCGATCACATCACCTTCCACCACCCGGGATTTCATTGGATTCCCCCCACCCCCATCACCGATCACATCACCTTCCCCCACCCGGGATTTCACTGCGTTCCCCCCACCCCCATCACCGATCACATCACCTTCCATCACCCGGGATTTCACTGCGTTCCCCCCACCCCCATCACCGATCACATCACCTTCCACCACCCGGGATTTCACTGCGTTCCCCCCACCCTCATCACCGATCACATCACCTTCCACCACCCGGGATTTCACTGCGTTCCCCCCACCCCCATCACCGATCACATCACCTTCCACCACCTGGGATTTCACTGCATTCCCCCCACCCCCATCACCGATCACATCACCTTCCACCACCCGGGATTTCACTGCGTTCCCCCCACCCCCATCACCGATCACATCACCTTCCACCACCCGGGATTTCACAGTGTTCCCCCCACCCCCATCACCGATCACATCACCTTCCAACACCCGGGATTTCACTGCGTTCCCCCCACCACCATCACCAATCACATCACCTTCCACCACCCGGGATTTCACTGCATTCTCCCCACCCCCATCACCGATCACATCACCTTCCACCACCCGAGATTTCACTGCATTCCCCCCACCCCCATCACCGATCACATCACCTTCCACCACCCGGGATTTCACTGCATTGCCCCCACCCCCATCACCGATCACATCACCTTCCACCACCCGGGATTTCACTGCATTCCTCCCACCCCCATCACCGATCACATCACCTTCCACCACCCGGGATTTCACTGCATTCCCCCCACCCCGTTCACCGATCACATCACCTTCCAGCACCCGGGATTTCACTGCGTTCCCCCCACCCCCATCACCGATCACATCACCTTCCACCACCCGGGATTTCACTGCATTCCACCCACCCCCATCAACGATCACATCACCTTCCAGCACCCGGGATTTCACTGCGTTCCCCCCACCCCCATCACCGATCACATCACCTTCCACCACCCGGGATTTCACTGCATTCCCCCCACCCCCATCACCGATCACATCACCTTCCACCACCCGGGATTTCACTGCTTTCCCCCCACCCCGTTCACCGATCACATCACCTTCCAGCACCCGGGATTTCACTGCGTTCCCCCCACCCCCATCACTGATCACATCACCTTCCACCACCCGGGATTTCAATGCATTCCCCCCACCCCCATAAACGATCACATCACCTTCCAGCACCCGGGATTTCACTGCGTTCCCCCCACCCCCATTACCGATCACATCACCTTCCAACACCCGGGATTTCACTGCATTCCCCCCACCCCCATCACCGATCACATCTCCTTCCACCACCCGGGATTTCACTGGATTCCCCCCACCCCCGTCACCAATCACATCACTTTCCACCACCCGGGATTTCACTGCGTTCCCCCCACCCCCATTACCGATCACATCACCTTCCAACACCCGGGATTTCACTGCATTCCCCCCACCCCCATCACCGATCACATTACCTTCCACCACCCGGGATTTCACTGGATTCCCCCCACCCCCGTCACCGATCACATCACTTTCCACCACCCGGGATTTCACTGCATTCCCCGCACCCCCATCACCGATCACATCACCTTCCACCACTTGGGATTTCACTGCGTTCCCCCCACCCCCATCACCGATCACATCACCTTCCCCCACCCGGGATTTCACTGCGTTCCCCCCACCCCCATCACCGATCACATCACCTTCCACCACCCGGGATTTCACTGCGTTCCCCACACCCCCATCAACGATCACATCACCTTCCACCACCTGGGATTTCACTGCGTTCCCCCCACCCCCATCACCGATCACATCACCTTCCACCACCCGGGATTTCACTGGATTCCCCCCACCCCCATCACCGATCACATCACCCTCCACCACCCGGGATTTCACTGCGTTCCCCCCACCCCCATCACCGATCACATCACCTTCCACCACCCGGGATTTCACTGCGTTCCCCCCACCCCCATCACCGATCACATCACCTTCCACCACCAGGGATTTCACTGCGTTCCCCCCACCCCCAAACCGATCAGATCACCTTCCACCACCCGGGATTTCACTGCATTCCCCCCACCCCCATCACCGATCACATCACCTTCCACCACCCGGGATTTCAGTGCATTCCCCCCACCCCCATCACCGATCACATCACCTTCCACTACCCGGGATTTCACTGCATTCCCCACTCCCCCATCACCGATCACATCACCTTCCACCACCCGGGATTTCACTGCATTCCCCCCACCCCCATCAACGATCACATCACCTTCCACCACCCGGGATTTCACTGCATTCCCCCCATCCCCATCACAGATCACATCACCTTCCACCACCCGGGATTTCACTGCGTTCCCCCCACCCCATCACCGATCACATCACCTTCCACCACCCGGGATTTCACTGCGTTCCCCCCACCCCCATCACCGATCACATCCCCTTCCAACACCCGGGATTTCACTGCATTCCCCCCACCCCCATCACCGATCACATCACCTTCCAGCACCCGGGATTTCACTGCATTCCCCCCACCCTGATCACCGATCACATCACCTTCCGCCACCCGGGATTTCACTGCGTTCCCCCCACCCCCAAACCGATCAGATCACCTTCCACCACCCGGGATTTCACTGCATTCCCCCCACCCCCATCACCAATCACATCACCTTCCATCACCCGGGATTTCACTGCATTCCCCCCACCCCCATCAACGATCACATCACCTTCCACCACCCGGGATTTCACTGCATTCCCCCCACCCCAATCAACGATCACATCACCTTCCACCACCCGGGATTTCACTGCATTCCCCACACCCCGATCACCGATCACATCACCTCCCACCACCCGGGATTTCACTGCATTCCCCCCACCCCGATCACCGATCACATCACCTCCCACCACGCGGGATTTCACTGGATTCCCCCCACCCCCATCACCGATCACATCACCTTCCACCACCCGGGATTTCACTGCATTCCCCCCACCCCCCATCACCGAACGCATCACCTTCCAACACCCGGGATTTCACTGCGTTCCCCCCACCCCCATCACCGATCACATCACCTTCCACCACCCGGGATTTCACTGCGTTCCCCCCACCCCCATCACCGATCACATCACCTTCCCCCACCCGGGATTTCACTGCATTCCCCCCACCCCCATCACCGATCACATCACCTTCCACCACCCGGGATTTCAATGGATTCCCCCCACCCCCATCACCGATCACATCACCTTCCACCACCCGGGATTTCACTGCATTCCCCCCACCCCCATCACCGATCACATCACCTTCCCCCACCCGGGATTTCACTGCATTCCCCCCACCCCCATCACCGATCACATCACCTTCCCCCACCCGGGATTTCACTGCGTTCCCCCCACCCCCATCACCGATCACATCACCTTCCACCACCCGGGATTTCACTGGATTCCCCCCACCCCCATCACCGATCACATCACCTTCCACTACCCGGGATTTCACTGCATTCCCCCCACCCCCATCACCGATCACATCACCTTCCCCCACCCGGGATTTCACTGCGTTCCCCCAACCCCCATCACCGATCACATCACCTTCCACCACCCGGGATTTCACTGCATTCCCCCCACCCACATCACCGATCACATCACCTTCCACCACCCGGGATTTCACTGCGTTCCCCCCACCCTCATCACCGATCACATCACCTTCCACCACCCGGGATTTCACTGCGTTCCCCCCACCCCCATCACCGATCACATCACCTTCCACCACCCGGGATTTCACTGCATTCCCCCCACCCCCATCACTGATCACATCACCTTCCACCACCCGGGATTTCACTGCATTCCCCCCACGCCCATCACCGATCACATCACCTTCCACCACCCGGGATTTCACTGCATTCCTCCCACCCCCATCACCGATCACATCACCTTCCACCACCCGGGATTTCACTGCATTCCCCCCACCCCGTTCACCGATCACATCACCTTCCAGCACCCGGGATTTCACTGCGTTCCCCCCACCCCCATCACCGATCACATCACCTTCCACCACCCGGGATTTCACTGCATTCCCCCCACCCCCATCAACGATCACATCACCTTCCAGCACCCGGGATTTCACTGCGTTCCCCCCACCCCCATCACCGATCACATCACCTTCCACCACCCGGGATTTCACTGCATTCCCCCCACCCCCATCACCGATCACATCACCTTCCACCACCCGGGATTTCACTGCTTTCCCCCCACCCCGTTCACCGATCACATCACCTTCCAGCACCCGGGATTTCACTGCGTTCCCCCCACCCCCATCACTGATCACATCACCTTCCACCACCCGGGATTTCAATGCATTCCCCCCACCCCCATAAACGATCACATCACCTTCCAGCACCCGGGATTTCACTGCGTTCCCCCCACCCCCATTACCGATCACATCACCTTCCAACACCCGG